>NC_090647.1:375532227-376732227 GCF_040937935.1 Hyperolius riggenbachi | reverse complement strand
AGGCAATAGGTAGGAGTACAGAGGCATGGAGGCCATTGGCTCATACCCAGACCTGCATTGTATGTACTCATACCTATTGTCTGATGAAGCAGGATTGTTCCTGTGAAACACGTTGTATTGATCCCCAGAGAATGTAATACATTTTCTCTGTTGATATAACATCATTTTCTTGTGTCTGCTTGGAGGAGGTAAGTCTACCACTGCCTCCTATACTTTAAAACTTTTTAGCTATGTTTATACTTTTGACACCTCTGTTTATACATTACATAGTACAAGTACAACCCTGGTGGAGCGGTGTTAACCCTCCCCACCCCATTTCTTCTTATCTACGGAGAGCGACTTCTTAATCCTGAGTGGGGTCAGGTTTAATCTGTCCACCTGCATTTACAGTGGTTGGCTTAGAGTTGGCACTGCCTTGTGTGTATAATTGTATTTGCTCTTTCATTAATTCACTGGATGCCAGTGTATACACCATATTGGGCTCTCTGTGTCCTCTTTTTGTATATTATCACAGGAAATAATTATGGAAAATTCTATCTTTGCATTTTAAAAATATTTTTCTAACTTTGAAGGGCTTCCTCAACTATGAATGCTAAATGTGGAAAAAATATACCTTGATCCAGGCTGGTGAAGGACAGTAACAGTTACTTCATCTGTGATCATCGTCTTTGCTCAAATCAAAGTACAAATGGGCAGCCCTGGAAACAGATTCACAAATGCTTTTTGCAAGGTCAATACCTCCATACTGTCGATTTAACTGGGACAGTCCTGCAGTGGATGTACCTGCATGGCATATCAGGGTACTGTTCAAACATCACAGGCAGCAGCACATGGGGAAGGGGGGGGGGGGGGGGGTCATCATCCATAAGAAAAATTTGGCCAATATCAGCAGAACCAGCTTCACGGTAAACAGTGCTTTTGCTGCTTGTGGTCATCCAATGAGAGAAGAGAAGGGAGTGATAGCATTTAAAAAATAAGCACCACTCTGTACTGGGGAAAAGATGCAATGCAGGAGACTAGACCTACTAGTGTCCGGTGCTGCGCCTCCACTGGGCAAGCAGCAGACCCTGTCTCTGGGACCCATGCTGTGACACTGACCACCTGAATAGATGAGTGTGGGACCTATAGTAGCCTCTTCTGTCATACAGGTAAAGTCCTACCTACAAATAGCCCTGCCTCTATCCTGAATAAGTCTTGCCCTCCCCGCCCAAAGGAATATCAGCCTCCAACCTGAATTACGCACCACCCCCTCCATCAAGTGACGTAGAGAAGTGAAATAAGATAATGCAACGTAAAGCAGATATTACCAAAGACAAGTAGTGAATACCATCAATGTGTGCATTCAGAATTTGATGCACTATTCGCTGACACAATTGCAGTGTGCAGGTAATACACAACATTTTTACCAGTGCTAACGCTGCAAGAACACTGCTCGTTAAACCTATTAGCAACACGCATGTGAACCTGGTAATGCGCCTGGTGCTAATGGATTAACGGGCAATGTTCTTGCAGCATTAGTACCAGTAAAATGGCTGTGCATTGCTTGCAACCTTACTGCAGTGTAATGCATCAGGCTCTATATGACCCAACAACAAGCAGATATTTCAAATCACAATGAAAATATACTAAATAACACAAAAATTCATTTCTAAGATCATTTCTAAGCACATGCAGCTTATATAGGAAGGTGGTAGTATTAAATTTGGATGGTGATAGGTAGAGTCTAGTAATAGGAAGGTGGTAGTAGGCACTACGGTGGCGTAGTGGTTAGCACTCTTGGCTTGCAATGCTGGGTCCCGGTTCGAATCCCAGCCAGGTCAACATCTGCAAGGAGTTTGTATGTTCTCTCCGTGTCTGTGTGGGGTTCCTCCGGGTACTCCGGTTTCCTCCCTCATCTTAAAAACATACAGATAAGTTAATTGGCTTCCCCCAAAATATGATACATACACTACGTAATACATACATAGACATAAGACTATGGTAGGGACTAGATTGTAAGCCCCTCTGAGGGACAGTTAAGTGACAAGACAATATATACTCTGTACAGTGATGCGGGAAGATGTTGGCGCTATATAAATACTAAATAATAATAAAAATAAAATAATAATAATATGGATGGTGAGTGAGTTGATGCAAATTTGGTTGCTTTGGCTAAGGTACACTACAATCCATCCATAAGGCAATTGTGGATAGAGGGACATATGGAGGATGCTGTGAGTGGGTGCATGGATGGAGGGACATATGGTGGATGCATGTATAGAGGGACATATGGAGGATGCTGTGGGTTGGTGCAAGGATAGAGAGACATCTGGAGGATGCTATGCTGTGGGGAGAGATAAAGACTTACTAAGGGTCTGGAAGAGAGAGTAATGGCTGTGAGGGGTACAGAGGGGCATTTTGAGGCTGCTGATGGTGAGGGGGGTGTACTTAGAGAGGGGAGTGAAGAATATGGAGAGTAGAGTGAGAGCGGCTATTGAGGATGCTAGGGAGTAGCTAGAAAGAAAGAGGGACTTACTCAGGGTTTGGTGGGAGTAGAGATGGCCCAAACTGTTTGCCGCCGAACGGAAACCGGCGAACTTCCGGGGTTCACGATCGCGGAGAACCGCAAATTTTTCCAGGAGCCCGATTCGCCCCCATAGTGCATCATTAGAGTCAACTTTGACCCTCTACATCACAGTCAGCAGGCACATTGTAGCCAATCAGGCTGCACTCCCTCCTGGAGCCCCCCCCCTTATAAAATGCAGGCAGCGTCAGGCATTGGACTCACTCATGTGCCTGCAGTAATTAGAGAAGGGAGAGCTGCTGCTGCTGCTGCTGCAGAGAGAGCTATAGGGAAAGCTTAGTTAGGCACTTGTAGGCTTATTAGCTTGCTTCTTGATGATTCTTATTGCTAAAAAAGCACCCCTCAACAGCTCTTTTGAGAGCTAATATTGTTCTTGTGATCAATTTTTTGTGTGTGTGGCCCACAGACACTTGTGTTGCATAGACAGCCTTGGTAATTCCTACTGTGCCACTTCCAGGCCCAGCACATTTAGTGACTACCTGTGTGTGTGACAGGCAGCTGTACATTTGTAATCCCAATCACTGTACCTGTGCACTGTTCAGTGCACCTACCTAACTATACCTACGTGAGCGCACGCATTGTTAATACCACCAGTCATTGCACCTGTTCAGGGTACCTGTGTGTGTGTGTGTGACAGGCAGCTGCAAATTTGTAATCCCAATCACTGCACCTGTTCACTGTTCAGTGCACCTACCTACCTATACCTATGTGAGCGCAAGCAGTGTAATATACCACCAGTCATTGCAATTGTTCACAGTACCTGTGTGTGACAGCTGCACGTTTGTAATACCGTGAGAAAATAGAACACAATCGGTTTGCTGCACCGATTGTCGTTGCGTTGCCAGATATAGATTGTCTGTCTGTGGCTACCTGCAGTCAAGCCTGGGGTCTCTCCTTCTCTCAGCAGAGAAATAGTTCAGTAACCTAAGATACAGGATGCCAGCGGTTTTTGCGCACCGATTGCGACCACAGATTGCATGGTCTGTGTCCTGAAACCAATTGGAAGGCATTGTGTGGTCCGGCCACTAGGGGCCCTGTGCTCAGAAACTGCTGGAATTTTGGCAGCAGACCGACTAGAAGGGAGCCTGTGAGTTACGGTAATACAATTTACACACTATTTCAGGGTATAACTGCCACCACCTCTGTTACCATGGAACAGAGGAGGCCACTGACTGACTGACTCTAGACCTGCAAAAAGAAACGGTTAAACACACTCTATTTTATATAGCTATCAACAATAGTAGCGACTCTTCAGAAACCAGGGTTCAGTTTGTGCGGCTGAAAAATAGGGTAGCTGAACAAATAAAGGACGTTAGAGTCGTTTATTAAATATGCAATATGAATAATTAATATATACAGAAAATCATAAAAATCAACAATTATAGAAACATTCGTAGCCAGTATGAAAATAAAAAGAAGGAGAAAATACTTAGGTTCATGGAAATATGTCCTTTCTGGGAAAACTCGTAAAGTTCCTTTGTTTCAGTTCAAGAGCAAAGTTCAGTCAAGATGGCCGCTAACCACATGGTCCTCTGGCTAGCAGCAGCATGCTCTCGTGAAGATGGAATTTGGAGGACTGTCAAAAACCTGAGCGGTTCTTGCCTTTTTCATGATTGCTAACTCAGTAAAGGACCAGCCCTTAAAGCATTGCTATCATATAAATCCGGCATACTGGGGTCTGAACCCTCTATAACAGTAATTATAGATTGACGGTATACCTTGAAATGAATCAAAGCACTCAGTATATGATTTTATATAAAAAATTGTATTTGCTTATCATACAGCATATATACAAAATATAAACAGTTCCAAGTAGTTTTTCCTTCTAACAGTATTCCATCTCATCAAGGATTTATAGCCTAGCGATCATCAATCTTCTAAGTACATTCAAAAGAGAATATAACAGTTGTGTTATGTAGAATAAGATCAAAAATAGCCTCATCTGTATCAATAATCTTCTTAATGAAATAGCATAAAAAATAGTTTCTAAAAAAACTTCTTGTTAACATCTTAACAAAACTTAATTCTGAAAAATTAATAAAGTAAATCACCAGAATATTAAGCATATTACCCCTTCTCTGTCATTTCTTCAGCATCTAGAACCACTTGTGGGAAGGTAGCTTCTGCCTCATGTGTCTTCTCAGGAGATTGTTGGGCTTCTGCAAACTATGAGCTTTCAGCCCCTACTTTTATAGGGATAGGAGGCAATGTGGCTGCCTAATCTGGAATTTCCCTGGATCCCAGGTTCTGATTGGCTAAAGGTTTCGTGCGTCAAACGCTATCTATGTTTTGAATACCTAAATCACAATATTATTGTTTATAAATTCTTAATTACCTTATCTTGTGGGAATTAACGTCATCTGACATTTTGACATCTGATAAAAAGGTCATATTTGACGCAGTTAATTAAAAATGGACATCACCAGCCATCTTGTCTGCTGGCTGTCCCAGACATTGAGACTAAACAATGTCATTCATGATGCATTTCTGATAAAATGTTCACTGCTAATTAGGTTGGAATGTTTTGGTACTTCCACAGACATGAGATTGGTCAGGTTGACACTGTAACCAGACCTGTGATAGTCTTCAGCAATTTAAGGCTTATTAAAACATACAGGGCTTCTAATATACTTATTTAAATATAAAGCTTATTATATAATTCTTCTTAAAACAATTAAACATATAAGAAATAATTGCACATTAAATCTTAATAATATAAAATCCTTTTCTATATAAATATAATAACTTCAACCGTCAGAGGTCAACCTTTCATAACAAATAACAAGCAATATTAATAATGTTGATTTTATAAGACTATGAAACCGCCAGATGGCATCATTGAATCATCTTCAACTAATTGGGAAAACACCTTCTATTGTTTATATTGTGTATAAAGCTTGTTCCCAAAACATCATGTGTTATCAGCTAGCTGTGATTAGAGCACGTCAACAACCTTCCAGAATCATAACAATCTCACGAGAATGTCTTACGGTCTCATCTTTCACGGGTAGAATACAGCTTTTAAAAGTATTACATTATATTATATAGGGTTTAACAGTAACTATTTCTTTCTTTAGAAGGACTGTATTGATCATTAACATTTAGATTAATAATATCTATGTGTAATAATTAAGAAAATGTGCATTTATAATTATTGCAGTAATGTTAATTTTAACCACTTCAGCCCGAGAGCAATTTTCACATATAGGCGCTGCTCCCATTCATTTGCCAATAACTTTGTTACTCCTTATCACAACTAAATGATCTATATATTGTTTTTTTCAGGACAAATTCAGCTTTTATTGTGTGTTCATTTTGTTTAGTAATCACCTTATTTTCTATGCATTTTAAAGGGAAAATAAGGGAAAAAGATGAAAAAAACAATCTATTTCTCCATTTACATCCATTATAGCTTTAAATTAAACAGTGCTGACTATAAGTTAAACCCACTAATTTTATTTGCTCATCCATCCTGGTTATTGCAACATTTAGATTATGTTCCTAGCACAATGTATAGAGAGAATATTGTATTTGGAAATAAAGGTGTCTTTTTTCTGTTTTGTGTTTTTTGCTTTCTCATTGTACACTGTCAATGATAACAAGGCCTTATTTTGAAAAATAATAGTAATATACCCTTATAGCATACATATTTAAAAAGCCAGGTTCCTAAGGTAACAATATATGTTGTTTCTTTCATATTCTGTCACTTTGTTTTCATTTTGCAAGTCTTTTATTTTGGTACAGAATATGCAAAAATGTAATTTCTTTTGATTCAGTTTGTGACTAAAAAAAATACAGGAGACATGCGCCTCAACCCTAAAACTCTTTAAACTCTATTCTACTACTTATCACGGTTAAAATGATACCACATATGTCTCTTGTAGTGTTGCTAAAACTTTCTCAAGTTTAATCATAATTCTGAAAATGACTTTTTATATTTGATTGAGTTTGTCCCTACCTATTTTTCATGTGACGTGGTTCACAGGTTTTAGACACACCAAAATGGATTCCACAACTCGTCACGGTTAAAATGATACCACATGTGCCTCATTTAGTAGTAAACTGGTGGTGCAGTCTCCACAACAACACTGGACAAATATATTTGTCCAGTTGGGCTTAAGTTCTGTCTTACACATACTGCGCAGTCTAACCTTGACATTAACAAAGAATGTTTTGGCTTCTTGTAACCAGTACATCAGCAATCTTCCAGCTTGCAAGTTAAAATAATCTTCTAAGCTTTACAGCCTGGAATATGCCTAGATGTCACATAGCAATATATTAAAGAAGTACTATAACTTTATAGTTCACATTGAAATTTTGCATAGAACATTAAAACTTAAACCATACACATATGACACCTTTTCCTGCATAAATAAAACCGCTAGAATTCTGACAGGACTGGGGGAGGAGTCCCTGGCAAACACTTTTGACTGAAGCTGGTTTGGGGGAGTGGCAACGCCTGCTCCCTCTAGATTACAAACCAATCACAGTTCATTCCCTCTGAGAGAGATTTAGGTTTAAACTTATACAACGCTGTAACTCATCAACTATACAGGTCATATTGAGGTGGATAGCAGATTCATAATTGTCAGAAAATACCGATTAATATGACATCAGACGTGATTAGGGCAGAGGGTCCAGTTCCTGAGAAGGGTCATACACACATAACTGGACGGGTTATTGCGATGAATTTTATATCAGCACATTGGGCAGATTTTAACGAATAAGACTGTATGAATTTCATAGCTGTGCGATACACGGTCTCCATGTAACAGACAGAAGTCATACAACACATGCATTCAAATCTGCCCCCATCGGTGCCGCACTGGCTAGCTCATCCAGGGCCACCTGGGGAGCCAGCTTCCTGGCTTCCTTTCAGGTAGCCATATGGCTGAAGCAATTGACACCTCTGCTAAGGCCCATATTCCAGTCATATGCTAATTACCAATCACAGGCATCCTGTACCTTAGGTTACTGAACTATTTCTCTGCAGAGAGAAGGAGAGACCCCAGGCTTGACTGCAGGTGGCCACAGACAGACAATCTATATCTGGCAATACAACGACAATCGGTGCAGAAAACCAATTGCGTTTCTATTTTCTCACGGCTCGTCCGTCACAATACCAATCCCTGCATACCTGTTAACTGCACCTGTGTGACAGCTGCACATTGTATTGTAATACCAGTCACTGCATACCATTCACTGCACCTGTGTGACCGCACGCAAGTCAGTGCATACCTTTCACTTCATCCCACCCGATATGGACAAAACAACAGGCAGAGACAGAGGCAGACCCAGAAGCAGGCCACCCGGTAGGTCTGTTCGAGGTCGTGCTGACATGATTTTGTGCGGCCCTGGCCCAAAGTACAGTGCTCAGAAGAAGGCAAGTCCCATCAACTCCCAAGATTGTCAGGACGTGGTTGACTATTTAACACAGAACACCTCATCTTCCGCATACACCAGTGCTACTCCAAGTACCACATCAGCTACATTTGACACTTCGCAGGAGTTATTTGGTGGGGAAATCACTGATTCACAGCCATTATTGTTACAACAAGATGAAGGAAGAAAGTTACACCACCTCATATGTCTGAGTTAGGCGACACTATGGACGTAAGGTGTGAGGAGGAGGATGATGAAGTACCTGCTGTTGGTGCAGTTTTGGAGGTGTCTGATACAAGCGAAACTGTGGAGGATGATTATAATGATGATACTGCAATGGATGCCACGTGGAATCCTAAGAGACATGATGACCAAGGGGACAGTTCAGAGGGGGAGTCAGAAAGGAGTAGGAGGAGACAAGTTGCTGAAAGAAGCAGGGGGAGCTCATTGTCAGAAACAGCTGGTGGCAGTGTCCAGCACCATGTATCGCCACCTATGGACAGCCAGCCAGCCAACATGCCCTTCAACGTCAGCTGCTGACGCCACCATAGTGCCCACACCCCAGGGTGGCTCAGCGGTGTGGACATTTTTTTGTGTGTATGGCGAAGATCAGAGCAATGCCATCTGTACTCTCTGCCACCAAAAATTGAGCCGTGGAAAGGCCAACACCCACGCACATGCAGAAAGGGCACAAACTGCAATGGGAAGACCCCTTGAGGAAAACCAGCACACAAAAGCAAAGCCACCCTCCTTCTCCTCTTCCTCCTTCAGTTGCATCATCTTCAGCCGCTTTTCCCTTGCACCTTCACAATCACAGCCTCCCTCCTCCACTCCGCCTTTCACCTTGAGCGGTTCCTGCTACTCTGCCCACAGCAGTAGCCAGGTGTCTGTGAGGGAAATCTTTGAGCGGAAGAAGCCAATGTCTGCCAGTCACCCCCTTGCCCAGCGTCTCACAGCTGGCTTGGCGGAACTGTTAGCTCGCCAGCTGTTACCATACCAGCTGGTGGACTCTGAGGCCTTCCAAAAATTTTTGCCCATTGGGACACTGCAGTGGAAGATACCAGGCCGCAATAATTTTTCTAAAAAGGCGATACCCAAACTGTAAAAGGCAAGTGGTGTCATCTCTGGCACTCAGCGTTGGGTCAAGGGTCCATTTGACCACGAATGCCAGGTCTGCCAAGCACGGTCAGGGCAGGTACATTACTTACACAGCCCATTGGGTCAACCTGGTGACCGCTGGCAAGCAGGGAGTACATGGCTGTGCAGCGGACTAACTTGTGACACCTCCACGGCTTGCAGGCAGGTCTCCTGCCACCTCCTCTCCTTCTGCTACATCCTCTTCACTGTCATCATCCTCCTCCTCCTTGGCTGAGTGGCAGTTTAACTCTACTGGTGCTGCGATCTCCTCTCTAGCTACACAGCCCCAGCTCCCCAGGGCCTATGCTGCATGCCAGGTATGACGGTGTCACACCATCTTAGACATGTCTTGCCTCAAAGCGGAGAGTCACACTGGAGCAGCAGTCCAGGATGCTCTGAACAAACAGGTGAATAAGTGGCTGACACTGCACCAACTGGAGATCGGCAACGTAGTGTGTGACAACGGCAGCAATCTCATTTCAGCTTTGAATTTGGGAAAGTTGACACATGTTCCCTGCATGGCACATGTGCTCAATTTCATAATTCAGCGATTTGTGTCTAAGTACCCTGGCTTACAAGACATCCTAAAGCAGTCCAGGAAGGTGTGTGGGCATTTAAGGTGGTCTTACACGGCCATGGCACGCTTTGCCGATATTCAGTGGAGAAAACACTTGCCAGTGAGACGCTTGATTTGCGATAGCCTGACTCGCTGGAATTCGATCCTCCTGATGTTCGATTGCCTGCTACAACAGGAGAAAGCCGTCAAACAGTATCTCTACAACTACAGTCAAATGACACAGTCTGGGGAGATGGGGATGTTCTGGCCAAAGTACTGGACACTCATGCAAAATGCCTGCAAGCTCATGCGGCCGTTTGAGGAAGTGACAAACCTGGTGAGTGGCAGTGAAGGCGCCATCAGCGACTTGATCCCAAATGCCTTCTTCCTGGAGCGTGCCATGCATAGAGTGGTGGATCGGGCTGTGGAGGAGCGTGAACAGGAACTGGAGGAATAGTTGTGGGATCAATTCTCAGCAGAAGCAGATGATTCCTCAACACCTGCGGCAGCACAGAGGGGGGAGGAGGAGGAGGAGGAAGAGGCGTTTGAGGAAGAGGAGTCAGATGATGAGGAAGGTGTTGTTTTTTGAGGAGGAGGATGAGGCGAAAGAACAACCACAGCAGGTGTCGCAGGGGGCTTGTGCTGCTCAACTTTCCCGTGGTATTGTTCATGGCTGGGGGGAGGAGGAGAACTTAGCTGACATCACTAAGGAAGAGCAAGAGGAGATGGATAGTACGTCTGCATTCAACTTTGTGCAGATGGTGTCTTTCATGCTGTCCAGCCTGTTGAGGGACCCCCGTATAAAAAAACTCAAGGGGAATGAGCTGTGTTGAGTGGCCACGCTACTAGACCCTCGGTATAGGCACAAAGTGGCGGAGATGTTTCCAAATCACCAGAAGGCAGAAATGATGCACCACTTGCAGAACAAGCTGGCAACTATGCTTTACAATGCGTTTAAGGGTGATGTCACAGCACAACGGAATAAAGGTACCACTGCCAGTAATCCTTCTCCCATGTCCACGCAGGCAAGGACAGGATGCTCCAGGGATCTCATGGTGATGTTGGACATGCGGACATTCTTTAGTCCAACACCTTGCCTTAGTGCTTCCGGATCCACCCTCCACCAATGCCTCAACCGGCAGGTAGTCGACTGGGCCTGGCTTTAAGTGTGGATGTAGACACTGTGAGCAGCAGTGAACCCTTGGACTACTGGGTGCACAGGCTTGACCTGTGGCCAGAGCTGTCCCAATTTGCCATCCAACTTCTGTCTTGCTCTGCCTCAAGCGTCCTGTCAGAAAGGACCTTCAGCGCAGCTGGAGACATTGTCACTGAGAAGAGAAGTCGCCTAAGTCAAAAAAGTGTTCATAGGCATGAGGCATGGATCCCGGAGGGCTACTGTAAGTAAGTCCCCGCACACAGAATCTCTGCCTGCACGCCGTGTGACTGCCTGCCCCATGACTAAGTCGCTCCCCACACAGCATCTCTGCCTGCAGGCCGCTTGACTGTCTTCTCCGCCACCACCAACAGGGTCCACCAGGACTCCAGGCGGATTCCTGAATTTTTAAGGCCACTGCTAGTAGCGGCCGCTATAATAATTTTTCTGGTGCGTGTACATGCCTGCCTAATTTTTCTGGCTGCACTGCAGCTGCAAAAACAAAACAAGGCATGTACATGTGTCAATTCCCCTTCATGATCATTACCTTGCCGCGGTGAAGGGGCTTGCGTATCACAATGAAGCAATGACAGACGGCTATATGAGTGTCTTGGGGGGGGGTGGCACACCGAAGATAATAAGGTTGTTGCTTCATTGTGGACAAACCAAATTCGATCAGCTGGACAGTCACTGTTGCTCTGTCATTGAGCTACCTCAGCCTGGCGACCATATGGGCTTGAAAACCGCTATCGCCTGCACTATCGCCATGGTGTGCACCAGTCCAGCACGGCCGTCACAACGCAAACAGCTGTTTGCGGTGCGTTACACAGTGAGTTTGGAATGTCAGTGTGAAGCAGTACTCTACTGTAATTACACTCCCTGATTGATGTATACACATGCAAGATGTTTTAAAGCACTTTAGGCCTCCAATGTAGCATGCAATGTGATTTCTGCCCTTAAAACGCTGCTGTGCGTCAAATCCAGATTTTTCCCCGGGACTTTTGGCATCTATCCCACTCATCCATGCAAAAACTCAGATGTTAGACCCCTTGAAACATCTTTTCCATCACTTTTGTGGCCAGGATAAATGTTTCTAGTTTTCAAAGTTCGCCTCCCCATTGAAGTCTATTGCGGTTCGCAAAAGTTTGCATGTTCGCAAACATTTGCGGAGGTTCGCGAACGCGGTTCGTAAACCAAAAATCAGAGGTTCAGACCATCTCTAGGTGGGAGAAAGGACACAGCGAGTGCTGGTTGGTAGTGGCAGAGCACCGGGTAAAAGAGGGAGAGTAACTCAACTCAGCTCTCCAACATCCGGTCTGTTTAATTGTTGGAGGCGGAGCCTCCGCCTGGAACATCTTTGTCCTCTTCCAAATCCAGGCACCCACACAGACGTTCCTGCGGAGCTACACAATATGGAGGCGGAGCCCCATGATCCCAGATTTGGGTAGACCTGCGCAGTTTGGAGGTGGGGCCAAGTGACAGCGTGTTGACTTTGTGAAATGAGGAGACATGGTAGGTGGTCTGTAGGGCGGCACTGCCCTCTACAAGAGCACAGTTGTGATTATGACCGCTGCTCCTACATTAATGGATCAGGGGTCACTGAGAGGATAAGGAGCAGGGGGATGTTCCGGGATGGTAGCCATGGCCGCCTTTACCATAAGGTATGTGCCTACAGTACCTTGTGAAAATTCTGGGCCATTATTTATGGAACTAGGCAATAGAGAGGCGCCAGCAGAATAAAAATAGTATCAATCTAAAACCAAATAAAATGTGGGTGGTAAGGGTGGGCTTACCTACCCAACAATGAACACAACCACTTTGTATGGTATAGATCAGGGCTGCCCAATAGGTCAATCGCGATCTACCGGTACCTAACCTGTACTGACCTCCTCTTAGTGTTTCTCATACTGCTGTTATTTTAACATATGTACATGTACCAACCACATATCAACTATGTATGTAACTGTATTTACTCTATTCAATGTGATGACGGTACAGTGTCTTGTATTTCTTATGTATATTTGTTCCCCATTATTTGTTTGTACTATGTACAGCGCTACGGAAGATGTTGGCGCTATATAAATAAAAAATAATAATAATAATAATACTGATGGGACCTATACCTAGCTAACCTGTACTGATGGGACCTATGCCTAGCTAACCTGTACTGAGGGGACCTATACCTAGCTAACCTGTACTGATGGGACCTATGCCTAGCTAACCTGTACTGAGGGGACCTATGCCTAGCTAACCTGTACTGAGGGGACCTATGCCTAGCTAACCTGTACTGAGGGGACCTATGCCTAGCTAACCTGTACTGAGGGGACCTGAGCCTAGCTAACCTGTACTGAGGGGATTCCATAAACACAATCTGGAAGTTGTGGGAAAGGTAACTGCTTTGTTACGCACATAAAAGTGAGTAACTAGAGAGGAACTGGTGTTGATATGCAGTAGATGCAGAGTGTGTAGTTGTAGCTCAGCAGCAGAGGATGGGATCAGGGTCAGCAGTGGGCTCACAGTGAAATACTTGCTACAAAAATAATTTGTGTACAAAGCACAGAACATTTGAGCACTACAAATTATGATACATTCCTCATAATATGCATTCAAAAAAGTGAGCCCACCACTTCTAAGTACTACATACCTAATAGCACTGCTTTACTTAAATTAACCTTTGTACCTTGTTGTACACAGCTGCAAAATGTATTGGCTCTGTGTTATCATGGTACTGCTATCTTGCTCTCTGCAAATTACGAAACATAACATTCTCTGAATCGCATACTCTTTTCCTGGCTCTTATCAGTCATTTTGTTTCTGGAAGTGCGTCTGAGATACCTCTGAGGGGTAACAGTAAATTCGGGCGCCTGAGGCTAGTGGACAAATCGGGCGCCGCCATTCACTCCTATAATAAATATCGTTTAATGGGCGCCCGATAGGAAAAAAGGGCGCCGGAGAAAAATAACGTTTTAAAAGCGGCGCCCGGAGACTTAATGTTTTATTACTGCTTCTCATGATTACACATTATTTAATGATTTATACATTTTTAACCACTTAGCAACTTCTGCCACGCTTTTCTACGTCCTTATTTACAAACACCTATAAACACATATAAATATTTGGTTCTGCTGTCTATTTTTAGAAAACTGAGTACGTATAGCACCATCTTGTGGCCAAAAAGTAAAACTACTTCCAAATACACCATTATTCATTTACCATAGGAACATTAAGCACATTTTCATTATTTTTGAAACTCCTTCACCCCTCACCCAAAATAAAATATTATCGCCATACTTTGTACTAGGGACACAAGTTAAACATTGTAAAAACCGGGACAAATTGGCAAATAAAATGTGTCTGTTTTATCTACAATAGCACAATTTATTTTTAAACTACAATGGCTGAAAGCTGAGAAATGGTGATTTTTTTCATTTTTTTCTTCTTCTTCCCTGTCAAATCAGTATAAAATAATATAATTCTTAGCATAAAGTACTGCCCAAAGAAAGCCTAGTTTTTCCCATAAAAAATAATGTATAGATCATTTCAGTGTTATAATTAGTGATAAAGTTATTACCGAATGAATGGGAAGAGCTTTTGAAGGGGAAAAAACCTGTGGTAGAGAAGTGGTTAAATATTATTTTTAAACGAAAAACAGTACAATATTTTTTTTCAAACATTATTTTTAAACGAAAAACAGTATATATATTTTTTTTTTTTTACATTATTTTTAAACGAAAAAACCAACAGGGGGGTCTTAGGTTTAGGCACCAACAGGGGGGTCTTAGGTTTAGGCACCAACAGGGGGGTCTTAGGTTTAGGCACCAACAGGGGGTCTTAGGTTTAGGCACCAAAAGGGGGGTCTTAGGTTTAGGCACCAACAGGGGGGTCTTAGGTTTAGGCACCAACAGGGGGTCTTAGGTTTAGGCACCAACAGGGGGGTCTTAGGTTTAGGCACCAACAGGGGGGTCTTAGGTTTAGGCACTAACAGGGGGGTCTTAGGTTTAGGCACCAACAGGGGGGTCTTAGGTTTAGGCACTAACAGGGGGGTCTAGGGGTTAGGGGTAGGTACAGGGAGGGTTACTTAGGCACCAACAGGGGGGGTCTTAGGTTTAGGCATCAACAGGGGGGTCTAGGGGTTAGGGGTAGGTACAGGGAGGGTTACTTAGTAATTTTTTTTTTAAACGTTATTATACGTTTCACTATTTAAACGAAAGATTAACGTTTTTACAATTGCCGATTTAATGCACATTATTTAATGATTTATAACTTTATAAAACATTAATTTTAAACGAAATACAGTACAATACATTTTTAAACGTTATCCATGCTTATCGTTAAAAACCCGGCGCCCTTTTTTCCCAGCGCCCCTTTTTAACGTACGCCCTCTGAGGGCCATGTCCATTCATAACAAAAAAGCAAGTAATGTATAATGTAAAAAAAAAAGTGAACACTTCCTGGTAAATCAGGATAATGTTTGTAAGCTCCATCTAGTAGTGAAAAAGTTAAATTGCCCACACACAATACATATATAATTAATAATGTATTAAATGAATCCCTTCCAAAGCCCCCCCCCCCTCCCCCCAACTCTTGCTAAAAAAAAACCAAACTGTTAAAAAAAATACATACATAGTTGCCTTAGGTAGTGACTTTTTTTTAATATGTGTGTCATCAGGGTATATTACTGTTATTTTAGTATGTAAGGGCCTTTCATTATTGACCGGGCACAAAAACAAAACAGAAATATGGCACCTTTAATATTTACAAATAATATATTGTTGCCATACATTGTACTAGAAACATGAGTTAAATGTTGAGATAGCTGGGACTAATGGGCAAATGTTTTTCCTATAAAATGCATAAAAATAAAGTAATTCTTGAAAACAAGTATCGCACACAGAAAGCCTAATTTGTGGCGAAAAAAACAAGGCATGGATCATTTTGTTGTCATAAGCAGTAATAATGTTATTGGCAAATATAAGGAAGGAGCGCTGACAGGTGAAATTGCTCTGGTCCATCAGGGTAAAAACCCCTTGGGGGTGAAGTGGTTAAATAACTTCCCTAAACGGGCAGCATGCTTGTTGTATGTATGACACAGAAACCACTAAAGCCAAAAGATCAGCATCACAGACAGTTAATTAGCATTTGCAGAATGAGTTCAGCAATGGCAGCTGTCATAATCTCTCATTAAAGATCTGCTTTAATTCTCCAGAATGTACTAAATTCTGACCCCTGTTAGCATTTTCATAGAGATTTGATGTCTCATTTTTCTGCTTGTACATAATTATTACATAGATATTGAAATGTATTACCAGAAGTCAAACAAAACACCTTGGTCAAATCTTATCTGTAACACTTCCCCTTCATGTAAAATATTTGTAAGAATACACATTGTTAATTTACATGCTTTTCTCTGGACCTTACTGAGATCTAACAGAGTGATTATAAAAATCCAGAATATACTCATCAACTCTCAGTCCTGGATTAATATAATCACTGTGTATCGGCTTTCCAGGAGATTGACTTTGGACTGGGTAGATTGGGTTTAACCCACAGAGGAAAAACAAGCATTTTAGGAATGATCCATGTACTTCCACTATCTGATACAGTGCAGTTAAAAAAAAAACAGGAACACAAACTAGAAGATGTTCAATCACATATCAACTTCTGCAAATCCTATATAATTAAAGACGTTTTCTTTAAATTATCTACAATTGAATCTCTAGTGAAAAAAACAAAACAAAACAAAAGAAAAAAACAAAACAAAAACAAACCTTAAATCCATGAATGTATCATTTCACCAACTGTAAATGTATTTTTCATTTAAATTGTACAATATAGCTAAACATATTGCCAATTGCCATAGTCTCTTATCTGTAGATGAAGACAATAATTGCCGATAATATTGTTTGGTAAAAGGTTTTAAGCAATGTTGATAATTCACAACCTTTGAACATTCAGCTGACATTATATTCAGCATACAAATGCAAAATTTTGTGCAAAGTTCTGATTTGTCTGTCTATATTTTTACGTTGTAAGTTGTGAAGATTTACGTTTTAACTGACACGGTAAACAAATCTAGCTACTGTATTCTGCCTATAAAAGGTACACTTCACTTTTTTTCCATGCATTAATGTGAGAGAACGCGGAAAAGCCGCCGCGTTTGGTACTGAGGAGGCGGCTGTTTCCGCGTCCAATGCGGCGGTTTGCACGCGGACGTGTGCATCTGGTGGCAGGGCAGAACGCGGAAAGGCTGCCACCTGTGACAGCAGTGAGGCGGTGGATTCCGCGTCCAGCGCAGCGGTCTGTGCGGAGCGGCGTGGGTCTGGTGTGGCTGGGTCTGTTAGTGCACACAGGCAGAGGAACACGCGCGCGCGCGCGCTGAGAGGCAGGACTCTTATGCTAAACATGGGAAGGTCAGCTGATCGCGTTGATCAGCTGACGCCAGGGCAAGTTTCCATTGGTTGATCATTCAGGGGCGGTGCTGGAGAGCACTGCTCCATATATACTTGCTGCTGGCCAGTCTCAAGTTGTCTGCCGTTGCGATCACTACGTGGAAGCACTCAGACCTTTGTCAGTTCTCACAGTGTGTTTGAACCAGGTGCCCCTGGGAATTCACACTGAGCCAGGAACTTTGTGTTATTATTCTGTTTATACTCCAGACTAGTTCCAGGGTGCTGAGACCACGGACCTCGCACTCAGATTAGGGCACTGTATTGTCATCTGTGTTATACACCAGACTATTTCCAGGGTGCTGAGACCACGGACCTCGCATTCAGATTAGGGAACTGTATTGTCATCTGTGTTATACACCAGACTAGTTCCAGGGTGCTGAGACCACGGACCTCGCACTCAGATTAGGGAACTGTATTGTCATCTGTGTTATACTCCAGACTAGTTCCAGGGTGCTGAGACCACGGACCTCGCACCAAAGACTAGGGAACTTGTATATTTCACTCTGTTATACTTCAGACTAGTTCCGGGGTGTAGAGACCAAGGACCTCACACCCAGACTAGGCATTGTTTGATATCTGTTATGACTTATTGCTTATCTGACTATTCTTCTGTCATCTGATTCGGTACCTCGCATATCTGATCCTCTGTTGCCAAACCTTGCTTGCCTTGGATACCGAATCAGTTTTCTGTCTATGTACTTTATCTGACCGTGTGTTGCCAACCTGGCTTGCCCGACCTCGAGAGCTATTTCGCTGTCTAGAGATAGTCTCCAGCTCAGATAGTGACTTCACCTTTCAGGTGTCACTCACACACTGGTCCTTCCCATCTCCAGCCTGACTCCACCCCTTGGAGAGTCTCAGGCTGCTGGAAGGTTCTTGTGTCCTCTAAAGCAGTACTCCAGGCTGCTTCTGATCACCTGCTCAGCAGGTACATGTCTCAAAGTATTACTGTTACACCAAACACTCACATACCTTAGGTGTCCAGAGGTTAGCAATATATCTGTATTATCGGTGATTCTGCAGATCATCAATAATCAGGTATATATCTGCATTCTTGGTGATACTGCAGATCACCAATAATCAGATTCTCTCTGCGTGCTGACACCAATCATTACAATTAATTAGTGCAGGGAAGCACATTAATAGGGGTGCATGAAAAATGGGCACTAGGAAAAAACGGCCTGGCTGGATAACAAATTGGCACCGGGGGATAACAAAATCTCAATAACAATAAGCATTGTTAACAAAATGGGTTAACAAA
This sequence comes from Hyperolius riggenbachi, assembly GCF_040937935.1. NCBI lineage: Eukaryota > Metazoa > Chordata > Amphibia > Anura > Hyperoliidae > Hyperolius > Hyperolius riggenbachi. The sequence continues at coordinate 376,713,726 of NC_090647.1, read as the reverse complement.
TACCATTTTAAAACAGAGGGGAGATGAGAACGAAAATATATTAACTTTAAAAATTGTTACATAAATCAACAATACAGCTTACCATTACCCTACTCTCACAGAGAACCTAGCCACTCCCCCTGGTGGTGTCTAACCCTAACCACCCTCCTGGTGGTTTCTGTAAGGAAGTTTTGGTAATCCGGAACCACTATTCTCTCACTGATGTTCATTCCCGTCTTTTGGGCACTGCCATGTGACATTGCATGACAAAAGGCAAGAGATAAAAATGGAAGCCATTTGTGAAGGTCCGCGTGGCTGCCTGCGCAGGCAGGTAGCCTTTTGATCACTGTTCAGGTTTGCATTTTGCAGGTCTCTGGAAGAGAGACCTTTTGTCAGTTGTGCAGCTTGCTGCTGAGGAATTTGCATATGTTTGTCATGCAGATTGCCTAGCCACATCCCCTGTGGGCTTACTTTATAAAGAGCTATGTTTCCCATAGTAAGTCGCTGGTCATAAGGATTCTTCCTGTGAAACACTCTGGAGAGTGTCAGCCTTGCTCATTGTTTGAATAGTAGCTTAGAGTAATTGCTGGGACTGTACTCGGCAGGTTCCCTAGTGCAGTTAGGATTGCTTATCTGTTTTGTTTGTCTGTTGCGATTGTCCTGTCCCTGCGGTGGTGGACAGGAGGTCATTCTGATCTTTGTTCTTGGAGTATAGCTGGAGCAGCGGTTGCTACCAGCTATCTCCTCTATCTGTCTTGCCTGGATCGCACTCGCCTAGCGCTAGTGCTGTGGATCCATCTGATCTCCATCTCTCTGTCTCCCTGGATTGCACTGGCCTCTTTTCGCTAGTGCTGTGGATCCTATCTCTCGCTTATCCCTGATTTCGTGTGTCTGTCTTGTCAGCTACGAACGCTTGCTGGAGGCTCGGTGAGGTAACCGTTAAGCAAGCGCTCGCGTCCTCTGTTTCATGTTTGTCTGTCAGTGGTTAGTTAAGCGTGCTTGTCTCTAGTGTGCTTATCACGTGGAGACCGCGCATGAACGCGTGCACTGTTGCGAATGAGTGCGGTGTTCGCGTTCGGTTAGCGTTTGTTATTTTCCTTATCTCCTCATTGTATGACTTGCTGTGCCTTTGCTACTCTCGTGCTCTGCCTTGCTGTAGCCTTGTGTCACGTCTGGCGATCGCACCTCACGCGATCGAGTTCCTACTTCATATCTGCTGTGGTGTGTGCACCGTCGCGGGTTGGCGACTAGTTTGGTGCACACACATACAATCTGTCTCTGTGCTCATTCTCAATTGCCTCTCTTGCGATTGCGTTTCTTCCCTTCGTACAATTCCTGTCTGGTGTGTGTGGTAGGGCAGAGGAGCTGTTCCTCTGCACTCCACAGCTCCACCTGCCGACAGGAATTTCCCTCTACAGGTGCATTGCACCTTCTGCTGGGTTCCCGCAAATTATACGTTTGTGGAGGATTTCCGCAGTGTCAGTGCACATCCTGTGCGCTGATCACGGAGAGAATTCCACAATCGTTACACCATTAAAGGAGCATCAATGTCTTTAACAGTTAGCTATATTAACTTCTGATGTGCTTCTTTGCATTGATCTCAGCAAGGCAAAAGCAGAGTGGAACTCCAGCAAACAGTCAAGTGTTAATGCTTAATAGACTGAGTAAGTTAACGCCCTTATTCACTTCATTAAAGAGTAACTGTCGGGCATAAAATCAAAAATCAATTCTTTATTTTTATTTGGTAAACAAGTAATAAGGATGCTAATCAGGCAATCCAAAAGTTAAAATCACTATTACTTTTCTTGTTGATAAATTATCATTCCCCATTTTACATGACTCTTATTTGGTACACAGAAAATTTGGTACACAAAAGAGAAGTTGCAGGGCATGCTGGGTTGTCTTTTTTTGCTTCCCTACTTCCCTTCAGACTTAACTAATGCAGCCTGATTGGCTGAAGCCTCTTTCCCTCCTGTTTTCCCCTCCCACACCTCTGTTCCTCTCTGATTGGCCACAATTTCTCAGGCTGAAACAATGCACTTTCTATAGTGAAGGGCAGGCAAATCAGGCAGAGGAGACTAAGGGTGGATATTACATAAGGGCTGTGTAACGATTGTGGAATTCTCTCCGTGATCAGCGCACAAGACGTGTGCGCTGACACTGCGGAAATCCTCCACAAACGTATAATTTGCGGAAACCCAGCAGAAGGTGCAATGCACCTGTAGAGGGAAATTCCTGTCGACAGGGGAGCTGTGGAGTGCAGAGGAACAGCTCCTCTGCCCTACCACACATGCCAGACAGGAATTGCACGAAGGGACGGAATGCAATCGCAAGAGAGGCGATTGAGAATGAGCACAAAGACAGATTGTATGTGTGTGCACCAAACTAGTCGCCAACCCGCGACGGTGCACACACCACAGCAGATATGAAGTAGGAACGCGTTCGCGAGAGGTGCGATCGCCAGACGTGACACAAGGTTACAGCAAGGCAGAGCACGAGAGTAGCAAAGGCACAGCAAATCATACAATGAGGAGATACGGAAAATAACAAACGCTAGCTAAACGCGAACACCGCACTCATTCGCAACAGTGCACGCGTTTATGCGCGGTCTCCACGTGATAAGCACAATAGAGACAAACACGCCTAACTAACCACCGACAGACAAACATGAAACAGAAGACGCGAGCGCTTGCTTAACGGTTACCACACCGAGCCTCCAGCAAGCGTTCGTAGCAGACAAGACAGACACACGAAAACATGAATAAGCGAACGATAGGATCCACAGCACTAGCGAAAGTGGCTAGCGCGATCCAGGAAGACAGAACAGAAGGATAGAGAGCACTAGCGCAGGATGCTAGTGCGATCCAGGTACAGAGTAGCAGAACAGAAGGATCCACAGCACTAGCGCAGGATGCTAGTGCGATCCAGGTACAGAGTAGCAGAACAGAAGGATCCACAGCACTAGTGCAGGATGCTAGTGCGATCCAGGTACAGAGTAGCAGAACAGAAGGATCCACAGCACTAGCGCAGGATGCTAGTGCGATCCAGGTACAGAGTAGCAGAACAGCAGGATCCACAGCACTAGCGCAGGATGCTAGTGCGATCCAGGTACAGAGTAGCAGAACAGAAGGATCCACAGCACTAGCGCAGGATGCTAGTGCGATCCAGGGAAACAGATCAGAAGGGACTACCAGTAACAACCGCTGTTCCGGTTAGCACCCAGACACACAGAACGATTTCCTGTCGACCACCGCTGGGACAGGACAATCGCAACAGACAAACAAAACAGATAAGCAATCCTAACTGCACTAAGGAAACCTTCCCAGTGCAGTTTCCAGGGATTACTCTAGGCTAATCTTCAACAAAGAGCAAGGCTGACACTCCCGGCGAGTGTCACACAGGATCTAACTCTTATGACCAGCCAAGTTCTGTGATATCACATGGTATATATAGAGCAGGCCTACAAGGGATGTGGCTAGGCAATTTGCATGACAAACGTATGCAAATTCCTCAGCAACAGCAAGCTGAAAAACTGACAAAAGGTCTCTCTTCCAGAGACCTGCAGAATGCAGACCTGAACCGTGGTCAAAAGGCTGCCTGCCTGCACAGGCAGCTGAGCAGATCATTACAGGCTGGCTTCAAAATAGCCACAGTAAATATGGAAACTGTCTAAAATATGATTCTCTACTTCTCCTTTATAAAATTAACAGGAATCATAACATGGACAGTGCAATACATATGTTATGTAAGTAGAGCAAGTATTTATCTACTTATATATTTGGTTTTTTTTCCTGAGATAGTATGGCTGACAGCTCCTTTTTAAAATAAGTGTATGAAACTGAATTTTTTCTCAATCATACTGTATTTTTTATCAAATAATGTGTGACTTGAGCCCATTTTGCCATAAGACAATGTGAGGAAATATCTGATTAGTTAATATTTATATAGATTTCTTCATACAGTTTGGCTGTGACAAATAAGACAGTTAATTTATTTTCAGAAGAGAAATACGATTGTCCATCGAATTTAATCAAATAGTTGTTTTATTTTCTAGTCTACATTGAAAAAATGGCAGTTAAAGTAAGGCTGCTATAGGCTTAGTTTCCATGTTTCCAATTGTTTATAAGTAAAGTCCTGTTAAGGTTGTGGCAAGGTTGCCCAATTTCAGGTGAAAGGAGATTCACTGTAACTTGGGAGTTGGACCAACTAACAAAATGGATGCTGCCACTGTACACAGATGGTTTGCATACCACAAGGGTGCTGGCACCAACTTGGATCTGGACAACAAAGTGCTCCAGCGTAGTTGCGTTGTCGCTGACTTTGTCCTTAGTGCAGGCATGGGCAAACTTGGCCCTTCAGCTGTTAAGGAACTACAAGTCCCAAAATGCATTGCAGGAGTCTGACAGCCGCTGTCATGCCTCATAGAGGCAAATAAATTGTGGTACTTGTAGTTCCTTAACAGCTGGAAGGCCAAGTTTGCCCATGCCTGCCTTAGTGCCTGTTTTGCTCACGGCAGGTCTGATGGGGATTAGCCATGCTTGGCAGAAGTGGAGGAGAGCAAAGATACTAACCAAGGTGTTTGCGCTCCTCCCAAATAAAAGTCTAGTGCAACACAGTCAATCACAATGAATCGTGGATCGCTATAGTTCAGGGGGTATCAAATCCCTAACACAATGTAAAGATGTTACTTAATATTACGTCTGCAGTGCTTCAACAGTTTATTGTCCACCAACTGCAAGATGTCTTCTGTTCCATATATGTCTCACAGAATCTGAAGAAAGAAAAAAAAAAAAAAAAAAAAAGAGGCAGAATAATGTAACTCTGTAAGCTACCTCAATGGCACAATGTGATCACACAGGTTCTGTTGTGCTGCCACCATACATGCTCCAATTATTAGAATGCTCACTGACAATAGTTGCTGATTGAATAACAGATCAGCAATAAAGGCTTTATAATAATGATCCTCTCTGATCTTCTTCTCTTCCACATAGACTGTGTTCACACTATCCACACCGGCAAACTCAGATGCATGTAAAACATATCAGAAAAGAAAACCATAGCGCAAATCTGTTGTAACTGATTATATACACATAGGACCATTTAATGCAAACTCCCCCATGCCACACCAAGACACCCTGTGCAATGCCACTAGCATGCCAATACGGGGAACCGCTTACCGAATTATAATGCAGACCGACCACAGACCAGCTTCATGAACATACATATATGATGGTTTCTTGATACAATCTCATTGATCAACTTCCTGGAACCTCCATGCTCATGCCGTTAGTAAATATTGCTTTGTTATCAGTTAAAAGTAAAAGTAGTGCACTCATATGCTATTAAAAGTTATGCACATATTGTCACAAGCCCCCTAGTGGCCGGACCACACAATGCTTTCCAATTGGTGGACCGGGGTCCATACTGACAGTCTCCTGCGTAGCCGTTGTAGCAGGGCCCTCAGGATGCTCAACCTCTGTATGCATAGGATCTTCAGTCTCTGGTTCCCCTCGACTTGAGTCAGATGGGCTGGTGTCCTCCTCAGTGGACACATCCCACTCCCACAGTTGCTGGGTATCCCATTCAAACAAGTCTATTATAATTTCCTGTTTTGTCTTGCCGAGGATGTCAATGCCCATCGCTTCACAAAGACTTTCCAGATCTGCTTGGCACATGTCCTTGTAGTTCCCAGACATTTTCACGCCAAATAAGATAAGAAATTTTGGGGAGGGGTACTAGGCTACACAGTCTCTCTGTATATATAATTATTTGTTTCTCGACAGGGCTAATTTGATAGCGCTATCTGAGATACTTTCAGCACAACACAGACCTCAAATGCTGCTGAACACTGTCACAAGCCCCCTAGTGGCTGGACCGCACAATGCCTTCCAATTGGTTTCAGCACACAGACCATGCAATCTGTGGTCACAATCGATGCGCAGAAACCGCTGGGATTGACTGCAGATCGACTAGAAGGGAGTTTGTGAGTTAAGGTAATACAAACTACACACTATTTCAGGGTATAACTGCCACCACTCCTACAGAAGGGTAGGAGTCCTAACTATACTGAGACTTATACCTGCAAATAAAACAGTTAAACACACTCTATTTTATCTAGCTATCAACAATAGTAGCGACTCTTCAGAAGCTAGGGTTCAGTTTGTGCGGCTGAATGTCAGGTGTAGCTGAACAAATAAAATGACTTTTTATAAAGTCTTTATTATAAATGCAATATAAATAACTAATATACACAGAAAATCATTAAAATCAACAATTATAGAGACATTAGTAGCGCAGTATGAAAATAGAAATGGAAGAAAACTTAAACTTAAGGTAAGGGGAAATATGTCCTTTCTGGGATAACACTTGCAGTTCTTTGTTTCAGTTCAGGAGCCAGAATTTAAGACAAGATGGCCGCTACTCTTCCTTAAAGCAGCAGCAGGCTCCCATGAAGATGGAATGAAGGAGGAGGCCCTGGCAAACACTTTTGAATAATCCACAATTTTGGGTGGGGTCTCAGGTTCATCCCAGGGGCTGGACAGGGTGCGGTTACCCTCCTGGTTGGGTTTCTGGTGCCCACCAAATATGACATTTTCCATATCTCGGCTTACGCCTCCCACACACACATAACAGTCACAGATTCATATTCCTCAGAATATGACAGTTCATATGACATCACACTTGGGTACTTTCGCATGCCCGGTTACAAAGTAGCGGAATACATAATACATAAACTCCATGTATTTCTAAGCTGTCTACATGGCTCTGGTGAATCTGAGCCCTTGCTGTGTGCTGAAGCTCACTTTGCTGGGGCTCACCAAATGGTATCCTTTCCAACTGGTAGGCTCACACTTAGCAGTGATCTGCCTGTGACAGGAAATCCTTTGTTCCTTGCTAATTAAACAAAACCTTGGGACATTCACAGACAAAAGGGCTTCATGAAAAGACTTCCTCTAGCAGTTATGAAAGCTAGATTTCCAAAAGAAGACCCCCTAGACATGAAATCTTGATCTGGCAATGCAACAACAATGGGTTCAGGAAACCGATTGCGTTTGCGTGTTCTGGGCTCATGGCTCTTCTGTGACACATATCACTAAAAGTCCATCCTTGCTTCAACATGTAGCCTGGTTAGCGTCTCCTCCTGCCATGCCTAAGCTCCTTCCGGGGAAAGTGTGGAAAGTTGGTGACAAATCAGGCAGGTAATTACACACCTGTGGCAGGCAGGTAGGCAGACAAGTGTAATTAATAATAGAAAAAACAATATGTGGGAGCCTTGAGGGGGGTAGTGCGGTCTCAGTTCATGTCCTCTCACCAACAGTGGGGGGCCAGGAAATCACCTTCAATACAAGCCTTCTTTATCTTAGTAAAAGTGAGTCTATCCACTGACTTGGTGGACAGATGGGAACGATTCTCTATGACCATGCCACCGGCCGCACTGAAGCCATTCCCAGACAGCACACTGGAAGGGGGCAGGCGAGGGTTTCCAGGGCATACTGGGAAAGTTTTCTCCAGGTGTCAAGTCTGGAAACTCAATACTCCATGGGGTCCTCAGTGCTCATGCTGTCAAATGCACTGATGGACCCTATGTAGTCAGCCACCAACACCACTGGTGTTGACTGGAGGATTCTGGCAGCTCCACTCTGGGCAGTTCAGACTGGTACAAGGCCCTTGATAGATCCAGTAGAGCACGTGCTGCTAGCGCCAGGTACTTGCTGAGCCGGCTGGACAGGGACATGTGGGGTGGAAGGCTGGGGGAAGGCTTTCTCCAGTTGGCAGACAAGGGCCCCCTTGTTTGCTTCTCCTGCCATATGGGAGGTATTTAGTAGTAAAGAGCAAAAAGCAATCCTGCACAAAAAGGCCGCACCACCAATTATAAATGTAACAAAGCTTTATTAAATATTCTGCACAAACATAATAAAATCATTTAAAACAGAACGATAGCTGTACCCAGCAAATCACCACAATACAGTATAATGTGGAAACAAATCACAAATGCCTCACCTCTAATATCTGAAATGACCCTGATGGCTGCCAACAGAAATTACTCAACGTGGGTTCATGAAAATGAGCCCACCATTGGGTGTATGAGACCCGGGTCTAGGCTGGTAGTGGAAGGAATGGACAGAGAAAACAACCAATACAAGGTATCCTGTGTGAGTCCGTGAAGTGGGAATTAAAAACGTGCTAAAATAGAACAATATGCTCATAAACCATGATGAATGGTGAATATTAGTAAATATGAACAGTGCATATAAGGATCACGGATACCAAATAATTAGGGGATATACATACGTAGCCCAGGAAGATGAATGGAGGCAGCCATGGAGTAAGGGTGGAGGGAGGCACACAAGACGCTCCACGCGTGGCGTGGTTCAAAAAAGACCACTTCCTCAGGAGCATGGCTCCCTCCACCCTTACTCCATGGCTGCCTCCATTCATCTTCCTGGGCTACGTATGTATATCCCCTAATTATTTGGTATCCGTGATCCTTATATGCACTGTTCATATTCACTAATATTCACCATTCATCATGGTTTATGAGCATATTGTTCTATTTTAGCACGTTTTTGATTCCCACTTCACGGACTCACACAGGATACCTTGTATTGGTTGTTTTCTCTGTCCATTCCTTCCACTACCAGCCTAGACCCGGGTCTCATACACCCAATGGTGGGCTCATTTTCATGAACCCACGTTGAGTAATTTCTGTTGGCAGCCATTAGGGTCATTTCAGATATTAGAGGTGAGGCATTTGTGATTTGTTTCCACATTATACTGTATTGTGGTGATTTGCTGGGTACAGCTATCGTTCTGTTTTAAATGATTTTATTATGTTTGTGCAGAATATTTAATAAAGCTTTGTTACATTTATAATTGGTGGTGCGGCCTTTTTGTGCAGGATTGCTTTTTGCTCTTTACTACTAAATTTCTCCTTTAGTCCTGTGGCCAGCACACTGTGTATATTTATACAAATTGGATATTTGGAGTGCGGATGCAATCATTTTCTTATGCGCCATATGGGAGGTAGAGATGTCGTGAAGGGTTCCAGGCGAACTTTGGTGGTTCGTGTTCGCCTGCACCAGGCAAACTTTCGCGGAGTTCGCTTCGCCCCATAAAGCTCTATTGACCAAAACTTTGACCCTCTATATCACAGTCAGCAGGCACATTATTCCCAAACACACTGCTTTCACTGCTGGAGGCCAGCCCCCGTCCCTCCTCCCAGCAAGGTCCTTATACCATTTGACTCACTTGTCTGCCTACACTAATTATTTAAGGACAGCTGCCTCCCTCCTACCAGAGGGAGGAGGGTCTCATCTGCCAGTGAATTTCAGTATTTCAAAAGCCAGCTAACATACCATGGCTGGGGATTGAACCCCGGTATCAGTGTATGGTAGGTAACTAACATATCCATTATACCACCAACACTTCTAGCTGAAGCTAGCTGCAGCTAGCTGCAGCTATCCTAGCATGTACAAATTATGCTCAGTCCAAAAGAAAAATAACATTTATATCATGCTTTTCTCCTGGCAGACTCAAAGCACCAGAACTGGGGATTGAACCCAGGTATCAGTGTATGGTAAGTAACTAACATATCCATTATACCACCAACACTTCTAGCTGAAGCTAGCTGCAGCTAGCCTAGCATGTACAATTTATGCTCAGTCCAAAAGAAAAATAACATTTATATCATGCTTTTCTCCTGGCAGACTCAAAGCGCCAGAGCTGCAGCCACTAGGGCACACTCTATAGGCAGTAGCAGTGTTAGGAAGACTTGCCTAAGGTCTCCTACTGAATACGTGCTGGCTTACTCAACAGACAGAGCTGAGATTTGAACCCTGGTCTCCTGTGTCAGAGGCAGAGCCTTAACCATTACCTCTCTCTCTCCTCTCTCTCTCTCTCTCTCTCTCTCTCTCTCTCTCTCTCTCTCTCTCTCTCTCTCTCTCTCTCTCTCTCTCTCTCTCTCTCTCTCTCTCTCTCTCTCTCTCTCTCTCTCTCTCTCTCTCTCTCTCTCTCTCTCTCTCTCTCTCTCTCTCTCTCTCTCTCTCTCTCTCTCTCTCTCTCTCTCTCTCTCTCTCTCTCTCTCTCTCTCTCTCTCTCTCTCTCTCTCTCTCTCTCTCTCTCTCTCTCTCTCTCTCCCTCTCTCTCTCTCCCCCTCCCTCCCTCCCTCCCCCCCTCTCTCTCTCTCTCTCTCTCTCTCTCTCCCCTCTCTCTCTCTCTCTCTCTCTAGTAGGGATGGTCACCGCTTTCCGAGGAATTGTATTTTTGCGCATAAATGGATTGAGCATAAATGGTACATGCTAGGCTGGCTTCAGCATGTAGTGTTGGTGGTAGCAAGGCCATGCCTGGCTACATATCCTTAAGCAGTGGCTGGATGGTAATGTTTAAGGGCTTTGCCTCTGACACAGGAGACCAGGGTTCGAATCGCGGCTCTGTCTGCTCAATAAGCCAGCACCTATTCAGTAGGAGACCTTAGGCAAGTCTTCCTAACACTGCTACTGCCTATAGAGCGTGCCCTAGTGGCTGCAGCTCTGTTGCTTTGAGTCCACCTGGAGAAAAGTGTGATATAAATGTTATTTTTCTTTTGGACTGAGCATAAATTGTACATGCTAGGCTAGCTGCAGCTAGCTTCAGCTAGAAGTGTTGGTGGTATAATGGATATGTTAGTTACCTACCATACACTGATACCTGGGTTCAAATCCCCAGCTCTGGTGCTTTAAGTCTGCCAGGAGAAAAGCATGATATAAGTGTTATTTTTCTTTTGGACTGAGCATAAATTGTACATGCTAGGCTAGCTCCAGCTAGCTCCAGCTAGCTCCAGCTAGCTCCAGCTAGCTGTGTTGGTGGTATAATGGATATGTTAGTTACCTACCATACACTAATACATTGGTTCAATCCCCAGCCATGGTATGTTAGCTGGCGTTCGAAATACTGGAATTCCCTGGCAGATGAGACCCTCCTCCCTCCTTGTAGGAGGGAGGAGGGAATAGGTAGAAGAGAGGAGGAATGGGCCAGGTATTAGAACACTTGAAACATGTTTTCTAATATTATTTTGGGCAGTAGAAATTTTTAAAAATTTTGATGTTTGCATCCCCATTGAACTCTATTGCGGTTCGCCAACTTTTTCGCGAACCGAACTTTCCGCGGAGGTTCGCGAACCGAAAATCGGAGGTTTGTGACATCTCTAATGGGAGGAAGAAATGACCCCTGCTTCCCCCTTATTCGAGGTTTGAGAATTATGGCGACCCACAAATCCTACCTTGCCTGCAGATGAACCACCCGGGGGTTCCTGCAGAGGCAGCGCAGCATTTGACTGGCCATGGGGAAAAGGTGGGCCTGCTGAGGCAAGACACCTTTTCATCTTTTTCCTCCTTTTGCTGCTGCTGATGCCACTGACTCTCTGGATTTTCCCAATCCTGAACTACTGCTGCTGCACTTGGATGCTCCCCTGTACAGCAAGGTCAGGCACTTTCACTACAACCTTCACCCCCTGCATCTCCTCCTTAGAGGGGGCCTGCTTGCCTTTTCAGAACCCTCACTTGATCCAGCTCTTCACATCACACAGTGCCCTGTCCAGATAAAAAATCATTGGGAGCACGTTGCATATAGAAGCGTGCTTCCTGGACACCAGGTTGGGTAATTGCAGAAACAGAGCCAATACCAGGCACACCTGCTGCATCTTCCCCCACTCTGCAGAAGTCAGCACATGGACTGTTTTTGCGTTGGACAGTCACCCACGAGCCTGTGGGATGGCAGGCCCTGGTGCTGCTGCAGGCTGGAAAGCCACGAAATGGCAATGAACGAGCAGCAGAAATGGGCTACAAGTTTGCATGCCCTTTGCAGCACAGCTTGCCTTTCTTTATCGGTCCACCAGAACCTCTGCACTAAGAGGTTCAGCACATGATCGCGGTACTCCATGAGTCCATTGTGAGGTGGCCCTATCAGGCATGGGCTTTCGAGTAGTAATCTACTTGAATTCAAAATTCAAATGAAAAGTAATGACTTCACCTGTGACCACGGAATAGGGGGATTAACTTACTCAGAAGTCTTCGGGCTATCTGCGTGATAGGCTTAATGAAAGCCACGTTCCTCCACTCATTTCCGCGCTTGAAAGAGGAAGCACGTCAGTGAGTAGTGCAATGCGGCTTTCATTACGCCTGTCATGCGTAATGGAGTGGTCACAGGTGAAGTCAGTGTTGTTCGGAAAAATTTCAAAGGAAAAAATCATTTAAATGTGGTAAATGACAGTTCTTAGTGAAACAATTCCCGCCGACTTTAGCAGTTAATAGCAAAGGCCCCTTACATCCTAGCAACACCAAATCTGGAGGATATGATAAAAAGATAGTGGGAAACAATATTAATATATATATATATATATATATATAGGATAGGCTGGGATAGCCAGAATGCGGAGCTCTGGCCGACTGGGGCTTCGCACCCTGAGCTATACCAGCCCACATGGTCCATGGTATGGGGGGCTCTGGTGGAGAGGGGCGGCCAAGCCTGGAGTCCTTGTCCAATCAGTTCTCATTTTTATTTCACTTAACCCTTTGTGGAAATAGGTAAGGGGTACTTCTTAAAGGGGAATCATGAACCAACCCCCCCCCCCTTCCCGGAAGTCGTTTACCCCACCTCCTCCCGGGGCACCAGAATTGTTTTTTTTTAAATATTGTTTCCCACTATCTTTTTAACATATCATGTAAATTTGTTGTTGCTAGGATGTAAGGGGGCTTTGCTATTAACCTCTAAAGTCGGCGGGTTTTGTTTCCCTAACAAACTGTCATTTACCGCATTTAAATGTATACATTTTTCCTTTGAAATTTTAAAAATCGATTTTCTCAAAAACTATAAGGTCTTTCTGAAATGTTTTTCCCCTTGTTCCCACTGTTCTTCTTAACATATCTGGCAAATTTGGTGTTTCTACCAGGTAAGGGGTAAGGGGGCTTTGCTATTAACCTCTAAAGTCAGAGGGAGATAATCACAAATTAATTGTTACCGTGATTCCCGTGATCACTTTCCAAATTTTTGCAATCACAAAATTTCCATGGCCGATTTCCATGATTCAGAATCATTCATGGATCTGGATTGGGAAGTCGAAGAGTGAAAAAGTTCTCAGGAATCATGGCTATTCCGTGACCGCCATGATTCCTGAGAACTTTTTTACTCTTCGAAATTATCTACCCACCACTGGGTGAAGTCATTAGACTTCATTTGAATTTCGAATTTAAGTAGATTACTACTCGAAAGCCCATGCCTAGACCTTATCGCCCACAGAATGATCAAGTACACGGGAGTCAGGACACATTCTCCACTATGAACTCATGCAGTGCAGGAATAGTCAACCTGGAAAAGTAGAGGCGGCTGGGGATCCACTTTTCAGGAATCCCATACTGCAGCAGCTCCCGCATATCGGTCCCATGAGCACATGGGTGCAGTAAACAACCCCTTACTGCTTGAAGGGGGTGCAGTAGTCACTGTGGTTTGGGGGTGGGTGATTTTAGCAGCGGGCTGTGGCTTCAACGTCCATGTCCATTGGAGTCTCTGCCCCTGGACTCCCTCTCTGCCTTCTCTGTTGCTCTGCCTCATCCCAGCTGAGATCAGAGACATTTGGAACAAAAACAGGGTAATTCCCCATGTTGCTCACTTCCTCCTCTGATGCCAAGACCACTACTGCTGCAACGTTACAAACTAATGCAGATTGTGATGACCTACCTGCCATCTGCCCCTTACCTTCCTCACATGGGTCCTGACTCCTGTCACCACTGTGCAATGGGTGGGATGCTGCTCTTTCTGTCGTCATCATCACCACCACACTTCCTCCTACAAGTGACAGGCCAGACAGAGGAGAATGTGCAATGAAAATCTCTTCCTCCTGCACATCCACACCCTGTTGATCCTGCCCATCAGGCCCCCTGCAGCCTCCAAAGCTACCCGCAACAAACTCCCTGAGGCTGGGCTGAGAACTAATGGAGTTTATTCTAGGGAGCTAAGGATAGTTGGTGTATACCACTTGTGGTCTGTTGTTGACATTTTTAGACATTTTTAAGATTTATGCTTGACAAAAGCTCAAGTGAAGATTTACAAGAACTAAGAAATGCAAAATAATAATGTACTAAGAAATACCCAGAAAGTTCATAGTGACCAAGAATCACCAGGTAGACATAAAGGGCGAAAAGATACCAAAAAGCCCTCTATTGAAAAGTAATGCTAAATGCAATTTTGCCTTCTTAAACGTGAAGGAATAATGCTGTTTAAAATGAAGTCGGTAAACAGGCTGTTCGTGTTAACTATGTAGGGAGTGAATTTATCTGTTTTACTAAGGCAGCTCCAGAAATCTCCCAGCTTTCTCAGTGGGTGCATTATAAATGATCCATGGAAATTAGACCAGACTTATTAAAAATGGTCAGCACCTACAGTAAGTGGTTAGGATTTACCACCTCAATATAAATCATATCAGATTATAGTCAATGTTGCTGAGGGGTTTGTAAATTATAGGTGTCTTTTCAGTTGCATGCAGTACTCATAGCAAAAGTTATTATTATTACCATTTTCTCACTTACATAACAGAAGTCTCTGGCCCCTTAAAGAGGAACTCCAGTGAAAATAATGTAATAAAAAAAGTGCTTCATTTTTACAATAATTATGTATACATGATTTAGTCAGTGTTTGCTCATTGTAAAATCTTTCCTCTCCCAGATTCACATTCTGACATGTTTTACATGGTGACATTGTTACTGTGGGCAGATTATGTAGCTGGTCTGGCTTTAACAGACAGCTGTAAGCAGCTATTTCCTGTCTGAACATTGTTACATTGTGGCAGTTTGCCCAGAGTACCGTACGGTACCAGAGCCTCTTGTGGGAGGGGTTTCAGCACAAAATCAGTCATACAGCGCCCCCTGATGGTCTGTTTGTGAAAATCATTATTTTTCTCATGTAAAAGTGGGTATCAGCTACTGATTGGGATAAAGTTCAATTCTTGGTCGGAGTTTCTCTTTAAGGACCAAAGACTGCTGGTAGCAAAAAATGGCTCCTACCAATGGATCACTGTATGGACACACTCCGCTTACACCACCATACGGACATATGCCACTTACACCAAGTCCCTCACTCTGCTGTTGCTATGTTGGCAGACCTCCTTGAGGAGGTGATCAATGTGAGCCAAACAGATTGGCTCATAGTGATCAAGGGGTCAGGTGCCAATGAAATCGAGGGGCCTGTGTCAATGGGCGAGTGGCGTGATCAGTGGTAGTGTATGGTCTGTGCGAGCGTGGTGATTAAAATCTACACCCTGGCAGGAATAAGCAGTCACAAACAGGGTGTAGATTTCAATTACCATGGTCCTGAAGTGTTTAAATATATCCAGCACAGCTTGTGTTTACTACACACACAAAACATTATTACTGCAGGCAAGGCATGGGGCTGCAATCATGCAAAGGATAATTTACTAACTTTTAAGACATCTTTACTACGTTTTAGTATGACTAAGGCAAGGTTTGCAACTTTTTACCAACTAATAGCAGACAAATTCTTAATTAGCCCATTACAGGTTTGCTGGATTACTTATGGTATCCCTAGTGGAGACCTCTGGAGATGCCTTAGTAAACAAGGCCCCATTACTGATGACTACAGTAAGTACCAGTGACTGAATAGCTACATAGCTGCAGATAAAACATTGGAAGGGGTGACTGTCTAAACTAGTGACTGAGCTAGTGACAGACTTAAAGCAGGTGATATGGCTGTACTCTACCCTCACTCAGCTTTTCCAGACACAGGAATTTGGAGTTCTGTCAGAAAACTGGCAGGGAAGCACTCTTTAAACTCCCCCCTCAAGATACCTTAACAAATTAATATTGCTGATTTAACCACACACATATTACTATTTCAAACATATATTGGCAAGTAAAAAAAAAATGAAAATTATGTATTTTGGATGAGCAGGTTCATACATGGTGGTTCAATATATGTTGCCACAAAGCTGTAGGACTATGAATCATCATTGTGGCAGATCTTCTTGAATTAGCAAAAACAGATGTATTAATAGAGCATTTTTTCTCTGTATAATAACACTTTTTCTATCTCTATCCCCTAAAGTGACAGAGCCCCCAGCTATGCAGATAATAGCATAATGACAACTCTAGATTAGCACTAGATGGCATTTTATGATGCCTTTTTTCCTTTATTGTTCTCATTTTCTGCAGAAATGTTGAAGCAGCGAAAAATCAATGGCAGAAATGGAAGTGATACTTGTTTTGAAATTAATTTCCCTGAAAAGACAGAAAGCTCAGCCCTCTGTCTTGATAATGTATTATACTGTACACATAGAAAAGAGAACATCTCTGTTTTGTTTTGTGTGGATGCTAAACCAGTATTTAGATTTAAATTGTTCCTTTACACAAGCAGTTTTGGGTCTTTTTTAAAATCTGTAGTTGCAGTCTGGTCTGGAAAAGCAGAGTAAAAATGAGGTTAGGAAGTTATAACTGTAATAACTGTAACTGTGCTCTAATCAGGGGCGTAGCTAAGGAGCTGTGGGCACCGATGCAAGTTTTACATTGTGAAAAGGGGGGAGGTTGCGCATCCCTAACCTATAACCTTGGGAGCAGCTAAGCAAAAATGTGTAACTTATGTTTTAATGGACAGCGAGGAGAGGGCCAGCGCATACCACAAAGGCTGCATCTGAAATGACCGGACATATTGAGAGAAAACCGGTGCACAGGCCTTTAAATTATCGCAGAGATCACTGTCAGGAAGCGAGTCAGGAGGCGGTTCTTTCCGCGCGCAGTGTGATGGAGCACGGGGAGGCAGCCGCCTCCACTTCGGCTGAGGCGGCTGTCCCCGTGCAGAGCATGGCAGAGCGCGGAGAAACCGCCGCGTCAGAAGCGGCAGTTGGCGCGCATGGCCCCTGGTCGGAGGCACCGCAGAGCGGTGCTGGTGTGGCTGGGACATATAGTCCCTTCAGGTTTAGAGTGACGCGCGCGAACGCACTCAGGCAGGGAAGATATCACAGCCAGAAATGAGTCAGCTGACCAGGCTGGTCAGCTGACTCTGGCTCCACTCCTCATTGGTCCAGCACTTAGGGAGGTGCTGGAGAAGGTGCCTGTGTATATATACTGCTAGTTGGTCATTGCTCTGGTGTCTGGCGTTGCGATCACATACGTTGGAGCACCCAGATCCGTAGTCAGATCCGCATGTGTCGGGACCAGCTGGAGCTGTAATCCTACACTTAGCTAGATTCTGTTGATAGCTTAAAGTACTAGTTTGATTGTGTTTATCTGTTATGACCCTTTGCCTGCCTGACTATCCCCTTGAACTCTGATCTTGTACCTCGATATTTCTGATACTCTGTTGCCGGCCCCCGGCTCGTTCTAAGACCCTGCTTCTGCCTCCTGATCTTGTACCTCGATATTTCTGATACTCTGTTGCCGAACCCTGCCTGTACTTAGACTCTGCCTTTGCCTCCTGATCTTGTACTTTGTCTGTCCGGGTGTGTGCGACCTGGCTTGTCCAACCTCGAGAACCGACCTTACTGTTAGAGGCGGTTCCCCGTTCTGTTAGTGACACTTCCTCCTGAGGGTTACTTTCAGACTATCCTTCCTACTGTCAGCCTGACTCCTCCCGTCTTGCAGAGTTCAGGTCTGCGGAAGGAATCCGTGCAGTACTCCTGACTGCGCTGAGGCTTTTTCCTCAAAGGGTTACTGTTACACCAAAACACTACACTCTACTCAGGTGAACAGAGGTTAGCTGGTATATCGGATTATCGGTGATACTGCAGATCACTTATAATCTGGTATACATCTGTATTCCCAGTGATACTGCAGATCACCGGTAATCAGATCCTCTCTGTGCTTCACCGATCGTTACAGAACGCCAGACCAAAAAACAGATGGACGCACGCACTGACCCTCTAACTGTGCTTGCCACTTCGGTGGATAGCATTCATCAAGCACTGGGCCAGCACAAAGCTTTAATTGATGCCCTATCAGGCTCTGTGCGAACCCTCCAGACGTCAGTTGATTCGGTGCGATCCCCTCCTAGTGATGACATACGTATGCCAGTACCTGATAAATTTTCCGGCCACAAGTCTGACTTTTGGAATTTTAAGAGTAGAGTATTATCATATTTCGAGTTGAAACCCCGATCCTCGGGAACTGAGACCCAACGGGTCATCTTTATTAAAACTTTGTTAACTGGTGACTCCCAGTCCTGGGCATCCAACTTGCCCCCCACAGATACCGCTCTGTCCTCGGTAGAGGAATTTTTTAAAGCCATGGCAGTAATATACGACGACCCAGACCTTGCTGCGACCTCTGAGCGGAAGCTCAAACTTTTGCGGCAAGGCAGAGGCTCAGTCGAAGACCACGCGGCAGAATTTCGTCGGTGGTCAGTTACGGCCAGGTTTGATACCAATGCTTTGATGGATTATTTCCTGTCTGGGCTGTCGGATGAGGTGTCTGACCTAATGTTAAGCCAACCCGAGCCCAAAACAGTCGATGAGGCCATCTCATCGGCCATTCGTATCGATCGTAGGCTACGTCATCAAAGACAGACTAGGGGCAGTCATCGGGTCAGGGTAACATCTTACGCAGCACCACCCGCAGCACCCCTGGTATCTCCGTCTCCTTCAGTCTCATCATCTCCAGTCATGCCTCCACCTGAACCAATGCAGATCGGTTGGTCTAAGCTGACTCAAGTGGAGAGAAGACGGAGAATGACGGAACAGTTATGTTTGTACTGTGGTGAAAGGGGGCATAGGGTACGAGACTGCCCCATTAAGCCGGATAAGAATAAGCCGGGAAACGCTACCGCCTAGGAGTTGTAAGGGGTGACACCCTGGGCACCCAACTCACACCCCTAAAAGAAAAACGTTTGCTCCTTCCTTGTACGATTACGTGGGGGGACAAATCTGAAGCCACGGAGGCCTTTGTTGACTCAGGCTCCGCGGCTAACTTTATGAGTTTAGAGTTTGCAGAGAAGTTGGGCATTCCACTCACCCCAGTAAAACCACCTATCCAGGTTACTGCTGTGGACGACTCCCCACTACAAAGGGACCATCCACTATCTCAGACACCAGAGGTGGAGGTCATTATTGGGGTCCTGTACAAGGAGGGTTTAAGTTTTTTTTGTGTTACACATGTCTACCTCCACAATTGTCCTAGGTATGCCCTGGCTACAGCTCCATTCGCCACAGATTAATTGGGCTACAGGACAATTAACCAATTGGTCGGACTTTTGTTCCCAGCAGTGTCTAGGGAAAGTGACATTAGGTCAGACCAAGATTCACGTGTAGGGTGTTCCCGAGGTATATTCTGAATTTTCAGATGTATTTTGTCCCAAGGCTGCTGATCAGTTACCTCCTCATCGCCCTTTCGATTGCCCCATTGATCTCACCTGTATAACTTGTCCGGACCAAAGAAGATGGCTATGCAGGAATACATTCGTGATAACTTGGCCAAGGGGTTCATTCGGCCCTCTCGGTCGCCTGCTGGGGCCGGTTTCTTTTTTGTTAAGAAAAAAGACGGAGGTCTTCGACCTTATATCGATTACCGGGGTCTCAATAAAATCATGGTGAAAAATCGCTATCCGTTACCATTGATAGACGACTTATTCACGCAGGTCACAAATGCAAAGATCTTCTCTAAATTGGATCTGAGGGGTGCATACAACCTGATCCGCATTAGAAAGGGCGATGAATGGAAGACGGCCTTCAACACACCCGACGGGCGTTACGAGTACTTAGTGATGCCCTTCGGGTTGTGCAATGCGCCAGCCGTCTTCCAGGAATTAATCAATGAGGTATTCAGGGAGGTATTGGGTAGATTCGTGCTGGTATACCTTGATGATATACTAATCTATTCCAATAACCTCTCTGAGCACAGGGTCCATGTTAAGTTTGTGTTGAACAAATTAAGACAAAATATGCTCTATGCTAAAGTGGAAAAATGTATTTTCGAGGTGACCACTGTCACGTTCCTAGGGTACGTAATTTCCACCTCGGGCCTGTCAATGGATCCTGTCAAGGTCACAGCTGTGTTGGAATGGCCACAGCCAGTGGGGTTGAAGGCCGAAGGCCCTACAGAGATTTTTAGGTTTTGCGAACTACTACAGGAGGTTCATTAAGGGGTACTCCACGATAGTTGCCCCCCTTACCAGTCTCACGAAAAAGGGGGCAGATACCAACCACTGGTCCCCTGAGGCCGTGGCAGCCTTTTCTTACTTGAAGAAATTATTTTGCTCAGCACCTATTTTGAGGCATGTGGACACGTCCTTTCCCTTTATTGTGGAGGTTGATGCCTCGGAGGTTGGGGTGGGGGCGGTGCTGTCTCAACGGTCTGGGTTGCAGGGCAGATTACATCCATGTGCTTACTTTTCCCGTAGGTTTTCACCTGCAGAAAAAAATTACGATATAGGCAACCGGGAACTTCTGGCCATTAAATTGGCGTTTGAGGAATGGCGCCATTGGTTAGAGGGGGCAGAACACATGATCACAGTTTACACTGACCACAAGAACTTGGAATACATCGAGTGGGCTAAGAGATTAAGTCCCCGTCAGGCCCGTTGGTCTTTATTTTTTACGAGGTTCAGGTTTATAATCACGTACACTCCAGGCAGCAAAAACATCAAGGCAGATGCCCTCTCCAGATGTTTCGAACCAGAGACAGCACAGCCTCCCACCCCTAAGTCCATCATCCCGCAGAGACTAGTGTTAGCAGCCACAGAGACCTGGGAGGATTGGACAGAGGTTTTGGGTCCCTTTCAGCAGGATGTTCCTGAGGGAAAACCTGAAGGGGTCATGTTTATCCCACTGCCATTTCGTTTACAAGTTCTGCAACTCTTTCACGCCCATAAGAATGCTGGTCATCCTGGAGCTGCCAGAACGCAGGATCTGATTGCCAGGTGTGCTTGGTGGCCTTCGTTGGCAACGGATTGCAAGGAGTATGTCAGGGAGTGTGCGGTATGTGCCAAGAGTAAACCCTCCCGGCTGGCATCTGTAGGAAGGTTGCAGCCTTTGCCCACCCCGAGTGAGCCATGGACCCACTTGCCCATGGATTTTGTGGGGGAATTGCCCAGGTCTGAAGAGAGAGAGAGAGAGAGAGTTTAAAATTTTTCCGACGGAATTCCGTATAGGTCAGAATTCCGTGGAACAGCTCCGGAATACCGTCGGAATGAAACGGTAGCAGAATTTCGGTATGCGGAATTGTCCCGGAAACGGAAATGGGCTATTCCGACCATGCCTGCTCGAGAACCGACCTTACTGTTAAAGGTGGTTACCCATTCTGTTAGTGACACTTCCTCCTGAGGGTTACTTTCAGACTATCCTTCCTACTGTCAGCCTGACTCCTCCCGTCTTGGAGAGTTCAGGTCTGCGGAAGGAATCCACGCAGTACTCCTGACTGCGCTGAGGCTTTCTCCTCAAAGGGTTACTGTTACGCCAAAACACTACACTCTACTCAGGTGAACAGAGGTTAGCTGGTATATCGGATTATCGGTGATACTGCAGATCACTTATAATCTGGTATACATCTGTATTCCCAGTGATACTGCAGATCACCGGTAATCAGATCCTCTCTGTGCTTCACGGATCGTTACAATCACCCTAAGAATTAGGGGAAGGCAGGTTGACACGATTAGTATACATATTGGAAAAAACAACCGCCACTCAAGACGATCTTTTTCTGCAAACTTCAAAACTTTTTATTGTAGAGAGAAAAGACCGTAGAAATCACAATGTAAAACAAAGAACCCCCATAAAAACAAGATGTGGGCATCTTTCTAGGAGTACTCCTGGAACACTCACACGCCTCAATTAATCACTCATGCGCACACAGACTGGTCGGCCGACCTTAATGACTGATGCATATGATAGAATGGGGAGCGCGGAAAACTTCAACTTTGAGGTGAGAACAATATTTCCACATAATACTGATGTCCTCCTATAAGGCTTCTCATCAACATATAAGAACAGTTCATTCATTAGAAAAAGAAGCGTCCGTTTACCAGCACGGAATTGCCCATGAAAGCAACATCCCAACGATGTATTGCATGAATCACGTAAAGGCTGTGTTCGCATCTGAAATGACCAACAGCTCACATGTGCAGCACCAATAATAAGCTATCTGTGCACTTCGCATTCAATTCAGATGCAAATCATATGCATAACTACTATTACTTACCATGCAAACGGGAAACTCAGGAATACAGGCTGGGAGCAGCTAACCTGGTAGTTACATACTAGCAAAATTATGAAAAGGGGGGAGGTTGCGCATCCCTAAAATCATGCTACAATTGACTGGTTAATCGCTCAGGCATGCACCACCTCTACTAGGCTGAAAATGCATGCCCTGCATCCAAAACAAATGCTACATTTATTATACTATGGAGGAACTTTGGCTTCCCCTATAGTTTGCATGCAAAGTATAATATACTGGACACTTGCGCCACTGTGAGGCAGACCTCCGGGCAAGTGGCCTAACCTAAATTAAAAACAACATATGTATAACCTTTTACATTGGGGCCCCCCAAGCACTCTATACATTACAATGATATGGCGCACTAAAACCAGCCAATGGCAACTTCAGTGTCAAGGGTGCAAGAGGGGGATGGGGAACATTGTCTGTTAATGAATACTTCTATTCCCAGCATCTATAGAAGTGATTATTATGAGCACAGGACCAATAGAGAGCGAATACTGTGGTTGAGGGGTGGGCCCCTTGGGGCCCCTCTAGCCCAAGGGCCCCGATGTGGTCGCAACCTTAGCACCCCCTATTGCTACACCCCTGGCTCTAATTTAAACACGCATACAACAAAGATTAAAACTACGCAAACTTTTATTATATTTTGAGTTTATTTTTCTAAGTTTTCCATCTTAACTTGCACTCGGCTTCAATTTTTCAAAGTGAGTAGGGATGAGCAAAAATTCCTTTGATGTTATCCTGATAAATTTGTCAAATAAATGATAATTCCCAAGATTTTGGGGAAAATATCCTCGCAAATACATTAACGTTAATGATGCTGACTTTAGTGGTTAATAGGAAAGCCCCCTACATGCTTGAATCACCAAATTTGCTAGGTATGTTAAGAAGAACAAGGGGGAAATTATTTTAAAAAGTCCTTGTGGCTTTTGAGAAAATCAATTTTAAAGTTACAATAGGAAAAGTGTTTTCT
Organism: Hyperolius riggenbachi; assembly: GCF_040937935.1. Lineage (NCBI taxonomy): Eukaryota > Metazoa > Chordata > Amphibia > Anura > Hyperoliidae > Hyperolius > Hyperolius riggenbachi. The sequence continues at coordinate 376,690,590 of NC_090647.1, read as the reverse complement.
TAAATGCAATAAAATGATTGGTAGGGAAAATTTAAATATCAAAAGAAAGAGCAGTGAATCTCCTGCTGGGGTTTCCAGGTAGTCAGTATGCAGTGTGTAATGACCACCTGGAAACCTTGTAGAAGTGTTAATGCTTTGGCCAGGGTCTGCTGTACAGCCTCAGTACTGCTGCTTAACGATCCCTGGCAAATACACCTATTGCTTAAACTGATAAAAGCAACATTTAAAAATGAATGGTGTGGGGATCACCTTCAGAAGCCTCTTTAACCCCTTGTCACCCATGCAGGCCGAATTTGGAGCTCCGACCACATGGGGCTCCACAGTCTGAGCTATACCAGCCCACATGGTCCATAATATTGGGAGCTCTGGAAGAATGGGGTAGCAAAGCCTCCTCCTCTCCCCAAAAACCCTTGTCCATACCATGGACAAGGGGCTCAACCCCAACTTTAGTGCACAGGAGTATAGGAGCCCAGGAGCCCCATGCCAAGTGTCTGTTACCCAGGAGCCCAGGAGTGTGGGTATAAGCTCTGGGGGGTTATAGTGGCATCTGGGGGTTCCCTTTTTAAAGGGTAACCCTAGATGCCCACCCACAGAGAGAAATGGGTACCCATTACTAGAGATGGCCCGAACCTCTGATTTTTGGTTCTCGAACTTCCGCAGAAGTTCGGTTCGTGCAAACTTTCGCGAACCGCAATAGACTTCAATGGGGAGGCGAACTTTGAAAACTAGAAACACTTATGCTGACCAGAAAACTGATGGAAAAGATGTTTCAAGGGGTCTAACATCTGGAGGGGGGCATGGCGGAGTGGGATAGACACCAAAAGTCCCGGGGAAACATCTGGATTTGATGCAAAGCAGCATTTTAAGGGCAGAAATCACATTGAATGCTAAATTGCAGGCCTAAAGTGCTTTAAAACATCTTGCATGTGTATACATCAATCAGGGAGTGTAATTAGAGTACTGCTTCACACTGACACATGACAAGACATAAATAAGAGTAAAAGGTGGTTGAAAGCCAGCAAAGAGAAGAAGTGCTTCTCTTCAGCCTGTGACCCCCTTTAATACCGGTCACCAAAGAGTTAAATGTGACATCATCTGAGCCATCCCCCCCAAACCTACAATTGGCTCAGACCCCTTGTGGTGTCATGACACACACCTACTTAATTAATACTCTAAGTGCTTTCTAACCCAGTTACAAGGAATGCCATGTTTGGTAAATATTGGCTATTTTTACCTTTCTGTCGACTAACGGTCTGGGGCAGCTCAGACCTATTCCACCAGGGACATATTCTTGGTAACTGACTGCATCATCTCTTCTGCGAGAAACCCGTCTTAAAGGTATATTCTGCAAACCAAGTCTTTTACCTAAACTCAGGCCAAATAACTGGGGCCTACTTATAATACTTAAATTATAACAATCCCCCCTAAAAAGGCTTGATCTGCAGATCCCTGATTCTGATTCCAACAGCACCCATTTTCTTTTCTTTATGTTTCACTTTTCGATGCTCGTGCTCACACACTTCCTCTGCTCTAGGTGGTTATCCCTGGGAGAGAGGGCAAGACCTCTTGGCCTTCCTGTAACCAGGCTATCTGGGGATGCCCTACTTCTAGGTCCCTATATACCACATTCTCAGCATTTGCGTCACTTGTGTATCACTTACAGACTTGCATGATCACAGAAAAGTGAAACTTGTGTAACGATTGGGGAATTATTTCCGTGGTCAGCGCACAAGATGCGCGCTGACACTGCGTAAATCCTCCACAAGCGTGTAAATAAACAGAACCCAGCTATGGTGCTATGCACCTGTAGAGGGAAATTCCCACCGGCAGATGAAGCTGTGGCGTGCAGAGGAACACAGCCTCTGTACTGCCACAGATGCCAGATGGGAATTGTATGAGTTGAAGCAATGCAGGGCAAGATAGCCCTTAGAGAGAGAGAGCACAGAGACAGAATGTATGTGTGTCCACCAATCTAGTCGCCACCCGGCGACGGTGAACACACAACAGCGGAAACCAAATGGAAACGCAATCGCAAGAATGGCGATTGCCAATAGCGACACCAGACTGAGTAAGACAGAGCAAAGGAACAGACACAGCAAACAATAATGATCAGAACGCCAAGAAAAATAACAAACATAGTTACATAGTTACATAGTTACATAGTTATTTTGGTTGAAAAAAGACATACGTCCATCGAGTTCAACCAGTATAAAGTACAACACCAGCCTGCTCCCTCACATATCCCTGTTGATCCAGAGGAAGGCGAAAAAACCCTTACAAGGCATGGTCCAATTAGCCCCTAAAGGGAAAAATTATTTCCCGACTCCAGATGGCAATCAGATAAAATCCCTGGATCAACATCATTAGGCATTACCTAGTAATTGTAGCCATGGATGTCTTTCAACGCAAGGAAAGCATCTAAGCCCCCTTTAAATGCAGGTATAGAGTTTGCCATAACGACTTCCTGTGGCAATGCATTCCACATCTTAATCACTCTTACTGTAAAGAACCCTTTCCTAAATAAATGGTTAAAATGTTTTTCCTCCATGCGCAGATCATGTCCTCTAGTCCTTTGAGAAGGCCTAGGGACAAAAAGCTCATCCGCCAAGGTATTATATTGCCCTCTGATGTATTTATACATGTTAATTAGATCCCCTCTAAGGCGTCTTTTCTCTAGACTAAATAAACCCAGTTTATCTAACCTTTCTCGATAAGTGAGACCTTCCATCCCACGCATCAATTTTGTTGCTCGTCTCTGCACCTGCTCTAAAACTGCAATATCTTTTTTGTAATGTGGTGCCCAGAACTGAATTCCATATTCCAGATGTGGCCTTACTAGAGAGTTAAACAGGGGCAATATTATGCTAGCATCTCGAGTTTTTATTTCCCTTAGCACTCGCTAAGCCGCACGAGAAGCAAAACAGCGACAAAACACGTTAATGGCGTGGTCCCCGCACGAGAAGCGCAACAGAGACAAAACACGCCAACCCTAACTAACCATTGTAGCACAAAAATGAATAAAGAATGCGAACACTTGCTAAACTGTTACCTCACCGAGCCTACAGCAAGCGTTCGTTCCAGACAAGACAGACAGAAGGAGTAACCAGTAGCAACCGCAGCTCTGGCCTACACTCCCAGACAGAGCACAGAAGGAACCACCGCCACTACCGCTAGGGCGAATGCGATCCCAACAGACAGAACGATTTCCTGTCGACCGCTGCTGGCAACAAGACAATCGCAACAGATAGACAGAACAAGGTAATACAGATAATTAACAACACAACCTGACTGCACCTATGTAATCTGTGTTGACACTCCCTTCCTGGGGATTGCTCTCCCCACCCTCTTGGTCACCTAAAAATGTGGCTGGATCTCGATTTTTACTTCTCGTTCCGAGAACCAAAACCCTTCTGCTCTCCAGCCTTTACGAGTGTATAGTTGTCTAAGAGACACTCTCTGTTAGTTGCTCCAGACACACTACACCTTTTGCATGTACCCATTGTACTGCAACGTACATTTTAACAAAACTTTAGATCGGTGCAATGGTTCCGGGAGTGTGACATTTCAGAGCAGATTTACGCTGCCGTTCACATCACCCATCCAGCCCACCTGACCCATCATACCTTTCACCAACATTGTGCCATGAAACTTGTTTCCACCTGGCACGAGTGATCTTTTCCTCCTTCCCGGTTCGGTCCAGTCGGGCCAATCACAGGGAAGTGGAAGAGGATCAGCATCTTTTTCTCCCAACATTAACATGCTTGGGCCTGGTGTTCTCATTAACACCTTATTGTTCATGAGAATGTCCTCTCTATTCGGTCTCCTAGGATGAAATGGCAGCCTAGGATCACCATCAGCACGGTACTCTTCATTATAAAAGCACCTCCTTGGGAAAAAAAAACATTAGCAATTTGCATTATGCTTTGCTGAGTCCGTTTTTTTTTGTCTCTTTCCGATCTCAGAAATCTTGCTGTTCTCCAAACTCGGATTGGCCTCTGGAAACTTTCTCTTATCCGACTGACATGTCTGTCTCGGCTGCAAGCATCTCTGCTTTCTAGACTCCATATCGCCAAACTCCTGAAATCGAAATACAAACAACTCAATTCTTATTAATGATTTGGGTTTTGTCCTGCGGCTTGTACTCTGTACACTTTCGATTGATCAATATATACCGTAATTGATCTCATTGCTTTATGGTTCTCATGAACTCTGTTTACTCTTTATGGTAGACTGGAGCTAAACTCCTCTCCGCTACCTAAGTACTATCCTAAGTACTTACCTGTTTAAAATATGCTCCCGCGGACTTCACCTTTGGAAGCTCTCACCTCATTGCAACCCCATACCTCATCCCCCCCGTACATACTCGGCCGCAGTATGTACTGAGTACGGATGCCACACACCTTTTGCTGCTTTGCAGGTGAGCTTGCAATGCTCTTACTCATTTTTGCATTTACTTCTCTAGAACTCCATTGAATGCTACCAGCTCTGCAATAGGTCCTGTTTGTTGTACCCTCTGACCAATGTCTGCCAATGCTACTCCCTCCATACTACAAGAAACGGCTACCTCCCTGTAGGAAGGAGCGCTTTGCACTTTAACTACACAGGGTGCAGGGCTACACATGCCAGCTTCAGATGCCTGCATGATAATCCCTGAATGCCCACCTGGTAGGTAGTCCTATGGTAGACACTGTACTGGTACACTGACACTCCATAAATGGCGATTCCTTGCTTACTTGTAATTGCCCCATGAACTGCTTCCAGTTCTGTTCTTTGTGTTACACTTGGCAGGAGCTGGAAAAAAATATTTGACCAATCAGTGGGCGAGGAAAAACACACAAACAGCCCAGCATTGACCTCTTTGTCAAGCTCTGGCCCTGTCCACGACAAAAAACGAAAAAACGTTTACGGCTCTGCAGTCACGGTGACGGATACCTGGATCGGTCAACTCCCTTTTTATTCCAACTCCGGTACCCCTTATGCACTGTTCCCTTCTCTATCGGGAACTGATGCTGCACCACTTGTTAAGGTGCCTCACTTAAAGGAATAATCCCATAAGTAACCCTTTCCAGATACCCCCTGATCTGCTCTTGCAAATCACTCCCTGGGAAATATCTGACTTCTATGTGTCTCCATGTACCCTGCTGGAAAAACACTACCTATCAGTAACCATGTGTAACGATTGTGGAACTTTCTCCGTGATCAGCACACAACGCGTGCGCTGACACGGCGTAAATCCTCCACAAGCGTGTAATTGCAGGCACACAGCAAAAGGTGCTACACACCTGTAGAGGGAAATTCCTGTTGGCAGATGGCGCTGGGGAGTGCAGAAGAACCAATCCTCTGTACCTCCACAAATGCCAGACAGGAATTGTACGAAGCGCAGAACGCAATCGCAAGAGAGGCGATTGCGAATGAGAATGAGCAAAGGGACAGGTTGTATGTGTGTGCGCCAATCCAGTCGCCACCCCGCGACCACGCACACACAACAGCAGATATGAAATAGGAACGCGATCGCGAGAGGTGCGATCGCCAGAGGTGACACAAGGCAGATCAGAACAGAATACGAGGGTAGCAAAGGCACAGCAAATAATACAATGAGGAGATACGGAAAATAACAAACGCTAGCTAACCGCGAACACCGCACTCATTCGCAACAGTGCACGCGGTTATGCGCGGTCTCCACGTGATAAGCACAATAGAAACAAGCACGCCTAACTAACCATTAACAGACAAACATGAAACAGAGGACGCAAGCGCTTGCTTAAGCGAGCCTCCAGCAAGCGTAGCAGACAAGACAGACACACAAAAACAGGGACAAGCGAGAGATAGGATCCACAGCACTAGCGAAAGGTGGCTAGCGCGATCCCAGGAGACAGAACAGAAGGATCCACAGCACTAGCGAAAAGTGGCTAGTGCGATCCAAGGAGACAGAACAGAAGGATCCACAGCGCTAGCGAAAAGTGGCTAGCGCGATCCCAGGAGACAGAACAGAAGAGATAGCTGGTAGCAACCGCTGCACCAGCTATACTCCAAGAACAGAGATCAGAACCATTTCCTGTCGACCACCGTTGGGACAGGACAATGGCAACAGAACAAACAAACAGATAAACAATCCTAACTGCACTAGGGAAAACCTGCCTAGCGCAGATTCAGGAATTACTCTAAGCTGATCTTCAAACAGAGAGTAAGGCTGACACCCCACCAGGAGTGTTACATAGGACGAAATCCTTATGAACAGCAAAGCATTGTGGGAAACACATAGTACTTATAGTACACGCCTCCAATGAATGTGGCCAGGCAATTTGCATGACAACGTATGCAAATTCCTCAGCAAGCACAAGCTGCAAAACTGACAGAAGCTCTTCTTTCCAGAGTCCTGCAGCTTGCAAACCTACACAATGGACAAAAAGCTGCCTGCCTGCACAGGCAGCTGAGCAAATCATCACACCATGCTAGTTTCATAGCAACTGCTTGGTTCACGTATTCTGGCATTCCTATCCCCCATGCCCAGCCTCTGGATAATAATCTGGAATCCGAGATACTCTGTAGAGTGTCTCTGCCCCTCTATGGATCCCTCCCTGATCAGCTGCTTCGTGCAAGGTGCCCGTTTGCACAGCTCTGATACCTGGATCTCTGGCATCTCCTGTCCCCCCCTTTTTCATGATGCTAGCTTGTCAGCCTCCCATCGGGGGCGTGCCATGATGTGGGCTCTTCCAGCACAACCCCCTCCCACTTTGGGGGCGGCTTTTACCCAAACTGTGCCTCCATTTTGGAACCTGGAACACCAGACAAGATGGCTGCTGTGCAATTTCCCATAGCAACCTCTTAATCCTATACACGTTTAAGAAGGGAAAAAAAACAGTCAAAAAACATTGCATGCAAACTAAACACCAGCATAGTTATGCAATCCAGAAAATTAGCATGCAGCTATATACACCCTTGTTATCATATGCTTGCAAGAGAAACATAAAAAGATAACATAGCAGATAGTGAAATCTCCCCCACCGCACTCTCCTCCACAGGAGAAGAAAATTGGAGAGAAAAAAAAATAAAAACATCTTAACCATTTCCGGACCGCAGTGATAGAGATCTACGCCCTGTTTTGATGGGCTCCTGGCTGGCAAGGCGTAGATCTCTATCACCGGCGCCGCCGCTCCCCGCCGCGATCGCGCGCACCGAACCGGCTGCACTTAGCTGTCTTATGACAGCTAAGGCTTCCGGGTATCGGCAGGAGCCGTCACTGATTGGCTCCCTGCCGTGTGATCGCTGTGAGCCAATCACAGCGATCACCCTCCGAAAGGCAACATAGTTGCCGTTCCGCCTCCCTCTCCGCCTCCCTCTCCCTGTCACTGTGGATCTTGTGTGACAGGGAGAGACGCACAGCCTGCAGCCGTGACAGGCTGTGCGATTTTAGTGTAAAAATAAACTTTTTTCCAGCTCTCCCCCCCCATGTATCCCTTGATCCCCTCCCAACCACCTATATATAGATCTATATATATATATATATATATATATATAGATCTATATATATATATATAGATCTATATATATATATAGATCTATATATATATATATATATATATATATATATATAGATCTATATATATATAGATCTATATATATATAGATCTATATATATAGATCTATATATATAGATCTATATATATAGATCTATATATATATAGATCTATATATATATAGATCTATATATATATAGATCTATATATATATATATATAGATCTATATATATATAGATCTATATATATATAGATCTATATATATATATATAGATCTATATATATAAATAGATCTATATATATATATAGATCTATATATATATAGATCTATATATATATAGATCTATATATATATAGATCTATATATATATAGATCTATATATATATAGATCTATATATATATATATATAGATATCTATATATCTATATATATATATATATATATATATATATATATATATATATATATATATTACTGGATTGTGATTTTAACCACTTGCCGGCCGGCAAAGTGGAGCCCGCAACGACCGCGCAATACGCCGATCGGCGGCGGCTCGTTGCAAACTAGCTGCCGGGGATCGCACGCTGGATGTGCCCACCCGCGACGTCAACCCGCCAGCCAATTAGCAGCGGCGGCAGGTTGTTAACCCCCGATCTTCCGCATGTAAAGCGGATAATACGCTTTGTAATGTATACAAAGCGTATTATACAGGCTGCCTCCTGCCCTGGTGGTCCCAGTGATTGAGGGACCACCAGGGCAGGTTGCAGCCCTCCTAGTAAGTACCCAAGCACACTGATCCTGCCCCCTGATCGCCCACTGCACCCATCAGACCCCCCCTGCCCACCCCTGGGACACCTGTTTGCACCCAATCACCCCCCTAATCACCCATTAATCACTCCCTGTCACTATCTCAACGCTATTTTTTAGATTAGGTCCTAAACTGCCCCCTGGGGGCTCCTGAACACCCCCCCCCACACCCTTAGATCCTCCCTAGACCCTCCCCCCTGTGTACTGTATACATCTATTCTTCCCTTTAATCACCCACTGATCACCTGTCAATCACCCATCAATCACCCCCTGTCACCACCTGTCACTGCCACCCATCAGATCAGACCCTAACCTGCCTTTTGTGGGCACCTGATCACCCACCCACACCCTCAGATTGCGTGCAGACCCACCCTCAGATCACCTCTGAAAGTGCATTGTTTACATCTGTTCTCCCCTCTAATCATCCACTGATCACCCATCAATCACCCCGTCACCACCTGTCACTGCTACCCATCAGATCAGACACTAATCTGCCCCTTGCGGGCACCCAATCACCTGCCCACACCCTAAATTAGCCCCCCAGACCCCCTCTGATCAACTCGCCAGTGCATTGCTTGCATATATTCTCCTCCGTAATCACCTACTGATCACCTATCAACCACCCCGTCACCCCCTGTCACCACCTGTCACTGCTACCCATAAGATCAGGCCCTAATATGCCCCCTGCGGGCTTCTGATCACCCGGCCAAACCCTCACCCGCCCCACCGCAGTGACAGAAATTTTTTTTCTGATCACTGCTGGTACGACTTAATTGCCATGTCCAGGTCATGATTTGAGAACATTCCTGCACTTCAGTGCCAATACAACCTGTCATCTAAGAAGCCACCCTGCTTATGACCGGTTCCACAAAATTCGGCCCCTCATAGACCACCTGTCATCAAAATTTGCAGATGCTTATACCCCTGAACAGTCATTTTGAGGCATTTGGTTTCCAGACTACTCCTCGTGGTTTTGGGCCCCTAAAATGCCAGGGCAGTATAGGAACCCCACAAGTGACCCCATTTTAGAAAGAAGACACCCCAAGGTATTCCGTTAGGTGTATGACGAGTTCATAGAAGATTTTATTTTTTGTCAAAAGTTAGCGGAAATTGATTTGTATTGTTTTTTTTCACAAAGTGTCATTTTCCACTAACTTGTGACAAAAAATAAAATCTTCTATGAACTCACCATACACCTAACGGAATACCTTGGGGTGTCTTCTTTCTAAAATGGGGTCACTTGTGGGGTTTCTATACTGCCCTGGCATTTTAGGGGCCCTAAACCGTGAGGAGTAGTCTAGAAACCAAATGCCTCAAAATTACCTGTGAATAGGACGTTGGGCCCCATAGCGCACCTAGGCTGCAAAAAAGTGTCACACATGTGATATCGCCGTACTCAGGAGAAGTAGTATAATGTGTTTTGGGGTGTATTTTTACACATACCCATGCTGGGTGGGAGAAATCTCTCTGTAAAGGGACAATTGTGTGTAAAAAAAATCAAAACATTTTAATTTACAGAGATATTTCTCCCACCCAGCATGGGTATGTGTAAAAATACACCCCAAAACACATTATACTACTTCTCCTGAGTACGGCGATACCACATGTGTGACACTTTTTTGCAACCTAGGTGCGCTAAGAGGCCCAACGTCCTATGAGTACCTTTAGAATTTCACAGGTCATTTTGAGGCATTTGGTTTCTAGACTACTCCTCACGGTTTAGGGCCCCTAAAATGCCAGGGCATTATAGGAACCCCACAAGTGACCCCATTTTAGAAAAAAGACACCCCAAGGTATTCAATTAGGTGTATGGGGAATTCATAGAAGATTTTATTTTTTGTCACAAGTTAGTGGAAAATGACACTTTGTGAAAAAAACAATAAAAATCAATTTCCGCTAACTTGTGAAAAAAAAATGAAATCTTCTATGAACTCCCCATACTACTAACGGAATACCTTGGGGTGTCTTCTTTCTAAAATGGGGTCACTTGTAGGGTTCCTATACTGTCCTGGCATTTTAGGGGCCCTAAACCGTGAGGAGTAGTCTAGAAAATAAATGCCTCAAAATGACCTGTGAAATCCTAAAGGTACTCATAGGACTTTGGGCCCCTTAGCGCAGTTAGGGTGCAAAAAAGTGTCACACATGTGGTATCGCCGTACTCAGGAGAAGTAGTATAATGTGTTTTGGGGTGTATTTTTACACATACCCATGCTGGGTGGGAGAAATATCTCTGTAAATGGGCAATTGTGTGTAAAAAAATCAAAAGAAATCTCATTTACAGAGATATTTCTCCCACCCATCATGGGTATGTGTAAAAATACACCCCAAAACACATTATACTATTTCTCCTGTAAGGCGATACCACATGTGTGACATTTCTTTTGCAGCCTAGGTGCGCTAAGGGGCCCAAAGTCCTATGAGCACCTTTAGGCTTTACAGGGGTGCTTACAATTTAGCACCCCCCAAAATGCCAGGACAATAAACACACCCCACAAATGACCCCATTTTGGAAACTAGACACTTCAAGGTATTCAGAGAGGGGCATGGTGAGTCCGTGGCAGATTTCATTTTTTTTTGTCACCAGATAGCAGAAATGGAAACTTTTTTTTATTTATTTTTTTTGTCACAAAGTGTCATTTTCCGCTAACTTGTGACAAAAGATAAAATCTTCTATGAACTCACCATGCCTCTTAGTGAATACTTTGGGGTGTCTTCTTTCCAAAATGGGGTCATTTGGGGGGTATTTATACTATCCTGGAATTCTAGCACCTCATGAAACCTGACAGGTGCTCAGAAATGAGAGAGATGCTTCAAAATGGGAAAATTCAATTTTTGCACCATAGTTTGTAAACGCTATAACTTTTACCCAAACCAATAAATATACACTGAATGGGTTTTTTTTAATCAAAAACATGTTTGTCCACATTTTTCGCGCTGCATGTATACAGAAATTTTACTTTATTTGAAAAATGTCAGCACAGAAAGTTAAAAAAATCATTTTTTTGCCAAAATTCATGTCTTTTTTGATGAATAGAATAAAAAGTAAAAATCGCAGCACCAATCAAATAGCACCAAAAGAAAGCTGTATTAGTGACAAGAAAAGGAGGTAAAATTCATTTAGATGGTAGCTTGTATGACTGAGCAATAAACCATTTAAGCTGCAGTGGTCTGAATGGAAAAAAGGCTCTGGTCCTTAAGGGTGAAAAGACTGCGGTCCTTAAGTGGTTAAATCAGTAAAACTTTCTCGCATCAAACGGTGATGCCTCGAATACACTGTGCAGAGTTACTTACTAACAGTAACTCCCGACAATATGCCTTACACAGCACAACTGTACAATCCTATCCGTGACAAACTGGAATCATTCACCCATGACTGCAACCTCCATACACACTAATTAAACCCAACATACAACACCTGCACATTAAAGCACAGAAACTATGACCACAGCACTATGTACGCTCTACACAGGAAACAATCCCCCCCCCCCCCCCCTTTCGGGGGAAGGAATCCTCACATGCAGAAACTGCAAACACACTGAGCTGAACACACACCTGCGTTCGCCGCCCACAACAAACCCTAAATAGTACCACACAGCGCAGAATACATTGTAACACCAAACAAACAACCTGCATACTTGCCTGATCAGATGCCTCTTGATCGAAGTTAGAAGCTCTCATGATGAAGATCATACAGCTTTGGCAAATTTTTACACGACCCTCTCTTGTGACGTCCTCCTGGAGCTTCTGAGACTCACTTCTGCTCAGTGGACCCTCTTGTTCCCCTGACGGTAACTTGCCCCACTGCTGCCTGGAAATGCTCCGGTCTCCCTGGGTCCCGTTTTTGGCATCAGCCGTGTGTACAGCGCGGCCACCTGACATCTCACGAGAATCGCCGCTGTTCACTCGAACTTCATTCCGTGTTCTGGGCTCCTACAGCCTCCCACACACTCAGCTTACTCGATAAGCCTCTCCGCGTCTGTCCTCTCCGCTTGTTTTTCTGTGAAAATCCTTGATAGTCCTTGATAGACTGGAAACTCAGGCCCGAGGCCCTTATCTGCTGTTTTCTGCGAGGCAGCACTGGATTTCACGGCACCAATTGTAAGAAACTATACGTTGGTTGTTATGGGCAACAACACAACACCTTTGTTCGGCACCAGCAACTCCTTAGAGATGCAACTCACAGGAAGTGTGAGAACTCGACTCTCATCACAGCAGCAGCATAGGAGATAAACGTCTTAGGCGTCCTCAGAATTTAGGAGTTTATTCAGTCAACAGATAAAACAGTACAGTTCGTTACATCTTTAGCCAAGCAGATTATTCTGTGGTAAGTCTTTTGCGTTGCAGCTTCTTGATTCCCTTGCATGGAATCAGGTGTCCTCTTATGTCTATTCTACGTTCCATCTACACTACATATATACAGCATACAGTTATATAAAATGACATGACAAGACATAAATAAGAGTAAAAGGTGGTTGAAAGCCAGCAAAGAGAAGAAGTGCCTCTCTTCAGCCTGTGACCCCCTTTAATACCGGTCACCAAAGAGTTAAATGTGACATCATCTGAGCCATCCCCCAAACCTACAATTGGCTCAGACCCCTTGTGGTGTCATGACACACACCTACTTAATTAATATTCAGAGTGCTTTCTAACCCAGTTACAAGGAATGCCATGTTTGGTAAATATTGGCTATGTTTACCTTTCTGTCGACTAATGGTCTGGGGCAGCTCAGACCTATGGCCTTCCACCAGGGACATATTGCTGGTAACTGACTACATCATCTGTTCTGCGAGAAACCCGTCTTAAAGGTATATTCTGCAAACCAAGTCTTTTACCTAAAGGCCAAATAACTGAGGCCTACTTATAATACTTACATTATAACAGCCATCTTAGACATGTCTTGCCTCAAAGCGGAGAGTCACACTGGACCAGCTCTCCTGGCTGGTCTTAACAAACAGGTGGAGCTGACCCCACACCAGCTGGAGATCGGCAACGTGGTGTGTGACAACGGCAGCAATCTCATTTCCCCTTTGAATTTGGGAACGCTGACACATGTACCCTGCATGGCTCATGTGCTGAATCTAGTCATTCAAAGATTTGTGTCAAAGTACCCAGGCTTAGAGGATGTCCTGAAGCAGGCCAGGAAGTTGTGTGGGCATTTCAGGCAGTCTTACACGGCCATGGCACACTTTGCCGAGATTCAACGGAGAAACAAGTTGCCGGTGAGACGCCTCATTTGCGATAGCCCGACTCGCTGGAATTCGACCCTCCTTATGTTTTCTCGCCTGCTAGAACAGGAGAAAGCCGTCACCCTGTACCTCTACAATTTCAGTAGAAGGACACAATCTGGGGAGATGGGGATCTTCTGGCCCAACAACTGGACACTGATGAGAAATGCATGCAGGCTCATGAGGCCATTTGAGGAGGTGACCAACCTGGTGAGTGGCAGTGAAGGCACCATCAGCGACTTGATCCCGTACGCTTGCCATGCGTAGATTGGTGGACCAAGCTATGGAGGAGCGTGAAGAGGAACAGTTATGGGAGGAACAGTTGTGGGAGCAATTTTCAGCAGAAGCAGATGTTTCCTCAATACCTGCGGCAGCACAAAGGGGGAGGACGAGGAAGAGTCATGTAGGGAAGAGAGGTCAGACTCGGATGATGAGGAAGGAGTTTCTTTGGAGGAGGAGGAGGAAAGCGGCAGCAGAAGAACAACCACAGCAGGCGTCGCAGGGGGCTTGTGCTGCTCAACGTTCCCGTGGTATTGTTCGTGTCTGGGGGGGGAGGAGGACTTACCTGATGTCACTGAGGAAGAGCAAGAGGAGATGGATAGTACGTCTGCATCCAACTTTGTGCAGATAGTGTGTTTTATGCTGTCTAGCCTGTTGAGGGACCCCCGCATAAAAAAACTCAAGGGGAATGAGCTGTACTGGGTGGCCACGCTACCAGATTCCCTCTGTATAGGGACAAAGTGGCGGACATGTTACCAGCTCACCAGAAGGCAGAAAGGATGCAGCACATGCAGAACAAGCTGGCAACTATGCTTTACAGTGTGTTTAAGGGTGATGTCACAGCACAACGTAATAAAGGTACCACTGCCAGTAATCCTTCTCCCATGTCCACGCAGGCAAGGACAGGACGCTCCAGCGATCTCATGGTGATGTCGGACATGTGGACATTCTTTAGTCCAACACCTTGCCTTAGTGCTTCGGGATCCACCCTCCACCAACACCTGGACAGACAGGTAGCCGACTACCTGGCCTTAAATGTGGATGTAGACACTGTGAGCAGCGATGAACACCCAAGATAATAAGGTCATTGCTTCATTGTGGACAGACCAAATTTGATCAGCTGGACAGTCACTGTTCTGTCATTCAGCTACTTCAGCCCGGTGACCATATGGGCATGAAAACCATCCCGGCCAGCACTCTCGCCATGGTGCACACGAGTCCAGCATGGCCATCACTACACAAACAGCTGTTTGCGGTGCGTTACACAGTGAGTTTGGTGTGTCAGTGTGAAGCAGTACTCTAATTACACTCCCTGATTGATGTATACACATGCAAGATGTTTTAAAGCACTTTAGGCCTGCAATTTAGCATTCAATGTGATTTCTGCCCTTTTCCCGGGACTTTTGAAGTCTATCCCACTCCGCCATACCCCCTCCAGGTGTTAGACCCCTTGAAACATCTTTTCCATCATCCTTTCCATCACTTTTGTGGCCAGCATAAGTGCTTCTAGTTTTCAAAGTTCGCCCCCCCCCATTGAAGTCTATTGCGTTTCTCGAAAGTTTGCGCAAACCGAACTTTCGCGGAAGTTCGCGAACCCAGTACGTGAACCGAAAATTGGAGGTTTGGGCCATCTCTACCGCCAAGCCAGCTGTCAGACGCTGGGCAAGGGATGACTGGCAGACATTGGCTTCTTCCGATCAAAGATTGCCCTCATGGACACCTGGCTGCTACTGTGGGCAGAGGAGCAGGAACCGCTCAAGGTGAGAGGCGGAGTGGCGGAAGTTGGCTGTGATTGTGAAGGTGCAAGGCAGAAAGCGGCTGAAGAAGATGATGCACCTGAAGGAGGAAGAGGAGAAGGAGGGTGGCTTTGCTTTTGTGTGCTGCTTTTGCTCTGGTGGTCTTCCCATTTCAGTTTGTGCCTTTTCAGCATTTGCCTTCGTACGGCAGTTGTCCCTACGTGGGTGTTGGCCTTTTCACGGCTCAATTTTTGGTGGCAGAGAGTACATAGTTACATAGTTACATAGTTATTTTGGTTGAAAAAAGACATACGTCCATCGAGTTCAACCAGTATAAAGTACACCAGCCTGCTCCCTCACATATCCCTGTTGATCCAGAGGAAGGCGAAAAAACCCTTACAAGGCATGGTTCAATTAGCCCCTAAAGGGAAAAATTCCTTCCCGACTCCAGATGGCAATCAGATAAAATCCCTGGATCAACATCATTAGGCATTACCTAGTAATTGTAGCCATGGATGTCTTTCAACACAAGGAAAGCATCTAAGCCCCCTTTAAATGCAGGTATAGAGTTTGCCATAACGACTTCCTGTGGCAATGCATTCCACATCTTAATCACTCTTACTGTAAAGAACCCTTTCCTAAATAAATGGCTAAAACATTTTTCCTCCATGCGCAGATCATGTCCTCTAGCCCTTTGAGAAGGCCTAGGGACAAAAAGCTCATCCGCCAAGCTATTATATTGCCCTCTGATGTATTTATACATGTTAATTAGATCCCCTCTAAGGCGTCTTTTCTCTAGACTAAAACCCAGTTTATCTAACCTTTCTTGGTAAGTGAGACCTTCCATGCCACGTATCAATTTTGTTGCTCGTCTCTGCACCTGCTCTAAAACTGCAATATCTTTTTTGTAATGTGGTGCCCAGAACTGAATTCCATATTCCAGATGTGGCCTTACTAGAGAGTTAAACAGGGGCAATATTATGCTAGCATCTCGAGTTTTTATACAGATGGCATTGCTCTGATCTTTGGCATACACACAAAAAAAATTTCCAAACCGCTGAGCCACCCTGGGGTGTGGGCACTATGGTGGCGTCAGCAGCTGACGTTGAAGGGCATATTGGCTGGCTGTCCATAGGTGGCGGTACATAGCGCCGAACACTGACACCATCTGTTTCTGACGATGAGATCCCCCTGCTTCTTTCAGGAACTCGTCTCCTCCTACTCCTCTCTGACTCCCCCTCTGAACTGTCCCCTTGGTCATCTTGTCTCTTAGGATCCCACGTGACATCCGTATCATAGTCATCATCATAATCATCCTGCCCAGCTTCGCTTGTCTCAGACACCTCATAAACTGCACCAACAGCAGGTACTTCATAATCCCCCTCCTCACACCTTACGTTCATAGTGTCGCCTAACTCAGACATATGAGGTGGTGTAACTTGCTTACCACCTTCATCTTGTTGTAACAATAATGGCTGTGAATCAGTGATTTCCCCACCAAGTAACTCCTGCGAAGTGTCAAATGTAGCAGATGTGGTACTTGGAGTAGCGCTGGAAGCTGCGGAAGATGAGGTGTTCTGTGTTAAATAGTCAATCACGTCCTGACAATCTTGGAAGTTGATGGGACGTGCCTTCTTCTGAGCACTGTACTTTGGGCCAGGGCTGCCCAAAATCCTTTGAAAGAGCCTTTGAGGGTGCTTTTTTAGCAATTAGAATCAGCAAGGAGCAAGCTAACAAGCCTACAAGAGCCTAACTAAGCTTTCCCTATAGCTCTCTCTGCAGCAGCTCTCCCTTCTCTAATTACTGCAGGCACACAAGTGAGTCCAATGCCTGACTCTGCATGCCTTTTATAAGGGGGGGGGGGCTCCAGGAGGGAGAGTAGACTGATTGGCTACAATGTGCCTGCTGACTGTGATGTAGAGGGTCAAAGTTGACCCTAATGATGCACTATGGGGGCGAATTGAACTTCCGCAAAAGTTTGTGGTTCTCTGCGATCGCAAATCACGGAAGTTCGCCGTTTCCCGTTCAAACTGTTCGGGCCATCTCAAATGCTAGTACCCCCTGGTATCCAGGAGCAACAGCAAATGTGTTGCACTTGCTGAAAGGGACATTGTGGTTAGTACATCACCTAACAGCTTTTGTAGTCTACATCAGTGCTTGTAGTGCGCATTGGTTGTGTGATACAGCTCTTTGCATAAACTCTCACCTTGCTTAACCGCTTAATGCTTAAAGAGGAGCCCAACTAACATTGTCATTCTGCAGGTTTTTGTCTATCCCAGACTAGGCCCATTAAGCCTCATAGGCTATTAGCAGCCCATACATGGCAGATTTAGCACGTTGTAGGACAAGGTGTGATTGTGGAATGGAGTGTGGGCTGGCCATGATTTGGTTTTAAGTATTGACAGACCTGTCAACTTTTTAAATGGATGTTTGTCTATGTATGCACTGATTTTTTTGATACACAATAAAGTGACCACACAGAGTGGTAATTTTTTGGACGTACACGCTTACCTATCATTTCCTCCCCTATTTCCTTATATTCAAGAGCAATATGAGCCGGCCAAGAGGCAATTTCATTGGCCCCCGGCCGTGTCCAGGGTTGCTCTCCAAATTCGCGAATTCGAATAGTACCCGTGATCATGGGTAGATTTTCATGCTTGCCGAATTCGAATTGCTATCCTGCTCCCGAATTCGAAGTCGAATTTTCCTGAATAGTGCTCTCGAATTCGGCCGTGATCACGGGTTTTAACCTGTGATCACGAATTCGGCTTCGGTATCCAGGTGATGACGTAATTGGGCCAATCAGAAGGCCCCTAGCCAAGGCACTAGCAACCAATCAGAGGAGGGGAGCCTGGCCCTCCCCTCCTCTATATAAGACGGCGGCCATGTTGCGGAGCCCATCCTTGCTGTGTGACTGAGCGGTACTAAGAGCATCTGCAGTGCTGCTACGTGTCTGAGCAAGTGCTTTTCACCAGTTAAACCTAGCGATTTACATCCTGAATACATTCTAAACACATTTATTATATTGCTGTATAGATAGAGTGTAATTTGATTGTTATAGTTCAGTCAGTCAGCTAGTGTAGTGTATACTGTATATTGTGCTAGGCTAGTGTTAGGTCTGTGTGCAGGCTAGGCCTGCGAGCCTAGGTAGCCTTAAGGTCCGTACACATGCCGGACTGGAGGCCACGACGGGTCCGTCGTCACCTCCCGCTGGGTGGGCATTCCAGCGAAATTCCGGCGTGTGTACAGTCTGTCTGCAGACTGATACCGCTGTTTCTGAGCGATCCGCCCGGTGCATCGCTCAGAAATAGCCGTATCAGTCCGGCGACAGACTGTACACATGCCGGACTGTCGCTGGAACGCCCACCCAGCGGGAGGTGACGACGGACCCGTCGTTGCCTCCAGTCCGGCGTGTGTACGGACCTTTAGCCTACTACTATCTTAGGTAGGTTAGGGATTATAGTTAGTTAGTACTATTTTACTTTATTTCTACTGTTAGTCTGTGAGTTTATTAGCTTCAGTACTGTGTTAGGTACTGTACAGGCCAGCATCTGTTGTGATCTTTGACTGCCTGTCACATCATTGCCTGACCCTATCGATTGCGTCCGTGTGTCACAGACTTTGATTGCCACTGTCGGTCACACAAGTTAGTTATCGACTACTGTAGACTACACTACTAGTACTGTCTGTCTACTATTATTTAAAAAAATAAATAAATAAATAAACCTTTTTTTTTGGTCACTCACCCACCAACCCAGACTCTTTATTAAAGTTTACACTCTTTCCCGCCCTTTCTACATATATATTTATTTGTTTTTCTTACTGTATTTGTATATTTGTACGATGACTGGCAGGTAGAGGCACCAGCAGAAAAGTCAGCGCCATTGCCAAAGCCACTGCCGGCAGGTCTGTGGCTGGTCCGCCGCCAGCTACTGACCGCAGAGTTGTGGAGAACGGAACAGAGGCCAGCAGCAGCATGTTGCGCCCATCTTTGCCTTGGATCGTCGTCCCCGGCCCATTGCGGAGAGTCAGGCACAGGCTGTGGTGGAAATGATGGTGGAGCATCAAGCCACCGTTTCCATCCAGACCTCCAGCGCCAGCGACACCAGTGCCACCACCAGCACTCCGGTCCGCAGCAGCAGCCACCCTCCACCATCGCTTGAGGTCACGTCGACCCCAGCAGGCAGCCTGCCCTCACTGAGCGCGCTCTTTACACCCGGGACCGCAAACAACTTGATGGATGTGGTTGGCCAGTATCATGAGGACATGTTGGGGGAATGCAAGGAGGAGGAGGAGTTTGAGGTGGAGGAGATTGTTGTTGGCGGCGCACAACAGGTGGAATTTCAGGAGGAGGAGGAGGAGGGGCCTGATGCAGGGGATGTTGAGGCAGAGGAGTTGGTTGAGGGCTCAGAGGAGATGTTTAGGGATGATGATGATGAGGTGGGGGACTGTCCCTATGTGCCACCACCAGCACAGTTGGGTGAAGGCAGCACGTCATCGGAGGAGGAGGCGTCTCTGGCACAGAGGCGCGGCAGCAGCAAGGTGGCCAGCACAGGGCGTGGAAGGCAGGATCCACAGCCTGCTGCTTCAGCCGCCGCTACCACCACCAACCGCACCAAAGCTCCTCCCAAAAAAAAGAAGCCCTCCAAAGCCAAAAAAACTACTCAGCCCTCAAGCAGGAAGGGCAAGTTAAAATCCCCAGTCTGGCGGTACTCCACTGTGTGCGAAGACGACAAGACCCGTGCCGTTTGCCACAGTTGCGGTGCCCGCCTGAGCAGAGGTCGCGATCTCAACAAGTTGGGTGCCTGCAGACCCACTTGGAGACAAAACATTTTCAGGACTACAGTATAAAAAAAATTACATTTACAGAAGTGGGCCTTAAGTTACAGATGAACCCTGTCTGGCATTTAACAATCCTTCCTAGCAAACTGTGTGGACAGATCATGGACTAGTCATTCAGGGGCTGTGCCTCACCTGGCTGGCCCCAGTCACCACTTCTTTTCCCCTATTTTACCTCTGTTGTGTGTGTGTTTTATTACTTATTTGTAGCAGCTGCCAATATTAGTAAAATGATAAAAACAAATTAGTAAAAAATCTAAAGCTAATAAAAATAAAATAAAAATAATAATAATCTAATGCAAGCAACCTCTACCAAAGAGTTAATGCTAGCAGTCTTATAAAAAGCTGTATTCATTTTGTGTAGCCTTACAAAATGACTATACCACCCCCATCGGTGAGCAGTATAGTCCTACTGCTCGACTTGGAATTCTCAGGAAAGATCACATTTTGATTTATGAAACCGATTATTGAAAAGCCATCATCTTAAAGACCAAATTATAATTTGGCACTGTGTCTGTCATTGTGTTGAAATGATTTGTAAGATGTTTTCACATGTACTATGACTCTGCTAGTACTGTGATTTCCAGCGTGTATCCTCTGATGGAGAAAATTTATGTGTCAGGCATAACACTCCATTTAAAAATGAACTGCTATCCACTTAGATTATTCCTCCAGACTTTCCACAAACACAAAGCCGAAAATGGCAGCTACTTGTTTTATACTTGAATGTGTCAATTTAATTCCAGGAAATTTTAAAGTGTAAATCAGTTTTGGTGGGAAAAGAAAAATAGTACACAATACTAGTATTGCAAAATTGTAAGATGCTGCAATATTGCTGGAATTTTTGACACCTATACATGGGCATTTATCACAGTGACTGAAGTAAATAGACCACAGTGCTACCAGTCTAGGTATTTGGAAGCAATACATATTTTGACTAAAAGAAGCAAGAGAAAAAAAAGCTGAGCAGTGCAGTGGCATATCTAGAGGAGTGCTGGCATGGTTCTTGACATGGGCGCCATGCCTGCCCCCATGCGTCCCACATTACTCAGAACTCAGACCAGGTTAATTATGTTATCTGGGGAACATGGCTAATTAATGTATGTATTCAGGGTACAGTTGGCAATTTAAATTTGTTTATTTTGAGGCGCCTGGCTACTTGATTTATCTGGGTGCTTGTGAGTGTGTAATATTTTTATTGTGGGACCTGTGACTACTTGATGAATTATCTGGAGGGCAGCATGTAACTACTTGATTTTTTTAATCTGGAATCATGTAACTACGTTATTATTTTATGCATGAAAAAAAAACAGATATGAGGCAGCACTTCCCATAAACTCATAGCACTATATCAAAGCAAAAAGTAAAAACAATTTTACTCTCACCACAGTAGCTGGCTGCTCTCTGTTGTATGGTCCTTCGGACGTGTGCTCCATTGCATCTGTAGAATAAGAGAATGGGCACTTTCCATAGGTGCTTGTCTTGCTTGTAAATACACAGAATGGCATGGCACAAATCATCATGTGCAAATCACCTGTGTTGACTGTCGAGGGTTTGTATGCCACTGTGGGAGTGGAGGTGGGCGGCTACTAGGGACAAAACGGGAGCTTGCAAAGGCCAATTATTCTTTTATCTGGAAGCATGTTACTATTTCACATGGCTACTTAATTCTAATAAGTAGGGACTATGGCTTCTCAATATATGTATCCGGGGGCATATTAAACTCTAGTGTTGGGGTAATCCAGCTGCTTAATTCTTGTACTTAGGGACAATACAATTGTCTTACAACAGAAGTGCAGTCTACAGATAAAAGTTAAACTGCCTCTCTAGCAGCATAGAATTGTTATCTCTCTGTAACAAACTTACCTGGTGTGGTCTCTGCAGGCTGCTCTGATAGTGCTGAGCAGCTGGAGAGAGTTTCCTCTGCCTCTTTGGTCGGTCGCATCCCCGGCTCCCTTGTAGATGTGAGTCAGCATGTTGGCATCCTCGGTTCCCCTGTAGACGTGAGCCAGCACCGCACATCCTCCCAAGACCCTGGGCGAACCTGCACAACCCGTGGCAGCCTTTATAGGCTGAGAAGACGGGTGTGAGGCCAGTCAGCTGACACAGCTGACTAGGACTCTGAGGTGGATTCTGATTGGCTGGCAGTTCAGGGGTGTGCTGCACTTTCCCTGTGTATTTAAGTCTTGAGCTCTAAGTTCCACGCTGTCCGTTATAGTAATCAGATCACTGAGCGCTGGACTTGCTCTGCTTCTGAAGCTAGTTAGAGTTCTGCTGAGATACTGTAGATATAAATGCAGTGTTTGCGATATATATCTATCCTTAGTTAGTATTGTATTATTGTGATTGTTTTTTCTGTGTATGACCCGGCAAGCCCTCCACTATTGATTAAAGTCTTATCCCTCTGTACTACAGTCATTTAATACCTGATATTGACCTCGGCTAGCCTATCGACCTCGTCTCTGTCTCATCCTTAACTGTACCTCAGACATCTGATTTATGTGTATGATCCTTGCCTGTAATTGACATTGCTCTGTCTTAGCCCCTTTGTACCACAAATCTCAGACTTCACGTGTATGACCTCAGTTCTGACCTCGATTTTCATATTTTCTGTGTAACTGGTTAGTTTCTATCACAGCCAGTGTTACACTCTCATTGCTTGTTGGACTGAGATATTCCAACTTGCCTTTACATCATTTTAACCAATAAACAGGGAGAACAGGGAAAAAGGAGTGGGCTGCCCTGTATGGTCTTAATCCATATTCAGTGCTCAAAGTAATTAGCTGTAATGATGAGGGGAAAGGTTAGTGTTAGGAGTGGTGGGGAGGAGGTTAGTGTTTTGAGACAAGAGAAGAAGGTTAGGACTGGGGTGGGAGGTTAGAGTTAGGTGTTAAAAGAGGGGAAGGTCAGTGTTAGAATAGACTTTTCACAATATCCTGAGCCAAAAACACAGGCGACCATTACCAATGTACGTGATAAAGGATGCTGTTTTTAGAAGGGAAGGAGTCTCTGGTGGGGGTGGGGGTGCATTTTCAGTGCTTGCCATAGGTGATTTATTACCCAGATACACCCTCTGGAGCAGTGTTAAGAGGTAAAGTCACTCTCAGGAGTGTTTTTAGCTGGCACTGGCAGTATTAGTATTTCAGTATGTGAAAAGTGGGAGAGCATTGAGAGCTGGGGTCAGAAGGGATGCTCTGTGACTCTCCCTGTATTCCCCTCAGTGCAAGAACAGGTTCTGCATATGATGGGCTCACCTGGCTACCTTTACTAAGGGAGGGTCATATGGCTACTTAAACTGGGGGGGTCATGTGGTTACCTATACTGGGGAGGGGGTCACCCAGCTACCTGTACAAAGGATGCGGGGGTCATCTGGCTACCTAAACTGGGGGGGGTCATATGGCTACCTACACTGGGGAGGGTCACCTGGCCACCTACCATTTATTCAGGGAAGGAGGGTGTCATGTGGCTACCTATACTGGGGGGAAAATCTGGCTGCCTATACTTGGGGGACATATGGTTACCAATACTGGGATGGTCATCTTGCTACCTATGCTGGGGGGAAGGGTAATCTAACTACCTATACTGGGGGAGGGGGGCAATCTTGCTACCTATACTGGTGGGAGGTGTCATCTGGCTGCTTACTTTTTTTTACTTATTTTTGCAGCTGCCATAGCCAGCATGGTTAATAGCCATGATTAGCAGCAATCAATTACATATTGGTAATGAGGGCACTGGAGGTGCAAAAAAGGCAGGGCCACCCACTAAGCAAACTATGGCTGCAAAAAGTGGGTGCATCGCTTTGTAGCCACTGTTTGCATTGCAGGTGGCCTTGGTGTCTGCTATTTTATCTGGCTCCTCAGGTGCCCTTTTTTTTACCTGCTTCACATCTATCTAAACGGGGGGGGGGGGGGGGTCACATATACTGGAAAGGGGAGCTTGGCTACCTATATGGGTGCAGTCATCTAACTTCCTATACTGGGGAAAGTCATATGGCTACCTATGCTGGGGGAGGTCGTCTGGCTCCCTGGCCACCTATACTAGAGGATAGGGGGACATCTTGCTACCTATATTGGGGCGGGGGGTTAATAAGGCTTGGGGGGTATATAATTGCCAATGCTAAGGGGATCATCTGGCTATCTCTACATGGCTGCCTAATCTGAAGGCAGGGGTTATCTGGCTACCTATACTGGGTCTCTGGTTTCCTATACTAGTTGGCACATTCTGGCTACCTCATATTGATTTTTACACTGGGGAGCTGCCTAATACCGATGGGCAGCTCTGGCTACTGCATCACAGTGTGCCCAAGTCATTTTAAAAGTTTGCCTTAATATCTAGTTAGCCTAGAGGGGATCAAGTATTCAGCCTGGGGTTCCAATTTAGGAGGGGATAAAGGGAGATAGCCTGACTTAATTTCTCCCTCCCTCTCCTAGGGCCCTCCTTTGCTCCCCTATTAGCAGAGACTGGTGCAGCAGACATGATTTGCACTGCAGCCATGTTTCCCAAGTTTAGACCATTTTCCTTTGTAGTCACTCGCTCTCTACCATATGCTTCTACTGCATGTGCTGTCATATGATGTGCAGTACAATCAGAAGGAAGTAGAAAAACAGGAGGCCGAAGTGGAGGGCAGTCAGAACTTGGGAAACACGGAACTGGAGGTAGTGAGAATTAAGAATGTCTGCCCACCTTCGGAGCCCATTCACACTTGCTGATCGCAAAATGCTAGCGATTTTGCTAGCGTTTTGCTCTGGCAGTTTTTGGTGATTAACGTCCCAAAAAAAAAAAAATCACCATTCACACCTGCCCATTTTTTTTAACGATTGCGTTTTGCGCTTCTATAGCACTAAAACTTGATCGCCGGGAAATCACCTGAAAATGGTGCAGGCTAAGCGCTAGCGTTTGAGAATTTTGCCGAAATCGCCCGGCAAAACGCTCAAGTGTGAATGGGCCCTGAGAGTTAAGGCTTAGGGATGTGGGAAAAAAATTGGGGATGTGGATGGCAGCAAGATTTTTTTTAGGGGGCTGTGCACATAAATATTATGGGAAGGGGATAATAAGGGCTACCTAACACTTCTATATGAAGGGATAACATAGCAAAGGTTTGGGAGGGAGCAAGCTTGGATTATACATAATGACTTGTTATCAACCATAAGTCCAAAAGTTTGATGATTTGCTACTTCGATTTCTCCTGATATCAGTTTTTTATCTGACCCATTACATCATCAACTAGGCTTACCGACCTTAACGCCATGCTTGAGCCAGTACACAACTGTCTGACCACTATCAATCTCATATATTGCTTCCATTTGTTCCCAAATGTATTTCCACCTGATGTGCACACAAAAAAAAAAAAAATTGTATTTGATGTTTGTTTGTTTGTTTTTCTTTAATCAAAGCTAACGTATTGTAACAAGTCAGAATGGAAGAACAAGGTTTGACCACAGTTTGCAGTAACAGATACTGGAACCAGAGAATAAGGTGCAAAAAATAATGATTTCTTGAAAATGCACATAAACCAACATAAATGCAAATATCATGCAAAGCCATGTACAGCATGCAGAATACACAATAACTCAGGAAAGCAATGGTAATTTATATCACACATGCACAGCACGCAATATACACAATAACCCAGGAAAGCAGTGATAATAAAAACCTGACTATCTAACTAAATATACACAGAATATAATATATATATATATATATATATATATATATATATATATATATATATATATATATATATATATATATATATATATATATATAGATATATAGATATATATATAGATATAGATAGATATATAGATATATATACATATATATATATATATATATATATATACATATACATATATATATATAATATATATATATATATATATACACATACACACACACACACACACACACACACACATTCGCTGTACAACAGGGATCAGGCTGCATAACAGAGTCAGCAGGCAAGCAACATCAGCAACAGGTAATCAGGGAAACAGTACCAGGGATAAGCAAAAGCAAGGTTTGACCACAGCTTGCAGTAACAGATACTGGAACCAGAGAATGAGGTGCAAAAAATAATGATTTATTGAAATTACACATAAACCAACATAAATGCAAATATCATGCAGATTACACAATAACTCAGGAAAGCAATGGTAATTAATATCACCCATGCAAACCCATGCACAGCACACAATAACCCAGGAAAGCAGTGGTAATAAACACCTGACTATCTATCTAACTAAATATTTGCAGAAATATAAATATATATATATATATATATATATATATATATATATATATATATTCACACATATATATACACATTCGCTGTACAACAGGGATCAGGCAGCATAACAGAGTCAGCAGGCGAGCAAGATCAGCAACAGGTAATCAGAGAGACACAGTACCAGGGATAAGCAAAAGCAAGGTCTAGACAGAATAGCAGGTTCAGCAACAGGAAGGCATACACATAATACAGGCCAAGGAATCAGGAACCAGGGCGTCCAGCAACTCAGACCTGGGAGTACAATGTTCTGGCAACTAGCAGGAGGAAGAGGCAGACCTTAAAGAGACACTGAAGCGAAACAAAAAATATGATATAGTGAATTGGTTGTGTACTATGAATAATTACTAGAAGATTAGCAGCAAAGAAAATATTCTCATACTTTTATTTTCAGATATATAGTGTTTTTTCTAACATTGCAGCATTCTATAATATGTGCAGATTACACAGCACTCAGCATTCAAAATGAGTCTTTCAGGGCAGTCTGTGAAGTAATGACCTCTCCTCTAGCAGAGAAAAAGTAAAAAATTCAGGAACAGTTGAGATAATAAAAGTCAGATAACAGCCCTCTCCACGACTAAAACTTAGTCGGAGAGTTAATGGCTTGTTTGCATAGAGATAACAACTGGAGTTTCTTAACTCTTCCTGTACTGGAAACAATTAGACTGATGTATCTGATCTTAATGTTTTATTTCTTAGCTGTACTACATATACAAATCATAATATCATAATTTTTTTCTCGCTTCAGTGTCTCTTTAAATACTCCAGGAAGGAGACAAGCTGCCTACTGTGCATCAGGGCTGCTCACAGTCCACAGAGCCCTCTGCTGGTGGAGAGCAGAACTCCATGACTGCTGTAAGTCCATAAATCCCCCTGCTGGTGGCATAGTGCAAAAGACCAGGCAGTCCAAAACACCACCACCAGCAGGCAAGAAGAGGTCAGCACCAGGTTCCTCACATTAACCCCCCCCCCCCCTTGAGGAGCGGCCTCAGGATGCTTCAACATGTCTTTAGAAAAAACCCCACCAGGGACCCAGGAAACATCATACACATAATGCCTTGGCAGAGTGGACCCTTGATGCCAAAACAGGGTGGGCAGGGAGGGAAATAATTTAAACCAAAAGATGTACTGCATTCTTGGAACAATGGGCCACTTGGAAATTTGTACTTCAGGAACCTGGCAGGCATTGGGCTGGACAGAAAACTGTCAGGCATCAAGCTGGATAACATCAGGCTGAGCAGGAGACGGGACACCACCAGGCTGAGCAGGAGACGGGACACCATCAGGCTGAGCAGGAGACGGGACACCATCAGGCTGAGCAGGAGATGGGACACCATCAGGCTGAGCAGGAGACAGGACACCATCAGGCTGAGCAGGAGACGGGACACCATCAGGCTGAGCAGGAGACAAGACACCATCAGGCTGAGCAGGAGACAAGACACCATCAGGCTGAGCAGGAGACTTGGCACCATCAGGCTGAGCAGCGGCAGAAGTCGGCGATGGCTGGGCAGCGGCAGAAATCGGCGACGGCTGGGCAGCGGCAGAAGTCGGCGACGACTGGGCAGCGGCAGAAGTCTTCAGAAGCTGGGAATCAGCCGAGGACCCCGATACTGGCTGGAACTGGAGTTTAACATCAGGAGGCTGGACAGTCAGGTTGGCAGGAGGTAGAAAGGCATCAGGTAAAACTCCAGGTTGGACAACAGACTGGAGGTCGGTAAACTGGTTAGCATCAGGCAATGCAGTAGACAGGTCGGCACCAGGCAAGGCAACAGACGGGTCGGCACCATGCAAGGCAACAGACGGGTCGGCATCAGGCAAGGCAACAGACGAGTTGGCATCAGGCAAGGCAACAGACGGGTTGGCATCAGGCAAGGCAACAGACGGGTTGGCATCAGGCAAGACAACAAGCAAAACAGCAGACTGGTTAACATTAGGCAGGCCAACAGACAGGTTGGCATCAGGCAGGGCAACTGGCTGGGCCCTAGGCAAAACACATAGCTGGGCCGCTGGCAAAGCACCTAGCTGGACCATAGGCAGAGCACCTAGAAGAAACCCTGATATGGCCTGTGCAGGCTGGGGCAAAGCCTGAGCGGGCTGGGGCAAAGCCTGAGCGGGCTGGGGCAAAGCCTGAGTGGGCTGGGGCAAAACCTGAGTGGGCTGGGGCAAAGCCTGAGCGTTTCCATCCATCTTGCCTTCTATACAGTCCTCTGCTATTACTTTCCTGCCCACAGAGACTTTGCTTCAGGCCACAGAGACTTTGCTTAGGCCACAGAGGCTTTGCTTCAGGCCACAGAGACTTTGCTCCAGCCCGCTCAGGCTTTGCTCCAGCCCGCTCATATAGTTACATAGTTATTATGTAACTATGTAACTATATGAGTGGGCTGGAGCAAAGCCTGAGCGGGCTGGAGCAAAGCCTGAGCAGGCTGGAGCAAAGCCTGAGCGGGCTGGAGCAAAGCCTCTGTGGGCTGAAGCAAAGTCTCTGTGGGCAGAAAAGTAATAGCAGAGGACTGTATAGAAGGCAAGATGAATGGAAACGGCATCAGAGATGAGGCAGGTGGAGGCTGCACAGGAGATGAGACGGATGGAGGCTGCACAGGAGATGAGACGGATGGAGGCTGCACAGGAGATGAGACGGATGGAGGCTGCACAGGAGATGAGGCGGATGGAGGCTGCACAGGAGATGAGGGGGATGGAGGCTACGCAGGAGATGAGGCAGATGGAGGCTGCACAGGAGATGAGGCGGATGGAGGCTGCACAGGAGATGAGGCGGATGGAGGCTGCACAGGAGATGAGGCGGATGGAGGCTGCACCAGACAGGAGTCGGATGGAGGCTGCACCAGACAGGAGTCGGCTGGAGGCTGCACCAGACAGGAGTCGGCTGGAGGCTGCACCAGACAGGAGTCGGCTGGAGGCTGCACCAGACAGGAGTCGGCTGGAGACTGCACCAGACAGGAGTCAGCTGGAGGCTGCACCAGACAGGAGTTGGCTGGAGGCTGCACCAGACAGGACGTTTTTTCTTTTTGCGTTTTGTTTTATGGACCGATCTGGAAACAGGAACTGGTTCCTGTAAGGTAACCGGACACTGCCATGACCAAGGTGTGGATCTGGAGGCAGTTTGTAGTTTTTTACTGTTTACAGGTTCTGAGCTCTGGACCTGGTTGGAGATATATGGAGGGTGAGCAGAAGGAATAGAGTGGAAATAAGAAGAAAGAATATCACGCCAGACAGCAATCAACACAGAAGCAGATTCATGCTTACAAAGCTTATGCAGCATCAACGACTCAGTAGCACGTATACAGGCGGACACCTAACCTTCACTCTTCTCACAATAATGTTCCCAAAAACCTTCCCTATCCCTCTCCAGAAAATCAACTAAATAATCAATCAGTTCAGGTTCAAAAGTAAAGTTACATTGTTCCTTGCTGGAAGACTGACATTGGCACTGTTTAACTATTGCGGATTGTGAGTTCTGAACTAGATGAGGAGCCTTCAAAGGGTTAACCTGCCTGGCGTTCTATTAAGATCGCCAGGCAGGCTGCGGGAGGGTTTTTTTTTAATAAAAAAAAAACTATTTCATGCAGCCAACTGAAAGTTGGCTGCATGAAAGCCCACTAGAGGGCGCTCCGGAGGCGATCTTCCGATCGCCTCCGGCGCCCAGAATAAACAAGGAAGGCCGCAATGAGCGGCCTTCCTTGTTTTGCTTATATCGTCGCCATAGCGACGAGCGGAGTGACGTCATCGACGTCAGCCGACGTCGTGACGTCGTGACGTCAGCCGCCTCCGATCCAGCCCTTAGCGCTGGCCGGAACTTTTTGTTCCGGCTGCGCAGGGCTCAGGCGGCTAGGGGGGCCCTCTTTCGCCGCTGCTCGCGGCGAATCGCCGCAGAGCGGCGGCGATCAGGCAGCACACGCGGCTGGCAAAGTGCCGGCTGCGTGTGCTGCTTTTTATTTCAGCCAAATCGGCCCAGCAGGGCCTGAGCGGCAGCCTCCGGCGGTACTGGACGAGCTGTGCTCGTCCAGACCGCCCAGCA
The DNA here is from genome assembly GCF_040937935.1 of Hyperolius riggenbachi. Taxonomy (NCBI): domain Eukaryota; kingdom Metazoa; phylum Chordata; class Amphibia; order Anura; family Hyperoliidae; genus Hyperolius; species Hyperolius riggenbachi. The sequence continues at coordinate 376,660,148 of NC_090647.1, read as the reverse complement.
GGTTAACAGAAGGTTTACATAAGGGCAAGATCTCAGAATAGGCAGCAATTAAGGCTGCAGCTGGTTCATGCTTGCAAGCCTTTTTATGCATTAAATTTTCAACGGCATTTTTACACCCTGACACAAATTCCATAGATTGTGTGCAATAGAATTCAAAAAATGTCTTTTTATCTCCTTTCAAATTTCTGTAATAAATGTCGATTTGCTCAGGAGTAAAATCCATATGAATTGGGTTTTCAACAGAGTTAGGCTTAAGGGGCCCATACACCTAACGATTTTCCCGCCGATATATGGCCGAATCGGCTGTGAAATCGCCATGCACACCGCTGACAGAATGATCGATTTCCATCCAAAATCGATCGTTCCCGTCGATTCGTCCGTACGGAAGATTTCTCTCGATAGCCGGCGAGTCGGGAGTGCATCGATAGCGACGTTCGCATGCCCGACGACTAACGCAATATAGCGGGTATACATTACCTGTTCCGGCCGTCGCGAGTCCCCTGGTCCTCGCTGTCTTCTTTCCGCACTGGGTTCCGGACCGGCTGCAGCTACACAGAACTTCTTGTCCCGGCAGGAAGTTTAAACAGTAGAGCGCCCTCTACTGTTTAAACTTCCCCTGGACAGGAAGTTCAGTAGCTGCAGGAACGTTCTGGACCCCGGAGCGGAGAAGAAGACAGCTGGGACAGGGGGACTCGCGTCGGCCGGAACAGGTAATGTATACAGGGGGGGGGGGGGGCGGCAGCTCCACAGATTGTGATCGGTTTCAGGCTGAAATCGATTCACAATCTGTTTGCAGTAAGGTGGCCATACGATCCCTCTCTGATCAGATTCGATCAGAGAGGGATCTATCTGTTGGTCGAATCTGATGGCAAATCAACCAGTGTATGGCCACCTTAAAGGTAGCCATAAACTGGTCGAGTGGTGGTGGTGCTGCCGCCGATCCCGCCTGCCCGCATACATTACCTGCTCCGCCGGCGCGAGTCCTCCCGGTCACCGCTGCTTTGTCTCCGCTCTGGTCTCCGGCATGCTTCACTTCTTCCTGCCTGGCAGGAAGTTTAAACAGTAGAGCGCCCTCTACTGTTTAAACTTCCTGCCGGGCTAGAAGAAGTGAAGCATGCCGGAGACCAGAGCGGAGACGGAGCAGCGGTGACCGGGAGGACTCGCTCCGGCGGACCAGGTAATGTATGCAGGCTCTATTGCGTCGGTCGTCGGGCACTCGAATGCCACTAGCGACGCGCTCCCTACCCACGCGCGATCGACGGCAATTTTCCGCATGGAGCGATCGACGGAATCGGACGGGATAGATCTAAATTCGGCGTGTAGCGCGAACGATTGGCAGCAGATTCGATCCCAGTGATCGAATCTGCTGTCGAAACGGCGGCAAATCGGGCCAGTGTATGGCCAGCTTAAGGCTGTGGAACTTGCAGAGATAATCCCCTTCCATGCAGATAGCACAAGAGAGGCTTTCCCATATCTGCATAATCCCTGATTGATCAGATATTGGAGGGACTCTATGCAAGTTTGCACAATCAGTTTATCTTTGTTTGAATAGTAATCCAGGAATCCTGCTAGATAACTTTCAAACAAATTAACCAAGGCTTCTACTTTTTTGTTGTTAAATGGAGGCAGATAGCAGTCTCTTGAAACAGATAATGCAAGATCATACAACAGTTTGACTATGCATTCAACATCGAGTGCATCAAAAAAAACATCTTTAACATGACTATACACTTGACTAATTAATTCTAGCAATTCCTCTCTGGAAAATTCTGAAAAAATCTCATAGCAATCATCCCCCGCCTCCTCTGCTAATAATGCAAAATATTCCAGATCTTGCAGACTCATTCTAACAGATTTACAGTATACTGTATTACTGCAGTGGTCAGTAAATGTGTGGCCAGAACATTACGTAACAAGTCTAAATGGAAGAACAAAGTTTGACCACAGTTTGCAGTAACAGATACTGGAACCAGAGAATGAGGTGCAAAAAATATTGATTTATTGAAATTACACATAAACCAACATAAATGCAAATATCATGCAAAGCATGCAGAATACACAATAACTCAGGAAAGCAATGGTAATTAATATCACCCATGCAAACCCATGCACGGCACACAATAACCCAGGAAAGCAGTGGTAATAAACACCTGACTATCTATCTAAATAAATATTTACAGAAATATATACATATATATATATATATATATATATATATATATGATGGCGCCGAGTGAGGACGCCACGGCCACAGGGCTCCGGTCTTCATCTCTCTCTTTCCCCTAACTCCCCCTCTGGCGACCTCCCGACCACCTCCATCCACCTGGTAATGATGCAGGGGCCACGCAGGAGCCTCGCGGGCTGCGGGAGGATTGGGAGGTAGCGTGCTGCGGGGTGGGGATCGCTGTCCGGGGAGTCACTGCTGCCAGGTGAGCCGGGACGCTCTGGAGCCAGGGGACGCCGCACGCAGTGCCGCCTTCACGCTGCGTATGTTCCGCCTCTCCTACCGGGAACCACACGGAGAGGGGCAGCGGCGGCTCCACACTGCCCTCGGCCGATCTTGAATGTCTCAAAGGCTGCCGCCTGGGAAGAGGCCGCCACGTGCTCCTGCTGCCATCACCAGCCACGTGCTCCCGCTGCCACCACCAGCCGTCCAGGGCCGCCAGAGACCTCCCCATCACCGGGCGGCTGACCCGACATATGCAGCTCAGGATTGCTGGGGTTGCCAGTCCCCCTCCACCACGGGTCGCCCAGGGACCAGCAAGGGAACAAGGGACACCCTCCACATGCAGAGGAGGCCTGACTGCAGCGGCTCCCCCAGTCACCATGGGAACGACCACGCTGCCACCATGTTAATGGAGGGCCTGTAAATGGAGGGCCTGTGGCTGCTCCATCACAGCCACAGAGAAGGTATGCTGCCCCTGGCCTGTCCATCACTGCTGCCCAGCCAGGGTGCCCCCCCCCCCCTACCGGCCCTATGTCCACCATTGCTGCCCAGCCGAGGTGCCCCCCCGCCTCATGTACACCACTGCTGCCCAGCCAGGGTGCCCCCCTGGCCCTATGTCCACCAATGCTGCCCAGCCGAGGGCCCCCCAGCCTCATGTCCACCCCTGCTGCCCAGCCAGGGTGGCCCCAGGCCCCACGTCCACCACTGCTGCCCTGCAAAGGTGCCCCCTGGCACCACAGGGCCCCCACTGCGTCTGCACCCTCATTACCCAGCCGTGCGGACTTTGAAATTAGGAGCGCTTTTCCTCGAGCAACCTGGCTCAAGTGAACTCTGCTGTCTGCCTCCATCATGACCCCCCCCCCCAACTTCCTTTCTACTTTTCGCGGACAATCGGTAGCACCTGTCTAGTTGGGAGCGTGTCGCTGTGTAGCGTCCAGTGCCGAAAATGGCAGCGCTCATATCAGCTCTCAGGCTGCTCCTCCAGTCCCACTCTTTTTCTGTTCCTGCTATCAGTGTATGTTGCTATGTTTGTATTACGTTAATTGTACGTGTATGCTGTAATGCTCTGTTTGTATTACGTTAACTGTACGGGTATGCTGTAATGCTCCCTGTTTTTGCTGTTGTTTTTGCTTTTATTGTTTATACGTATGTACCATGCTTAACTGTATACGACGCTCTGCTTAAATGTACGCACAAACTGTAATGTTGTCCTATGTATGCTTGTCCAATGTCTATGTTTGTACCATGCTTAACCGTGCTATTTTTCTTGTTTTTCATCAACGACCCTGTATGCGCCAAAACCAATTCTGGGTACAATCCACCGTTGTACTTGGCGAAATAAATTCTGATTCTGATATATATATATATACAGTATATATATATATATATATATATATATATATATATATATATATATATATATATACACATTCGTTGTACAACAGGGATCAGGCAGCATAACAGAGTCAGCAGGCGAGCAAGATCAGCAACAGGCAATCAGAGAAACACAGTACCAGGGATAAGCAAAAGCAAGGTCTAGACAGAATAGCAGGTTCAGCAACAGGAAGGCATACACATAATACAGGCCAAGGAATCAGGAACCAGGGCGTCCAGCAACTCAGACCTGGGAGTACAATGTTCTGGCAACTAGCAGGAGGAAGAGGCAGACCTTAAATACTCCAGGAAGGAGACAAGCTGCCTGCTGTGCATCAGGGCTGCTCACAGTCCACAGAGCCCTCTGCTGGTGGAGAGCAAAACTCCATGACTGCTGTAAGTCCATAAATCCCCCTGCTGGTGGCATAGTGCAAAAGTCCAGGCAGACCAAAACACCACCACCAGCAGGCAAGAAAAGGTCAGCACCAGGTTCCTCACACGTATTATCTATTAGCTGATGGCCCGGCATTGCCCGAGTATGTATTTGGCTGGTTTTGGCTCCCCCCACTTTTTCTAACCCTAAAACACAATTACTCAATTACTCAATGATCTAGTTTGTGAGCTTTGCAATCTTTGGCATCAATAATTTGCATTGAAATGAAACAAATCTGATTGTATGTGGCTCCACCCCTTTTTCTAAATCTGAACCCCAGTCACCCAATGACCAACTGTACCAGGTTTGAGGCTTGTGCCATTAATAGTGAAGAATGGCAGCAATTAAATATTACCCTTGAAAATCAATAGGTGAATTTTGATTGGCTTTTGCAGGCTCTACCCCCTTTTCTGAATATTAATCCCAGTCAACCAGTGATCAACTGTTCAAAGTTTGAGAACCCTGCCATTAACAATGTAAGAATGGCTGCAGTTTACATTTTCCCAGTGAAATTTGTATTTGTCTCCACCCACTGATCACCCAGCGTTGCCCGGGTATGTATTTTGCTGGTGTTGGCTGCACCCACTTTTTCTAAGCCTAACACACAATTACTCAATCACCAAGTTTGTGAGCTTTGTGGTCTTTGGCATCAATAATTTGCATTGAAATGCAACAAATCTGATTGGCTGTTTGTGGCTCCACCCCCTTTTCTGAATTTGAAACCCAGTCACCCAGTGACCAAGTGTAAGAATGGTTGCAGTTTACATTTTCCCAGTGAAATTTTTATTTGTATCCGCCCACTTTTTGGTTATGGGGATAAAAAGTATCCTACATGCTATTTCAGGTAACGTACTATGTGTGTGCCAAATTTCATTCAAACTTTCGCATTTATAATATTAGTAAGATTTAACCTGCCTGGCGTTCTATTAAGATCGCCAGGCAGGCTGCGGGAGGGTTTTTTTTTAATAAAAAAAAAACTATTTCATGCAGCCAACTGAAAGTTGGCTGCATGAAAGCCCACTAGAGGGCGCTCCGGAGGCGTTCTTCCGATCGCCTCCGGCGCCCAGAATAAACAAGGAAGGCCGCAATGAGCGGCCTTCCTTGTTTTGCTTACATCGTCGCCATAGCGACGAGCGGAGTGACGTCATCGACGTCAGCCGACGTCCTGACGTCAGCCGCCTCCGATCCAGCCCTTAGCGCTGGCCGGAACTTTTTGTTCCGGCTACGCTGGGCTCAGGCGGCTGGGGGGACCCTCTTTCGCCGCTGCTCGCGGCGGATCGCCGCAGAGCGGCGGCGATCAGGCAGCACACGCGGCTGGCAAAGTGCCGGCTGCGTGTGCTGCTTTTTATTTGAGCCAAATCGGCCCAGCAGGGCCTGAGCGGCAGGCTCCGGCGGTACTGGACGAGCTGAGCTCGTCCAGACCGCCCAGCAGGTTAAGAAAAAAGCAATTGGCCAGCTTTCTGCCAGCAATACAAATACAAAGATTTCATGCAGATGAAGAAAAAATATATATTGCTGGCAATGATCATTTACCTGTTTAACACCTTACATCTCTACACTAGTGATGGCCCGAACAGTTCACCAGCGGACAGTTCCCGGCAAATTTCTGCTCTTCGCATTCTCAGTTAACTGCGAACATATGGCATGTTCGACCCGCCCCCATACATCATCATGGAGCAAAACTTTGACCCCTTACCTCACAGTCAGCAGACACATGGCAGCCAATCAGCTAGCACCCCTCCTAGACACCCCACCCACCTATTAAAAAGCAGTTGTGGTGGCCATATTGAATTCATTCTCTGCTGGCTGCTGACGGTTAGTGAGAACAGGGTCAGACTTGCTGCAGATAGGTAGAGAAAGCATTAACTAGGCCTGTGTTCTTGTTCCTTACTTGCTGTGAAAGCACCCCAAACAGCCCTTTTGAGGGCGAGTTTATCGGTCTCCTATGTTATAATTTCACTGTATTCTGAAAGTACTATTGCATTTCTCTGTGTGTGACACTCCATAGCCCACTGACGCGTACAGTGAAAAATTAAATAATGGCACACACTTCCGCCCGATATTTGTTTAAAACAATATTTATCGTTTTAAAAGTTAAAATGGTGCAGACCTTGTGAACATTATTTATTGTTTTAAATCCTGCTTTTTTGTCCTGCCAGGACGCTATTTATCGTTTTAAGCCCTGCTTTGCTGCCATTTAAAAATATGTATACCCGCTGATTTTTACTTTTAATAGCAAAGCCCCCTTAATAGCTAGAAACACCAAATTTGCAGGTTATGTTAAAAAGATCAGTGGAAACAAGAGGAAACATTTTTTTTTCTAAAATAACGTATACTTTTTGAGAAAATCGATTTTAAAATTTCAAAGGAAAAAACTTACATTTAAATGCGGCACATGACATTTCTTAGAGAAACAATTCCCGCCAACTTTAGCAGTTAATAGCAAAGGCCCCTTACATCCTAGTAACACCACATTTGCAGGATATGTCAAAAAGTAAGTGGGAAACAATATTTAACCACTTTGTCCTCCTTGACGTATAAAAACGTCAAGGAGGACATGCTCGCTCCCGCGGCCGATCGCACGCGTGCACGCGCACTCCCGGCCGCGGATTTGGTAGCCCAGGAATCAATGTATCGGGCTATGGTGCCCGATCACTGATTCCTCTCCCCCGCTGAAAAAGCGACAGCTTCTCTCGGAAGCTACGCTTTTTCTGAGACTATGTCCCTCTAAGCGTACATTGTACGCTTAGAGTGACGTCATGTCAACAAACTCAAGATTGCCATCTTGTGGTCAAAAAGTAAAACTACAAGTAAAAGTAAAAAAACATTACAATACACAAATATTTCCCCAAATAAAACACTATTTATATCCCACCCTCCCAAAAATGCCCACATAAAATGTTTAATAAAAACAAAAAAATATTACTATAAAAAAAACCACATAAATATTTACCTAAGGGTCTAAACTTTTTAAATATCTATGTAAAGATGAAATATTTCTCTCTATTTTTTTATAAGCTTGTAAATAGTGATGGATGCAAAGCGGAAAAAATGCTCTTTTATTTCCAAATAAAATATTGTCGCGATACATTGTGATAGGGACATAATTTAAACAGTGAAATAACCATGACAAATGGGCAAATACAATACGTGGGTTTTAATTATGGAGGCATGTATTATTTTAAAACTATAATGGCCGAAAACTGACAAATAATGAATTTTTTCATTTTTTTTTCTTATTCTTACTGTTAAAATGCATTTACAGTAAGGTAGCTCTTAGCAAAATGTACCACCCAAAGAAAGCCTAATTGGTGCCGGAAAAAACAAGATATAGATCAGTTTATTATGATAAGTAGTGATAAAGTTATAGGCTAATGAATGGGAGGTGAACATTGTTCAGATGCATAAAGTGAAAACGACTGAGAGCTTAAGTGGTTAAATTTTTTTTTAACATTTTAATTTTTTTCCCAGTGTGGGAAATTAAAAAAAAATGATGTGGGGTCACCCCAACAGAGCCTCTGTAACCCCTTGTCCCCCATGTATGCTGAGATAGCCAGAATGTGGAGCCCCGGCCGACTGGGGCTTCGCACCCTGAGCTATACCAGCCCACATGGTCCATGGTATGGGGGGCTCTGGGGAAGGGGCTCCAGGGGGGATGGGCTCCCCCCCCGGAGCCCTTGTCCAATCCATGGACAAGGGGCTCTTCCCCACCTCCGGTGCCCCAGGAGTAGTGTTGGGCGAACACCTGGATGTTCGGGTTCGGGAAAGTTCGCCGAACATGACTGCGATGTTCGGCATGTTCGGGCCGAACCCCGAACTCCCCGAACATCCCGCTTTTGGGGGCCCTATGGGGTCGCAGGCATAAGGGGAGAGCATGCCCCGATCGCGGGGGGGGGGGGGTCGGAAATTCCCCCCACCCCCTCCGCTAGCGCTCCCCCCTCTGCCCGCTTCCCCATACAAAAGTTTAAGGAAAGTACCGGTGGTAGTGGATGGCCTGGCAGTGGCACTGTGGAGTGAGGAGGAGGAGTCCGGAGAGTGACGCGTTGAGGGAGGCCGGGCAGCGGGCGGTTCAGCGGTAGTACCCTTGTGGTACTTCCGCCCTTTCTCTGACCTCACGCCTGCTGCCCGGCCTCCCTCAACGCGTCACTCTCCGGACTCCTCCTCCTCACTCCAGTGCCACTGCCAGGCCATCCACTACCACCGGTACTTTCCTTAAACTTTTGTATGGGGAAGCGGGCAGAGGGGGGAGCGCTAGCGGAGGGGGTGGGGGGAATTTCCGACCCCCCCCCGTGATCGGGGCATGCTCCCCCCTTATGCCTGCGACCCCATAGGGGGGCCGTATTCGGCCGAACAGGGCTCTGTTCGGCCGAACTGGGGCCCTGTTCGGCCAGGTTCGGCCAGGAATTGAAACGTTCGGGCGAACGCGAACAGTTTGGCCGAACACCACCAGGTGTTCGGCCGAACTCGAACATCACCCGAACAGGGTGATGTTCTGCAGAACCCAAACAGTGGCGAACACTGTTCGCCCAACACTACCCAGGAGGAAGTGGGGGCGACCTCGAGGGGGGGTTCATTGTGGCATCTGGGAGTCCCCTTTAAGAAGGGGACCCCAGATGCCCACCCCCCTCCCAGGAGAAATTAGTATAGGGGTACGAAGTACCCCTTACCCATCTCCACAAAGGGTTAAATAAAATAAAAACACAACAACGAAAAAAGTCCTTTATTAATCTTAATTACCAGAAATACTTACCTGTACCTTTAAAAAAATTTTCCCATGCCAATATCCTCGGAAAAGTTCCCACATCAATATCCTCTGGTCCCGAACGTTTCGGTCGCGAACATATTCAACATCAGTGGTTCGCGAACTTTATGGCAAGTTCGACCTGCCCCTATACTTCATCATTGGGCTAAACTTTGACCGTCTACATCACAGTCAGCAGACACATGACAGCCAATCAGGCTGCATTCCCTCATAGAGCCCCCCCCCCTCCTTATATAAGGCAGCTGCGTCGACCATTATCTCACTCGGTGTTGCTGCAGTAGTGAGAGAAGGGAGAGAGTTTCTGCAGAGATTAGGGAAAGCTTAGTTAGGCTCTTGTAGCTTGCTCCTAGTCTGAAAAGCACCACAAAAAAGAGCTCTTTTCAGAGCTAATGCTCTTGTGAAGTTTTTTTTTTTGTGTGTGCCACTGACATTGCATTATACAGCCCTGTGTGTTGCAGCTGGCCCTTGCTAATTGCTATACTGTGCAAGGCTCTGCTCATTCAGTGCCTACCTTTTCACTGCACCTGTCTGTGACAGCTGCACATTTATAATACCAGTCCGACCGTGCATACCTGTTCATGTTCACTGCACCTGGGTGACAGCACGTGGTGTTATATAATACCAATCACTGCATAACTGTTCACTGCATCTGTGTGTGTGACAGCTGCACATTGTATTGTGTAATACCAGTCCGTGCATACCTGTAACTGCACCTGTGACTGACCGCGCATTGTAGTATGTACCAGCAGTCACTGCATACCTTTTACTGCACCTGTGTGTGTGACAGCTGCACATTGTATTGTGTAATACCAGTTCGTGCATACCTGTAACTGCACCTGTGGGACTGCACATTGTTGTACCAGCAGTCACTGCAACCTGTTCACTGCACCTGTGTAACAGCACATTGTTGTACCAGCAGTCACCTTTTCACTGCACCTGTGTAACCGCACATTGTATTAGTCAAGTCAGTGCATATCTTTCACTTCATCCCCCCCAATATGGACAAAATAACAGGCAGAGGCAGAGCCAGAGGCAGGCCACCCAGCAGGTTTGTTTGAGGTCGAGGTGGAGTGATTTCGTGCGGCCCTGGACCAAAGTACAGTGTTCAGAATGCATGTGCCATTAACTCCCAAGATTGCCAGGACGTAGTTGACTATTTAACACAGAACACCTCATCTTCCTCAGCTTCCGCACGGAACCATGACATATCTTCCTCTGCAGCCACCACTGCTACTACTAGCACCATTTCTGCCCCGTTTGACACTTTGCAGGAGTTATTTGGTGGGGAATTAACTGATTCACAGCCATTCTTGTTACAAGATTACGTCGCAAAACATGTTACACCACCACCTTATATGTCTGAGTTAGGCGCCAGTATGGACCTAAGATGTGAGGATGATGAAGTACCTGTTGTTGGTGCAGTTTTGGAGGTGTCTGATACAAGCGAAGCTGTGGAGGATAATGATGATGATGATGATACTGCCATGGATGTCACGTGGGATCCTAGTAGACAAGATGAACAGGCGACAGTTCAGAGGGGGAGTCAGAGAGGAGTAAGGAGGAGACGAGTTGCTGAAAGAAGCAGGTGGAGCTCGTCATCATCAGAAACAGCTCGTGGCAGTGTCCAGTGGCATATATCGCCACCTATGGACAGCCAGCCAACATGCTCTTCAAGGTTTGCTGCTGATGCCACCACCAAAGTGCCATCATTCCAGGGCTCAGTGATGTGGAGATTTTTTGGTTGTCTGCCTCAGATGAGAGTAATGCCTTCTGTACTATCTGCAATCAAAGATTGAGTCGTGGAAAGACCAAGACTCACGTAGGGACAACTGCCTTACGAAAGCACATGGAGAAAAAGCACAAACGGCAATGGGAAGACCACCTGAAGAAAAGCAGCAAACAAAGGCAAAGCCACCCTCCACCTTCTCTTCCTCTTTCAGGTGCAGCATCTTCTTCAGCCGCTTTGTTCCTTGCACCTTCACAGCCACCCTCCTCCACTCCACCTCTCACCTTGAGCGCTTCCTGCTCCTCTGCTCAAAGCAGCAGCCAGGGGTCCGTGAAGGAAATCTTTGAGCGGAAGAAGCCAATGTATGACAGTCACTAGAGATGGCCCGAACGGTTCGCCGGCGAACGGTTCCAGGCAAACTTTGGGTGGTTCGCCTTCGCCGGCGAACGCAAACTTTTCCGGAAGTTCGGTTTGCCCCCATAATGCTCCATTAGGATCAACTTTGACCCTCTACATCACAGTCAGCAGGCACATTGTATCCAATCAGGCTACACTCACTCCTGGAGCCACCCCCCCCCCTTATATAAGGCAGGCACCGCCGGCCATTACACTCACTTGTGTGCCTGCAATAGTGAGAGAAGGGACAGCTGCTGGCAGACTCTCATAGGGAAAGATTAGTTAGGCTCTTGTAGGCTTCCTAGCTTGCTCCCGGCTGATTCTTATTGCTAAAATAGCACCCCACAACAGCTCTTTTGAGAGCTAATCTTGTTCTTGTGATCTTTTTTTTTTCTGTGTGTCCAACTGACACTTGTGTTGCATAGACAGCCTTGATAATTCATACTGTGTGTGTGCCACTGCCAGGCCCAGCACATTCAGTGACTACCTGTGTGTGTGACATGTGCACATTGTAATACCCATTACTGCATATACCTACCTGTTGTGTTCAGTGCACAAACATCATCACTGCATATACCTACCTGTTGTGTTCAGTGAACCCACCTCATCACTGCATATACCTACCTGTTGTGTTCAGTGAACCCACCTCATCACTGCATATACCTACCTGTTGTGTTCAGTGCACCCACCTCATCACTGCATATACCTACCTGTTGTGTTTAGTGAACCCACCTCATCACTGCATATACCTACCTGTTGTGTTCAGTGAACCCCCCTCATCACTGCATATACCTACCTGTTGTGTTCAGTGCACCCACCTATCTACGTGAGTGCACGCAGTGTGATATACCACTCCGTGCTTACCTGTTAACTGCACCTGTGTGACTGCACATTGTATTAGTCAAATCAGTGCATACCTTTCACTTCATCCCCCCCGATATGGACACAACGGACAAAACAGGAAGAGGCAGAGGTAGAGGCAGACCCAGAGGAAGGCCACCTGGCAGGGCTGTGTGAGGTCATGTTGATGTGATTTCGTGCGGCCCTGGCCCAAAGTACAGGGATCAGAAAAAGGCACGTCCTATCACCTCCCAAGATTGTCAGGACATGGTTGACTATTTAACACAGAACACCTCATCTTCCACAGCCACCAGAGCTACTACTAGCACCACTTCCACTGCATTTGACACTTCACGGGAGTTATTTGGTGGGGAAATCACTGATGCACATCCATTGTTGTTACAACCAGATGAAGGCGCTAAGCAAGTTACACAACCTCATATGTCTGAGTTAGGCGGTGACACTATGGACGTAATGTGTGATAATGAGGATGATGAAGTACCTGCTGTTGGTGCAGTTTTGGAGTTGTCTGAGGCAAGCGAAGCTGGGGTGATTATGGGATGATTATGATTATGATGATACGGATCCCACATGGGTTCCTAAGAGACAAGATGACCAAGGGGACAGTTCAGAGGGGGAGCCAGAGAGGAGTAGGAGGAGACGAGTTCCTGGAAGAAGCTTGGGGAGCTCATTCTCAGAAACAGTTGGTGGCAGTGTCCGGCGCCATGTATCGCCACCTATGTATAGCCAGCCAACATGCCCTTCAACGTCAGCTGCTGAGGCCACCATAGTGCCATCACCCCAGGGGGGCTCAGCGGTTTGGAAATTTTTAGTGATTCTGCCTCAGATCAGAGCAATGCCATCTGTTATCTCTGTCTCCAAAAATTGAGCCGCTGAAAGGCCAACACTCACGTAGGGACAAGTGCCTTACAAAGGCACCTGGAGAAAAGGCACAAACTGCAATGGGAAGAGCACCTGAGCAAAAGCAGCACACACTCCTTCAGGTGCAGCATCTTCAGCCACTTTCTCCCTTGCACCTTCACAGCCTCCCTCCTCCACTACGCCTCTGCCCTTGAGTGGTTCCTGCTCCTCTGCCCACAGCAGCCAGTTGTCCGTGAAGGAAGTCTTTGAGCGGAAGAAGCCAATTTCTGCCAGTCACCCCCTTGCCCGGCGTCTGACAGCTGGCGTGGTGGAGCTGTTAGGTCGCCAGCGGTCACCATACAAGCTGGTGGACTCTGAGGCCTTCCGTAAATTTGTGGCCATTGGGACACCACAGTGGAAGATGCCAAGCCGCAATTATTTCTCTAAAAAGGCGATACCCAAACTTCACCGTGAAGTTGAGAGGCAAGTGGTGTCATCTCTGGCACACAGCGTTGGGTCAAGGGTCCACCTGACCATGGATGCCTGGTCTGCCAAGCACGGTCAGGGCCGCTACATTACTTACACAGCCCATTGGGTCAACCTGGTGAACGATGGCAAGCAGGGAGTATGTGGCTGTGCAGCGGACCAACTTGTGACACCTCTACGGCTTGCAGGTAGGCCTCCTGCCACCTCCTCTCCTTCTCCTCCTACTCCTCCTGCTACATCCTCTTTGCGGTTGTCCTCCTCCTCCTTGGCTGAGTGGCAGTTCAACTATACTGGTGCTGCCATCTCCTCTCCAGCTACACAGCCCCATCACCACAGAGCCTATGCTGCATGCCAGGTACGACGGTGTCACGCCATATTAGACATGTCTTGCCTCAAAGCGGAGAGTCACAATGGAGCAGCTCTCCTGGCTGCTCTTAACAAACAGGTGGATCAGTGGCTGACCCCACACCAGCTGGAGATCGGCAACATGGTGTGTGACAACGGAAGCAATCTCCTTTCCACTTTGAATTTGGGAAAGCTGACACATGTACCCTGCATGGCACATGTGCTGAATCTAGTCATTCAAAGATTTGTGTCAAAGTACCCAGGCTTAGAGGACGTCCTGAAGCAGGCCAGGAAGTTGTGTGGGCATTTCAGGCGGCCTTACATGGCCATGGCCCGCTTTGCGGACATTCAGCGGAGAAACAACTTGCCGGTGAGACGCTTGACATGTGATAGCCCGACTTGCTGGAATTCGACCCTGGTCATGTTCTCTCGCCTGCTAGAACAGGAGAAACCAGTCACCCAGTTTCTGTACAATTACAATAGAAGGACACAATCTGTAGAGATGGGGATGTTGTGACCCAACAACTGGACACTGATGCAAAATGCATGCAGGCTCATGTGGCCGTTTGAGGAGGTGACCAACCTGGTGAGTCGCAGTGAAGGCACCTTTAGGGACTTGATCCCCTACTCTTACTTCCTGGAGCGTGCCATGCATAGAGTAGTGGATCAAGCTGTGGATGAGCGTGAAGAGGAACAGTGACGGCAGGAAGAGTCGTGGGAGCAATTTTCAGCAGAACCAGATGTTTCCTCAATACCTGCGGCAGTACAGAGGGGGGAGGAGGAGGAAGAGTTGTGTGGGGAAGAAGAGTCAGACTTGGATGATGAGGAAGGTGTTTCTTTGGAGGAGGAGGTGGTGGCAGAAGAACAACCGCAGCAGGCATCGCAGGGGGCTTGTGCTGCTCGACATTCCCGTGGTATTGTTCGTGGCTGGGGGAGGAGGAGGACTTACCTGACGTCAGTGAGGAAGAGCAAGAGGAGATGGATAGTACATCTGGATCCAACTTTGTGCAGATGGCGTCTTTCATGCTGTCCAGCCTGTTAAGGGACCCTCGTATAAAAAAAACTTATGGGGAATGAGCTGTACTGGGTGGCCACACTACTAGACCCTCGGTATAGGCACAAAGTGGCGGACATGTTACCAACTCACAAGAAGGCAGAAAGGATGCAGCACATGCAGAACAAGCTGGCAACTATGCTTTACAATGCGTATAAGGGTGATGTCCCCGCACAATGCAATAAAAGTGCCACTGCCAGTAATCCTCCTACCATGTCCACGCAGGCAAGGACAGGACGCTCCTGCGATCTCATGGTGATGTCGGACATGCGGACATTCTTTAGTCCAACACCTCGCCTTAGCGCTTCCGGATCCACCCTCCAACAATGCCTGGACCGACAGGTAGCCGACTACCTGGCCTTAAGTGTGGATGTAGACACTGTGAGCAGTGATGAACCCTTGGACTACTGGGTGCGCAGGCTTGACCTGTGGCCAGAGCTGTCCCAATTTGCCATCCAACTTCTGTCTTACCCTGCCTCAATCAACCTGTCAGAAAGGACCTTCAGCCCAGCTGGAGGCATTGTCACTCAGAAAAGAAGTCACCTAAGTCACAAAAGTGTTCAGTACCTCACCTTTATAAAAATGAATGAGGCATGGATCCCGGAGGGCTAATGCCCGCCCAAAGACTAATCCACACACACAGCAACTCTGCCTGCACGCAGTGTGACTGGCTGCCTGCCCCAAGACTAATTCTCTCCCCACACAGCACCTTTGCCCGCAGGCCGCTTGACTGCCTTCTCCGCCACCACCAACAGGGTCCAGGACTCCAGGCGGATTCCTGAATTTTATAGATAGTGTCTGGGGGGTTGGCACACCAAAGATAATAAGGTTGTTGCTTCATTGTGGCCAAATTTGATCAGCTGGACAGTCACTGTTGTTCTATCATTGAGCTGCCACAGCCCGGCGACCATATGGGCTGGAAAACCACTACGGCCTGCACTCTGGCCATGGCGCACCAGTCCAGCACGGCCGTCACAACGCAAATCTGTTTGCAGTGAGTTAGGGCTTGTTTCCACTGTTGCGACGCGATTTCGGCCGCATTCCGACGCTTGTAAAAACGCATGCGGATGTGTTTCCACATGCGTTTTTACCCGCGATTTCGCCTGCGATTTCGCATGGCAGGGTGCCATGCGAAATTAACCATGACACTGCCAGGGCTAAATAAAATTGAAAAAGGTGCGAAATCGCACGCGAAATCGCGGGTAAAAACGCATGTAACAAACGCATGCGTTTTTACTATTAAATACATTAGCGGCGATTCGCACGGATTCCCGACGCAGGCGAAATCGTTGGCTCTTTTGTGCGTTTTTTTCACGCTGAAAAAAACGCACCTCAACAACGCTACAGTGGAAACAGGCCCATCCACTTGTATTACATGTGCGGATCTGCATGCGTTGGACGCATGCAGATTCGCGATAGTGGAAACGAGCCCTCACACTGACAGACCAAACTCACTGTGTAGGCCTGCAGTTTAGCATTCAATGTGATTTCTGCCCTTAAAACGCTGCTTTGAGTCCAATCCAGATTTTTCCCTGGGATTTTTGGCATGTATCCCACTCCGCCATGCCCCCCTCCAGATGTTAGACCCCTTGAAACATCTTATCCATCACTTTTGTGGCCAGCATAATTTTTTCCACTTTTCAAAGTTCGCCGTCTCATTGAAGTTTATTGCGGTTCGCGAAAGTTCGCGCGAACCGAACTTTCGCGGTATGTTCGCAAACCGGGTTCGCGAACCTAAAATTGGAGGTTCCGGCCATCTCTACTAGTCACCCCCTTGCCCGGCGTCTGACAGCTGGCTTGGTGGAACTTTTATCTTGCCAGCTGTTACCATACCGGCTGGTGGACTCTAAGGCCTTCCGAAAATTTGTGGCGATTGGGACACCGCAGTGGAAGATACCAGGCCGCAATTACTTTTCTCAAAAGGTGATACCAAACTGTACTGTGATGTAGAAAGGCTAGTGGTGTCATCTCTGGCACACAGCATTGGGTCAAGGATCCATCTGACCACAGATGCCTGGTCTGCCAAGCACGGTCAGGGCAGGTACATTACTTATACGGCACATTGGGTCAACCTGGTCACCGTTGGCAAGCAGGGAATATGTGGCTGTGTTGCGGACCTAGTTGTGACACCTCCGCGGCTTGCAGGCAGGCCTGCTGCCACCTCCTCTCCTTCTCCTCCTACTCCATCCTCTCCAACTACACACCCCCAGCTCCCCAGGGCCTATGCTGCATGCCAGGTACGACGATGTCACGCCATCTTGGACATGCCTTGCCTCAAAGCCCAGAGTCACACTGGAGCAACTCTCCTGGCTGGTCTGAACAAAGGTGGATCAGTGGCTGACCCCACACCAACTGGAGATTGGCAACGTGGTGTGTGACAACAGCAGCAATCGCATTTCGGCTTTGAGTTTGGGAAAGTTGACACATGTACCCTGCATGGCACATGTGCTCCATGATATAATACAAAGATTTTTGTGCTAGTACCCAGACTTACAGGAGGTCCTGAAGCAGTCCAGGAAGGTGTGTGGGCATTTCAGGTGGTCCTGCGGCATCATCAAAACCTGCGGCATCACAGAGGAGGGGGGAGGAGGAGTCGTCTGGGGAAGAGAAACTACAAATATTAATTGTGTCCACTAAATTGATGGAAAAGATGTTTCAAGGGGTCTAACACCAGTAGGAGGGCATGGCGGAGTGGGATACATGCCAAAAGTCCCGGGGAAAAATCTGGATTTGACGCACAGCAGCGTTTTAAGGGCAGAAATCACATTGCATGCTCAATTGGAAGCCTAAAGTGCTTTAAAACATCTTGCATGTGTATACATCAATCAGGTAGTGTAATTAGTATACTGCTTCACACTGACAGACCAAACTCACTGTGTAACGCACAGCACACAGCTGTTTGTGTAGTGACGGCCGTGCTGGACTGGTGCACACCATGAAGAGAGTGCAGGTGATAGCGGCTTTCCAGCCCATATGGTCTCTAGGCTGAGGAAGCTCAATGACAGAACAGTGACTATCCAGCTGATCGAATTTGGTCTGTCCACAATGAAACAACGACCTTATTATCTTGGGTGTGCTGAGACACTCATATAGCCGTCGGTCATTGCTTCATTGTGATACGCAAGCCCCTTCACCGCGGCAAGGTAACGATTACAAAGGAGAATTGACACATGTACATGCCTTTTGTTTTGTTGTTGCAGCTGCAGTGCAGCCAGAAAAATTAGCCGGGTATGTACATGCACCAGAAAAATTATATTGCTAGCGGCGGCCTTAAAAATTCAGGAATCCGCCTTGAGTCCTGGACCCTGTTGGTGGTGGCGGAGAAGGCAGTCAAGTGGCCTGCAGGCAGAGAAGCTGTGTGGGGAGCGACTTAGTCAGTGGGCAGGCAATCACACGGCATGCAAGCAGAGATGCTGTGTGTAGGGACTGACTTAGTCTTCGGGCGGGCAGTAGCCCTTCGGGATCCATGCCTCATTAATTTTGATAAAGGTGAGGTACTGAAACCTTTTGTGACCTAGGCAACTTCTCTTCTCAGTGACAATGCCTCTAGCTGCGCTGAAGGTCTTTTCTGACAGGACGCTTGAGGCAGGGCAAGACAGAAGTTGGATGGGAAATTGTGACAGCTCTGGCCACAGGTCAAGCCTGCGCACCCAGTAGTCCAGGGGTTCATCGCTCCTCACAGTGTCTGCATCCACACTTAAGGCCAGGTAGTCGGGTACCTGCTGGTCCAGGCGTTGGTGGAGGGTGGATCCGGAAGGGCTAAGGCGAGATGTTGGACTAAAAAATGTCCGCATGTCTAACATCACCATGAGATTGCTAAAGCATCCTAACCTTGCCTGCGTGGACATGGGAGGAGGAGGATTACTCAGTGGCACCTTTATTCCACACACCTTACTGGACTGCTTCAGGACATCATGTAAGCCTGGGTACTTAGACACAAATCTCTGAATTATGAGATTCAGCACATGTGCCATGCAGGGTACATGTGTCAACTTTCCCATATTCAAAGCCGAAATGAGATTGCTGCCGTTGTCACACACCACGTTGCCGATCTCCAGTTGGTGCGGGGTCAGCCACTGATCCACCTGTTTGTTCAGAGCAGCCAGGAGAGCTGCTCCAGTGTGACTCTCCGCTTTTAGGCAAGACATGTCTAAGATGGCGTGACACCGTCGTACCTTGCATGCAGCATAGGCCCTGGGGAGCTGGGGCAGTGTAGCTGGAGAGGAGATCATAGCACCAGTAGAGCTGAACTGCCACTCAGCCAAGGAGGAGGAGGAGGAGGACAATGGTGAAGAGGATGTAGCAGGAGGAGAGGAGGTGGCAGCAGGCCTGCCTGCAAGCCGTGGAGGTGTCACAACTAGGTCCGCTGCACAGTCACGTACTCCCTGCTTGCCAGCGGTCACCAGGTTGACCCAATGGGCTGTGTAAGTAATGTACCTGCCCTGACTGTGCTTGGCAGACCAGGCATCAGTGGTCAGATGGACCCTTGACCCAACGCTGTGTGCCAGAGATGACACCACTTGCCTTTCAACTTCAAGGTACAGTTTGGGTATCGCCTTTTTGGAGAAATAATTGCAGCCTGGTATCTTCCACTGCGGTGTCCCAATGGCCACACATTTTTGGAAGGCCTCAGAGTCCACTAGCTGGTATGGTAACAACTGGCGAGCTAACAGTTCCGCCAAGCCAGCTGTCAGACGCCGGGCAAGGGGGTGACTGGCAGACATTGGCTTCTTCCGCTCAAAGATTGCCGTCACGGAAACCTGGCTGCTGCTGTGTGCAGAGGAGCAGGAACCGCTCAAGTTGAGAGGCGGAGTGGAGGAGGGTGGCTGTGATTGTGAAGGTTCAAGGGAGAAAGCGGCTCAAGATGATGCACCTGAAGGAGGAAGAGGAGAAGGAGGGTGTCTTTGGTTTTGTGTTCTGCTTTTCCTCAGGTGGTCTTACCATTGCAGTTTGTGCCTTCTCTCCATGTGCCTTTGTAAGGCAGTTGTCCCTACGCGGCTGTTGGCCTTTCCATGGCTCAGTTTTTGGTGGCAGAGAGAACAGATGGCATTGCTCTGATCTGAGGCAGACACACAAAAAAAATGTCCAAACCGCTAAGCCCAGGGTCAATCAGGGAGTGTAATTAGTGTACTGCTTCACACTGACAGACCAAACTCTCTGTGTAACACACTGCAAACAGCTGTTTGTGTAGTGACGGCCATGCTGGACTGGTGCGCACCATGGCCAGACTGCAGGCGAATGACAGAACAACAGTGACTGATTGTCCAGCTGATCGTGTTTGGTCTGTCCACACTGAAGCAACGACCTTATTATCTATTTACTTGGGTCAGGTGTGCCCCCCAACCCCAACACACTCATATAGCCGGTGGTCATTGCTTAATTGTGATACGCAAGCCCCTTCACCACAGCAAGGTAATGATCAAGAAAGGGAATTAACACATGTAAATGCCTTTTGTTTTGTTGTTGCAGCTGCAGTGGAGCCAGAAAAATTAGGCAGGTATGTACACGCACCAGAAAAATTATTATAGAGGCCGCTGCTATTCAGGAATTCACCTGGAGTCCTGGTGGTGGCGGAGAAGGCAGTCAAGCGGCCTGCAGGCAGAGATGCTGTGTGGGGACTGACTTAGTCTTGGGGCAGGCAGTCACACTGCATGCAGGCAGAGATGCTGTGAGTAGGGACTGACTTAGTCTTCGGGCAGGCCTGAGCGTGCTTTGCAGACCAGGCATCCATGGTCAGATGAACCTTTGACCCAACGCTGTGTGCCAGAGATGTCACCACTTGCCATTCAACATAACGGTACAGTTTAGGTATCGCCTTTTTTGAGAAATAATTGCGGCCTGGTATCTTCCACTGCGTTGTGTGGCTTTGATTTTGTGTGCTGCTTTTCCTCAGTTTGTGCTTTGTAATCATGTGCCTTCGTAAGGTAGTTGTCCCTACACGGGTCTTGGTCTTTCAATGGCTCAATTTTCAGGGGCAGAGAGTACAGATGGCATTGCTCTCATCTGAGGCAGACACACAACAAAATTTCCACACCGCTGAGCCCTGGGGTGATGACACTTTGGTGGTGGCTGCCGACTGAGTGTTAAGTGGGGTGCCAGAAACAATAAAAATTCTCTTTAACAAAAAAAAAAAGTGGGGTGCCAGAATCAGAGCAGGAGGAGGAAGATATGTCATGCTTCCATGCAGAAGCTGAGAAAGATGAGGTGTTCTGTGTTAACCACTTGAGGACCTAGGGCTTTCTACCCCTTAAGGACCGGCCACTTTTTTTCCATTCAGACCACTGCAGCTTTCACGGTTTATTGCTCGCTCATACAACCTACCACCTAAATGAATTTTGGCTCCTTTTCTTGTCACTAATAAAGCTTTCTTTTAGTGCTATTTGATTGCTCCTGCGATTTTTACTTTTTATTATATTCAGCAAAAAAGACATGAATTTTGGCAAAAAAATGATTTTTTTAACTTTCTGTGCTGACAGTTTTCAAATAAAGTAAAATTTCTGTATACATGCAGCGCGAAAAATGTGGACAAACATGTTTTTGATACAAAAAAACCCATTCAGTGTATATTTATTGGTTTGGGTAAAAGTTATAGCGTTTACAAACTATGGTGCAAAAAGTGAATTTTCCCATTTTCAAGCATCTCTGACTTTTCTGACCCTCTGTCATGTTTCATGAGGGGCTAGAATTCCAGGATAGTATAAATACCCCCCAAATGACCCCATTTTGGAAAGAAGACATCCCAAAGTATTCACTGAGAGGCATAGTGAGTTCATAGAAGATATTATTTTTTGTCACAAGTAAGCGGAAAATGACACTTTGTGAAAAAAAAAAAAAAAAAAAAAAGTTTCCATTTCTTCTAACTTGCGACAAAAAAAAATGAAATCTGCCACGGACTCACCATGCTCCTCTCTGAATACCTTGAAGTGTCTACTTTCCAAAATGGGGTCATTTGTGGGGTGTGTTTACTGTCCTGACATTTTGGGGGGTGCTAAATTGTAAGCACCCCTGTAAAGCCTGAAGGTGCTCATTGGACTTTGGACCCCTTAGCGCAGTTAGGGTGCAAAAAAGTGCCACACATGTGGTATTGCCGTACTCAGGAGAAGTAGTATAATGTGTTTTGGGGTGTATTTTTACACATACCCATGCTGGGTGGGAGAAATATCTCTGTAAATGACAATTTGTTAATTTTTTTTACACACAATTGTCCATTTACAGAGATCTTTCTCCCACTCAGCATGGGTATGTGTAAAAATACACCACAAAACACATTATACTACTTCTCCTGAGTACGGCGATACCACATGTGTGGCACTTTTTTGCACCCTAACTGCGCTAAAGGGCCCAAAGTCCAATGAGTACCTTTAGAATTTCACAGGTCATTTTGAGAAATTTCGTTTCAAGACTACTCCTCACGGTTTAGGGCCCCTAAAATGCCAGGGCAGTATAGGAACCCCACAAATGACCCCATTTTAGAAAGAAGACACCCCAAGGTATTCCGTTAGGAGTATAGTGAGTTCATAGAAGATTTTATTTTTTTGTCAAAAGTTAGCGGAAATTGATTTTAATTGTGTTTTTTCACAAAGTGTCATTTTCCACTAACTTTTGACAAAAAATAAAATCTTCTATGAACTCACCATACTCCTAACGGAATACCTTGGGGTGTCTTCTTTCTAAAATGGGGTCATTTGTGGGGTTCCTATACTGCCCTGGCATTTTAGGGGCCCTAAACCGTGAGGAGTAGTCTTGGAACGAAATTTCTCAAAATGACCTGTGAAATTCTAAAGGTACTCATTGGACTTTGGGCCCTTTAGCGCAGTTAGGGTGCAAAAAAGTGCCACACATGTGGTATCGCCGTACTCAGGAGAAGTAGTACAATGTGTTTTGGGGTGTATTTTTACACATACCCATGCTGGGTGGGAGAAATACCTCTGTAAATGGACAATTGTGTGTAAAAAAATCAAAAGATTGTCATTTACAGAGGTATTTCTCCCACCCAGCATGGGTATGTGTAAAAATACACCCCAAAACACATTATACTACTTCTCCCGAGTACGGCGATACCACATGTGTGGCACTTTTTTGCACCCTAACTGCACTAAGGGGCCCAAAGTGCAATGAGTACCTTTAGGATTTCACAGGTCATTTTTGTTTCAAGACTACTCCTCACGGTTTAGGGCCCCTAAAATGCCAGGGCAGTATAGGAACCCCACTAATGACCCCATTTTAGAAAGAAGACACCCCAAGGTATTCCGTTAGGAGTATGGTGAGTTCATAGAAGTTTTTATTTTTTTGTCACAAGTTAGCGGAAATTGATTTTAATAGTTTTTTTTCACAAAGTGTCATTTTCCGCTAACTTGTGACAAAAAATAAAATCTTCTATGAACTCACCATACTCCGTACGGAATACCTTTGGGTGTCTTCTTTCTAGAATGGGGTCATTTGTGGGGTTCCTATACTGCCCTGGCATTTTAGGGGCCCTAAACCGTGAGGAGTAGTCTTGAAACCAAATGTCGCAAAATGACCTGTGAAATCCTAAAGGTACTCATTGGACTTTGGGCCCCTTAGCGTACTTAGGGTGTAAAAAAGTGTCACACATGTGGTACCGCCGTACTCAGGAGAAGTAGTATAATGCGTTTTGGGGTGTATTTTTACACATACCCATGCTAAGTGGGAGAAATATCTCTGTAAATGACAATTGTTTGATTTTTTTACACACAATTGTCCATTTACATAGAAATTTCTCCCATCCAGCATGGGTATGTGTAAAAATACACCCCAAAACACATTATACTACTTTTCCTGAGTACAGCGGTACCACATGTGTGACAATTTTTTGCAGCCTAGGTGCGCTAAGGGGCCCAACGTCCTATTCACAGGTCATTTTGAAGCATTTGTTTTCTAGACTACTCCTCGCGGTTTAGGGCCCCTAAAATGCCAGGGCAGTATAGGAACCCCACAAGTGACCCCATTTTAGAAAGAAGACACCCCAAGGTATTCCGTTAGGTGTATGGCGAGTTCATAGAAGATTTTATTTTTTGTCACAAGTTAGTGAAAAATGACACTTTGTGAAAAAAAACCAATAAAAATTAATTTCCGCTAACTTTTGACAAAAATAAAATCTTCTATGAACTCGTCATACACCTAACAGAATACCTTGGGGTGTCTTTTTTTCTAAAATAGGGTCACTTGTGGGGTTCCTATACCGCCCTGGCATTTTACAGGCCCAAAACCGTGAGTAGTCTGGAAACCAAATGTCTCAAAATGACTGTTCAGGGGTATAAGCATCTGCAAATTTTGATGACAGGTGGTCTATGAGGGGGCGAATTTTGTGGAACCGGTCATAAGCAGGGTGGCCTTTTAGATGACAGGTTGTATTGGGCCTGATCTGATGGATAGGAGTGCTAGGGGGGTGACAGGAGGTGATTGATGGGTGTCTCAGGGGGTGGTTAGAGGGGAAAATAGATGCAATCAATGCACTGGGGAGGTGATCGGAAGGGGGTCTGAGGGGGATCTGAGGGATTGGCCGAGTGATCAGGAGCCCACACGGGGCAAATTGGGGCCTGATCTGATGGGTAGGTGTGCTAGGGGGTGACAGGAGGTGATTGATGGGTGTCTCAAGGTGTGATTAGAGGGGGGAATAGATGCAAGCAATGCACTGGCGAGGTGATCAGGGCTGGGGTCTGAGGGCATTCTGAGGGTGTGGGCGGGTGATTGAGTGCCCTAGGGGCAGATAGGGGTCTAATCTGATAGGTAGCAGTGACAGGGGGTGATTGATGGGTAATTAGTGGGTGTTTAGGGTAGAGAATAGATGGAAACACTGCGCTTGGGTGGTGATCTGATGTCGGATCTGCGGGCGATCTATTGGTGTGGGTGGGTGATCAGTTTGCCCGCAAGGGGCAGGTTAGGGGCTGATTGATGGGTGGCAGTGACAGCGGGTGATTGATGGGTGGAAGTGACAGGGGGTGATTGATGGGTGGCAGTGACAGGGGGTGATTGATGGGTGATTGATAGGTGATTGACAGGTAATCAGTGGGTTATTACAGGGGAGAACAGATGTAAATATTGCACTGGCGAATTGATAAGGGGGGGTCTGAGGGCAATCTGAGCGTGTAGGCGGGCGATTGGGTGCCCGCAAGGGGCAGATTAGGGTCTGATCTGATGGGTAACAGTGACAGGTGGTGATAGGGGGTGATTGATGGGTAATTAGTGGGTGTTTAGAGGAGAGAATAGATGTAAACGCTGCGCTTGGGTGGTGATCTGATGTCGGATCTGCGGGCGATCTATTGGTGTGGGTGGGTGATCAGATTGCCCGCAAGGGGCAGGTTAGGGGCTGATTGTTGGGTGGCAGTGACGGGGTGATTGATGGGTGATAGGTGATTGGCAGGTGATTGACAGGTGGTCAGTGGGTTATTACAGGGAAGGACAGATGTAATTAATGCACTGGCGAATTGATAAGGGGGGGGTCTGAGGGCAATCTGAGCGTGTGGGCGGGTGATTGGGTGCCCGCAAGGGGCAGATTAGGGTCTGATCTGATAGGTAACAGTGACAGGTGGTGATAGGGGGTGATTGATGGGTGATTGATGGGTAATTAGTG
Organism: Hyperolius riggenbachi; assembly: GCF_040937935.1. Lineage (NCBI taxonomy): Eukaryota > Metazoa > Chordata > Amphibia > Anura > Hyperoliidae > Hyperolius > Hyperolius riggenbachi. The sequence goes on along the minus strand of NC_090647.1, from coordinate 376,634,831 downwards.
GGTGTTTAGAGAAGATAACAGATGTAAACAATACATTTGGGAGGTAATCTGACGGCGGGTTTGCGGGCGATCTAATGGTGTGGGTGGGTGATCAGATTGCCCGCAAGGGGCAGGTTAGGGGCTGATTGATGGGTGGCAGTGACAGGGGGTGATTGATGGGTGATAGGTGATTGGCAGGTGATTGACAGGTGATCAGTGGGTTATTACAGGGAAGAACAGATGTAATTAATGCACTGGTGAATTGATAAGGGGGGGTCAGAGGGCAATCTGAGCGTGTGGGCGGGTGATTGGGTGCCCGCAAGGGGCAGATTAGGGTCTGATCTGATAGGTAAAAGTGACAGGTGGTGATAGGGGGTGATTGATGGGTGATTGATGGGTAATTAGTGTGTGTTTAGAGGAGAGAATAGATGTAAACAATGGATTTGGGAGGTGATCTGATGTCGGATCTGTGGGCGATCTATTGGTGTGGGGGGGTGATCAGATTGCCCGCAAGGGGCAGGTTAGGGGCTGGCTGATGGGTGGCAGTGACAGGGGGTGATTGACGGGTGATTGACGGGTGATTGACAGGTGATTGACAGGTGATTGACAGGTGATTGACAGGTGATCAGGGGGATAGATGCATACAGTAAACAGGGGGGGTGGTCTGGGGGGGGGGTCTGGGGAGAATCTGAGGGGTGGGGGGTGATCAGGAGGGGGCAGGGAGCAGGGTGGGGGATAAAAAAAAAAATAGCGTTGACAGATAGTGACAGGGAGTGATTGATGGGTGATTAGGGGGGTGATTGGGTGCAAACAGGGGTCTGGGGGGTGGGCAGGGGGGGGGTCTGATGGGTGCTGTGGGCGATCTGGGGCAGGGGGGGGGAAAAATCAGTGTGCTTGGTGCAGACTAGGGTGGCTGCAGCCTGCCCTGGTGGTCCCTCGGACACTGGGACCACCAGGGCAGGAGGCAGCCTGTATAATACACTTTGTAAACATTACAAAGTGTATTATACACTTTGTATGCGGCGATCGCGGGGTTAACATCCCGCCGGCGCTTCCGTATGGCCGGCGGGATGTTGCGGCGGGTGAGCGGCGCCAGGCGGAGGCGGAGGATCGCGTCACTGATGACGCGATCGCTCCGCCCATGCCCCTACAAGGACCGCCGCCAATTGTCAATACGGCGGTCCTTGCGGGGTGCACTTCCCGGCCGCCAATTGTACATACGGCGGTCGGGAAGTGGTTAAATAGTCAACTACATCCTGACAATATTGGGGGTTGATGGCACGTGCCTTCTTCTGAACACTGTACCTTGGTCGAGGGCTGCACAAAATCACGACAGCGCAAATTCGAACAGACCTGCCAGGTTGCCTGCCTCTGGCTCTACCTTTTGTTTTGTCCATATTGGGGGGGGGGGGATGAAGTGACAGGTTGCAGTGACTGCTGGTACAACAATGTGCAGTTACACAGGTGCAGTTAATAGGTATGCATGGACTAGTATCTAAAACAGCGTGCAATCACACAGGTGCAGAGAACAGGTACGCAGTGACTGCTGGAACAACAATGCGCGGTTACACAGGTGCAGTGAACAGGTTGCAGTGACTGGTATTACAAATGTGCAGCTGTTACACACACAGGTACCGTGAACAGGTGCAGCGACTGGTGGTGGTATATAAAACTGCGTGCGCTCACATAGGTAGGTAGGTGCAATGAACAGGTGGGTATGCAGTGATTGGTATTACAAATGTGCAGCTGTCACACACACACACAGGTACCGTGAATAGGTGCAATGACTGGTGGTATTAACCATTTCAGCTGCCCAGACGTGAAGCTCATGTTCGGGTGGCTGCTCGACTGCGCTCTCCCTCTCCTGTGCGCTCCTGCGTGTGATCATGGGCATGCCCCCGTGTCCCTGCGGTGTCCCCCGGTAGCCCTGGGATCAGTGAAAGGGAACATGGTTCCCGATCACCGATCCCTTTCCCCCGCAGAAAAACCGAAGCGCTCACCCGTGAGGCTTCGGCTCTTCTGCCCAGACAAATTTCCGCATCCCCCTTGTACTTCCGCTTAGCGAGAAGTACAAGGAGGGAAACCAAAAATAAAGGTGGCCATCTTGTGGCCAAATAGTAAAACTACATCTACACATTTTTCACATTACAGTTTACATATATAGCAACGTTAAAAAATAACTGTTTATGTCCCACACCAAAATATTCCCCAAATAAAATTTTTAATAGAAAAAAAAAATTACAATTAAAAAAAAAAAGACATAAATAGTTACTTAAGGGTCTGAACTTTTTAAATATGCATTTTAAGGGGGTATACTACAAACATTTTTTAAATTATAAGCTTGTAAATAGTGATGGGCGCAAAACGGAAACAATACACCTTTATTTCCAAATAAAATATTGGCGCCATACATTGTGATAGGGACGCAATTTAAATGGTATAATAACTGAGACATACGGGCAAATAAAATACATAGGTTTTAATTATGGTAGCATGGATTATTTTAAAGCTATAATGGCTGAAAACTGAGAAATAATGCATTTTTTTAAATTTTTTTCCTTATTAATCCTGTTAAAATGCATTTACAGTAAAGTGGCTCTTAGCAAAATGTACCACCCACAAAAAGCCCAATTAGTGGTGGAAAAAACAAGATATAGATCAATAAATTGTGATAAGTAGTGATAAAGTTATTAGCGAATGAATTGGAGGTGAAAATTGTTTCGATGCATAAGGTGAAAAATCCCTGCGGGCTGAAATGGTTAACAATGTGTGCGCTCACGTAGGTAGTTAGGTACGTAGGTGCACTGAACAGTGAACAGGTGCAGTGATTGGGATTACAAATGTGCAGCTGTCACACACACACACAGGTACCGTGAACAGGTGCAATGACTGGTGGTATTAGCAATGCGTGCGCTCACAAAGGTAGGTAGGTAGGTAGGTGCACTCAACAGTGAACTGATGCAATGATTGGGATTACAAATGTGCAGCTGCCTGTCACACACACAGGTAGTCACTGAATGTGCTGGGCCTGACAGTGGCACAGTAGGAATTACCACCAAGGGGCCAAAGGCTAGCTGCGACTGCCTGACAGGGCTGTATATAATGCAAATGGGCCACACACAAAAAAAATAGATCACAAGAACAAGATTAGCTCTCAAAAGAGCTGTTGAGGGGTGCTTTTTTTAGCAATAAGAATCAGCAAGGAACAAGCTAACAAGCCTACAAGAGCCTAACTAAGCTTTCCCTATATCTCTCTCTGCAGCAGCAGCAGCTCTTCCTTCTCTAATTACTGCAGGCACACGAGTGAGTCCAATGCCTGACGCTGCCAACCTTTAATGGTGGGGGGGGGGGCTCCAGGAGGGAGTGTAGCCTGATTGGCTACAATGTGCCTGCTGACTGTGATGTAGAGGGTCAAAGTTGACCCTAATGATGTAGTATAGGGGGCGGACCGAACTTCCAAAAAAGTTGCGGTTCTCCGCGATCGCGAACCACCGAAGTTCGCCGATTCCCGTTCACCGGCGAACCATTCGGGACATCTCTAACATCAATTTGTATCCAAGCAAGGGCTAGTAAAATGTTAGTGAATTAACTGAGAGCAGAAAGTTTTTTCTCTCCTTGCCCTTAGTTGTCAGTCTCTCAAGATGGGCCACCCTGTGGCTTCTGGGCCCCCATGCAGCTGCCTCCCTTTCAGGGTCTATTGTTACACCCCTGCCCTCAGAACCGCTCTTGGTGTGCACCACCCCTAACCTAGTTTTGTGACAGTTGTCCTCTAAATGTCCACATAAGATTTTATATATTTAACTAATCGAGCAAAAAAGTGGGTAAATGTGCTTTAGTTTTGAACATTAATTGTGGATGGTTACTGGTAGTTGTTAATACCATACAAAATAAACGGGATACAGATGGAGACATCAAACTTGGTAAAGGACTTAGGAGTACTCATCGACAACAAGTTAAATAATAGTATTCAATGCCAAGCCGCTGCAGCTAAAGCTAATCAAATTTTGGGATGCATTAAAAGGGAAATAAAAACTCGGGATGCTAGCATAATATTGCCCCTGTTTAACTCTCTAGTAAGGCCACATCTGGAATATGGAATTCAGTTCTGGGCACCACATTACAGGAAAGATATTGCAGTTTTAGAGCAGGTGCAGAGACGAGCAACAAAATTGATACGAGGGATGGAAGGTCTCACTTACCAAGAAAGGTTAGATAAACTGGTTTATTTAGTCTAGAGAACAGACGCCTTAGTGGGGATCTAAATAACATGTATAAATACATCAGAGGGCAATATAAAAGCTTAGCGGATGAGCTTTTTGTCCCTAGGCCTTCTCAAAGGACTAGAGGACACGATGTGCACATGGAGGAAAAAACGTTTTAGCCATTTATTTAGGAAAGGGTTCTTTAAGGTAAGAGTGATTAAGATGTGGAATTCATTGCCACAGGAAGTAGTTATGGCAAATTCTATACCTGCATTAGATGCTTTCCTTACGTTGAAATACATCCATGGCTATAATTACTAGGTAGTGCCCAGTGGTGTTGATCCAGGGATTTTATCTGATTGCCATCTGGAGTCGGGGCTAATTGGACCATGGCTTGTAAGGGTTTTTCGCCTTCCTCTGGATCAACAGGGTTATGTGAGGGAGCAGGCTGGTGTTGTACTTTGTTTTCTGGTTTAATTCGTTGGATGTATGTTTTTAACCCAAATAACTATGTAACTATGAATGTGAGTAAGCCAAGAATGTGTGTTATGCTTATGCAGTGACATTTTGTATTCACTTCCATAGCACTGCTAAAGCTAAAGATATCATGTAGCTATAAACGTTGCATTGTAATATGCAATACTGTATGCCCTGAAAGTTACAACATTTAGTTCTTTCATAAACAACTTTGTGTCATTTTACGTATTTTTAACTTTTAGAACACAAAAAGTTGCATCTTCTGTGAAACAACAAAGTACATCTTCTCAAGCAACCACTGCTATCTTGATATTGAATTTCTTACTTCTGACTTTCTAGTTTGCAGTATCACAGGTACAGTGATGTGAATGTGCAAGGATAATACTTTTGCAGATGGCAAAGACTGGCAGTTTGATAACAAGTAATTATTACATTGCCTCCATGATGCATTTTCTTGAGAACAGCTCCCACATACAACTTAGCATATATTAGCTGTAAAAGCGGTTGAGAAGAATGAAACAATATGAAAACACTTCTCTGTTATAATCAGGGCAGTAATTATCTTACTCGTTAATGTGCAGATTTAGCTTGTGTTTTTTTTTTTTTTTTTTCATTCTTTTTCTCTTTTCCTTTTTCTTAAGCTTATCAACTAAGCAATAATCGTTACTGTGGAACGCATTACATATAGTATACTGCATCACAATTTATTGGGTGGATTGAGGCTCTTTTCCTTTGTATCAAATGATTATGATAAGAGGATTTGCACAAGTATGTTTTTTTTCCCATCGGAGTGATACTGATGATTCTTCTACTCTAAATGATGCATTTGTTGTAAATTGTAAATACTTCATTAGAATAGTGTACGGCACATCCTACCTAATAATAGGCAAGTGTCCCTGCGTCGGTCCGTGTGTCAGTGCTTTTTAGCACTGCGCATGTGCAGGGACAAGACGCAGAGACACTGCCAAGAGCCGGAGGAGGATGGGGTCAGAAGGGGCGGTCTTGTGTGTGACAGATCTAGCCCATTTTTAAACTGGATAAGGTCACTAGTATACAATAATAATTAGAGATGTAGATGGTCTTATTTATTTTCAGTTCTCTGTTCAACTGGTTCAACAGAAACTATACTATATGTACTTATCTGGAATGACATGCAACTGTATTACTATTCATTATATCATAGTTGGAGAAAAAGGGCCCACTAAAAAGCACCATGTTTTGTAGAATAATGGGGACAAATAAATAATGGTCATGTCCAGGCACGTGCAGAGGAGGGTGCTCTGGGTGCCCAGGCACCCCCTCTTTTAAAAAAAACTTCAAAAAAGGCCCCTTCTCGCGGGGCAAAATAAGCTCTGCCCCTGATCGCAATAAGCCCCGCCCACCCCGGGAAGCTCCGCCCCCCCGCCTGGAACACTTTGAAGTGAAGAGGCCCAGACAGGAATCCTAGTGTGGCATACTGACCTCTCCCTCCACCTAGGACCCATACTGACTTCTACCTCCCCCAGCACCCATAGTGACCTCTCCCTCCACCTAGTACCCACAGTGACCACTCCCTCCCCTAGCACCCACAGTGACCTCTCCATCCACCTAGCACCCACAGTGACTTCTCCCTCCACCTAGGACCGATACTGACCTCTCCCTCCCCAGTACCCACAGTGATATCTCCCATCACCTAGCACCCACAGTGACCTCTCCCTCCACCTAGCACCCACAGTGACCTCTCCCTTACTCAGCACCCACAGTGACCTTTCCCTCCATCTAGCACTCACAGTGACCTCTCCCTCCACCTAGCACCCACAGTAACCTCTCCCTCCCCCAGCACCCACAGTGACCTCTCCCTCCCCAGCTCTAGCAGTGATCCTGCCTACACCAGCACCCCCACACTGACCTATCCCTCCTCCAGCACCCACAGTGATCTTTCCCTCCCCCAGTGGCTACCCACCTTTCCCCTGCAGCACCCACAGGGACCTCCCATCCCAAAAGCAGCACCTACAGTGATCTCTCCCATTGCAAGCGCCCACAGGGGCCTCTCCCAACACCCAGCATCCACTCCCTCCTCCATTAACTACACTGACTATCCAGGCACCCACAGTCACCTCCCCTTCCTCCAGCACCCATATTGATCTCTTCCTTCCACAGCACCAGCAGTGAATTACCCTTCCCCCAGCACCCACATTGACCTCTACCTCCCTTAGCAGCAAGCAACTATGCCATTCACAGCAGCACCCATAGTGACCTCCCCCTCTACCTCCCCCAAGACCCACAGTGACCTCCCCCAAAGGACCTACAGTGACCTCCCTTTCCTCCAGCACTCATACTGACCTCTACCTTCCTCAGCACCCACAGTTACTCCCCCCAGCACCCACAGTGACCTACCCTTCCCCCAGTACCCACACTGAGCTCTACCTCCCCCAGCAACCACACTAACCTCTACCTCCCATAGCAGCAACTATGCCATTCATAGCAGTACCCACAGTGATCTCCCACCCCCTGCACCCACAACAATTCCACCAATGTTCAGCACCCACATTACACTCAACCAGTAACCCCCACTATAGCAAGCACCCAGTACTTGCACCCTGCACCAAATACTCACATCTGGCCTCAATATGACACTTTGTACTTGCATCAAACAGCCACATGACACCCAGTACCTGCACCCCTTCACCCTACAGCTGGCACCCAGTACTCACACCCACATGACACAGTACTTGCACCCAGCCCCAACATGGCACTCACTACTCACACCTGCACACCGCCTTCACATGGCACCCACTATCTGCACTCACATAACTAGTACTAGCACCCAAAGTACCTGCACTCAGAACCCACAGAACACACAATGCCCACCCATAGCTAGCACCCAGTGCAGGCATGGCACCAAGTATTCACACCTATGATACCCAGTACCTGCACCCAGCACCCACATGCTTCATCTGCAGTAGTTCCAGTTGCACTAAGCCTCCACTTAGTGCCCAGTACAAACACCAAGCACTCACATATGACATCCAGTACTTGCACCCAGGACTCACAAGGGACTGAGTACCTGCAATCAACACCTACATGATAGTTGATACACACCCATACAGCCAGAATCCACATGACACCCTGTGTCAGCACCAAGTACCCACATGGCACCCGGCATCTGCCTTTAGCACCCACATGACAACAAATACCCCACTATCCAGCATCCATCACCCATATGTCACCATGTACTCACTCCCAGTACCCACTTGGCACTCAGTATTGGCACCTAAGACCCACATACCCCCATAATCAACACCCACATGGCACAGTACTCACACGTCACCAAGTTCCAAAGCCATTATATGCACCCAGTACCCATCTATGGCCAGCACCCAAATAGCACCCAGTACCCATCCTTGGTCCGAACCCATATGAGACTCAGTACTCTCCCATGGCACACATCCAGACCACACATGGCACTCCCTACTAACATGTCCAACACTCACATGTCTCCCTGTACCAATTAACACTCACATGGCACCCACTATTGTTTATCACCATCTGGCACTCATTCAGCACCCAATACTGCATAGCACCCACTGCAAATAAACACCCAATACAAACTGGACCTTGGTGCCCACAGCAGCTTGACACAGACTGTACTTTGGCATCTCGACACCCACTGCAACTTAGCACAAAGTGAACCTTTGCATCTTACCACCCACTGTATCTGGGCACCCGCTGCACATTGGCACTTACTGCAGTTTTGCATCTACTAATGCTTAGCAACCACTGCGTATTGGTAACCCCTTCTTCTTTGCCTGAAAAGAGGCTTGGATGCTGATCAAGAGGGACAGAGGTCCCAGTAATGAAAGGTGAGTCTGTGCCTCCACTGTGGGCTCCACTGTGCCCACTCTAACCTACTAACAGTGGGCACCTACCACTGGTGATTTGAGGGTGGTGGCGCCAAAAGAGTTGGTTGAAAGGAGACACAAAGTCTGCCTGATACTGCTATAAAGGTGTGTGTGTATGTGTGTGTTAAAACTGCCTTCTGCTTTTTAGAGAGGGGATATTACATACACAATTTAGCATGATTTATCAATTTCAAATTTGAGCACCACCCCTGTGAGGATCCTCTGCATGGCCCTGCCCCTTCCTGCAGCACCCACACTGACCTCTACTTTTCCAAGCACCCACCCCTTCCCCTCATAGCTGGCACCCAGTACTCACGCTCACATGACGCCAAGTATCTGCACCCTGGCCTAAAATTGCACCCAGTACTCACACCTGCACACAGCTTTCACATGGCCCCCACTATCTGCACCAAGCACCCACTTAACCCGTACCCGCACCTAAAGTACCTGCATTCAAAACCCATGTGATAACCAAAGCCCACCCATAGCCAGTACCCAGTACAGGCATGGTGCCAAGTATTCGCACCCATGTCACATTCAGTACCTGTACCCAGCACCCACATGACTTCCAGTACATGCAGCCAGATCTTACATGGCACTAAGTACTTGCAATCAACACCCGCATCACACTCGATACCCAACTGTAGCCGGAACCCACATGACACTCTGTGCTCACACTCAGAACCCACATCGCACCCAGTATCTGCATTCAGAACCCACATGACAACCAATACCCCCATAGCCAGAAACAAGGAGGGGGGCATGCAGGGGAAGACGTTGCCAGGCCGCTTTTTTAAATTTGAGCACCCCCACTTAAGGACCCTCTGCACGGCCCTGCTACCCACCTTTCCCCTGCAGCACTCACAGGGACCTCCCATCCCAAAAGCAGCACCTACAGTGATCTCTCCCATTGCAAGCGCCCACAGGGGCCTCTCCCAACACCCAGCATCCACTCCCTCCTCCATTAACTACACTGACTATCCAGGCACCCACAGTCACCTCCCCTTCCTCTAGCACCCATATTGATCTCTTCCTTCCACAGCACCAGCAGTGAATTACCCTTCCCCCAGCACCCACACTGACCTCTACCTCCCTTAGCAGCAAGCAACTATGCCATTCACAGCAGCAACCATAGTGACCTCCCTCTCTACCTCCCCCAAGACCCACAGTGACCTCCCCTAAAGGACCTACAGTGACCTCCCTTTCCTCCAGCACTCATACTGACCTCTACCTTCCTCAGCACCCACAGTTACTCCCCCCAGCACCCACAGTGACCTACCCTTCCCCCAGTACCCACACTGAGCTCTACCTCCCCCAGCAACCACACTAACCTCTACCTCCCATAGCAGCAACTATGCCATTCATAGCCGTACCCACAGTGATCTCCCACCCCCTGCACCCACAACAATTCCACCAATGTTCAGCACCCACATTACACTCAACCAGTAACCCCCACTATAGCAAGCACCCAGTACTTGCACCCTGCACCAAATACTCACATCTGGCCTCAATATGACACTTTGTACTTGCATCAAACAGCCACATGACACCCAGTACCTGCACCCCTTCACCCTACAGCTGGCACCCAGTACTCACACCCACATGACACAGTACTTGCACCCAGCCCCAACATGGCACTCACTACTCACACCTGCACACCGCCTTCACATGGCACCCACTATCTGCACTCACATAACTAGTACTAGCACCCAAAGTACCTGCACTCAGAACCCACAGAACACACAATGCCCACCCATAGCTAGCACCCAGTGCAGGCATGGCACCAAGTATTCACACCTATGATACCCAGTACCTGCACCCAACACCCACATGCTTCATCTGCAGTAGTTCCAGTTGCACTAAGCCTCCACTTAGTGCCCAGTACAAACACCAAGCACTCACATATGACATCTAGTACTTGCACCCAGGACTCACAAGGGACTGAGTACCTGCAATCAACACCTACATGATAGTTGATACACACCCATACAGCCAGAATGAATCCACATGACACCCTGTGTCAGCACCCAGTACCCACATGGCACCCGGCATCTGCCTTTAGCACCCACATGACAACAAATACCCCACTATCCAGCATCCATCACCCATATGTCACCATGTACTCACTCCCAGTACCCACTTGGCACTCAGTATTGGCACCTAAGACCCACATACCCCCATAATCAACACCCACATGGCACAGTACTCACACGTCACCAAGTTCCAAAGCCATTATATGCACCCAGTACCCATCTATGGCCAGCACCCAAATAGCACCCAGTACCCATCCTTGGTCCGAACCCATATGAGACTCAGTACTCTCCCATGGCACACATCCAGACCACACATGGCACTCCCTACTAACATGTCCAACACTCACATGTCTCCCTGTACCAATTAACACTCACATGGCACCCACTATTGTTTATCACCATCTGGCACTCATTCAGCACCCAATACTGCATAGCACCCACTGCAAATAAACACCCAATACAAACTGGACCTTAGTGCCCACAGCAGCTTGACACAGACTGTACTTTGGCATCTCGACACCCACTGCAACTTAGCACAAAGTGAACCTTTGCATCTTACCACCCACTGTATCTGGGCACCCGCTGCACCTTGGCACTTACTGCAGTTTTGCATCTACTAATGCTTAGCAACCACTGCGTATTGGTAACCCCTTCTTCTTTGCCTGAAAAGAGGCTTGGATGCTGATCAAGAGGGACAGAGGTCCCAGTAATGAAAGGTGAGTCTGTGCCTCCACTGTGGGCTCCACTGTGCCCACTCTAACCTACTAACAGTGGGCACCTACCACTGGTGATTTGAGGGTGGTGGTGCCAAAAGAGTTGGTTGAAAGGAGACACAAAGTCTGCCTGATACTGCTATAAAGGTGTGTGTGTGTGTGTGTGTGTGTGTGTGTGTGTGTGTGTGTGTGTGTGTGTGTGTGTGTGTGTGTGTGTGTTTTAAAACTGCCTTCTGTTTTTTAGAGAGGGGATATTACATACACAATTTAGCATGATTTATCAATTTCAAATTTGAGCACCACCCCTGTGAGGATCCTCTGCATGGCCCTGCCCCTTCCTGCAGCACCCACACTGACCTCTACTTTTCCAAGCACCCACCCCTTCCCCTCAAAGCTGGCACCCAGTACTCACGCTCACATGACGCCAAGTATCTGCATCCTGGCCTAAAATTGCACCCAGTACTCACACCTGCACACAGCTTTCACATGGCCCCCACTATCTGCACCAAGCACTAACTTAACCCGTACCCGCACCTAAAGTACCTGCATTCAAAACCCATGTGATAACCAAAGCCCACCCATAGCCAGTACCCAGTACAGGCATGGTGCCAAGTATTCGCACCCATGTCACATTCAGTACCTGTACCCAGCACCCACATGACTTTCAGTACATGCACCCAGATCTTACATGGCACTAAGTACTTGCAATCAACACCCGCATCACACTCGATACCCAACTGTAGCCAGAACCCACATGACACTCTGTGCTCACACTCAGAACCCACATCGCACCCAGTATCTGCATTCAGAACCCACATGACAACCAATACCCCCATAGCCAGAAACGAGGAGGGGGGCATGCAGGGGAAGACGTTGCCAGGCCGCTTTTTTAAATTTGAGCACCCCCCACTTAAGGACCCTCTGCACGGCCCTGGTCATGTCCTTGGCAAACTAAGAGAAAACTCTATTTCAAAGTTGTTTTTTTTTTTAAATATTTTATAGAACGTCCTCTTAAATTAAATGTGCATACAAATATCTCGCAAAAAAAGCACTATTTGCAAAATAATAAGAAGAAAACACTTGCCATAGATACTTCATCTAATCCTCAGTCACTTCCAGCTGCGCCCTCCCCTTCCTCTTTCCAACCCAGTCAGTGTCAATTTGTGCACACTAGGTGGTTTCCAGAGCTAAACAAGTCTACTCAGTGCTGTGACCATATGTAGCAACATCAAAACTCTGCCCTATTCCCTGTCTGATACTGGTGCAGATGCTGTATTTTGCCTGCACACAGTGCCTTGTCCTACATGACATAATTTTAGTGATAAGACCAACACCAGGTCTATTGTTTATTGTACTGACAAATTGCTTATTTTCTTAATAAAGCTTAAATTGTGAAAACATTTTTTAGTGATAAGCAGGATTACCATGATTGTGTGACGAGATTGATTATCAATCAGTATACATATGTGGATGGCTTATTTCAAGTGAAATATATTGCAGTGTATCAGAGACCTATGTATTAGGGATGTTTTCTTATTTGTTTGGATTGGACTAAAATTACCGAGCTGCAGTAATGCAGTATTTCTGCGGAAATCCAATTTCTATATTCTGATCAGAAATTATGATTTCCAATTGGAAATGTTGAAATTTCAATTTCGCAAAATTCAAATGAGCATCCCTATTTAAAATGGAAACATGTTATTATCTGTCATTAGACCAATGGGGAGCCTTGGAGCCAAAATGTAAAGATGCTTTGAGCTCTGTTCTCCATCCTGCGTGGTTCCTGCTCTCCTCTCCTCCACCGCACCTACAGCATTCTGGAGCACCCATAGCACCTTGATATCCTGATATATGCTCCGCATTCTGGCTATCCCAGCCTGCATTGGGACAAGGGTTTAAAGAGGCTCAGGAGGGGGGACCCCACATCATTTTTTTTATACTTACCACATTCTGAACATTATATAAAGAATACAAAATTAATACATATATATAAATGCTAATACATTATCAGTCATTTTAGCGCAGTGACTTTTTATTACTTTTTTTTTCTATAACTTTAACATCGATTTTCAAAAACTATAAGGTATTTTTGAAAATGTTTTTTCCCTCTTGTTCCCACTGCCTTCCTTAACATACGCTGAAAATTTGGTATTTCTAGCTTGTAGCTATTATTATCTGCTAATGTTGGCAGCCATTGACTTTAATGTAAAATGCAAATGCAAATTTTTTTTTTTTAAGATTGCGTTAAACGTGAATGGCGAACAGCCCAAGTTCACTGTGTTCCTCTAGGGAATTGTTTGGGCCATCTCTAGTTATGAGAATTGGGAGAGTCCTTTGCATTAATCTGCAGGTTGGAGCCAGGCTTTAAAGGGACACTTAAGCCAGAAAAAAAAATGAGTTTTACTCACCTAGGGCTTCTACCAGCCCCCTGCAGCAGTCCTGTGCCCTCGCAGCCACTCGCTAATCCTCTGGTCCCCCACTGCCAGCTAGTTTTGTTTTTGCCGACAGGCCCGTCAGGACTGACCATGCGTAGCTTTTTCCGCATTCCCGACTGTAATAGTACTGTCAATAGGCAGTACAGTGGCATAGTGGTTAGCGCTCTTGCCTTGCAACGCTGGATCCCTGGCTCGAATCCCAGCCAAGTCAACATCTGCATGGAGTTTGTGTGTTCTCCCCGTGTCTGCTTGGGTTTCCTCTGGGCACTCGGGTTTCCTCCCACATTCCAAAACCATAGGATAAGTTAATTGGCTTCCCCCTAAATTGGCCCTAGACTATGATACATAGGCCTCGATTCACTAAAGGGTGCTAAGTGTCAGCACGCCAGTGAAAAGGCACTTAGGATGCAAAAACGTCTGCTTCACTCCCTAATATAAGCACAAGCGTTTGCGCATGCAAAGGTTATCGCTGTGTGAAACGTTGCACCGTTCACACGCTAAATAGCCTGAAAAGCTATTTTACACGCGAACGGCACGACATTTCGCGCGTACCGGTGCGACGTTTCGGGCGCACCAACTTAGTGCACGATCAGTAACAGCTTTGGATGTGCAAACTACTTAGCACCCTAGTTTGCATGTCCAAAGCTTTTAGGCGTGCTAACTGTGTTAGCACCCTTTTGTGAGTCAAGCCCATACACTACACGATGCATACATAAACATATGACTATGATAGGAACTTGATTGTGAGCCCCTCTGAGGGACAGTTAGAGACAAGACAATGGCCCATATGCAATTCACTTTTTCTCCTGAGTTTTCTCCTGGGAGATAATTTTTCATCTTCAATTTAATTTTTTTTTAGCATTTTGCAATAGAAAAAGTACCAAAAAGTAGGTGAAAAAGTGCTGTCAAAATTATTTTGAGTATTTGTTTGCTTGCTGGTGGTTTAAAAGGCATTTTTTTACAAGTTGTGAAAATATCACCTAGGAGAAACCTCAGGTGAAAAAGTGAATTGCATATGGCCCCATATGGTCTGTACAGCATTGCGTAATATGTTGGCGCCATATAAATAAATATCATTATTTAGCTTTTAATTTTGTGATATCAATAAAGCTTTGGATATTTTTCATAGCAGTGCATTATACCACTTGGGGGGGGGGGGCATAATCAGCATTTAGTGGTTGCACTGTCTCCCCATATTTAAAAGGTTTACATACTATCTAAATACTTAAATACAACAGAATAAGATGTGAGATACACAATGACATATATACGCAGTAGCTTTTTTTTTTTTGTGCAAAGGTTTAACTTTGCAGAGTTTTACTTCCAATTTTAGATGCAGCGACAAATGCAAGTTAAAGGGGTTCTGTGGATAATTAAAAAAACAAAAACTGACACTTACCAGGGGCTTTTATCGGCCCCCTGCAGCTGTCATTGCCTGTGCTGTCCTCCTACGATCCTCCATTCCCCACAGCTGGCACCGGTCAATTATTTGTCTAATTGGACAAATAGGCCTTAAACCTTGCATAAAGATATTTCTTTAAAATCTCTAAATATTTTAATGGAATACTCTGGATGCTGAAATCCCCAAAGAATTTTTTTTTTAACACACACATATATACAGTGCAGCCCATGATTATTCATACCCCTGGCAAATTTTGACTTAAAGTTACTTTTATTCAATCAGCAATTAATTTTGTGACGGGAAATGACATAGGTGTCTCCCAAAAGATAATAAGACGATGTACAAGAGGCATTTTGGTGACAAAAAACAAACAAACAAACAAACATTTCTCAGCTTTTATTTACATTTGAGCAAAAAGTGTCCAGTCCAAAATTATTCATTCCCCTCACCAACTGTCACAGTCTGTGGGAAAATCCAAAGTTCTATACCATTCCAAATAGTCCAAGCTGTTCTAAAGCATCCTAATTATCCTGATTAATTGGGAACAGCTGTTTTAATCAACTCAACAGGTGAAAAACAGCAGCTCTCTGCAGTTGGTTTGTGGACAGTCATGGCTAAGATAAAGGAGCTCATTGAGGACCTGTGGAAGTGCATTGTGATGCCTCACAAGTCCGGAAAGGGCTACAAGGGCATTTCTAAATGTTTTCAAGTTCCAGTGGCTACAGTGCTCCGCACTGTGGAAAATCTCAGAGGACGTGGTCAGAAGCCAAAAGTGACACCTGTGCTGGCCAGGAGGATAGTGAGAGAGGTGAAAAAGAATCCAAGTATCACCACCAAGGCCATCCTGGTGAATCTGGGCTCTGCTGGTGGCGATGTCTCAAGGCAGACAATCCAATGGACACTGCACATTGCTGAGTTCCACAGATACAGACCAAGGAGGATGCCTTTTCCAGATAAGGCACACAAAAGCTCACTTGGCCTTTGCAAATGCTTATCTGGACATAAAAGAAGACTTCTGGTCTTCTGTGTAATGGTTAGATGAAACAGACATTTAATTGTTTAGTCACAATGATGTTTCCTTAATTTGGTATAAAAAGGAAAAGCCTTCAACCCAAAGAACACCATCCCCACTGTCAAAAATGGTGGTGGGAACCCTAATGAAATGGGGGTGTTTTTCAGCCAGTGGACCAGGGAACCTAATCACAGTAAATGCACCATGAAAAAAGAGCAATACATGAGGATTCTCAACGACAACATCAGGCAGTCTGCAGAGAAACCTGGCCTTGGGCACCATTTTAGAATGACAATGACCCAAAACACAAAGCAAAAGTGGTGAAGAAATGGTTAGCAGACAACAACATTAACGTTTTGGAGTGGCCCAGACAGAGTCCTGACTTGAATCCAAATGAAAATCTGTGGAGTGAGCTAAAGATCAGGGTGATGGCAAGAAGACCCTCCAACTGAACGATTTGGAGCTCATTGGTAAAGATGAATGGGCAACAATACCTGTGGAGACATGCAAAAAGCTGGTCTGCAACTATAGAAAGCGATTGATTGCTGTACTAGCCAATAAAGGCTTTACTATTGATTATGAAGAAGGGAATGAATAATTTTGGACTGGACACTTTTTGTTTAAATGTATATAAAAGCTGAGAAATGTTTTTTTTCCACACAATTATGCCTCTTGTACTTTGTCTTATCTTTTGGGAGTCATTTCCGTCAAAAAAATACTTGCTGTTTGAATAAAAGTAACTTTAAGCCAAAATTTGCCAGGGGTATGAATAATTCTGGGCAGCACTGTAGCGCAGTTACAAACTTACCTTCTGCAATCCCTGCACGCATTTTTAACAGCACCTCCTGTGATGACATGCGGTTACATCATCACAGGGGGTACTGTTACCAACGAACGCCAGGGGAGGAAGTAGGAAGAAGCTGGAGGCTGCATTCAGGGATCTCGGAAGGTGAGATTGTATCTACTACCATGCCCACTCCCCCGCTGCTCCACACAGCGCCCCCCCCCTCCTGCCACTCAATCTGGCACTAGAAACGGCCCTGTCTCTCCTGTTCCTGAACTTTAAACTGCCCCTAGATCATCAGCTGCTCCTGACCCTTCCACTATCCCTGGACTTTCCTGCAGTAATAGGCAGAGCCATAGGGAGGCTGAAAAGGTTGAAGGTGAGAATTAGAGATGACCCAAACAGTTCGCTGGCAAGCAGTATTCTGCAAATATCTGCTGTTCGCATTTGCGGCGAACTTTTGGCATGTTCGATTCGCACCCTGTACATCATCATTGAGCTAAACTTTGACCCCTTACCTCACAGTCAGCAGACACATGGCAGCCAATTAGCTTACACCCCTTCCTGGACCCCCCACCTCCCTATCAAAATCAGTTGAGGTGGCCATATTGGATCAATTCTCAGATAGGTAGGGAAAGTATTAGCTAGGTGTAACATCTGCGGCTGCGGGCACGCAGGGTGTCTCCGCAGCCGCCTCAGTTCCCTGCTCAGAGGATTTTTCCGTTCCGCCAGCGTCTAGCACGCCGGGGACGGAATTGTCATTAGCACATAGGGTTGCTGTATCGCGTAGACAGGACCTTTATGCTGGGAGGACGCGCGTCAGCTGACCCGCTGGTCGGCTGACATCAGAGGGGACTCACGCCGCTCAGGATTGGCTAATTGTAGTGGGCGCGGCTGTGAGGTCTCCTCTGCTTCTTAAGCCTGCATGATTCACTTGCAACCTGTCTGCTGTTGCGAATACATACGTGTTAGCACTCAGACCTTAAACTAGTATCCGGTGTGCTTTGATCTGGGAGGAAACCAGGGATTTCACACAAGACTAGGACTATTGTTTATTGTATTATTATTGATATTCTGTGTATGACTCTGGCTTATCTCTGACTCTGCTATTGCTTAACGTTTCTGTACCTCTGCCCATCTGATCTAGTTGCTGAACCTCTGCCTGAATACCTACTACTCTTTTGCCTACTGATTCTGTACTGTATCTGTCTCTCAGTTGCCGAACCTAGCCTGTCTGACCTCTCTACTCACCAGTGGGCCCTTGCCACTGGTGAGGTGCTTTTCTGATAGTACCCACCAGCTCCTCTGGTGAGGTTTAGTTAAATCTACTCAGTTACTTTTTCTGATAGTACCCACCAGCTCCTCTGGCGAGGTCTCATTAAACTAATCAGTTACTGTTGCACCAAGCACATCTCACTCTGTGTTCCTGTTAGCTATACTTGCGTTATTGGTGATTCTGCAGATCCCCACATAATCAGGTGTAGCGTCTGTATTATGGGTGATTCTGCAGATCACCACATAATCAGACATCTGTGTTGCTACACCAAAACATTATTACAATCGTTACAGAACAGCAGACCAGATAAAATATGGATACACTGTGCAATCGGATTGAACTTTTGACCACGACCGTTACCGATCTCGTCAAGACGGTTAACGTACAGCAGGCCCAGATAGATCAATTGCTTGAGTCAGTTAATCGTCTGAAAAATCCGAATGCACAAGTGTCATCCTCTCCTGTTAATGAGCCCAGGATGCCCCCTCCTGAAAAATTTTCAGGGCATCGCTCTGACTTCAGA
The DNA here is from genome assembly GCF_040937935.1 of Hyperolius riggenbachi. Taxonomy (NCBI): domain Eukaryota; kingdom Metazoa; phylum Chordata; class Amphibia; order Anura; family Hyperoliidae; genus Hyperolius; species Hyperolius riggenbachi. The sequence continues at coordinate 376,616,114 of NC_090647.1, read as the reverse complement.
AACTTTAAGCACCGATGCCTTTCTTATTTTGAGTTACACCCAGTATCTTCAGGCACAGAGAGTCACACTGATAAAGACCTTATTATCAGGTGATTCGCAGTACTGGGCTTACAGTCTCCCTGATGGGCATGAGGCCTTGGCCTCTGTTCAGGACTTCTTTAAAGCGATGGCAGTTATATATGATGATCTGGATTTAGCAATGACGGCAGCTTAAGACTCTCAGGCAGGGGCATAACTCAGTTGAAAATTATGCCGCTGAGTTCAGAAGGTGGGCGGTGTCAGCCAGATGGGGGCAGTATGCATTATTAGATTGTTTTTTGTCAGGATTATCCGATGCAGTGGCTGATCTTATGTTAGGTCACCCTGAGCCTAAGTCAGTTGATGAGGCCATTTCCCTGGCAATTAAAATTGATCGCCGAGTGCGATACCAGAAGCAGACTCGAGGCAGAACGCCAGGGAGCAAAGAAATGAACAGCGCTACTTAAAAACAGATGAGTGCTTACCTGCAAAAAAGTGCACACCCCACTCATGGGATTCAAATACACAATGAGCATACACATGACCTGTCTACCACTTGGAGGATGTTAGTTTCACTAACAATTTGCAATTTGTTAGGTACTTGTCCCTTCCACTGTCGAAGAAGTCTTTCCTCCATGGGAGGGGACCTAACACTAACTAAATTCTACCTATGCATATGCATAGCCTGGGCGCGCTACCAGTAAAATTGAGAATTACGCAAAAAAAGTGGGATCAGCGCATCACCAGGCCGCCTCTGAATGGCCCCAGCTCAGAGATGCGCTGAGCCCCCCCAGAAACTGCAAACGCACCTTGAACCCAAACAGAGGCTCTGCATATACACCAAAGGAAAACTATTAAGTGGGAGCAGCTGACCAGAAATAAATCAATCAAACATAGCAAAGAAATGAACAGCGCTACTTAAAAACAGATGAGTGCTTACCTGCAAAAAAGTGCACACCCCACTCATGAGATTCAAATACACAATGAGCATACACATGACCTGTCTACCACTTGGAGGATGTTAGTTTCACTAACAATTTGCAATTTGTTAGGTACTTGTCCCTCCCACTGTCGAAGAAGTCTTTCCTCCATGGGAGGGGACCTAACTCATTGTGTATTTGAATCCCATGAGTGGGGTGTGCACTTTTTTGCAGGTAAGCACTCATCTGTTTTTAAGTAGCGCTGTTCATTTCTTTGCTATGTTTGATTGATTTATTTCTGGTCAGCTGCTCCCACTTAATAGTTTTCCTTTGGTGTATATGCAGAGCCTCTGTTTGGGTTCAAGGTGCGTTTGCAGTTTCTGGGGGGGCTCAGCGCATCTCTGAGCTGGGGCCATTCAGAGGCGGCCTGGTGATGCGCTGATCCCACTTTTTTTGCGCAATTCTCAATTTTACTGGTAGCGCGCCCAGGCTATGCATATGCATAGGTAGAATTTAGTTAGTGTTAGGTCCCCTCCCATGGAGGAAAGACTTCTTCGACAGTGGGAGGGACAAGTACCTAACAAATTGCAAATTGTTAGTGAAACTAACATCCTCCAAGTGGTAGACAGGTCATGTGTATGCTCATTGTGTATTTGAATCCCATGAGTGGGGTGTGCACTTTTTTGCAGGTAAGCACTCATCTGTTTTTAAGTAGCGCTGTTCATTTCTTTGCTATGTTTGATTGATTTATTTCTGGTCAGCTGCTCCCACTTAATAGTTTTCCTTTGGTGTATATGCAGAGCCTCTGTTTGGGTTCAAGGTGCGTTTGCAGTTTCTGGGGGGGCTCAGTGCATCTCTGAGCTGGGGCCATTCAGAGGCGGCCTGGTGATGCGCTGATCCCACTTTTTTTGCAGAACGCCAGGGAGACTTGCTTCTGGCATGTTCTCTCCTCCTGTTCCTCCCTCTCCTTCGCCAGATGAGCCGATGCAAATTGGACAGTCCAAGCTCACTGAGGTTGAGAAGAACAGGAGGCGTACCGAGAGACTCTGTCTTTATTGTGCAGAGAAGGGGCATATCGTAGCAAATTGTCCCAGGAAGGCGGACAACTCCATTGCCTAGGTGTAGCTGGAGGTACTACCCTAGGCGATCCAGTCTTACCTCTAAAGAATAAGCGTGTACTGCTCCCGTGTTCTATTACCTGGGAGGATCAAGTCTATTCCAACCAGGCCTTTGTAGACTCGGGTTCTGCAGTTAATGTAATGGCATATGAATTCGCCATTAAGTTTGGTTTTCCTCTCCTTCCTGTGGGACGTCAGATTATAGTGACTGCAATGAATGATTCACCGTTGCAAGGGAAATTACCACTCACTCAGACTCCGTTATTGTTGTGTCAGGTCAGTTGGGGGTGTTGCATAAAGAACAGATACAGTTTTTGGTTCTAGAGATGTCTACCTCCACAGTGATTCTAGGTATGCCGTGGCTTAGAAAACACTCCCCTCAGATTGACTGGAGTTCCAGACAATTGTTAGCCTGGTCCTCCTACTGTCATCATCATTGTTTGGAGAAAGTCACAGTAGGAGCTACCGAGATCAAAGTGGAAGGGTTACCATCTCACTCCTCTGGTTCCACTGATATTGAGGCCTGGAAGGACTGGGCAACTATGCTGAGTCCATTTCAGCAGGAAGCCCCAGAAGGGAAACCAGATGGAGTTCTATTTGTACCTCTTCAGTTCTGATTTAAGATTCTTCATATGTTTCACTCCCATAAGAATGCAGGTCACCCTGGTGTTGCCCATACGCAGGAGTTATTGGACAGATGTGTTTGGTGGCTCTCCATTGTATCTGACTGTAAGGACTTTGTGGGGGGCTGTTCTGTTTGTGCCAGGAGCAAACCCTCCAGACAAGCTCACGTTGGCACTTTACAGTCACTACCCATGCCAGAGCAGACATGGACACACTTGTCCATGGACTTTATAGGGGAACTTCCCAGGTCTCAGAGAAAAACTGTCATATGGGTGGTAGCCGATAGGTTCAGTAAAATGGCCCATTTCATTACTTTGGATGGACTCCCCTCTGCTCAAGAACTGGCAGAGCTCTTCATTCAACACATTTTTCGTTTACATGGTATCCCGGAGAATGTGGTGTCAGATAGGGGAGTCCAGTTCGTCTCCAAATTTTGGAGGGCCTTTTGTAATCATCTGGGCATGAACCTATCATTTTCCTCCAGCTACCACCCACAGACAAATGGGCAAACGGAAAGGGTTAACCAGTCCCTGGAACAGTTCCTGAGGTGTTATGTGGCAGACGCCCAGACTGATTGGGCCAAGTTCTTGCCGTTTGCAGAGTTTTCCCATAACAATTTGAAGAGTTCCTCCTCGGGGTTCTCTCCGTTTCAGGTTGTGACGGGCAGATCTCCTAAGTTCTCTTCTTTGCCTGTGGTGGCATCTCCTTTTCCAGCACTGGAGGAGTGGCAGGGAACCTTAAAGGAGATCTGGGCCTTGGTTCAGAAAAATCTCAAGAAGGCTTTTGTAACCCAGAAAAAACAGGCAGACAGGAGACGTTCAGGAGAGTGGGACTTTGCACCGGGGGATCTGGTGTGGGTGTCTACTCATCATTTGGCTCTGAAGCAGCCCTCTGCCAAATTGGGCCCTAGATATATAGACCAATACCCTGTCTCCAAGAGAATCAATAAGGTCACATATGCTGTTTCACTTCCGTCCAGTTGGAGAGGTGTTAAGACATTTCATGTGTCCTTGTTAAAACCTGCAGTGCATGTGGATTCCTCTCCCCCCCCCCCCCCCTGTGGTGATTGATGGGGAACCTAAGTATGAGATAGAACAAATTTTGGATTCTCGGTTTGTGCGTAACTCTATACAATACCCGGTTCATTGGAGGGGGTATGGGCCTGAGGAGAGGTCTTGGGTTTCCACTCATCGTATGCATGTGGAAGAACTTAAAAAAGAGTTTCATAGGTTGCATCCTGACAGACCTGGTGGCCTGGTCCACGCCTCAAGGGGGGGGGGGGGGGTACTGTAACATCTGCGGTTGCGGGCATGCAGGGTGTCTCCGCAGCCGCCTCAGTTCCCTGCTTGGAGGATTTTTTCGTTCCACCGGCATCTAGCACGCCGGGGACGGAATTGTCATTAGCACATAGGGTTGCTGTATCGCGCGGCCGTGCACGTAGACAGGACCTTTATGCTGGGAGGAGGCGCGTCAGCTGACCCGCTGGTCGGCTGATGTCAGAGGGGACTCACGCCGCTCAGGATTGGCTAATTGTAGTGAGTGCGGCTGTGAGGTCTCCTCTGCTTCTTAAGCCTGCATGATTCACTCGCGACCTGTCTGCTGTTGCGAATACATATGTGTTAGCGCTCAGACCTTAAACTAGTATCCAGTGTGCTTTGATCTGGGAGGAAACCAGGGCTTTCACACAAGACTAGGACTATTGTTTATTGTATTATTATTGATATTCTGTGTATGACTCTGGCTTATCTCTGACTTCGCTATTGCTTAACGTTTCTGTACCTCTGCTCATCTGATCTAGTTGCTGAACCTCTGCCTGAATACCTACTACTCTTTTGCCTACTGATTCTGTACTGTATCTGCCTCTCAGTTGCCGAACCTAGCCTGTCTGACCTCTCTACTCACCAGTGGGCCCTTGCCACTGGCGAGGTGCTTTTCTGATAGTACCCACCAGCTCCTCTGGTGAGGTTTAGTTAAATCTACTCAGTTACTGTTTCTGATAGTACCCACCAGCTCCTCTGGTGAGGTCTCATTAAACTAATCAGTTACTGTTGCACTAAGCACATCTCACTCTGTGTTCCTGTTAGCTATACTTGCATTATTGGTGATTCTGCAGATCACCACATAATCAGGTATAGCATCTGTATTATTGGTGATTCTGCAGATCACCACATAATCAGACGTCTGTTATGCTACACCAAAACATTATTACAATCATTACACTAGGCCTGTGTTCTTGTTCCTTACTTGCTGTGAAAGCAACTCAAACAGGGCAAGCAAATCGGTCTCCTGTTTTGTTTGGTGTGTGACACTCCACAGCCCACTGACAATCAGAGCTGTGTGCACACTACTGCTGTTGCATCATTATGTTGCAGGCACAGAACCACTTCAATGCATTATTATTTCACTGTATTCTAATAGTACTATTGTATCTCTCTGTGTGAGACTCTCCACTGACACCCAGAGCTGTGCATAATGTGATTTCTTAAAGAAAACCTGTACTCAAAATAACCATGTAATAGATTGCGGAAAAGCCGCCGCGCGGACTGGCAGCGAGGCGGCTGGTTCCGCGTCCAGCTCGGCGGTTTGCACGTGGCAGCGTGTGTCTGATGTGGCTGGGCCTGTTAGTGCACACAGATTGAGGAATACGCGCGCGCGCTGAGAGGCAGAACCTTTATGACAAACGAGGAGGGATCAGCTGACCAGGTTGGTCAGCTGATCTCAGAGCGAGTGGCTATTGGTTGATCAGCGATGGGTGGCGCCGGGGAGCGCCGCTCTATATATAGTTATTGCTGGTCAGTCTCAAGTTGTCTGCCGTTGCGAACACTTACGTGAAAGCACTCAGACCATAGTCAGATCCCACAGTGTGTTGGAACCAGGAGGACCTGGGAATTCACACTGAACCAGATTACTTCTGTGTTACTATTGTGTTATACTTCAGACTAGTTCCAGGATGTTGAGACCACGGACCTCACACCCAAGACTAGGGATACTGTGTTACTATTGTGTTATACTTCAGACTAGTTCCAGGGTGTTGGGACCACGGACCTCACACCCAAGACTAGGGATACTGTGTTACCATTGTGTTATACCTCAGACTAGTTCCAGGGTGTTGAGACCACGGACCTCACACCCAAGACTAGGGATTCTGCGTTACCGTTGTATTATACTTCAGACTAGTTCCAGGGTGTTGAGACCACGGACCTCACACCCATGACTAGGGATACTGTGTTACCATTGTGTTATACTTCAGACTAGTTCCAGGGTGTAGAGACCACGGACCTCACACCCAAGACTAGGCATTGTTTGATATCTGTTATGACCTATTGCATTCCTGACTATCCTTCTGCTTTCTGATTCGGTACCTACGCATATCTGATTACTTGTTGCCAACCCTGCCTGTCCCTGGTTACCGAATCAGCCTTCTGTCTCTGTACCTTATCTGCCCGTGTGTTGCTGACCTAGCCTGCCCGACCTTGCGAGCTATCCCTCTCCATTGAGAGATTAGTCTCCAGTCCTGCTTGTGACGCCCACCTTCTAGGTGTCACTTAGCCACAGGGCCTTCCTGCTATTCAGCCTGGGGCTCCACCCCTTTGGAAGTATCAGGCTGTTGGAAGGTCTCCGCACTTCCCAGAGGGAGGTATTTCTCATACTGTCAAGGACCACCTTGGGGTCCCACTCAAAGTCATTACGGTTGCACAAACACTCACACTATATAGGTGTCCAGAGGTTAGTTATACTTGTATTCTTGGTGATTCTGCAGATCATCAATAATCGGGTATATATCTGTATTCTTGGTGATACTGCAGATCACCAATAATCAGATTCTCCCTGTGTGCTGACACCGATCGTTACAAACCATACACAAGTCATACTTACCTGCAGTGTAGTCTACTCCTCAATCTCTTTCTCCTCTCCTGTGTCCTGTTTGTCCACTGTGATCAATGGAATTCTCCGTCCTCCATTTTGAAAATGGCCATTACCCCATAACAGCTTCCTGGTCAGCATACAGTTAAACTGTAATATTGCCCACTTGAGCATTAGGGACACATGGACACATCAGTTTTCCTCTCAGCTGTAACTGACAGCAACTGACAGGAACTGATATATTTCAGTTCTGACAAAATGTTGTCAGAACTGGAAGGGATCATTGTCAGAAGAAAATGGTGAGCTTCTGAGAGGAACTGATGTCAAGGTATGTAATGTTCATTTGAAGTTACCTCATGTGTTTATTTTAAATAATTTTACTCAGTACAGGTTCCCTTTAAGGTTTAAAACTCGCCTTTGTGTCAACTGTAATATTTGGTCAGACTTTTGGCATGGATCCCCCTCTGGCATGCCCCTGTCCAGGTGTTAGAACCCTTGAAACAACTTTTTCATCACTTTTGTGGCCAGAAACTTTGTAGGTTTTAAAACTTGCCTGCCCACTGAATTCTACAGCGGTTCGCCAGATTCGCTTGTTCGCGAACATTTTGCAGAAGTTCGCGTTCCCGAACGGAAAATTCTATGTTTCCACGCATTTCTAGTGAGGAGGAAGAGGGCAATTAAGCTACTAAATTATTTATATGACATCATCATGTTTGTGAGGTTTGTTAGAGATGCTCAGCTTATACTTTTATCAGTACAGTCAACTGGTGGATGATCAATTGAGGATGGAGTTACTATGCAGGATTTGCATTAATATTGTGAATTATTATGTACTATGGATAATTCATTACATATTGTACTCTTTAATCAAACATACGGTTAGAGATGAGCGTAATGACTTAATTACGATTTTGCGAAATTTCGCGTAATTAGTGTAATTACGATTATGGCCGTAAGTACATAATCGTAATGAAGAAGGATTTCGCGAAATTACGCATAAGCGTAATTTTCGCGTAATTTTCGCATTACAGTGGGTATCGCGAAAATACGTTTGCCTTGCATGCAACCGTTTGTAAGCGTAGTTACATAACGTAATTTCGCAATAGTTCATATTACTGTAAGCGTTAATTTTCGCGTCGTTTTCACGTTACGGAATGCTATTTCGCATATAAAATTCGCCATGTAGTGATATTTCGCATCAAAATTCGCCATGCAGACGAAAATGCCTTTGGCGAAAATTCGCGAGCAACCCTGCTAACAAGTAATTATGAAATTCGCGAAATTACGCAGAAATGCGAAATTACGTTATGGTTTAACGCGAAATTACGTTATGAACGAAACGCGAAATTACGCGTTGAAAATTATGCTTACGGTATTTTCAATTATGATTTTAATGGCAATTACGCTACCATAATTTCGCATCGTAATAGCAAATTTCGCATGCGTAATTATAGTAACGCGAAATTTAGAAAATTTCGGCTCAACACTAATGGAGATGCAGGTCCTGCGCAAAAAACATTTACTCCATCGTCCAAGTGTTGGGAAGTATGTTAGGGGTAAGTGAAGAAAAGGCTAGAGACTAGCAGCAGTCCCCACCCTCACCTCCACCACCTCCTAAGGCATAATACTCTAGCTATTTCATGGGATATGATTTGCATCACCTTCTAACTATGCTAAATGTTTTACAAATATTGTAGAGTCTTTCACAAATCCTTTAATGATCCAGAGCCTCCCTAGTTTTAGCTATTCACATTACCTGTATGCTAAAAAAAAAGTGTTTTTGTGTGGGGTCCATTAACTAATCTTGTCCTATAAGAGGAATTGCTGTTTATAGGTTGGTTCAGTCTTTGGTTTTTCTTTCTAAAGTGAGCTCTACTGGACATAAGTCACAATTATAACATCCTCAAAAAGCAGCTATTTACTGCAATTTTAGCTTGCAGCAATAAATGATGTGACAAATTATTTCATTGAGTGGGGCCATGCAGAAGGGTGGGAGTTGAGGACGTTGATTAATTTCCTTTTTCACAATCATTTTTCTCTTTTTATCTCTGAATCAAATAAGACCTGATGGTATCATTAAGGTTCCATGAAATGTTATGAGCAGAATGAAGATATAATTGAAACAGATGGACAAGCCAATAACTGAAGAGCAGAGATAACACAATATGTCTTATTGTTTCTAGAGCTGAGTTATAGCTTTCAAGGCATTAGAAATATCTTCACTGAGCCATTTCCTCAGCCACCTCATAGCTCTTTTTTATCCACAAAATACATTTTCCTCTCATACTCCTGGTCAGAGCAGGGACAAGGTCCTCCAGCACCCAAGGCTGAGATACCAAAGTGCGCCCCCTCCATCCCTCCCACCCCAGCTGTCACACGCTGATTGCTGTTAGACTAAGAGGGCCACAGGGCCCACAACCTCCCCAACACCTTAATATCTAGTTATCTGACTTGCAGTCACTGCTATGTATCCCCTCTTCTTATTTCTTTCTGCTTCATACACAATTAGGAATGACAGCTGAATGAATTGTGCACCCCCTCCTACACTGCGCCCTGAGGCTGGAGCCTCTCCAGCCTATGCCTCGGCCCGGCCCTGCTCCTGGTGAAAAGTGATTTGCATCACAAATAACAAGTCAGTGAATTATCCAAATTTACTAGTCCAATCATTTGGTTTTGGACAATACTGTATATATATATATACTCCTAAATAATAAGCAGCAATGGTTCAATGTTGTCTGTGAATACTATATAAAGGATAGAGATGGCACGAACGGTTCGAACAACTCGAGTTCGTGTCGAAACACGAACTTTATGCGAGTTCGACCCGCCCTCTATACTACAGCATTGGGCTAAACTTTGACCCTCTACATCACAGTCAGCAGACACATGGCAGCCAAGTAGGCTGCACTCCCTCCTGGACCCCCCCCCCCCCCTATAAAAGGCAGCAGCATCGGCCATTTTCTCACTCCGTCTGCTGCTAATATTAGTGAGAGAAGGGAGAGACATTGGAGAGATAGGGAAAGCGATAGTTAGGAGGTCTGTTAGCTTGCTCCTTGCTGATATTTATTGCTGAAAAGCACCACAAAACAGCTCTTTTGAGAGCTAATGTTCTTGTGATGTGTTTTTTTTTTGTGTGGCCCACTGACACTGCACATACAACCCTGTCTGTCGCAGCTGGCCCTTGCTAATTGCTATACTGTACCAGGCCTAGCACATTCAGTGCCTAGCTTTTCACTGCACCTGTGTGACTATTGCACATTGTATTATAATACCAGTCACTGCATACCTTTCACTACATCTGTGTGACAGCACGCTGTTTTATATACCAGTCACTGCATACCTTTTCACTGCACCTGTGTGACTGCACATTGTTATACCAGCAGTCATTGCATACCTTTCACTGCACCTGTGTGACTGCACATTGTATTATACCAATCACTGCATACCTTTCACTGCATCTGTGTGATTGCAAACTGTTTTATATATCAGTCAGTGCATACCTTTCACTGCATCTGTGACTGCACATTGATACCAGGCCACAATTATTTTTCTAAAAAGGCGATACCCAAACTGTACAGTGATGTTGAAAGGCAAGTGGTGTCATTTCTGGCACACAGCGTTGGGTCAAGGGTCCATCTGACCACAGATGCCTGGTCTGCAACGCACGGTCAGGGCAGGTACATTACTTATACAGAACATTGGGTCCTTCCTTGGATGTGTGGTGGTAGCCATTTCTCAAGCTCCCACATCGGACCGGAATCGAACCCTGATTCCCCAGCCGTTACCCGTGGTCACCATGGTGCAGAAAGTACCAAAGAGAGTTGATCACACAGTTGAATGAATGGCAGACTTGCCCTCCATAACAGATTCCCGTTAAAGGATTTCAAGTGTACACATCATTATGCAGGGCTTCAACAGAGTCCTGTCATTCACTAAGTGCTTTTAAAAATTAAGAAAACCCTGAGAACCCCCCTATGAGAAAATGGGCTAGTCCAAAACCTGTCGCTTCTGTCAGATTTCTACTACTTACTGTAAGTGACAGCAACAAAGGAGAAAAGTAATTTATGGCTCATTTTACTCTGAGAGATATGTACTTCTTATTTGTATGTGTTTTAAATTGTAAGATTTTCGCGACCGTTCCTCTTTAACAATGGTAGAGAAAGAACCATCGACAGTCTGAGCAGCGATGAACCCCTGGACTACTGGGTGCGCAGGCTTGACCTGTGGCCAGAGCTTTCACAATTTACCATCCAACTTCTGGCTTGCCCTGCCTCAAGTGTCCTAGAAAGGACCTTCAGCGCAACCCTGTGACACTGTCTTCCACTGCTGTGAGCTGAGCCTGGAGCTGGACAAGAAGTGGAAAAGGCCAAGAGTGGCTAAAAAGAGGGTGAAGAGTGGTGAGTCAGGAGGGTCCCCAGGAATTTGCTATTTTCTGATTAGTTGCTCACCTGCTGTGTGCTATCTGCTGAGTTACTGTCTATTCACATAGCTGCTTAATCGCTGTTACCTGATTGTTATCTTATTGTCTCCTCATGCTCCCCAACTGTCTCATGAAGCTCTCTGCTTACTCCCTGTGGCTTCTGCTGTCCTCACACATAGGAGATAATTTGGATGTGCTGGGCTGGCTGAGGGAGTTTTTAGAACTGTGTTGAAAACTATGGGGTTATGTTGAGCTAAGTTTGAGCTTGGAGCCTGGTAGACATGAACTGGACACTTACTGGAGTAGCTGAAAGTAGCTGAAAACTCAATGTGGTCTCTGAGTCCGTGGAAAAAGTTGGGTATGATGGGTATGACACCCTACTTAACTATGCTGAACTATGTTGAACTATGTACAATATGCTGTGGGAAGAAGCTGAGATAGATAAGCTGTTCTGTTTTGTCAATAGCCACTCCCAGCTTGAATGATACTGTGCATCATTTTGAGTATCACCTGAGATAGCATTTGTAACAGTATTGTACCAGATGGGGAAGATTAGTGAGGGGTCCCTGTAAGTGGGATGAAGGGGAAATTAAGAAGAAAGTAGCAGCAGATAAAATCAATCTAAAGACACCTACACTGAAAGATTTTTAGCAAGAGGGAAGGGAATCATGCCCAAAGACAAGGTCTACTATGGCGGAGCGGGACCCAACGTTTGGCAATTCAAATAGAGATACCTCCATAGTCTCCTCCATAGTCTCCTCCCCAGGATCAGAGCTCCAGGAATCCCAGAGATGGGTCCCGAGACCGTACAACCAAAGCTGACTTAGAAATGTTGTTGTGGCGAATGGAAACTATTATAAAGACAGAGTGTGAAAAAACACAGAAAAGCCGCCGCGTGTACTGACAGCAAGGCGGCTGATTCCGCGTCCGGCGGTCTGCACGCGGAGGCGTGCATCTAGTGACATGACAGAACGCGGAAAAGCCGTCGCATGTACTGACAGCAAGGCATGTACTGACAGCTGACCTCAGAGCTGGTAACCATTGGTTCCGCGTCCAGCGTGGCGGTTTGCACACAGCAGCGTGCAGCTGGTGTGGCTGAGCCTGTTAGTTCACACAGGTTTAGGAATACGCGCGCGTGCTGAAAGGCAGAACTTTTATGATGGCCAAGGGGGGATCAGTTGACCAGGCCGGTCAGCTGACCTCAGAGCTGGTAACCATTGGTTGATCACTTTAGGGTGGCGCCAGAGAGCACTGCTCTATATATGGTTACTGCTGGCCACTCTCAAATTGTCTGCCGTTGCGATCACTGCGTGGAAGCACTCAGACCTTAGTCAGATCCAACAGTGTGTTTGAACCAGGAGGACCTGGAAATTCACACTGAGCCAGCTTACTTGTGTTATTATTCTGTTATACTTCAGACTAGTTCCAGGGTGTAGAGACCACGGACCTCACACCCAAGACTAGGGAACTTGTGTTATTATTCTGTTATACTTCAGATTAGTTCCAGGGTGTAGAGACCACGGACCTCACACCCAAGACTAGGGAACTTGTGTTATCATTCTGTTATACATCAGACTAGTTCCAGGGTGTAGAGACCACGGACCTCACACCCAAGACTAGGCATTGTTTGATATTTGTTATGACCTGTTTCTTTCCTGACTATCCTTCTGCTTTCTGATTCGGTACCACGCATATCTGATATCACGTTTCCAAACCCTGCCTGACTTGGATACCGAATCAGCCTTTTGTCTTTATACTTTATCTGTCCGTGTGTTGCCGACCTGGCTTGCCTGACCTCGAGAGCTATCTCTCTCCATTAAGAGACAGTCTCCAAGATCAGTCAGTGACATCCACCTTCAGGTGTCACTCACTCTCTGGTCCTTCCTACCTTCAGCCTGACTCCACCCCTTGGAGAGTCTCAGGCTGCTGGAAGGTTTCTGTACTCTCCATAGCAGTGTCTTCTGTACTGCTTAGGGTCACCTGTTCATCAGGTGGGTTGCTCAAAGTCATACTGTTACACCAAACACTCACCATACAGTATATATCTAGAGGTGTCCAGAGGTTAGCACTATATCTATATTATTGGTGATTCTGCAGATCATCCATAATCAGGTATAGATCTGTATTCTTGGTGATACTGCAGATCACCAATAATCAGATTCTCTCTGCGTGCTGACACCGATCGTTACACAGAGGTCTCTGGATAACGATTAGATATCAGGCATCTGGGGCATAGAGTGGAACATATAGAGGAAAGTTTGCTGGTACATGATAAGAGAATTATGGACATAAACACTGTTTTGAAGATCCAGGGAAATGAAATCAGACAGATAATGTATGAACAAGAAGATCAAGAGAATCGTACTAGTTGTAATGACTTATGTTTGAAAGGTATCTCGGAATTGATAGCTGATGACTAAAGCACGGGCAATGCTTGACTTAGAATTTAATTTAATTACGATCGCAGTGTTTCCCCATCTAGCTTTAGAGACTCTGCAGCAAAGAAGATGCCTTACTGTATACCACTACTGGAGGTGTTATGAGTGAATAATTTCACTTGTAGGTGGAGTTATCTATTGCCACAAAAAAATGGGAAACAAGTCTATCTCAGGTTTCCCGAAGAATTAGAGGACTTTTGTTCCACATTAGAGATTCCGGTGATGCAGGCAGTCACATATTTGCCTTATTGCATATCTCATAATGTTTGTGAAAATGTATTCTGAAATGAAGACTGCAACTGCTATGTGAGGGACATACTGTATGTCGTGCTTGATATCTAAATTGCTTTGAGGAAGACCTGATGTTGGAACGTGTTTTATAGTGTGTGTGCGTAAATGTATGGCTTGGGGAAGGAAGAGGGGAGTGACACAAGTTTCTTTCCTGGGGTGACAAAAAAGGATAGAAACTGCCCTGCATGCACAGAGACCCCCAAAAGGATGTGCATGTGCACAATCATGCATGGCAGTGGTGGATTGGCAGGCCGTATATAAACAGCCATTTTGCAGGAAAGATAGACAAACAGGACATTAACCACTTCAGCCTTCAGTGTTTTTTCACCATAATTTCAGCTCTCCTCCCATTTATTCACCAATGACTTTATCACTACTTATCACAACACAATGATCTACTGTATATCTTGTTTTACCCCACCAATTATGCTTTCTTCGGGTGGTACATTTTGCTAAGAATGTTTTTTTCTAAAGGCATTTTAATGGGAATATCAACTGCTTCAGCCTATCGGTTTAAGCCTATTAAGCCGGGAATGTCCGTCCAGGCTTACTTACGCGTGTGCGCGTGCTACTACTGAACCGCCCGCTGCCCGGCCTGTACTACTGCTGAACCGCCCGCTGCCCGGCCTCCCTCAACGCATCACTCTCCGGACTCCTCCTCCTCAGTCACTCACTTCACAGTGCCGCCCACTGCCAGCCACCCACTACCACCGGACCGGTACTTCCTGAAACTTTTGTATGGGGAAGCGGGCAGAGGGGGGAGCGCTAGCGGAGGGGGTGGGGGGAATTTCCGACACCCCCCCCCCCGCGATCGGGGCATGCTCCCCCCTTATGCCTGCGACCCCATAGGGGGCAGTATTCGGCCGAACAGGGCCCTGTTCGGCCGAACAGGGGCCCTGTTCGGCCCTGTTCAGCGGCCAATTAGTAGTTCGGGGCGAACCCGAACTTAAAAGGCCGAACACCATCAGGTGTTCGGCCGAACTCGAACATCACCCGAACAGGGTGATGTTCTGCAGAACCCGAACAGTGGCGAACACTGTTCACCCAACACTAGTTGAGACCCCTGTTGACCCACCTAAGTGCAGTGTTCATGGATGTGTATACTCCACACCAGGAAATTGCTGTGAACGAATCCCTGGTACCGTTTCATGGGAGACTTTCCATGAAACAGTACATCCTAAGCAAGAGGGCAAGATGTGGGGTGAAAATTTATAGGGCATGCAAGAGTGGCACTGGCTACACCTTGCCTTTAAAATTTATGAAAGCAAAGACTCCATTTTGCAGCCAGCTGGGTGCCCTGAGTACATTGGCACCAGTGGGAAAATAGTGGTGGACCTATTAAATCCACTTCTCCGCCAAGGCTACCACATCTACTTGGACAACTTTTACACAAGTGTGCCACTGAATAAGTTCCTCTTCTCAGTCCAGACTGGCGCATGTGGGACAGTGAGAGCAAACCGTAAAGGTCTCCCACCACATGTAGTTAATAAAAGAGAGTCATACTATCATGCTGGTACAAGAAGAGGACTAGCGTAATAATTGCAATACACAGTGCTAGTGAAAAAAGCGTAGTCTGAAACAGGCCGAGATCGTACACGAGAGCAGATAGCAACTGTACAGAAGGGTTAGGCTTAAATCGTAGTCAAATAACAGGCAGAGTCATACACATAGGTCAGATGTCAGTCGTATTGGAGGGGTTACACAGGAGCGAAGTCAGAAACAGGCCTAGTCATACACAGATATCAGATGTCAATAGTACAGAGGGGCTAGGCAGATTCGAGGTCGAGGAGGCAGGCAAAAGGTCGGTACACAGATAAATATACAATATTACAAATATATAATACTGTCTGTCTAGAGTAAATACCGGTATATATCGCGCTGATGCGCAATATATGAAATGTAGCTCTGACAGATTCTCACTAGGCTAAGGGCCAAAAACCAGCGAACTGATTAGTATCAAGGCCAGTGAGCAAATGACTCACTTGGCCTGAAATACCCAAGAGGCAGAGCAGATCCCACCCCCAGGATGGCAGCCCCTCCTGTCAGACACGCCTCCTCAGCCTGTAAAGGCTGCTCTGCCCCGCGCGCACCTGACAGGAGGAACTGCGCATGCGAGTCTGTTGATGCACCGCCGGAGGGATGCCGGGGATGCCATTGGAAGCCGGCAGAATGGAAGTCCCATCGCCGGAGACGCCGCGGGACCTGCCGCTGGAAGGTAAGATCGTTACACATACGCCCTCAGATGTGAAGAGCTCCTGGCAATAAAGTACCACAACAAGCGTTAGGTGATAATGCTATCTATCATCCACACTGAGGCCACAGTTCTTGCCACATCAAGAATGGAAGAAACTACAAAGCCAGAGGCCATAGTCGACTACAATAAAAAAATGGGAGATGTGGACTTAGCAGACCAAGTCTTGGTGCCTTATTTGCTAAGAAGAAGGAGGAAAGCATGGAACAAAAAGATAATGTTCTTGTTGTTGCAGATGACCATGCACATTGCATTTGTGGTCTATCAAACAACAACAACAGGCCAACAGATCACCTTTCTTGACTTCCAGATTCAAGTCCACAAGTCCCTAAAGTATAACCCTGGCCACATCGTACAACAGGATCCTATTCATTTGGAGAACACAATTAGACTGAGGGAGAGACATTTCCCTGAACGAATCCCCCCCAATGAAGTGAAAAAAGGCCCCCTGAGAAGATGCAGCGTGTATGTGAAACACAAGTGAGTCAAGGTATTTTTGCTCAGATTGCCCCTCAGCCCCAGCACTGTGTGTTTTCAAATGCTTTAGGGCATACCACACTCTTGAAGATTTCTTTTTTTCCTTTTTTTTTATTTTTATTTTTTTAAACCTGGACATATTTGACTGGCCTTTTCCCCTTTCCTATATATTCATTTAACTTACAGACCCTCAAAGGAGCTCACATTTGGCATACCACTATGTTTTTGGGGTGTTGGAGGAAACTGAATGCTTGGAGGAAAAAACACAAACAAAGTTCAAAATTGAACTTTGGACCCTGCTGCAAGCTGAGAACATTAATCACTCTGCAGATCACCTCCCATCTTCTGACTCTTGGATCTGCTTGACCCCTGACTTATGGCCTCTGGCTTTTCTCTTTTCTGCAAGACATCCAATGATAAGTTCCAATGCATTTGTTATCACTGTGAAGATAAGTGATATTCTCAAATTAGCCATATTTGGATTTGTTATAACCAGGACAAATGTGAGAATTCCTTTTGCAGTGTGCCTTTGAGAAGGTAGCTCACAAAATACCTACTGATGAATAGCCCTGGTTGTTAGCCTTCTATGATGGTGTCATTTGTGGTCTTTGTTTGATTCCAATCTCTCCTGGGAATATGCAAACAAACAATAGCTCTGCAACAATAAGTGCAAAAAAAATTGGGCACCTTGGGTATAATGGATTGCTGCACACAACCATTTGTTACTAAATAAGGCATATGTTGTATCATTTTAACCGTGATGAGCTGTAGAATAGATTTTGGTGTGTTTTTAGGACTGAGGCCTAAGTCATGTGATTTTTTTTCTAGTGCCAAAGTGAAAAAAGATGTAAAAAAATACAATTTTCCAAGTTATGATTCAATTTTAGCAAAACCACAGAAGTCCAATTGTTTCAAAATATGTATATCTGAGTAGGCCTCGGTCTCTGGTTTTCAGAATGGTGACATTTGTGACCTGTTTCAAATGTTCTGACACTCCAGGTGCTTTGCTAAGAAAGAATGACTGTATTACTTTTGGTGCAAAAAATGGCCTTGAAAAATGCATTAGTGCTGCTCATGGTTAACAGATTATTGCATAGCCAAAAAAGCAATCTGATTATGTGTATAGGGTATCATTTTCACCGGGACAAGCAAGAGAATAGTATTTGGGGTCTTTGAGAGATTAGGCATATGTGATGTGATTTTGTTTTAGCAGCAAATGAAATGAAAAGCAATGCAATTGTTATTTTCATATACTCTGCACCAAACTAATACACTTGTAAAAAACAACAAAATTGACAGAATTGAAAAGTGAATACTTAAGTAGTTACCTTAGGGACTCAGCTTTTTAAATATGTGTGTCATGAGGGTGTATTACTGTTATTTTTGCAAATAAGAGCTTGTAATCATTGGTATTGTGCAATGAGAAAACAAAAAACACAACATAGAAAAAATGCACCTTTATATCAAAATAATAAATTGTCACCATACTATGTACTAGGGACATAATTTAAATCTTGTGATAACCACAACAAATAGGCAGATAAAATGTGTGGGTAAAATGTTCAGTAGCATTGTTTATTTTAAAACTATAAGGGCTGGAATTGAAGAAATAGTATATTTTTTCATTTTTTCCTGGTTTTCTCTTTAAAATGCATACAAATGTTAGTAATTACTAAAAACAAATATCACCCCCCAAAAGCCACATTTGTGGTGAAAAAAACAAGATCTAGATAATTTACGTGTGATGAGTAGTGATAAAGCTATTGGCGAAAGAATGAGGAACACTGACAGGGGAAAATTGCTTCAGTCCTTAAGGTGAAAATAGCTGTGAGGCTGAACCGATTAAGAAAAAAAATGGAAAAAATTAATTATTGCTTAGTTTTTGGCCATTATAGTTTTAAAATAATAAAATAATACATGCTACCATAATTTATTTTATTATATATTTACACATATTTTACACATATATTTACACATATTTTATTTGTCTATTTGTCCTGGTTAAAAATGTACCGCATGTAAGTGTAATTTTACTATTTGGCCACAAAATGTCCTCAGTCATTAGCTTCCTGCGCATGCTTTTAGTATGCAAGACAGAAAACAATGCATGTGTTTCCAAAGACCGCAGGCATCTCATTGATGCCACAATCATTGACACGGGGACCTAGATCAATGAATGGGAACTGTGTTTCCATTCATTGATCTCTGGGCTAACAGGCGGCAGCGAGAACGAGCACGAGAGTGTGTGCGATTGGCCGCAGTGTTGTTGTTTTTTTCATGGATGTAGCTCCTACGTCTAAGATGCATAGGTGGAAGTAGGAGTTACGTCCTAAAGGCTTAAAGGGAACCTAAACTGAGAGGGATATAGATGTTTCCTTTTAAACAATACCAGTTGCTTGGCTGTCCTGCTGATGTTTTTTTCATGAGCAGCATCTGAATCACACACCTGAAACAAGCATGCAGCTAATCCAGTCTGACATCAGTCAGAGCACCTGATCTGCATGCTTGTTGAGGGGCTGTGGCTGAAAGTATTAGAGACACAGGATCCGCAGGAGAGTCAAGCAACTGGTATTATTTCAAAAGGAAAAATGTATATCCTTCTCAGTTTACGTTCCCTTTAACCTTCCTGGCGGTAAGCCCGAGCTGAGCTCGGGCTATGCCGCCGGAAGGCACCGCTCAGGCCCCGCTGGGCCGATTTGCATAATTTTTTTTTGCTGCACGCAGCTAGCACTTTGCTAGCTGCGTGCAGTGCCCGATCGCCGCCGCTACCCGCCGATCCGCCGCTATCCGTCGCGCCGCAGCCGCCCCCCCCCGACCCCATGCGCTGCTTGGCCAATCAGTGCCAGGCAGCTCTATGGGGTGGATAGGAATCCCCTTTGACGTCACGACGTCGATGACGTCGGTGACGTCATCCCGCCCCGTCGCCATGGCGACGGGGGAAGCCCTCCAGGAGATCCCGTTCTTTGAACGGGATCTCCTGATCGCCGATCGCCGGCGGCGATCGGAGGGGCTGGGGGGATGCCGCTGAGCAGCGGCTATCATGTAGCGAGACTTTGTCTCGCTACATGAAAAAAAAAAAATTAAAAAAAAAGATTTGCTGCCCCCTGGCGATTTTTTAGCAAACCGCCAGGAGGGTTAAGTAGTTAAAATATGTACTGCTTGACTTAGGGCTCATTCACATTCCACAAAACCACAATGCATGCACGAATGTGATTTTGTGCATGCATTTCTGACGCACTGAATGTACATTGCAGTATGTCATAACACGGATGAACCTGGTGGGAAAACATGTGCGTCATGCACTAAGATGTTCCCTGCCACGTTACAACACAACATGCAGGAACGCGCACTGCACTGTGAATGTTAACATGAAAGTCTAAGGACTTTCATGTTACCTTGCATATCTCACACTAACTGACATGCAATGCACATAGTGTGAATGATTGAAAACTTAAGATACCCTTATCCGAACAGTCATAAATAAATGGAGGCTTCTGTAATGTATGGAAAATGGTGCTCAGGCTTACCACTTACCCTGATCACTTCTGTGCCCCTCCACTGCAATGCAAAATTTCCCATTAGCAGCTGTGACGACCTGTGCACATGCAGTTTGTCCATTTCCCCTTTGTGGCTGCACTCCCCAAGCTCTTCCTTCCTGGAAAATGTTCTCCCCTATTGCCTGCGTTCCTGGCGCTCACGCTCCCATCCAGAATGCAGTACATGGGGGTGAATCAGACATACTGTGCATGGGTATTATTTCCAATCCATACACTTGTACTGTGGTCTGATTGGGAGCACATGCGTTGGGATAACAGGAGCTTGGAAAGCATAGCCACAAAATGGGGGGGAATGGACATACTGCTGAGTCAGCTGATTGTGGGGTGCTAACAGGGCATTTGGCAGTGCAATAGAGTGGCACGGAAATTATTAGGGAGAATGGTAAGCCTTAGCAGTCAGCACCCCTGCCCACACATGACATTAGTTAGAGGAAAAAAAAGGCTCAAAAAAAAGTTTAATGTATGCACGAATTGGACCTGCCAGCTACACGTGCACAGAAAAAATCACAATACGCGCCTGTACATCCTGATTGCAGAAAAGGAAGGCAAACTGGATACTTATAAATATGTAGGGACATATGCAATTCACTTTTTCACCCGAGTTTTCTCAAGGAGATATTTTTTCATCTTTGAATTAAAATAACTTTCCAGCACGTTTTAACCAAAAAGTTATTTTTTAGGAGAAAAAGGACTATTAAAATAATTTTGAGTATTTTCTTGCTTTTAAAAGGCATTTTATTGACACGTTTAAAAATATCACCTTGGAGAAAACTCAAGAGAAAAAGTTAATTTTAGTTAATGTTGGTGGAAGATGCCAAGTAAGAGGTTAAGATACTGTCAAGTGTGGGTTGCTAAACCAGCAACCACTTTCTATGTATGTGGGGAAGATCAGTCCCCACTCGGCCTTGTGAGGGTTCTTGCTCCCCAAAAAATATATATTTCTTTATGAGAAGGTCTCTAAAATAAAAACTGTCTTTTATAAGGGTATTTAGTCAGAACACTATAAGGCAGGGGTCTCAAACTCGCGGCCCGCGGGCCATTTGCGGCCCTCGATACAACATTTTGTGGCCCTCGCTGGCAAAAGCTTCCTTATAGTTCGCTTCAGTGCTCCCAAGTAATCCGCCGCATCCCCGCCGCTAAACGAGGGCTGCAGAGCCCCCAAATCGCCCGGGGGGCAATCCACCGGCATTTCCTGGAAGGGGCAGAGCTTTCAGCTCTGCCCCTCCTGACGTCAATCGCCGAAAGGATCGCCGCCTCTCCCCGCCCATCTCTGTGAAGGAAAAGTGAGAGGGGCGGGCAGAGGCGGCGATGCGCCGCGATTGTGAAATTCCTTATGCGGCCCAACCTCATCCTGACTTTGCCTCCTGCGGCCCCCCAGGTAAATTGAGTTTGAGACCCCTGGGTATCAGGTGCACAAAATGATAAAATCAATAAAAAAAATGAAATACAGTATATAATCAGTCTACCATTGACACTGTGACAAGTGACACTGAAGCGGAAAAAAAAACAACCAAAAAACCTTATGATATAATGAATTGTATGTGTACGTAGTATATACGGATAATTAGTAGAACATTAGTAGCAAAGAAAAGAGTCTCATATTTTTATTTTCAGTTATATAACTTTTTTTTCCTCAACAACGTTGCATCATTTTGTCATATTTGCAGTTTACAAACCACGTTCTGTATATTTACTATTTCAGCCACATGGACGTGAGTCTCACAACCGCAGTGGGTGCTGCTCTATCCATCATGTCTGTGCAGTTTGCGGTGTTGCATGCGCGATCGTGTGGGCGGAAGCCCATGTTTGCCGTGCTCCCGGTGACAGCGGGTATTGGTGGCAGTGGACAGAAGTCCTCTGAGCTAATACGTACATGTGCAGTGAGAATGATCACTGTTTTTGTTAAAACACAGTAATCATTCTCACTGCACATGATTCCTGCCACTCCCGCCGCCAATCGTTAGACTAATGAATGGGAACTTCATTCCCATTCATTCATCGACCATCAGGATCCAGCCACGCATTACTTCCTATTTGCGTGCTTATTGTGCGCAATAGAAAATAAAGCGTGAGGACACCTCGTGGCCAAATAGTAAAATTACACCTACAGACATTAAGAAATAAAAATTATTATGTATGTCAAGAGAGTATATTACTATTAAATTATGTGCTTAAAATTAGTGATGGATGTAAAACTGAAAAAATGCACCCTTATTTCCAAATAAAATATTGTCACAATACATTGTACTAGGGATAAAATGTAAACGTTGCAGAGAGTGAACAGAGAGTGAATAACAAGCTATTTCTGAAAAAGTAACCTAAGCAATATCCTCAGCCAAAACACACAAACAACCATAACACATGTACACGAGGAAGGATGCTGTTTTTAGAGGGGAAGGGGGCTCTGACTGAGGGGATGGTGGTGGGGGGGTTTGGGGCACAATTTCATTGTGTGCCATAGGTGCTATATTACCCAGATATGCCCCTACAATAACCGGGACAAATGGACAATTAAGATGTGTGGCTTTTATTTGCAGTTTTACGTTTTATTTTAAAACTATAATGACCGAAAACTAAGAAATAATATTTGTTTTCCATTTTTTTTATTATTTCCATTAAAATGCAGTTAGAATAAAATAGTTCTAAGCATAACGTACCACTCAAGGACTTCACTGATCCACCGCGGATGCAGTGAATGTCCATCAAGCATGGAACTAGGCAATACACAATAATAAGAAAAATAACAAACAGCTCAACTAACAGATAAATATATATTAGCAAGTCTGCATATATATTTATCAAGAACTAGCTAAAACACAAGTAATAAGGTTGCATAGAACTACAATAACAGAACTATACAGAGTAACAAGGTGCCCAGTAGATCAGCGTACTGACCACTATGACGGGCGGGGTATAAAATGGGAGGCAGACTTTTATGCTGGCATCAGCCAATGGATACAGGTATGCAAATCTCCACACAGCTGAATGGTAATCACTCAATCCTGAGCTGGCTTGATTACCATTTGCTAGCTGGCTGTGAATGCAAAGGACCCCCATAAGAAATACATTCAGAATAATGTAACAACATGCATGCAGGAAATCCAGGGCTATCTGGCCGCAGCTCAGCTGCAACAAGCAATTGGTGGAATGATGACAGCATCCTGAGCTGCCCAGAACTGCAGAGCGATTGCAAATGACAATGAGACCCATTGCAAATGCACAACCAAATGCAAGCAGATAAGCCAGAACTGTCCGTTTGCAGCTCCACTGCAATGGGCAGAATACGCTACAGGAGGGATCCTTACAGTACCCCCCTCCTTTAAAGGTGGATTCCAGACGCCTATAGAAACTGGCATAATTCTCCTGAACCACCCAAACCAGAAATCAGATGTAGAAAGTCCAGCAAACTGATCTGACTGATAACTCATGAAGGTCGGGACAGCCCGACAAGACCAAATTCCAGAATCAGGCACACCGAGACTGAACTAATCAGAACCAGAACCATGCCCATCAGTACTACAAGCCCCAGTGTGATACCCATCAGAACTGTGATTTTCAGGAAAAAGCCCCCTGAAACTCTCTGAGCGATACCCACCACCTTCCAGGGACTGTCCAAAAATGCCAAAACTTTTAATGCAATGCCCACCGGAACTGTCCTTTCCAACACAGTACCAACTGTCGAACCAATCCAAGGCACAAGGACAGGTTGTCTGGAAATCTGTCTTGTCTTGGAAATCTGCCAGAACACTTTGAAGCTCCATAGAGATCCCAAGAGATTAGAACGCCCTTTAGGCTCAGATGGAGAACTATCAAGAACCCCTATGGAACCTAGGGCAATTCCAGAGTCAGGGTTACAAGGACAAACATTGAGATCAGGGCTTTCAGGGACCAGAACCATCTCTGGGCATGCAGGCAGACTGGCAAAATCAGAACATATCACCACTAAGGAAGCATTTGAGTACGCTGACACACAAGACACACTTGGGCATTCTGGCACACAGAGCACATCTGGGCACACTGGTACAAGAGACACTTCTGGGCACGCCAAGGAACTGTGGACCTCAGAGTCAGTCACGATAGGACCGAAACCAGGACTGGGCAGAAAATCATCATGACTAGACCCCACAGTTACTGGACTCTCACTAAAGAATACAGAATCAGACTTAGGGGTCACTGATTCCACCAAGGTTATTAGCAAGTCATGTTCAGGAGCATTAACCACTTCCCGACCGCCGTATATACAATTGGCGGCCGGGAAGTGGACGCCGCAAGGACCGCCGTATTGACAATTGGCGGCGGTCCGTGTATGGGCATGGGCGGAGCGATCGCGTCATCCGTGACGCGATCCTCCGCCTCCGCCTGGCGCCGCTCACCCGCCGCAACATCCCGCCGGCCATACGGAAGCGCCGGCGGGATGTTAACCCGACGATCGCCGCATACAAAGTGTATAATACACTTTGTAATGTTTACAAAGTGTATTATACAGGCTGCCTCCTGCCCTGGTGGTCCCAATGTCCGAGGGACCACCAGGGCAGGCTGCAGCCACCCTAGTCTGCACCAAGCACACTGATTTCCCCCCCCCCTGCCCCAGATCGCCCACAGAACCCATCAGACCCCCCCTGCCCACCCCCCAGACCCCTGTTTGCACCCAATCACCCCCCTAATCACCCATCAATCACTCCCTGTCACTATCTGTCAATGCTATTTTTTTTTCTATCCCCCCCTGCCCCCCGCTCCCTCCTGATCACCCCCCCACCCCTCAGATTCTCCCCAGACCCCCCCCAGACCCCCCCCATGTACTGTATGCATCTATCCCCCCTGATCACCTGTCAATCACCTGTCCATCACCTGTCAATCACCCGTCAATCACCCGTCAATCACCCCCTGTCACTGCCACCCATCAATCAGCCCCTAACCTGCCCCTTGCGGGCAATCTGATCACCCCCCCACACCAATAGATCGCCCGCAGATCCGACATCAGATCACCTCCCAAATCCATTGTTTACATCTATTCTCTCCTCTAAACACCCACTAATTACCCATCAATCACCCATCAATCACCCCCTATCACCACCTGTCACTTTTACCTATCAGATCAGACCCTAATCTGCCCCTTGCGGGCACCCAATCACCCGCCCACATGCTCAGATTGCCCTCTGACCCCCCCTTATCAATTCACCAGTGCATTAATTACATCTGTTCTTCCCTGTAATAACCCACTGATCACCTGTCAATCACCTGCCAATCACCTATCACCCATCAATCACCCCCTGTCACTGCCACCCATCAATCAGCCCCTAACCTGCCCCTTGCGGGCAATCTGATCACCCACCCACACCATTAGATCGCCCGCAAACCCGCCGTCAGATTACCTCCCAAATGTATTGTTTATCTTCTCTATACACCCACTAATTACCCATCAATCACCCATCAATCACCCCCTATCACCAACCGTCACTGTTACCTATCAGATCAGACCCTAATCTGCCCCTTGCGGGCACCCAATCACCCGCCCAAATGCTCAGATTGCCCTCAGACCCCCCCCCCTTATAAATTCGCCAGTGCATTAATTACATCTGGCCTTCCCTGTAATAACCCACTGATCACCTGTCAATCACCTGCCAATCACCTATCACACATCAATCACCCCCTGTCACTGCCACCCAACAATCAGCCCCTAACCTGCCCCTTGCGGGCAAACTGATCACCCACCCACACCAATAGATCGCCCGCAGATCCGACATCAGATCACCACCCAAGCGCAGTGTTTCCATCTATTCTCTCCTCTAAACACCCACTAATTACCCATCAATCACCCCCTATCACCACCTGTCACTGTTACCTATCTGATCAGACCCTAATCTGCCCCTTGCGGGCACCCAATCACCCGCCCACACGCTCAGATTGCCCTCAGACCCCCCCCCATCAATTCGCCAGTGCATTAATTACATCTGTCCTTCCCTGTAATAACCACTAGGCCGAAATGGAAAAATACCAGGGAAACTGAGAACACACAATTTGTCTGAAACAGACTCGCCCTATAGGTATAAAAGAGGTAGAGGTATACCTCAAGTATATTAACCGCTTGGTTATAGAACACGCATCCAATTGTGAGGATGCGTGTCACTGGTACATTCCCTAGATAGGGATAGCACATGCAAAATCTGTGGGGGTCCTGGCTGATCCCCCCCACACACAGCGAAGCAGGGTGGGGTGTAGCTATCCCACAGATATGCAGTGCGATATGCCCAGACAGAGGAGGTCAGGGGTTGTAGAACCACCTAGGACCAGACAGTACTGGTCCAGGTGGAGCACAGTGGTGCAGCCTGCCTCTCCTGTGTCGATATACAGAGGGTGGATCGTGGAGAGCAAAGTACCCCCAGTGTAAGGTGCTGTACAATTAAAAAGCCTTTATATGTCCATATTTCGCCCTCTAGCAGGGCTTCATCAGAAGGTGCTATACAATATATACAATATTTACAACATGGTGAGTAAAATATCTACACAAAGCCCCCCATCATTATCAACCCTCAAAGCTTAGGTCAAAGCTGAAGTTGCCTAGTCAGGCACCTGTATAAATATGGTGAAACAGGAAATGAGCACCTCCCTTGTGATGGGGGCGTGTCACCCAATCAAAGCTACGATGTAGCACTGGGACCCCCGCAAAAGAGACCCCTGCAATACCTGATGGCGCCCGCCATTGTGGATGGGCATGCAGTGGTCAGCTCGCAGTCTGATCCCCCCGATCGTCCCCCGATGCAGGAGTGCAGTCTGAAGTGGGCGCCGGCGATGTGACAGATGTAAGCCACGCCCACTTCCGCCTAGCGCGCACGTACGGCGTCGGGTGTTGGCATAGCAACTAACCGTGGTCATAGCCCTCGTCACATATGCTGCCGCCGTCGTCAGGGTAACAGAATGCCCGGATCCCATTGGCGCTTACGTGCGCTGTAACGAAGGGAGCCGCCTCCAGTGATCAGTACACGGGAGCGGACTAAGTTGTCATGATAACATTCCAAACCCTAGTTGGAAAACTAGACGCAAGCCACGCGTATGCCAGAGTCACAGGCGTATAATGGCAACATCCAATCACCCCATGCAGCCCTCGTCACATACGGCTGCCGCCGCAGTTAAGGTGACAAGATGCCAGGACCCCATTGGTGCTTACGTGTGCTGTGACAAAGGGAGCCGCCTCCAGTGTGCAATGCAGGAGGGCGGACTGGGTTGTCATGCCAACATTCCAAACACTGGTGTAGAAACAGACGCCTGACTACAGACCTTGCATATTCCAGTGTTACAGAATTATATAATAGCGTACATAGTATAGCATCTATTGGCAACAATCTAGCAATATATCCAGCCCCACATGTCCAGACACTTGCCATAGAAATACAGCATGTGCAACTGAAATGGAAGTGGCACATAGTGGGTGTGCAGTGGTAGAGGGGGAAAAAAAGGGGGGGGGGAGGTGACCAAAGGTCCCGTTTCCCATATAACAGTATAGAAGACATAAGGGGGTGAAATGGATGTAAAGATACATAGTGACCTTAATGGAACAAACACAGTCTAGCTGACTCTTATCCAAAAGCCAAATGTACATATGTACTGTACATAATGTCGGGCACAAAAATGTTCAATGCCGACTAGAGAAAACATGCTAAATTAAAATCCTCATTCAGGCCCTTAGGGGCAATAGTTTCCAAACGAAATATCCATTCAGATTCGATCTGTGTCAATTTGCGATCGAAATTGCCCCCCCTCCTATCCCTCTTCCAACATTATATTCCCCAAAAGGAGATATTAAAACGGCAACCACTGTGGTACTCATTCATATGTTTCGCGATCGGGGTACTACTCTTATGTGTAATATTACCCACATGTTCGAGCACCCTTTCTTTGAATTGTCTCGTAGTTTTTCCTATATACCAGAGGTTGCACGGACATCTGGCTCCATACACAATGCCCCGTGTCTCGCAGTTAATGAAGGATTTAATTTCAAAACTTCTGCCACTGTGTGGTGCTGTAAACTTCTTTATAGTGAGTATATATTTGCAGGCCTTGCACCGGCCGCATCTAAAAGACCCAACAGGTTTAGGGGGTAACCAGGTATTAATTGGTGTAGAGATATTAGAGAAGGTGCTCTGTACAAGCATGTCCCGCAGGTTAGCTGACCTTCTATATGTGATTGCTGGAAGGGGGGGTAGATGTTTAATGAGGTCCTTGTCCTTTTGTAAAATGGGCCAATAGTGTTTGATGATATCAAAAACAGCATGGGAATGTTCGGTGAAGGTACTGATCAATCTAGGTGTATTGACCTGTTGCCCGGTCCTGCGGTTGTCTGGGCAGGCCTGGTACGTAGTTCTCTTTTTATCAATCAGTGTCTCCGGCCTCGGTGTATGTAAGGCCCTACGATACGCAGTGTCAATCACCTGTTCGGGAAAACCGCGTTGGCGAAAACGATTATATAATAATTTACATTCCCTGTCAAAGGCAACCTCAGTTGAACAATTCCTCCTGGCCCGCAGGAACTGACCCACCGGTATACTGCGGCGTAGAGAACTGGGGTGGGAACTTTCCCACCTCAGCAATGAGTTGGTCGAGGTGGGTTTCCGGTAAATTTTTGTTTCAATATGGCCACTGTCATTGATAGTAATCTTAAGATCAAGAAAATTGATCGTATTCTGATGGATTTCGTGGGTAAACTTCATCCCTATTTGGTTGACATTAAGGATGCTTACAAAGTCTTGAAAAACTGAGACAGGCCCCTCCCACAGTATTAGAATGTCGTCAATAAATCTGCCCCAATATAGAATATGGGACGTGAAGAATGACATATCGTCTGTGAAAACAATACGATCCTCCCACCAACCCAGGAACAGATTTGCATAGGACGGTGCGCACGCCGTTCCCATCGCACTGCCCCTGAGCTGGTGGTACAGGCGCCCTCCAAACATAAATACATTGTGTGTCAGGATAAATTCTAACAGCCCGAGAAGAAGTTTGTTATGTTCGTATAGATGTTGTCCCCTTGTATGTAAGAAGAAGTTGACGGCATCTAGACCCAAACGATGGTCAATGCTGCTGTAAAGGGCTTCAACATCGAGGCTGGCCAGGCATGTGTCTGGGGGCACCTCCATATCCTGTAACCTAAGTAACACGTCTTTAGTGTCCTTCAGGTAGGATGGAAGTGCTTCCACAAATGGTCTCAGAAATTTATCCACATATTGGCTGACCGTGTCAGTCAGATTGTCTCTCCCGGAAACAATCGGCCTGCCTGGGGGGGGGGAGGCATTTTTATGGATCTTGGGCAAAGCATAAAACACTGATAACACTGGGAACTCAGTAGATCTATAGAGCCTGGTATAATCATCAATGTCGAGACATCCACTATCCCTCCCTTCTTTCAAAATGCAACGCAATCTCTCACAATGCGCCTTGAGGGGATTGTCTCTAATGATGGCGTATTGGTCACGGTTGTTCAGTATGGCAAGGCACATAGATTCATACATTTCCCTGTCCATTACAACCACATTGCCGCCCTTATCTGCGGGCTTTATGATCAGCCGACTGTCACTCTTTAATATGTTAAGGGCCTGCCTCTCCTCCCGGGTGAGATTATCACGTATTGGGCTGCCTGCTGTATTGTTCTCTAATGTGCGTAGTGCACGTGTAACCATGTCCACAAATGTGTGAATTTGGGGATATTGATTGATAGAAGGACAGAATGTGCTTTTGGGTTTTACCCCACTTGGAGGCGCTAGGGTCACGGTGCCCCCTTCATTCTCGTTCAATAGATCTTGTAAAGCCTCAAGTGCCTCTCTCTCAGTAGAGGCACTTTTTTTGTCCTTAGCTTCCTTGCTCTCACCTGTCAATCACCTGCCAATCACCCATCAATCACCCCCTGTCACTGCCACCTAACAATCAGCCCCTAACCTGCCCCTTGCGGGCAAACTGATCACCCACCCACACCAATAGATCGCCCGCAGATCCGACATCAGATCACCACCCAAGCGCAGTGTTTCCATCTATTCTCTCCTCTAAACACCCACTAATTACCCATCAATCACCCATCAATCACCCCCTATCACCACCTGTCACTGTTACCCATCAGATCAGACCCTAATCTGCCCCTTGCGGGCACCCAATCGCCCCGCCTACACGCTCAGATTGCCCTCAGACCCCCCCTTATCAATTCGCCAGTGCAATATTTACATCTGTTCTCCCCTGTAATAACCCACTGATTACCTGTCAATCACCTATCAATCACCCATCAATCACCCCCTGTCACTGCCACCCATCAATCACCCCCTGTCACTGCCACCCATCAATCACCCGCTGTCACTGCCACCCATCAATCAGCCCCTAACCTGCCCCTTGCGGGCAATCTGATCACCCACCCACACCAATAGATCGCCCGCAGATCCGACGTCCGATCACCTCCCAAGTGCAGTGTTTACATCTCTTCTCTACCCTAAACACCCACTAATTACCCATCAATCACCCCCTGTCACTGCTACCTATCAGATTAGACCCCTATCTGCCCCTAGGGCACTCAATCACCCGCCCACACCCTCAGAATGCCCTCAGACCCCAGCCCTGATCACCTCGCCAGTGCATTGCTTGCATTTATTCCCCCCTCTAATCACACCTTGAGACACCCATCAATCACCTCCTGTCACCCCCTAGCACACCTACCCATCAGATCAGGCCCCAATTTGCCCCGTGTGGGCTCCTGATCACTCGGCCAAACCCTCAGATCCCCCTCAGACCCCCTTCCGATCACCTCCCCAGTGCATTGATTGCATCTATTTTCCCTTCTAACCACCCCCTGAGACACCCATCAATCACCTCCTGTCACCCCCCTAGCACTCCTATCCATCAGATCAGGCCCAATACAACCTGTCATCTAAAAGGCCACCCTGCTTATGACCGGTTCCACAAAATTCGCCCCCTCATAGACCACCTGTCATCAAAATTTGCAGATGCTTATACCCCTGAACATTCATTTTGAGACATTTGGTTTCCAGACTACTCACGGTTTTGGGCCTGTAAAATGCCAGGGCGGTATAGGAACCCCACAAGTGACCCCATTTTAGAAAAAAAGACACGCCAAGGTATTCTGTTAGGTGTATGACGAGTTCATAGAAGATTTTATTTTTTGTCAAAAGTTAGCGGAATTTTATTGGTTTTTTTTCACAAAGTGTCATTTTTCACTAACTTGTGACAAAAAATAAAATCTTCTATGAACTCGCCATACACCTAACGGAATACCTTGGGGTGTCTTCTTTCTAAAATGGGGTCACTTGTGGGGTTCCTATACTGCCCTGGAATTTTAGGGGCCCTAAACCGCGAGGAGTAGTCTAGAAAACAAATGCCTCAAAATGACCTGTGAATAGGACGTTGGGCCCCTTAGCGCACCTAGGCTGCAAAAAAGTGTCACACATGTGGTACCGCCGTACTCAGGAAAAGTAGTATAATGTGTTGTGGGGTGTATTTTTACACATACCCATGCTGGGTGGGAGAAATTTCTATGTAAATGGACAATTGTGTGTAAAAAAATCAAACAATTGTCATTTACAGAGATATTTCTCCCACTTAGCATGGGTATGTGTAAAAATACACCCCAAAACGCATTATACTACTTCTCCTGAGTACGGCGGTACACTTTTTTACACCCTAAGTACGCTAAGGGGCCCAAAGTCCAATGAGTACCTTTAGGATTTCACAGGTCATTTTGCGACATTTGGTTTCAAGACTACTCCTCACGGTTTAGGGCCCCTAAAATGCCAGGGCAGTATAGGAACCCCACAAATGACCCCATTCTAGAAAGAAGACACCCAAAGGTATTCCGTACGGAGTATGGTGAGTTCATAGAAGATTTTATTTTTTGTCACAAGTTAGCGGAAAATGACACTTTGTGAAAAAAAAACAATTAAAATCAATTTCCGCTAACTTGTGACAAAAAAATAAAAACTTCTATGAACTCACCATACTCCTAACGGAATACCTTGGGGTGTCTTCTTTCTAAAATGGGGTCATTAGTGGGGTTCCTATACTGCCCTGGCATTTTAGGGGCCCTAAACCGTGAGGAGTAGTCTTGAAACAAAAATGACCTGTGAAATCCTAAAGGTACTCATTGGACTTTGGGCCCCTTAGTGCAGTTAGGGTGCAAAAAAGTGCCACACATGTGGTATCGCCGTACTCGGGAGAAGTAGTATAATGTGTTTTGGGGTGTATTTTTACACATACCCATGCTGGGTGGGAGAAATACCTCTGTAAATGACAATCTTTTGATTTTTTTACACACAATTGTCCATTTACAGAGGTATTTCTCCCCCCCAGCATGGGTATGTGTAAAAATACACCCCAAATCACATTGTACTACTTCTCCCGAGTATGGCGATACCACATGTGTGGCACTTTTTTGCACCCTAACTGCGCTAAAGGGCCCAAAGTCCAATGAGTACCTTTAGGATTTCACAGGTCATTTTGAGAAATTTCGTTTCAAGACTACTCCTCACGGTTTAGGGCCCCTAAAATGCCAGGGCAGTATAGGAACCCCACAAATGACCCCATTTTAGAAAGAAGACACCCCAAGGTATTCCGTTAGTAGTATGGCGAGTTCATAGAAGATTTTATTTTTTGTCACAAGTTAGCGGAAATTGATTTTAATTGTGTTTTTTCACAAAGTGTCATTTTCCGCTAACTTTTGACAAAAAATAAAATCTTCTATGAACTCACCATACTCCTAACGGAATACCTTGGGGTGTCTTCTTTCTAAAATGGGGTCATTTGTGGGGTTCCTATACTGCCCTGGCATTTTAGGGGCCCTAAACCGTGAGGAGTAGTCTTGAAACGAAATTTCTCAAAATGACCTGTGAAATCCTAAAGGTACTCATTGGACTTTGGGCCCTTTAGCGCAGTTAGGGTGCAAAAAAGTGCCACACATGTGGTATCGCCGTACTCAGGAGAAGTAGTATAAAGTGTTTTGTGGTGTATTTTTACACATACCCATGCTGAGTGGGAGAAAGATCTCTGTAAATGGACAATTGTGTGTAAAAAAAATTAACAAATTGTCATTTACAGAGATATTTCTCCCACCCAGCATGGGTATGTGTAAAAATACACCCCAAAACACATTATACTACTTCTCCTGAGTACGGCAATACCACATGTGTGGCACTTTTTTGCAGCCTAACTGCGCTAAGGGGTCCAAAGTCCAATGAGCTTTACAGGGGTGCTTACAATTTAGCACCCCCCAAAATGTCAGGACAGTAAACACACCCCACAAATGACCCCATTTTGGAAAGTAGACCCTTCAAGGTATTCAGAGAGGGGCATGGTGAGTCCGTGGCAGATTTCATTTTTTTTTGTCGCAAGTTAGAAGAAATGGAAACTTTTTTTTTTTTTCTCACAAAGTGTCATTTTCCGCTTACTTGTGACAAAAAATAATATCTTCTATGAACTCACTATGCCTCTCAGTGAATACTTTGGGATGTCTTCTTTCCAAAATGGGGTAATTTGGGGGGTATTTATACTATCCTGGAATTCTAGCCCCTCATGAAACATGACAGGGGGTCAGAAAAGTCATAGATGCTTGAAAATGAGAAAATTCACTTTTTGCACCATAGTTTGTAAACGCTATAACTTTTACCCAAACCAATAAATATACACTGAATGGGTTTTTTTTAATCAAAAACATGTTTGTCCACATTTTTCGCGCTGCATGTATACAGAAATTTTACTTTATTTGAAAAATGTCAGCACAGAAAGTTAAAAAAATCATTTTTTTGCCAAAATTCATGTCTTTTTTGATGAATATAAAAAAAAGTAAAAATCGCAGGAGCAATCAAATAGCACCAAAAGAAAGCTTTATTAGTGACAAGAAAAGGAGCCAAAATTCATTTAGGTGGTAGGTTGTATGAGCGAGCAATAAACCGTGAAAGCTGCAGTGGTCTGAATGGAAAAAAAGTGGCCGGTCCTTAAGGGGTAGAAAGCCCTAGGTCCTCAAGTGGTTAATCGGACAAGACAAATCTTCTGATGTATGCACTGAACACAACTTCCTCTGAAGTGGACAGAGACTCATCACCAACTACACTGGATTGCAGCTCCAAAAGAGCTGCCAAACAAGTCAGTATTGCAGCAACCCCAACTGAACAGGGCAAGACTGAGAAACTCACTGGACAGGAAGGGGACTCTGGAACCTCTGCCACACTGGACAGAGAACCAGAATTTTCCAAGATACTAGGCATGATTTCAGGAACACTCACGAAACAGGACTTAAACTCTGAGACTTCTGTTATTTTTTACCAGAGAGTCAGAATTATCCATGTTACAGGGCAAGACTTTTGAAACATTCAGAGGACAGGGCTTGAGTTCCCTGGCTGCTACAACATCAGACAGGGATTCAACAACATTAGCCAAATCAGACTGTGTACAGGGCAAGGCATGCAAAACACTTGCTGACGAGGACAATGCTTCAATGGCTTCTGCTTCACTGGACAGAGATTCATCAAGTTTTACTAGAGTGGACTGTAATTCTAAGACAGCTTCTAAACAGGTGAATATTACTGCAACACCAACTGAAGTAAGCAGAGCCTCTGAGTCCTCTGCTAGAGATCTTGAGGAATTCAAAGTACTGGGTGAAGCATAAGACTCTGTGACCTCAGCTTCACTGGACAGGATCACTGAACAGTCCATGTTGCAGGGCAGAACCATGGAAGCCCCTGCTGGACAGCATAATGATTCTTTGACCTGAGCTTCATTGGACAGAACTACTGAGTAATTCATGGTACAGGGCGAATTTACTGGAACATTTTCTGGATAAGGCAAGGATTCTGTGATTTCAGGTTCACATAACAGATGCTCTGAACCATTCGCGGAACTAGAGCAAGGTGTGGAAACAAAAGTATCATAACACAGAGTTCTTCAACTGTGAAGTTGGAAAATTCAGATGCTGGGGTTCTAAGGCTACCAAACATGATTGCTGAGACTCAGGAACTGATGCAGTGCATCCACTGGTGTCTGCTGGATCATATGGTTTGCAGGATGCAGAAAACAAATCAGTAGGAATTTTTTGTATTTTTTCGCAAAACGTTTTGCGATCAATTTAACAAATTCCAGGGGGCCATCAAAAACCTCCTCGTTTTCCTCAGCAACTTCCTCAGCCCAGGTTCTCATCTTGCTATTAAGCAGGCATAAGATAATAAACCTGGACTGCTGAAATGTTGTAGTTGATCTGAAGAAAGAACATGGATTCAAAATGTTGCAATTCTGCAAGAAATTAAAAAAAGACTTATTGCCACCATTATAACGGGCTAGAGAAGCAAGGTGTGCATCTGGAGCAAGGCTAGCAGGTGATGTCATTGCTAGGGGGAACGGAGAGACCGAATTGACATTGGTTACTGAGTGTTGCTCGTACTGACTCCCAGAGCGATCATTCAAGATCTCATTCCATGCAACAATTAACGGAATCACAAAGTCATGCACACACAGATTCATTTCAATCAAAGAAAAAGCAGACTCAATGCATGCATGCAAAATTATGTTACTCTTAGCAGTGTAAAATTCATAGAAATGTTTTCGATCATTCTCCAATTCATAAATCAAAGCTTCAATTTCCCATTTTTCAAACGGAGGATCCCATTCATTCTTGTCAGGAACTAAACAATTATTCTGGGCATAATTAACAGTTGGACCAGTCTGCAGGAAGCTAGTTGGAGTGGACTTGGCTTGTTTTACTCCTGACAGAGAATTAACTCGATTAACTGGATCATTACTAGGGTATTTCCTATTCTTAAGAATGTCTAGGACTTGTAATAAGTGTTGAACTGCAGAATATGCAAATTTGCCTTGCTGCACAAACAATTTGATTTGCTCAATACTCATCCTCATAAGAATATTCAGACAATTCTTTTAAACAAAAATCTTTATTCTCCCTGGCTAGCAAGGAAAGTTCATTGATAGTTTCATAGGTCCATTTGACTCCCATGAATGACAATTGAATTTCATTATCTGCTAATGACAGAGTCTGACTATGGATCTGATGCGCTGTTACTATGGACAACACTGATGGTTGTGAACATTTTCTGGAATGTTTTACGTTTAGTTTTCTGCAAGACTTTAGACTTTGCTGCATACAGATTGCTTTTAAATACTGCTGAAGAGACATCTGATTGACTAGCAATCAGGAGTTCATTAAGAGGATATGGCAATGGAGATATTCTTAACCAGTTATGAATCACAAAAGCTATGAATTCTAAAGGCTTTTCTCTCAGAGTGTGATTCAAAACATCAACTGCCCAATCAAAAAGCTTGCCTGTGAGGGATAGCGGACCCGCTGCCAGCATGCATGTGGCAGCGGGCTCCGCTTCCCAGACTCTCACCGCCGGCATGCCGCCGAGCGGGGTTGTGCAGTCGGCAGAGTCCGTATGCTCGGCGGACTCCGCCACGCAGTTGCCTTCTGTGGGGTCCCCTTCGCCGGCCCTTACCCTCCGCATAAAGCGCGTGCGCGAGAGGAGGCAGGATCTTTATTTCTCGAGACGGGGAGTCAGCAGACCAGGCCAGTCAGCTGACTCCATCTCCTCTGGGGATTGGCTGGGGCTCTGGGGCAGCGCAGGGCAGCTCACTTGCTACATATATGACTTGCTTGTCAGTAGCAAGTTGTCTGCTGTCGTGAATACATCCGTGTTAGCGCTCAGACCTTAGCTCAGTTTCCTAGCTGTTGATACCAAGGATGTCACACCTTAGATTAGGATTGTTTTGTATATTTACCTGTGTTTTGACTCTGGCTATCCCTGACTACTCTTTACGCTAATCACTCTTGTACTTCTGCCTATCTGATTCAAGTTGCCGACCCTGCCTGTTTACCGACTGTGAATCAGCTTTCCGTTTCTGTACTGCTGCCGCCTTCTCTGTTGCTGAACCTGCGCTTGTCTGACCTTTCTCCCTTCAGTGGAACGTCTCCCACTGACGGGTTATCTCTGAGGCTTGCCTCTCCGAGACGCCTGTCCCGGCAGATGATTACTGCCAGGGGCTGAGATTCCTCTCTTTGTCTGGGTTTAAGGATCTCACATACGGGGTTCCCATTCAGAGGTAACCACACCTCTGAGGAATTGCCATGTGGTGGATTCTTCCACGAGTTTACGAAATATTGCTGTCTTTGTTGTTATTTACTGTGTTAGGTGTCCAGAGGTTAGTTATACTTGGATTATTGGTAATTCTGCAGATCATCAATAATCAGGTATATATCTGTATTCTTGGTGATACTGCAGATCACCAATAATCAGATTCTCTCTGTGTGCTGACACCGATCGTTACAGAACAGCAGACCACCATTATGGATGCATTACGCAGCCAGGTTGAGGCTTTGACCACCTCGGTAAATAACCTCATCGAGGTAGTTAAAACGCAACAAACCCAGATCAATCAACTGACTGGGTCTGTGCAGGTCCTTCAAATGACTGTTACCACAATGCAATCCCCTTCGGTCACAGATCTTCGTATCTCAGTGCCTGAGAAATTTTCAGGGCATAGGTCTGATTTCCATAATTTCCGCAATCGAGTTTTGTCCTATTTTGAATTAAGGCCAAATTTATCAGGTTCTGAGTCCCAAAGGGTTACGTTTATAAAGACCTTATTAACCGGGGACTCACAAACCTGGGCATACGGTCTACCGCCGGAAGATATGGCATTAACTTCAGTCCAGGAATTTTTTAAAGCAATGGCTATAATATATGATGATCCAGACGCTTCCATCACTGCCGAGAGGAAGCTTAAAAGTCTTAGACAGGGCCGGGATCCTGTTGAAGTCTATGCGGCAGAATTTCGAAGGTGGGCTGTGTCGGCTAGGTGGGGGTCATATGCGTTGTTGGACCCTTCCTTTCAGGTCTATCAGACGCGGTCTCTGAGCTAATGTTGGGTCATCCTGAACCTAAATCTATTGATGATGCTATTTCGTTGGCCGTCCGAGTGGACCGCCGGTTATGTTATCAGCGTCAGTCAAGAGGGAAAAGTGCGCTAAGGTCACTATCCTATGCCTCCTCGTCACATACCCAACCCACAGATGAACCGATGCAGATCGGACATTCCCGCCTGACACAAGCCGAGAGGGATCGCCAGAGGTCTGAGAAGCTTTGTCTGTATTGTGCAGAGGAGGGTCACTTTGCAAAAAATTGTCCCAAGAAGTCGGGAAACTCTGCCGCCTAGGAGTAGTTGGAGGTAGCACCCTAGGCGAGCAGACGTTACCTCTGAACAATAATCATTTACTCTTACCTTGTTCTATTTCTTGGGAAGGCCGGGCCGCATGCACTGAGGCCTTCGTGGACTTTGGCTCAGCGACCAATTTTACTGACTACGAGTTTGTAAAAGACTGGGAGTCCCGTTACATTCCTTAAACCGTCAACTAGTAGTCACTGCAGTAGATGACTCTCCATTGCAATACAGACAACCCCTCTCTCAGACCCCGCTGTTGTCATGCACGATAGGGGTTTTACACAAAGAGAAATTACAGTTTCTCGTGCTACGCATGACAACCTCCACCATTATCCTTGGTATGCCCTGGTTGCAGCTCCACTCCCCGCAGATTGACTGGGCCTCAGGCCAATTACTCAGTTGGTCACCGTATTGTCAAAATCATTGTTTGGCGAAAATAGCTATTTGTACCACCAAGGTGGAGGTTAAAGGGGTGCCAAAACAATACACTGAATTCGCTGACATCTTCTGTCCTAGGTCCGCTGATAAACTCCCACCTCATCGGAGTTTCGACTGCCCCATTGACTTGAGATTTGGTTGTATGCCCCCTAGAGGTCATCTCTATAATTTGTCCGGGCCTGAGAAGCTGGCAATGCGGGAATACTTTGCAGAAAATCTGGCAAAGGGTTTCATTAGACCTTCCCGGTCACCGGCCGGGGCAGGGTTCTTTTTTGTGCAAAAAAAAAGACAGTTTTCTTAGACCTTGTATTGATTATCATGGTCTAAACAAGATCACCATAAAGAATCGCTATCCTTGGCCCTTGATAGACGATCTTTTCGCTCAGATAACTAGTGCCAGTATTTTTTCAAAATTGGACTTACTTGG
Source organism: Hyperolius riggenbachi (assembly GCF_040937935.1). Lineage (NCBI taxonomy): Eukaryota > Metazoa > Chordata > Amphibia > Anura > Hyperoliidae > Hyperolius > Hyperolius riggenbachi. The sequence goes on along the minus strand of NC_090647.1, from coordinate 376,577,061 downwards.
GGCATACAACCTGGTACGCATCAGGGACGGTGACGAGTGGAAGACGGCTTTTAACACGCCCGACGGGCATTACGAGTATCTGGTTATGCCCTTCGGGCTGTGTAACACCCCGGCCGTCTTCCAGGAACTGATTAACGAGGTCTTCAGGGAGGTGCTGGGAAAGTTTGTACTCGTGTATATGGATGATATATTGATTTTTTCCCGAAATCTTGTTGAACATCGTAAACATGTGAAATTCGTATTAAAGAAATTGAGACAGAATTCGCTCTATGCAAAACTAGAGAAGTGTCTCTTTGAAGTCACTCAGATTCCTTTTCTGGGTTACATCATTTCCACTTCAGGTCTCTCTATGGACCCAGAAAAGGTCTCCGCTGTCTTGGGTTGGCCCCAACCGGTGGGCTTGAAAGCTTTACAGAGATTTCTTGGCTTCGCCAACTACTACTGGAAGTTCATTAAGGGGTTTTCCTCAGTAGTTGCCCCCCTTACCAGTCTTACCAAGAAGGGGGCTGATCCATATCATTGGACATCGGAGGCCCAGGCAGCCTTCGATACCCTAAAAAAGTTGTTTTGTTCTGCACCCATTCTGAGACATGTAGATGTTACCCTTCCATTCATCTTGGAGGTAGATGCATCAGAGATTGGGGTTGGAGCTGTGCTGTCTCAGCGTTCAGGACTTCAGGGTAAACGGCACCCATGTGCCTTTTTTTCCCCGTAGATTCTCTCCGGCGGAGAGAAACTACGACATTGGTAATCGGGAACTGTTGGTCATTAAGTTAGCCTTTGAGGAGTGGCGCCATTGGCTAGAGGGGGCAGAACACACGATCACGGTCTTCACAGACCATAAGAACTTGGAGTACATTGAAGGGGCTAAGAGGCTTAGTCCTCGTCACACCCGCTGGTCTTTATTTTTCTCGCGTTTCAGATTTGTCATCACATACACCCCAGGTAGTAAGAACGTCAAAGCGGATGCTCTCTCCAGAGGTTTTGAGCCTGAGACAGCGCAGTCCGCAACTCCCGAGAGCATTCTTCCTTGCAAAGTGGTGCTTGCTGCCACTGAGACCTGGGAGGATTGGGCAGTCACATTAGCTGCCCACCAGTTAGATACTCCGGAAGGGAAACCAGAGTGGGTTTTGTTTGTACCACTTCCCTTCCGATTACAGATCATGCAGTTGTTCCATGCCCATAAGAACGCAGGTCACCCTGGAGTTACTCGCACTCTGGACTTGCTCACGAGGTGTGTTTGGTGGCCTTCATTGGCCTCTGATTGCAGAGAGTTTTTCAGGGAATGTGTTGTGTGTGCCAGGAGCAAACCTTCTCGCCAGGCCTCTGTGGGTACCCTGCAACCCCTGCCAGTGCTGAGTGAACCATGGACCCATCTGTCCATGGACTTTGTTGGCGAGCTTCCTCGGTCCGAGGGTATGACAGTCATATGGGTGATTGTAGACAGGTTCAGCAAAATGGCCCATTTTGTTCCCCTGAAAGGATTTCCTTTAGCTTAAGAGTTGGCAGATCTCTTTATACAACACATTTTCCGCTTGCATGGGATTCCGGATGATGTGGTTTCCGATAGAGGAGTCCAATTTGTGTCTACGTTTTGGAGGGCTTTTTGCCATAGTTTGGGTATGAATTTGTCCTTTTCATCTGGGTACCACCCACAGACCAACGGACAGACCGAAAGGGTTAATCAGGCACTAGAACAATTTCTCAGATGTTATGTGGCGGATGCGCAAACAGAATGGGTTCGATTTTTGCCCTTCGCGGAATTTGCGCACAACAACCTGAAAACCTCCTCTACGGGATTGTCCCCTTTTCAGGTTGTATCAGGAAGGTCTCCTAAATTTTCCCCTTTACCGGTGTGTTCCTCTCCCTTTCCAGCCCTGGAAGAGTGGCAGAAGGTGTTAAAGGAGCTTTGGGCACAGGTGAAAAAGAGTTTAGGGGTAGCCTTTCAAAGTCAGAAGAAACAGGCAGACAAGAGGCGAACTGTTGAGTGGCACTTTACCCCGGGGGACATGGTGTGGGTGTCAACCAGACATTTGGCACTCAGACAACCGTCCACCAAGTTGGGTCCAAGGTTTATAGGGCCTTATCCGATGGCCAAAAAGATCAATGACGTTTCTTATGTGATTGGTCTCCCAGCCAGCATGAGAAGTGGGAGATCATTCCACGTCTCTTTGTTGAAGCCGGCAGTATATGTGGATTCCTCTCCCCCCCCCCCCCCCTAGTGGTAGTGGAGGGCCAGGCAGAATTTGAGGTGGAAAAGATTTTGGATTCTCATTTGGTACAAAATTCTGTGCAGTATCTAGTCCATTGGAAGGGGCATGGGGTGGAGGACAGACCTTGGGTACCAGAGGGTCGCATGCATGCCGAGAGGTTGAGGAAGAGGTTTCATCAGTTACATCCTGAGAAACCAGGTGGTAAGTGTCCGGAGTCCACTCCTCAAGGGGGGGGGGGGAGTACTGTGAGGGATAGCGGACCCGCTGCCAGCATGCATGTGGCAGCGGGCTCCACTTCCAAGACTCTCACCACCGGCGTGCCACCGAGCGGGGCTGTGCGGTTGGTGGAGTCCCTATGCTCGGTGGATGCTGCCGCGCAGTTGCCTTCTGTGGGGTCCCCTTCGCCAGGCCCTTACCCTCCGCATAACGCGCGCGAGAGGAGGCAGGATCTTTATTTCTCGAGACGGGGAGTCAGCTGACCAGGCCAGTCAGCTGACTCCATCTCCTCTGGGGATTGGCTGGGGCTCTGGGGTGGCGCAGGGCAGCTCACTTGCTACATATAGGACTTGCTTGTCAGTAGCAAGTTGTCTGCTGTCGTGAATACATCCGTGTTAGCGCTCAGACCTTAGCTCAGTTTCCTAGGTATTGATACCAAGGACGTCACACCTTAGATTAGGATTGTTTTGTATATTTACCTGTGTTTTGACTCTGGCTATCCCTGACTACTCTTCACGCTAATCGCTCTTGTACTTCTGCCTATCTGATTCAAGTTGCCGACCCTGCCTGTTTACCGACTCTGAATCAGCTTTCCGTTTCTGTACTGCTGCCGCCTTCTCTGTTGCCGAACCTCCGCATGTCTGACCTTACTCCCTTCAGTGGAACGTCTCCCACTGACGGGTTATTTCTGAGACTTGCCTCTCCAAGACGCCTGCCCCGGCAGACGATTACTGCCAGGGGCTGAGATTCCTCTCTTTGTCTGGGTTTGAGGATCTCACATACGGGGTTCCCATTCAGAGGTAACCACACCTCTGAGGAATTGCCGTGTGGTGGATATTTCCACGAGTTTACGAAATATTGCTGTCTTTGTTGTTATTTACTGTGTTAGGTGTCCAGAGGTTAGTTATACTTGGATTATCGGTGATTCTGCAGATCATCAAAAATCAGGTATATATCTGTATTCTTGGTGATACTGCAGATCACCAATAATCAGATTCTCTCTGTGTGCTGACACCGATCGTTACATTGCCCTTAAACAGAGTGCAAACTATCTGATCAGCCCAAGTAGAAAATGCTGGAGTCTGAAAATCTGGATTTAACAAGAACCTAACCAATTCTGGTATAAATGTGCTTGCTGGTTCACAGTCAAGCTTTTCAAATCTTTCTAAAGACAGGGAACCATAACACATGGTGTTATAAGTCTCCTCCATGTGATTTTGTGTGTGGCCCGTCATAATGTAATGCTGGGGGTCATACTTTCTGACCACCCAGCGCTACAAGGCTAAGAGCTGGATAATGGAAGAGGTTACACAGGCTGCCCAGAGCAACTGCAGCTCTGGGCTTCTGATATCGCTAGAAATAAAACACAATGGCAGCGCAGTGCGATGTTGCGCTGCCTTAGTTCGCACTGTACTGCCTAGCCATAGCAAGCTTTCAGACAGGTACAAGACAGGACTATAGCTTGGAGCATAACTAGTAGCAATCGCAGCTCACAGTCATGTCCACAGTAGCAGAGCAAGCAGGCTAACAACAGTCACCAGCAAGCATCCACCCAGGCAAGACTACAGGATAGGACATAACTAATAGCAACTGCAGCCTATAGTTATGTTCCCAGAAACTAGAGTAGCAGGAATACTACAGTCACCAACGTGATGATGGCAGAATCCAAGCTATCTGGATAATGGACTTCACTGATCCACCGCGGATGCAGTGAACGTCCATCAAGCATGGAACTAGGCAATACACAATAATAAGAAAAATAACAAACAGCTCAACTAACAGATAAATGTATATTAGCAAGTCTGCATGTATATTTATCAAGAACTAGCTAAAACACAAGTAATAAGGTTGCATAGAACTACAATAACAGAACTATACAGAGTAACAAGGTGCCCAGTAGATCAGCGTACTGACCACTATGACGGGCGGGGTATAAAATGGGAGGCAGACTTTTATGCTGGCATCAGCCAATGGATGCAGGTATACAAATCTCCACACAGCTGAATGGTAATCACTCAATCCTGTGCTGGCTTGATTACCATTTGCTAGCTGGCTGTGAATGCAAAGGACCCCCATAAGAAATATATGCAGAATAATGTAACAACATGCATGCAAGAAATCCAGGGCTATCTGGCCAAAGCTCAGCTGCAACAAGCAATTGGTGGAATGATGACAGCATCCTGCGCTGCCCAGAACTGCAGAGCGATTGCAAATGACAATGAGACCCATTGCAAATGCACAACCAAATGCAAGCAGATAAGCCAGAACTGTCCGTTTGCAGCTCCACTGCAATGGACAGAATACGCTACAGGAGGGGTCCTTACAGCTGAAATGTGAAAATTCCACTTGTCCATAAGGTGAAAACAACCCACGGGCTGAAGTGGTTAAACTTTGAAACAGACCATCAGGGGCGTAACTAGAAATCACTGGGCCCCCCTGCAAATATTTGGATGGGGCCCCCCCCATAGGTGCCAAACAATCGTAATGGGGCAGCGTTTCACTGTAAATTAATTGTAAAGTGGGCAGCATTTTACCAGACAATCGTAATGTGGGCCAGAAAATCGTAATGTGGGCAGAGTTCACCAGAAAATCGTAATGTGGGCAGAGTTCGCCAGAAAATCGTAATGTGGGCACCAGTCACCAGAAAATCGTAACGTGAGCAGCAGTCACCAGAAAATTGTAACGTGGACAGCATTCACCAGACAATCGTAATGTGGGCAGCGTTCACCAGAATATCGTAATGTGGGACAGAAAATCGTAATGTGGGCAGAGTTCACCAGAAAATCGTAATGTGGGCAGCGTTCACCAGAAAATTGTAACATGGACAGCATTTACCAGACAATCGTAACGTGGGCAGTGTTCACCAGAAAATCGTAATGTGGGCCAGAAAATCGTAATGTGGGCAGCAGACACCTGAAAATCGCAATGTGGGCAGCAGACACCTGAAAATCGTAATGTGGGCAGCAGACGCCTGAAAATCATAATGTGGGCAGCAGACACCTGAAAATCGTAATGTGGGCAGCAGACACTTGAAAATCGCAATGTGGGCAGCAGTGACCAGAAAAATGCAATGTGGGCAGCAGTGACCAGAAAATCGTAATGTGGGCAGCAGACACCAGAAAATCGCAATGTGGGCAGCAGACACCAGAAAATCATAATGTGGGCAGCAGACACCTGAAAATCGTAATGTGGGCAGCAGGCACCTGAAAATCGTAATGTGGGCAGCAGACACCAGAAAATCATAATATGGGCAGCAGACACCTGAAAATCGTAATGTGGGCAGCAGACACCAGAAAATCGCAATGTGGGCAGCAGTGACCAGAAAATCGCAATGAGGGCAGCAGTGACCAGAGAATGGTAATGTGGGCAGCAGACACCTGAAAATGGTAATGTGGGCAGCAGACACCAGAAAATCGCAATGTGGGCAGCAGACACCTGAAAATCGTAATGTGGGCAGCAGACACCAGAAAATCGCAATGTGGGCAACAGACACCAGAAAATCGCAATGTGGGCAGCAGTGACCAGAAAATCGTAATGTGGGCAGCAGACACCAGAAAATCCTAATGTGGGCAGCAGTCACCAGAAAATCGCAATGTGGGCAGCAGTGACCAGAAAATCGTAATGTGGGCAGCAGACACCTGAAAATCACAATGTAGGCAGCAGACACTAGAAAAAAAAATGCACCTGTGAAAAAAAAACAATTCACTTACCTGACAGAAGTCTTCTCCTCTCCCGGCATCTGGTTCGCAGCTCCCTGAGTCCTCCTGCAGCACATCTCCCGCGCTGACAGGCAGAGTGCAGGGCTACGGCAAGATGGCTCCCGAAGCCCTGTACTAGAGACACAGTCTCCAGTGTAGGGCTTCTTCGGCGGCCATCTTGCCGTAGCCCTGCTCTGCCTGCCGGAGACTATGCAGGCTGCTGGAGCGGGGCTGCGGGGAATGAACTGGCGCAGCGTCTATTAGACGCTGCGGCCAGTTGAGCACCTTGCTGGGGGGCCCAGAGCAGCGCTCCCCCCACGCACAGTGAGCGGGCCCCAGAGCAGCCCCGGGCCCCCCTGCGGCTGAGGGGGTTGCATCCCCGGTAGGTACGCCGGTGCAGACCATTGCTAATGACCATTTGAACTCCCCTGCAGTAAAACCTTTTTTGAAGCTGTCTAATCAGATGTATTTTATAAACAAGTTTTATTCAGCACAAGGACTATGTGTTTCACAGTCTATACTTGCTTCATCAGGTCAATAACGTGCCAACAGCCAATGTGGTAGTCAAGCCTGGGGCACCTTTGGTCTACCGTTGGCTGTCGACATTTTACTGACCTGTTGAAGCAGCTGTAGGCTGTGAAACATGTTGTCCTAATGCTGAAAAAGATTGCAAAATACATCTGATTAGTCTCCTTGAAGGGAGTCTGATTTCATATTTAAATTTCTATCATTTTGAGTGCCTCCTACCTTATAGTGTTCTGATGTATATTTTTAATTAATGTATTCAAATAATTGTTATCTACTTGTTAATGTCAAAAATTCTGTTAACCTGTGATTTATTCTAGGAAGTTTATTTAATAATGTTTCTGTATCCTGATTTTATTTGACATTATAATGACATAATTGTTTGCATAATTCATTCTAAACACATGTTGTGTTGAACTGATATTTATCAAATTCTCAAGGTATTAAAGAGCTAAAAAACCATAGCACTTAATCAATCCTACCGCCTGGTTTAAACAGACTAGAAAGGACAAAATTTGCATGGGAAATTCAATAGCAAAAGAAAGACTTTAATACAAAGTGTTGGTGTATGTACCCTTGGCTGCAACACTACATCTTAAAATTAATCTTTCCTACCAGACTCTGACTATACTAGTCTTATTGCAATTCTCCTTTTGTCTTTGCTTAAAGAACAGCCTGAAGATATAAAGTGGATTCACCCTATGTATGATAAATCTCCCATACTCCTCTGATTAAAGCAATATGTTTTCTGTTACCAGTGATTAGCAGGAGACACTCGGAGATAATTTATGACCACCTACATTGTAATTACAAAAATTGGTTTCCATAATTACTTTCCTCTGGTGTATACCATAAAAGGAGTTGCTTGTTTAAGGGGAGAATACCTAATTTCAATCTAAAATTAGAATTACATGCTCTCTAATAAATTGTTACTAAGTAGTAAGTACGGCACAGTAGATAACTGGATATACTGTATTCCTGCCATTGCTATTATATTTTATTTGCTGCAGTCATTGGATCAGGCTGTCAATGCCTCCACTGTATACATTTAAATAGACTGGTGCTTACCACAAGTGCTAAATGTGATATTATGTATGCTAAGAGGAGAGGAAAAAGAAAGCTACGGGTATTCTCAAAAATTACTTATATCCACTATTTGAAAAATGTAACAAAATTACTTTATTAATTGCATGTAATATAAAACATTATATCAAAGATAAAAAAATAAAAAACTGAGATGGCCATCCCATCAAACAGCCAATCACGTCTCACATCCACCACCACACATGCACTGCCTATCTCTAGCGCTAGGGTATTACAGTGTAAAAGAGGACAGGAAGGACCTCCAATCCAACAGTCTCCTATTTGTGTACGTTTAATGGTGCAATAACTCCCAAACAGATTGAAAATCTCGGATTCACAGAGGAATAGCACTAATACTGCATTGCAACAGGATCAAGCGAAGCAGAAGTCAGCCATGCACAAAAGTTAATCCAGCAGCGTGCAAAAGATAAACAGCAGGCAAAGCTGAGTAAATGACACAGTTCCACACCAGCATAGATATCTCACCAACTCACGGGTCTTCATATACACCTCCATGTGGGATCCGCTGTTAGCTGCATGCATGGATCCTCATATCAAGACCAGTGGAGGCCGCCATGTAAAGAGCAGTGTCTCACAGCTGCTGATCAAGAAGAATGGTTGAATGGCAATAGCTGGAAGATAAAGGGGCAATGCTGCTGTACCCAGCGTAGTCCACTACATGTCCGTTGGTCCAGCAGCTCTGTGTACTCCAAGTGGGGTGAGAAGCATGGTGTGGGGAGCCGTGAGGCGTGAGGTCTGCAGGACAGGACGCCAGCTCAGTAGTGGCACGGCCCTAAAACAGCTAAATGTGATAGCTTTTGTTTTTTTTGCAGCAATTTCATTCTTATTTTTACTATAATTTATATTATGAAATTTGTAAAACAGCACATAACTGTATAGAGAAGATACAACAGTTAAAACACCATAACACAATGACAAGAATATCAGAGAGATAAAATATAAGTATACTCTGTACTGTACTCTAAATGACATACCAACAATGGATTCTATGGTCAAGTATAACATACTCATACTGTAGAGAGTCAGCAAAATAATAGTCCAAAACATGCGTCCAAGATGGAGCTTGTACATGTTCATGAAGGTGTAGGAACTGCATTAGAGGGTTGGCCCAGAGGATACCTGATAATTCATGGAGTCCAAACCTGGATAAAAAAAACAGTATCTTTTACAGTGTGAGACATTTGTTCCATATGATATATCCACCACATCCTCTGCAGCAACCAATAGGTAGGTGGTAAAGGGCCTTTCCAAAACTTTGCTATAAGACACCAAATAGCAGCACAGAACAAGGCTAAAGGCCATGGGAATTTGCACAAAACAAGGCCACAAACATATCTTTAGGAACACTGAATTTCAATGTAAGGGAGATTTGTTTAAAACAATCATCCTATAACTTCTGAATGGAGGGACATTGCCACCAGCAATGGAACATGTCAGCATTGGGAGACGCACAACGAAAACAGTTTGGGGAGGAAATAGCCTTAAACTTGGCCAGCTTCTTGCGGGTAAGGTACCAGCTATATAAGATTGTATAAGCTTTCTCCTTGATAATTAATTTTGACAAGGCCGTGGCCATATTGGTGAAAATCTCATCCCAATCAATCTCCATATCAGGATCAGTAGGGAGAAAAGATTCCCATTTTTCCATGGGTGAAATAACAGGGGGTAAGAAATCATGCCACAATATCTCGTAAAGCCTAGAGATCAAGCCCAGCCTATTAGAGCCAAGCTTAAACTCGTACTCAATAGGAGAAAAATCCCAATCAGGCATATCTCTGAAGATCAAGTTAACATAGCGCCACACTTCGTAGATAGCAAAAGAAGGAGTTGCTTGGGAGATTGTAGTTTGATTTAAATTTTTCCCATGACATAACCTTATGATCCTCAATCAGCTGGCCAAAAATTGAAATTCCCTGATGCCTTCCAGGTATCCCATTAAACGGCACAGGTTTCAAAAGGGAGCGAATGGTTATGAATTAAGGGTTCCAGGAGGGCATGAGAAGACCAGAGCTTAACCCGCTTGTTCCATGCATGCCAGGTATGCACAACTGTGGTAATAAATGGAGAGATGGATAGTTTAGCTAAGACCCTATTATGGGAAGGGAGCCAAAGAAGGTCTTTGACACGAGAGGAGAGACAAGCTGGTCTTCCAAAGAAACCTATCTAGGCAGAGATAATATATTCCCCCAGGCCGTGTTTTGTGCTAATCTAGCTGCCTTATAATACGAGATCAGGCAAGGGAGCCCAGTCCCACCCTTTGCTTTGGACCTGGCTAGATAAAGAAATGTTTTTCTGGGATACCTACCTTGCCATATGGACCTAGTAATTTGATGTTGTAATTTCGACATATTCTTAGTGACAACAGAAATAGGAAGTGCTCAAAAAAAGAAATGATCTTCAAACAATAGTTATCTTAACCGTGAATATATTACCAAAAAGCGATAAAGGAAAATCATGCCAAGTGGTGGGTAGATGCCACAAGTGAGCGAGTAAGGGGATTATAAATTAATGTTGCAAAGATCCTCTAATTTAGATATAAGCATCACTCCCAGATACGTTAACCCGTGGAGTTTCCATTTAAACCCTAAGCCTGCTGCAGCAACTGCTATTGAATGGCTGAGAGACATATGGGGATGGTCGTTGATTTGGAGGAGTTTATTTTAAAGCGAGAGACTGCACTAAATTCCTAAATCTCTTTTACCAGATTGGGGAGGGAGATATCAGGGCTGGAGAGGGAGAACATGTATCATCAGCAAAGAGAGAAATAGTGAATTCCTCCTCTCCGACCTGAATGCTAGGATAACAAGGGAGGCGCATATTCTGGCAGCCAGGGGCTCCATACACATAGCAAAAAACAAGGGTGACAAGGGACAACCCTGCCTAGTACCATTCTGTTTTACATTTTTCTCCAACAGTATGCCCATGTTGCAAATTTTAGGAGATGGGGAGATGTATAGATTATGAACCACACTGAGAAATCGATCAACCATTTGGAATTTCTGAAAGGTCATACAAGGAAAGTGCCAATCCACCCTATCAAATGCCTTCTCTGTGTCCACAGAGAGAAGCAGAGAAGGCGTTCAGTTACTAGATGCCCAGTGAAGCAGACCCAGATTGCGTAGTCAGTTATTCATAGTCCGTCTACCTAAAATGACCCCGACTGGTCTGGGTGTATTATCCTCTGTAGAACTGGATTGTGACACAAAGCTAAAATTTATGCAATTATTTTTAGATCTGTATTAATTAGAGAGGTGAAAGTGCTAACCACTAGAGATGGGCCGAACTGTTCTGCCAACGAATAGTTTGCAACAAACAAAAGGTGTTCTCTAATTGTGTTAGTTCACATTTTCTCCATAGACTTTAATAGGCCTAGCGGTATGGACGAACCTGGCTCCTCCAACAAAAACATGCTGAAAGTGGTATGGACGAGCCGCAAGGCTCATCCATGCCACCAGAGAGATTTCTAACTGCTCTGTCCCGCCAGCTCCACTTTTTCTCTTCAGTGGGATCCCCTAGGATGGCTGGATGCCTGTCGGCACACTATGAATAACAATCTGTGCTACCCATAGTGTGCAAAGCAAGCATCCAGGTACAGTTTAGATCTGTGTGCAGTACCGGGACACGGCTTGATGACATCATCAAACCGTGTCCCGGTACTACACACAGACCGGAGCTGTACGCAATGGAGGAAGGTGTGTGGCTGCCGCTGGAGAGAGGCCAGGGTGAGTAAATACTATTTCCCCTAAACACCAGGGACAGGGGCATAGCTAGAAATGCCTGGGCCCCATAGCAAAAACATGTTATGCCCCCCCCCCATGACCTTCCAACCCCACGGACCTCCCACCTAAACATTCCTCCAGGACCCTCCACCCCAAAAGTACCACACCCCTCTAAGTACAGTATAAGTAGCCAGGTCTATAGGTGTCCGCAGTTTAGGTAGTATTCAGGGGCGTAAATAGAAATCACTGAGCCCCCTTGCAAAAATGTTGATGGGCCCCCCACATAGGTGCCATATGATCGTAATGGGGCAGTGTTTCACAATAAAATAATTGTAATGCAGCAATGTTTCACCATCAAATAATCGCAATGTGTGCAGCATTTCCCCAGAAATTAATCGTAAAGTGGGCAGCATTTCACCAGAAATTAATCATAAAGTGGGCAGCATTTCACCAGAAAATAATCGCAATGTGGGCATCATTTCAGCAGAAAATAATTGCAATGTGTGCATCATTTCACCATAAAATAATCGCAATGTGTGCATCATTTCACTATAAAATAATCACAATGTGTGCATCTTTCACCATAAAATAATCACAATGTGTGCATCATTTCACCAGAAAATAATCAATAGAGATGTCCCGAACGGTTCGCCCACAAACGGTTCCAGACGAACTTTAGGTGGTTCGCGTTGGCCGGCTAAGGCGAACTTTTGCGGAAGTTCGATTTGCCCCATAATGCTCCATTGATAGAACTTTGACCCTCTACATCACAGTCAGCAGGCACATTGTCACCAATCAGACTACACTCACTCTTGGAGCCCCACTCACCCTTATAAAAGGAAAGGTTCTGCCGTCGTTTTACTCACTCGTCTGCCTCCAGTAATTAGTTAAGGGACAGCTGCTGACAGACTCTGCTAGGGAGAGTTTAGTTAGGATCTTGTAGGTTTGTTCCTAGCTGATCGTTATTCCTTATACTCACTCCCTCCTCCTGGAGGGAGGAGGGTCTCATCTTCCAGGGAATTGTAGTATTTCAAAAGCCAGCTTACATTCCGTGGCTGGGAATTGAACCCAGGTCTCAGTGTGCGGTATGTAACTCATTTAACCAATATACCACCAACAACACTACATGCTGAAGCCAGCCTAGCATGTACTGTTATGATCAATCCAAGAGAAAAATTAGCTTGCTTAATCCATGGAATTGTACTATATCAAAAGCCAGCTTACATACCATGGCTGGGAATTGAACCCAGGCTGGGAATTGAACCCAGGTCTTAGTGTGCAGTAGGTAACTCATTTAACCACTATACCACCAAGAACACTACATGCTGAAGCCAGCCTAGCATGTACCATTATGATCAATCCAAGAGAAAAATTAGCTTGCTTAATCCACGGAATTGTACTATATCAAAAGCCATCTTACATACCATGGCTGGGAATTAAACCCAGGCTGGGCATTGAACCCAGGTCTCAGTGAGCGGTAGTTAACTCATTTAACCACTATACCACCAACACTACATGCTGAAGCCAGCCTAGCATGTACCATTATGATCAATCCAAGAAAAAAATTAGCTTGCTTAATCCACGGAATTGTACTATATCAAAAGCCAGTTTACATACCATGGCTGGGAATTGAACCCAGGTCTCAGTGTGTGGTAGGTAACTCATCTAACCACTATACTACTAACAACACTACATGCTGAAACTTCTTGGAGCAGACTTACTTCCTCCCTCCAAAAGACACACATACATCCCCATAAAATCATTCAACAGCAACTGCATGCACGGTCTTTGTGGTACACAGTCTGTGTGGCCCAGTTGGTAAGTGCGTTTGGCTGTTAACTGCAAGGTTGGTGGTTCAAGCCCACCCAGGCATGGCCTTGCCTTTTGTGTTCAACAGTTGTCCGAAGAGAACCCCAGATAGCCAGGTAGATTCCTCTCTCTCTCTCTCTCTCTCTCTCTCTCTCTCTCTCTCTCTCTCTCTCTCTCTCGTAGGGATGGTCACCGCTTTCCGCGGAATTGTATTTTCCGCAATTTAAGGCGGAAATTGGTCATTCCGTTCCGTTTTAAGCTGAAAATTCACTTCAATGGCATCAAGTCCTAGAGAGAGAGAGAGAGAGAGAGAGATAGAGAGAGAAATAATTTTTCTTTTGGGTATATCACAATAGTACATGCTAGGCTGGCTTCAGCATGTAGTGTTGTTGGTGGTATAGTGGTTAAATGAGTTACCTACCGCACACTGAGACCTGGGTTCAATTCCCAGCTCAGCCTGGGTTCAATTCCCAGCCACGGTATGTAAGATGGCTTTTGATATAGTACAATTCCGTGGATTAAGCAAGCTAATTTTTCTCTTGGATTGATCATAATGGTACATGCTAGGCTGGCTTCAGCATGTAGTTTTGTTGGTGATATAGTGGTTAAATGAGTTACCTACTACACACTGAGACCTGGGTTTAATTCCCAGCCCAGCCTGGGTTCAATTCCCAGCCACGGTATGTAAGCTGGCTTTTGATATAGTACAATTCCGTGGATTAAGCAAGCTAATTTTTCTCTTGGATTGATCATAATGGTACATGCTAGGCTGGCTTCAGCATGTAGCGTTGATGGTATAGTGGTTAAATGAGTTACCTACTGCACACTGAGACCTGAGTTCAAATCCCGGCCCGGTATGTAAGCTGGCTTTTGAAATACTACAATTCCCTGGAAGATGAGACCCTCCTCCCTCTGCGAGGAGGGAGAGAGGATTCCTGATGTCATAAAGTAGTGTAGGCCTGCAATTGAACTTTCTATGAGATTTCTGACCTTAAAACACTGCTTTTTATTAAATCCAGATTTTTTTCTGGGACTTTTAATGTGTATTTTACTCAACCATGTCTTCCTCCAGGTATTAGACCCCATGAAACATCATTTCTATCATTTTTCCAATCAGCAGAAATTTTTCAAAATTTTGAAGTTCGCCTCCCCATTGAAGTCTATTGCGGTTCGCGAAAGTTCGTGCGAACCGAACCTTTCGCGAATCCAAAATCGGAGGTTCGCGACATCTCTAATAATCATACAGTGGGCAGCATTTCACCAGAAAATAATCGCAACGTGGGAAGCATTAGCCAGACATGGGTGCCACTGCACCCCCAGCATATAGTTTAGCAAGATATGGGTGCCACTGCCCCCCCAGCATATAGGTTAGCAAGACATGGGTGCCACTGCCCCCCAGCATATAGGTTAGCCAGACATGGGTGCCACTGCCCCCCCCCAGCATATAGGTTAGCCAGACATGGGTGCCACTGCCCCCCCGCATATAGGTTAGCCAGACATGGGTGCCACTGCCCCCCCAGCATATCGGGTATACATGGGTGCCACTGCCCACCCCCCAGCATATAGATTAGCCAGACATGGGTGCCACTGCCACCCCAGCATATAGGTTAGCCAGACATGGGTGCCACTGCCCCACCAGCATATACTTTAGCCAGACATGGGTGCCACTGCCCCCCCAGCATATAGACTAGCCAGACATGGGTGCCATTGCCCCCCCAGCATAAAGGTTAGCCAGATATGGGTGCCACTGGGGACAGCATATAGGTTAGCCATATGGTGGTTCCACTGCCTCCTTAGCCTGCCATATGGTGGTGGAGGTGCCACTGCCCCCCAGCATATAGGTTAGCCATATGGGTGCCACTGCCCCCCAGCATAAAAGTTAGCCATATGGGTGCCACTGCCCCCCCTATATAGGTTAGCCATATGGGTGCCACTGCGTGCCCCCTCATATAGGAAAATCGGAGGTTTGCGACATCTCTAATAATCATACAGTGGGCAGCATTTCACCAGAAAATAATCGCAATGTGGGAAGCATTAGCCAGATATGGGTGCCACTGCACCCCTAGCATATAGTTTAGCAAGATATGGGTGCCACTGCCCCCCCAGCATATAGGTTAGCCAGACATGGGTGCCACTGCCCCCCAGCATATAGGTTAGCCAGACATGGGTGCCACTGCCCCACCAGCATATAGGTTAGCCAGACATGGGTGCCACTGCCCCCCCCCCCGCATAGAGGTTAGCCAGACATGGGTGCCACTGCCCCCCCAGCATATAGGTTAGCCAGACATGGGTGCCACTGCCCCCCCAGCATATAGGTTAGCCAGACATGGGTGCCACTGCCTCACCAGCATATACTTTAGCCAGACATGGGTGCCACTGCCCCCCCAGCATATAGGCTAGCCAGACATGGGTGCCATTGCCTCCCCAGCATAAAAGTTAGCCAGATATGGGTGCCACTGCCCCCCTCCCCAGCATATAGGTTAGCCATATGGTGGTGCCACTGCCCCCTTAGCCTGCCATATGGTGGTGGAGGTGCCACTTCCCCCCCAGCATATAGGTTAGCCATATGGGTGCCACTGCCCCCCCCAGCATAAAGGTTAGCCATATGGGTGCCACTGCCCCCCCCTATATAGGTTAGCTATATGGGTGCCACTGCATGCCCCCCCATATAGGTTAGCCATATAGGTGCCACTGCAGCCCCCCCTATATAGATTAGTCATATGGGTGCCACTGCAGCCCGCCAACCCCCCATGTAGTTTAGCAAATAGCAATATGGTGCCCTGCCCTGGCCACTGCCCCTTTATAGGGTGGTGGTTGGTCTGTCAGCAACTCTCTCTCTCTCTCTTCCTCCAGCCCCCACCCCCCTGGCCCCCTTGCACCTCCATCCACAGAAGCCAGCACCAGGCAAATACATACATACTTACACACAATCCTGCAGCTTGCCTGGCGTAGGGTTGGGTGACGGGTCGGGTCGGGTGTGGGTCGCTCCTCCTCAGGTGATGCGCGGTGTTGGGTCTAATCCAGGCAGGCCTCCGGCTCCAGGGCACGCTCCTAATGTCCAGCTCCAGTCACAGCCAGTCCGCGGTCCGCTCCCTCCTTCTTCATCCAACGTGACATCACTCCTCCTTCTACCTCCCTGGCTGGCCAGAAGCCCGGAACTATAGAATAATTGCGGCCGGCCTGGGAAGCCCGGAACTATAGAGTAATTGCGGCCGGCCAGGGAGTATCAATGCGCGCTGGCCGGAAGTAGTCACCCCTCCCCACACCAGCCACTTTACGAGATGAGGGGGCTGGGGGGTGGGGCGGCTGGGAAAGCCCGCTCTTTTATAATTATCGGGGGGGGGGGAAGCGGGCCGGCATTACAATAATTAAAAAAAAAGTTCTCTGACTGAGCTACGGGCCCCCTGTGACATAGGGCTGCCTCGGGCCCCATAGCAACCGCTATGGTTGCTATACTGATTGCTACTCCCCTGGCCAGGGATCTTTAGGGAGGGAGGGGAAAGCACCTTCCTATACTGCAAATATATACCTGGCTACCTATACTGCACATATATACCTGGCTACCTATACTGCGCATATTTACCTGGCTACCTATACTGCGCATATATACCTGGCTACCTATGCTGCGCATATATACCTGGCTACCTATGCTGCGCATATATACCTGGCTACCTATACTGCGCATATATACCTGGCTACCTATACTGCCCATATATACCTGGCTACCTATACTGCCCATATATACCTTGCTAACTAGACTGCCCATATATACCTTGCTACCTATACTGCCTATCTATACCTGGCCAGTGGCTACCTATGCTGCAGCATTTATACCTGGCTACCTATACTGCTGCATCTACAGTATACCTGGCTACCTATACTGCCGCATCTATACTTGGCTACCTATACTGGTGGGGGGCTAAATACTGCATCGCAAATAATGTTTTTGAGCCCTGGGAGCAATTTAGCCTAGAAACTGCCCTGATTGGAAGCTTAGCTTCCAATGCACACCCTGCATCAGCACATATGGAGACTTAGTGGGGTCTTATACTCACTATTGGCGTGCTGATCCCTCGTTGCATACCTCTGATTAGAGATGGCCCGAACGGTTCGCATGGCTGATTGTTATTGCTAAAATAGCACCCCTCAACAGCTCTTTGAGAGCTAATGTTCTCCTAATGTGTTTTTTTTGTGTTGCCCACTGACACTGGGGCATACTAGGGCACCTACCTATGCCTACCTACCTATACTGGGACTCCTTCCTATGCCTAGCTAACTACTGGGACACCTACCTATGCCTACCTACCTATACTGGGACTCCTACCTATGCCTAGCTAACTACTGGGGCACCTACCTATGCCTATCTACCTATGCTGGGACTTCTACCTATGCCTAGCTATCTACTGGGGCACCTACCTATACCTACCTACCTATACTGGGACTCCTACCTATGTCTACCTACCTATACTGGGACTCCTACCTATGCCTAGCTAACTACTGGGGCACCTACCTATGCCTACCTACCTATACTGGGACACCTACCTATGCCTACCTACTTATACTGGGACTCCTACCTATGCCTAGCTAACTACTGGGACACCTACCTATGCCTATCTACCTATACTGGGGCACCTACCTATGCCTACCTACCTATACTGGTACTTCTACCTATGCCTAGCTAACTACTGGGGTACCAACCTATGCCTACCTACCTATACTGGGACACCTACCTATTCCTACCTACCTATACTGGGACTCCTACCTATGCCTACCTACCTATACTGGGACTCCTACCTATGCCTAGCTAACTACTGGGGCACCTACCTATGCCTACCTATCTATACTAGGGCACCTACCTATGCCTACCTACCTATACTGGGACACCTACCTATGCCTAGCTAGCTACTGGGGCACCTGCCTATGCCTACCTATCTATACTAGGGCACCTACCTATGCCTACCTACCTATACTGGGACTTCTACCTATGCCTAGCTAACTACTGGAGCACCTATCTATGCCTACCTATCTATACTAGGGCACCTACCTATGCCTACCTACCTATACTGGGACTTCTACCTTTGCCTAGCTAACTACTGGGGCACCTACCTATGCCTACCTACCTATACTGGGACTCCTACCTATGCCTACCTACCTATACTGGGACTCCTACCTATGCCTAGCTAACTATTGGGGCACCTACCTATGCCTACCTACCTATTCTAGGGCACCCACCTATGCCTACATACCTATGCTGGGACTCCTACCTATGCCTAGCTAACTACTGGGGCACCTACCTATGCTTATCTACCTATACTGGGACACCTACCTATTCCTACCTACCTATACTGGGACTCCTACCTATGTCTACCTATCTATACTGGGACTTCTACCTATGCCTACCTACCTATACTGGGACTCCTACCTATGCCTACCTACCTATACTGGGACTCCTACCTATGCCTAGCTAACTACTGGGGCACCTACCTATGCCTATCTACCTATACTGGGGCACCTACCTATGCCTACCTACCTATACTGGTACTTCTACCTATGCCTAGCTAACTACTGGGGTACCAACCTATGCCTACCTACCTATACTGGGACACCTACCTATCCCTACCTACCTATACTGGGACTCCTACCTATGCCTACCTACCTATACTGGGACTCCTACCTATGCCTAGCTAACTACTGGGACACCTACCTATGCCTACCTACCTATACTGGGACTCCTACCTATGCCTACCTACCTATACTGACACTCCTACCTATGCCTAGCTAACTACTGGGGCACCTACCTATGCCTATCTACCTATACTGGGACACCTACCTATGCCTACCTACCTATACTGGGACTCCTACCTATGCCTACCTATCTATACTGGGACTTCTACCTATGCCTGCCTACCTATACTGACTTGATCAGCTGGACAGTTGTTCTATCATTGAGCTACCACAGCCCGGCGACCGTATGAGCTTGAAAACCGCTATTGCCATGGTGCGCACCAGTCCAGCACGGCCGTCACTACGCAAACAGCTGTTTGCGGTGCGTTACACAGTGAGTTTGGTGTTTCAGTATGAAGCAGTACTCTAATTACACTCCCTGATTGATGTATACACATACAAGATGTTTTAAAGCACTTTAGTCCTGCAATTTAGCATTCTTTGTGATTTCTGCCCTTAAAACGCTGCTTTGCGTCAAATCCAGATTTTTCCCCGGGACTTTTGGCATCTATCCCACTCATCTATGCTCCCCTCCAGGTGTTAGAACCCTTGAAACATCTTTTCCATCACTTTTGTGGCCAGCATAAATGTTTCTATTTTTCAAAGTTTGCATCCCCATTGAAGTCTATTGCGGTTCGCGAAAGTTCGCGCAAACAGAACCTTTTGCGGAAGTTCGCAAACCAAAAAATCGGAGGTTCAGGCCATCTCTACCTCTGATAGCTTCCTCGGTGCCTTCTTTTATGTCCGTTGCCGAATTTGCTTCTCCCTCTGCATCTGTGATGACATGTTTCCCGGCGATTGGTGTCATCAACATCTCGCGGCAAACCCTTTTTTTTTTTTTTTTTTTTTATTCAATACAATAACTTGTATTGAATTCATTATTAAAAAAAATTGATTAAAAAAAAATGCTTGAAAATTATTTTAAATTAATTGGATCACTTTTTGCACAGAAATCCTGGAGAAATTGAACACTATGGAGGTTAATGGGAGGCAAGCGGCCTCCAACTTTAGCGGTTAATAGCAAAGCCCCCTTACGTGCTAGAAACACCAAACTGTCAGGGTATGTGGAGGGTGACAGTGGGTACAAGAGGAAAAAAAAGACAAAAAAATGGAAAAATAAAGTCAAAAAGACCTTATAGTGTTTTAGAAAATCGATTTTAAAGTTTCATAGGAAAAAATTATACATTTAAATGTGGTAAATGACAGATAATGTAGCAAACCTAACAGTAGTGTAAATTTACATACAGTATATCAACAGAAAGAGCATTGCATTTCATGACGGGGTTTCCAGAGGGTGTGTATGCAGTGTGTACGGACCCCTGGAAACCCCGTGAAAGTGGCAACGCTTTGCCAGGGATCGCTATACAGCCGTAATATGGCTTTATAAAAATCCCTGGTAACTTTACCTATTTTTGAAACTTTTTTTATGTTCAGAGTGTGGGAAATAATAAAAAAAGACATGGAGTCCTTCCTCCTGAGTCTCTTTAACCCCTTGTCCCCATGCAGGCTGGAATAGCCAGAATGTGGAGCCCCGGCCATGTGGGACTTTGCACCCTGAGTTATACCAGCCCGCATGGTCCATGGCATGGGTGGTCTCTGGAGGGGAGGGGCAGCCAAGCCTCCCCCTCCCCACCAGAGCCCTTGTCCAATCCATGGACAAGGGGCTCTTCCCCACCTCCGGTGCCCCAGGAGGAGGTGTGAGTCGATGACGCCCTCGGGGAGGTTCATGGTGGCACCTGGGAGTCCCCTTTAAGAAGGGGACCCCCAGATGCCTGCCCCCTCCCAGGAGAAATGAGTATAGGCGTACAAAGTACCCCTTACCCACTAACCCTTTCCCTTTCCACTCAGAGTTTTTTCCTAAAGGTAGTCGTTTCTACTCGAGTTTTTTTTTACAGAAATGCACTCTTACTCTCTCTCCCATTCTTACATGGAACATAACACAGTAACATGGTATATCTTATTTTACACATTATAACGTTTAATTTAATACCTTATTTGGACAGTTTGGTGTCTTCTATTGGCTGGTAGCAGAGAAGTTGGCCAAAGTATGGTACACTTTCAAACAATTTCCTGGGTGTAATCCTGGCCTGCGTGTGCAAGTTTCACAATAATAGGTGGTTTTTCGCCTGACACCTTGTGTCTTCCTGTCACTGCACACTGTGCAATCTTTGGTGCTTTGATCGGGATTATTAGCAATAAAATGCTGGATGCCATTTAGACGCTCCTCCACGTGCAATGAAGAAGGGCAGCCATATCTCCGCTGAGGCCTAGAGGCTCGTTGTTCGCGAACCAACTCAAGAATTAGGTTCTTGCGGTAGCTGATATGATCCTTTGGTTCATGTGGATGCAACTGGTTGTAAATTATGGAGCTATTCACTACTGCCAGCTCCAACAACCAAAAGCAAGGCCCTAATGACACTTTCTCTTAAGGGGCTATGGCGGCCTTGCTGTAACATAGATTGTAGTGTAACTATTTCAACTAATGTACCCTTCTTAAACTTGAAGATTGTATACAAATGTAAGCAGACTGAAGAATGGCGCAGTGGAAGTGTGCTGGGCCCATAACCCAAAGGTTGATGGATCAAAACCAACCTCTGCTAGGCATGATTTAAATTTTGCTCCTCGCTTTATCGCATGGGCAAACGGTTTCCATAGCCCTATAAGAGAAAGTGTAATAAGGGCCCTGCCGTAACATAGATATTACGGTAGCTAAGACTACTCCTGGGCCTTTCTTGTAGTTGAAGAGATGAGTGAACTGTGACACCACACTTAAAAATCAAAAAAACAAACAAAAAAAAAAACAGCAAACAGAGAAGCTTTCCCATATTGGAGCATTGGATTTGGTAAAGTCTTAAGCCAATGTGTTGTAAGACACAAGTAAGCTTTAGGTTAGCAGGAATGGTTGCATGGCCACCTAGCTTTTCATCCTTCCCGGCCAGCTAGGCTGGCTTCAGCCTGTAGTGTTGGTGGTATAGTGGTGAGCATAGCTGCCCTCCAAACAGTTGACCTGGGTTCGATTCCTGGCCAATGTATGTGAGCATGCTTTTGACATCCTACAAATCCCTGGAAGACAAGATCCTCCTCCTATGGAGGAGGAGGAGGGAGAGAGAAAAAATTACACTTCCTGATAGATGTATACACATGCAAGATGTTGTAGAGCAGTTTAGGTGTGCAATTCAACATTCAATGTGATTTCTGCCCTTAAAATTCTGCTTTGTGTCAAATCCAGATTTTTCCCCAGGACTTTAGGTGTCTATCCCACTCATCCATGCCCCCCTCCAGGTGTTAGACCCTTTGAAACATCTTTTCCATCACTTTTGTGGCCAGCATAATTTTTTCTAGTTTTCAAAGTTCGCCTTCCCATTGAAATCTATGGCGGTTCGCGAACGTTCGCAAGTTTGCAAACGTTTGCGGAGGTTTGCGGACCTAAAATCGGAGGTTCGGGCCATCTCTAGTCAATATCAGTGTCATCACTGTAGCAATAATGCTCATCATCAGTGACAGTATAGTCACTGTCATCACCAGAATCCTGTACATCTGATTCTGAGCTGCTGTCATTCATAATCCGCTGTGCCACCTCAAACGCTGTTATTTTTCTTCTACGTGCTGCGGAGGATGCCTTTGCTCCGCTCTGTAAGGAATTTCCAAGGAATCTTCAAAAAAATAACCGGAAGGGATCTGCAAGAAGGAACATGCAAGGGATTTGCCAGAAATCTGTCAAAAGTAATCTGCCAGGAATCTGCAATGGATCTGCGAAATCTGAATGAAAAAAACCCTGCAAGGGATCAGCCAGGAATCCACCAGAAGTAATTTGCCAGGAATCTGCCAGTAATTTGCTAAAAAGGCCATGCAGAAAAGCAGGAACAATCAGCAACAACAAAGCAGAGTTGATGCTGCTACTTCCTGTCAGCGGTGATTGCCCACTTCCTGTGTAGGGGAGGGGGTACCACTTGTGTGGGCATGTAGTTTTACATGCCCACTAAGTATAGGGACAGAGATCGGGCTTTCCGTGCGGCCAGATGTGCCGCAAACCGCATAGCGGGACATACGATGGAACGCGGATTTCACGATGTCCCACTATGCGGGACATACGAGTGGAAGGGGTTAAATGAAATAAAAACACAACAACAAAAAAAGTTCTTTAACCACTTCACCACTGAGGGGTTTTACCCCTTGAACACCAGAGCAATTTTCACCTTTCAGCGCTCATTCCATTAATTCGTCTATAACTTTATTATTACTTATCGCAATGAAATGAACTATATCTTGTTTTTTTTCGCCACCAATTAGGCTTTCTTTAGGTGGGACATTATGCCAAGAATTATTTTATTCCAAATGTGTTTTAATGGGAAAATAGGAAAAAATGTGGGAAAAAAATATTAT
The DNA here is from genome assembly GCF_040937935.1 of Hyperolius riggenbachi. Taxonomy (NCBI): domain Eukaryota; kingdom Metazoa; phylum Chordata; class Amphibia; order Anura; family Hyperoliidae; genus Hyperolius; species Hyperolius riggenbachi. Next base: position 376,553,670 of record NC_090647.1, on the reverse strand, counting down.
TTTTCAGTTTTCGGCCATGATAGTTTTTAAATAATGCATGCTACTGTAATTAAAACCCATGAAATGTATTTGCCCATTTGTCCTGGTTATAAAACCATTTAAATTATGTCCCTATCACAATGTTTGGTGACAATATTTTAATTGGAAATAAAGGTGCATTTTTTTCAGTTTTGCATCCATCCCTAATTACAAGCCCGTAGTTTATAAAGTAACAGTGTTATACCCTCTTGACATAAATATTTATAAAGTTCAGTCCCTAAGGTAACTATTTATGTTTTTTTTTATTATTGTATTTTTTTTTTTATTACAAAAAAATATAAAATTGGGCAGTGTGGGAGGTAATGGGTTAATTTATTGTGTAAAACTAATGTGTTTGTATATGTAAAATGCTTTAGGGTGTAGTTTTACTATTTGGCCACAAGATGACCACAGTGTGTTTGTTTACAGGCGACCTGTATGCATCCGGAAGGACGCTTACAGGAAGCAGTACGAGGCTGGGTAAATCACAATGATCGCGCTGTTTCTCAAAGAAGCAGCAGATAATTGCGGGGGCTTAGATCAACGAACGAGAATGGATTTTCCCGTTCATTGATCTCCGGGCGAGCGGGCGGCGGCGTGCACGAGCGGCGGGAGCGCGGAAAGTACAGATTTCTCCATCCCTGGTTTTTTAGGGGGGAAAAAAGGGATGGAGAAATTCGCACCGCGGGGGGTAAAGTGGTTAATATTCTTAACCAACCAGAAAAACGTACCTGTACCTTTAAAAAAAGTTCCCACGCCAATATCCTAAGAAATGTCCCTCTTACGGATCCCCTGGAAACCGTGTCATAAAATACATTGCTCTTTCTTTTGATATATAAATTTACACGACCATAAGGTTTGCTACATTTTCTGTCATTTACCGCATTTAAATGTATTAATTTTTTTTTATGGAACTTTAAAATCGATTTTCTCAAAACTCTTTTTGATTTTTTTTTCATCTTGTGCCCACTACCCCCTCCACATATTCTGCAAATGTGGTGTTTCTAGCATGTAAGGGGGCTTTGCTATTAACCGCTAAGGTCGGTGGCCGTTCACCTGCCATGTAAATCTGTGGAGCCCACTGGGAATAGCAGATTCACACATTTTTCAAGAAATTTGGGTTCGAAATTTGCGAACCTAAAATTTGATGTTCGACCCATATCTACTAACCACTGCACTACCTTGTTGCCCTGACACAACACCAGGATACCACTAGGCTGAATACAGAAAATATTGAAAGTCAGGCAGACCAGGCCAGAAATGGGTACTCTTGGAAGAAAACACAGTACCAAATCATTAAGCAAGAATAGCCCAAACAGACCAGGGTCACATATGAGAGGGCTAGGCAAGAGAATGTCAAAGTAAACAAGTAAGGGTCAGTCCAGGAGGCAATCAAACTCAAGATCAAAGGTCAGGCAAGGCCGTAGCACAAGGTAGACTGATAACACACCCCTAGTAGCAAAGCAGGAAAAAAAGGGTGCAGGAGCGCTTTCGGAGAAAATGGTGCCGCTACATAATAAATGCCGTTGTAAGGCTTGGTGGTGTATTCTCCACAGTCAGCATGCAACGCATGAGCTGACGTGGAGGAGGTACACACACTAGCACAAGGAAACAGGCTATCCCTAGTATAGTGGAGGGGAGGACTGACTCCAATAGGAGATTGTGGCGCACAGAGCCGGTGCAGATCTGACAGCCACAAACAATGCTTTCGTTATAACGTCTCAGCGCAAAGTAGCGCTGAGCGCATAAACCAGAACTGAGGAGATCAGGACAGGTAGACAGAATGAACGCTTGCTAGCTAGCGGCTACTTAGCGACAGCAAGCGTCCAAAACCAGACAGACTGGAATGAGGCAGCCAATGCGATTGTAGCGATGGCGTGCCTCACAAAGACAGGACAGGATAGTCAGGAAATAGCAGGATCAAGATAGATGAACGTAACACAGACAAATATACAATAAGTATGTTTTCCTAGCGTATTACAATTACAGCTATCAATGAAACTATTTGTAACGTCTGACTAACATATGTATATATCGGCAATGAACCGATATATGACATAAGCAGGAACGCTGACTAGGACTAGAGTAATACAGGGAACAGGACTCAGAAGGATTCGCTATCTCTTCGCAGAGATGAACGCAATCCACAAACGGTAACAGAACAGGATTCAGAAGGATTCGTTATCTCTTCGCAGAGATGAACGCAATCCACAAACAGTAACAGAACAGGATTCAGAAGGATTCGTTATCTCTTCGCAGAGATGAACGCAATCCACAAACAGGACCAGGAACTGGATAACTAGCTCAGCACGGGTGCTCACGGTACGCGCAAACTACCAAAACGTGCTGGAAGGCTGACTAACTGAACACAGGAAATAAACAGTTCGTGTACGTATATATCAGCGACACTGATGTATCAACGTAACACGAATACAAGGAAAATAATAAACGTGCTGGTATGCATATATAATGGCAATGAACCAATATATGATGCAAAACCAGCAAAGTATCTTTAGAACAAGAAACACGATCGGGGGCTGAAGCGACAGCAAGACATGCTTAAACTGAAGTTATGAAAACCCAAGGAAACCCTGCAGGAAGCAGATCTTTATATAATGAGGTCATCCAATGGGAGCAGACATGCAGATTCCCACACAGGTGAATGATAATCAGTCACAAGCTGACAGCAGGGAAAGACAGACAAAGCTATGCAGCTTGCATGGAAATAGATCAGAACTGCCTGAGCTGCAGCACTACTACTTCCAGCAATAGCTGCTGCAGCAGCGATCATTACAGTACCCCCGCCCTTAAAAGCGGATTCCAGACGCTTTTCAAAACTGAAATTCCCAACAAAACAGTCTGACTGATAATTCATGATGACCGGGACAGCCCGGCAAGACCGAATTCCAGAATCAGTCCCCACAAGACTGGACCCATCAGAACCAGAACCTACAGAACCATGCCCATCAGTACTACAAGCCCCAGTGTGACACCCATCAGAACCATGATTTCCAGAAGAAAGCCCTCCGAAATTCCCTGAGCGATACCCACCGCCTTCCAGGAACCGTTCAGAAACGCCAAAGCCTTTGCAATGCCCACCGGTACTGTCTTTACCAACACAAAACCCACTGTTGAACCAGTCCAAGGCACCAGGACAAGTTTTCTCAGAGACCTCCCAGAACACCTTGAAGCTCCAAAGAGATCCCCATAGGTCAGAATGCCCCTTAGGCTCACATGGAGAACTATCAAGAACCCCTATGGAACCTAGGGCAATTCCCGAGTCAGGGCCACAAGGACAAACATCAATATCAGGGCTTTCAGGGACCAGAACCATCTCTGGGCATGCAGGCAGACTGGCAACATCAGAACGTGTTCCCACTAAGGAAGCATCAGAGCACGCTAACACCTTAGACACACTTGGGCATTCTGGCACACAAAGAACATCTGGGCACACCGGCACAAGAGAAACCTCTGGGCATGTCAAGGAACTGTGAGCCTCAGGGTCAGCCAAGACAGGACCAAAACCAGGACTGGCCAAAAAAAAATCATCATGACTAAACTTCGCAACTACTGGACTTTTACACGAGAATGCTGGATCAGACTTAGATGTCGCTGATTCCAGCAAAGTCAGTAACAAATCAGATTCAGGGGCACTAACAAGACAGGACAAATCTTCTGATGTATGCACTGAACCAGATAGGGACTCCACAACTACCTCTGGACTGGACAGAGACTCATTTAATACACTGGATTGGAGCTCATGAGGCGCTGCAGAACAAGTCAGTATTGCAGCAGCCCCCACTGGACTAGGCAAAACTGAGGAATTCCCTGGACAGGAAGGGGACTCTGGAACCTCTGCCACAGCGGCCAGAGAACCAGAATCTTTCAGGATACAGGGCTGGGTTTCAGGAACACTCATCAGACCGGACTGAAATTCTGAGATTTCTATTATTTTGACCAGAGAATCAGAATTATCCATGTTACAGGGCAAGACTTCTGAAACATTCAGAGGACAGGGCTGGAGTTCCTCGGCTGTTACAACACTGGAGAGGGACTCAACAACATTGGTTAAATCAGACTGTGTACAGGGCAAGGTATCTAACACAATTGCTGACGAGGACAATATTTCAATGGCTTCTGCTTTGCTGGGCAGAAATTCACCAAGTTTTATTAGAGCAGACTGTAATTCCAAAACAGCTGCTAGACAAGTGAATATTACTGCAACACCAACTGAGGTAAGCAGTGCCTCAGACTTCTCTGCTAGAGGATTTGAAATATCCAAAGTACTGGGTGAAGCATAAGACTCTGCGACCACAGCTTCACTGGACAGGATCACTGAACAGTCCATATTGCAGGGCAAAACCATGGAAGCACCTGCTGGACAGCATAATGATTCTGTGACCTGAGTTTCATTGGAGAGATCTACTGCACAATTCATGGTACAGGGCAAATTTATTGGAACATTTTCTGAACAAAGTAATAATTCTGCGATTTCAGGTTCACAGAGCAGATGCTCTGAGCTATTCACGAAACTAGAGCGAGGTGTAGAAACAGGAAGATCAAGACACAATGTTTGCGCATCTGAATCACCATTCAATTGTAAAATTGGAAAATTCAGATGCTGGGGTTCTGAGGTTTCTGGACAGGATTGCTGGGACTCGGAAACTGATGTAGTGCATCTATTGGCATCCGCTGGATCAGACAGGAGTTGAACTTTATTAACACGGGTAATTTCTGCAGAAGTGTTTGCAGAGACAGGCAAGATTTTTCTGGTGTCTGTTTCACTGAACAAAGACTCATGAGTACTGGCTAGGCTGGACTCAGAAGTCAGCAGGACCTCTGGATTCTCTGCTGAGAAATTTGTGCAGGGCAAAGTTAAGAAAGTATCAGTGGCTTCTGTTTTACTGGGAAGTAACACTGAGTTATCCATGGTACAGGGTGGAGTTACAGGAACATTCACAAGACATGGCAGGGACTCAGTAACTGGAGAAGTGGGACAGTCTCCAATTGACAGTGTATCTTCCCTGGTATCAACTGATTGAATCGCATAAAAATCATCCAAAATCATTTTCCACACATCGATCAATGGAGCCACAAAGTCATACCCACACACACCAGTTTTTATTAGGTTATAGGCAGACTTAATGCATGCATTCAATACTAATTCACTTTTTGCACTGTAAAATTGACAAAATGAACTTGAATCATTCTTCCATTCATTGACCAGAGCTTCCATCTCTCATTTCTCAAATGGAGGATTCCAAGCATACTTAACAGGCAGATCACAGTTTGCAGATATGATTGTGGCAGGGACATATATTGGGTTAATTAGCAGGTGATTGGCAGATTCCTTATTCTTAAGAATCTCTAATACCTGTAGCAAGTGTTTAACTGTAGTGTATGCAAACTTTCCTTGCTTCACAAATAAGTTGATTTGTTCAATACTCTGTAATATCTCCTCATAATCATACTCAGATAATTCTTTTAAACAAAAATCTTTATTTTCCCTAGCCAGTGATGAAAGTTCATTAGTAGTTTCATAAGTCCATTTAACTCCCCTGAAAGACAATTGCATTTCATTATCTGTTAATGGCAGAATCTCATTATAGGTCTCAGTCGCTAAGGATAACGACTCTGCAGATCGGACAAGTTTCTTAGAACGTTTGCGTTTTGCCTTAGACCCTGCTGTTTTTGGTGATTTATTCAAGGCTGCAGGAAAATTATCAGGAACACTCTCTGCTTGCTGATCATTTTTGCAAACAATTGAAGGAGCAGCTGATTGGCCTGCTGCCAGTAGTTCATTTAGAGGAAAAGGCAATGGATCTATGCGCAACCAGTTATGGATCACAAACGCTAGAAATTCCAGCGGTCTCTCATTCAAATCGGAATGATTGAGAACATCACATGCCCACTGAAGCAATTGCCCTTTAAACAAAATATAAACTAGCTGGAGTGCCCAGGTTGAAACAGGAGTCGCTTGGAGATCAGGATTGGCCAGGAACCTGGCACATTCAGAGAAAAACTCATTTTCTGTTTCAGAGCTAAGTTCTTCAAATTTCTTAAAGGAACAGAAACCATAATTAACAGTGTCATACTTTCTGGGAATCCCCCCCACAATGGGGATTGGTAATGGGGTTTTCATAATGTAAGGCTTGGTGGTGTATTCTCCACAGTCAGCATGCAACGCATGAGCTGACGTGGAGGAGGTACACACACTAGCACAAGGAAACAGGCTATCCCTAGTATAGTGGAGGGGAGGACTGACTCCAATAGGAGATTGTGGCGCACAGAGCCGGTGCAGATCTGACAGCCACAAACAATGCTTTCGTTATAACGTCTCAGCGCAAAGTAGCGCTGAGCGCATAAACCAGAACTGAGGAGATCAGGACAGGTAGACAGAATGAACGCTTGCTAGCTAGCGGCTACTTAGCGACAGCAAGCGTCCAAAACCAGACAGACTGGAATGAGGCAGCCAATGCGATTGTAGCGATGGCGTGCCTCACAAAGACAGGACAGGATAGTCAGGAAATAGCAGGATCAAGATAGATGAACGTAACACAGACAAATATACAATAAGTATGTTTTCCTAGCGTATTACAATTACAGCTATCAATGAAACTATTTGTAACGTCTGACTAACCTATGTATATATCGGCAATGAACCGATATATGACATAAGCAGGAACGCTGACTAGGACTAGAGTAATACAGGGAACAGGACTCAGAAGGATTCGCTATCTCTTCGCAGAGATGAACGCAATCCACAAACGGTAACAGAACAGGATTCAGAAGGATTCGTTATCTCTTCGCAGAGATGAACGCAATCCACAAACAGTAACAGAACAGGATTCAGAAGGATTCATTATCTCTTCGCAGAGATGAACGCAATCCACAAACAGGACCAGGAACTGGATAACTAGCTCAGCACGGGTGCTCACGGTACGCGCAAACTACCAAAACGTGCTGGAAGGCTGACTAACTGAACACAGGAAATAAACAGTTCGTGTACGTATATATCAGCGACACTGATGTATCAACGTAACACGAATACAAGGAAAATAATAAACGTGCTGGTATGCATATATAATGGCAATGAACCAATATATGATGCAAAACCAGCAAAGTATCTTTAGAACAAGAAACACGATCGGGGGCTGAAGCGACAGCAAGACATGCTTAAACTGAAGCTATGAAAACCCAAGGAAACCCTGCAGGAAGCAGATCTTTATACTGAGGTCATCCAATGGGAGCAGACATGCAGATTCCCACACAGGTGAATGATAATCAGTCACAAGCTGACAGCAGGGAAAGACAGACAAAGCTATGCAGCTTGCATGGAAATAGATCAGAACTGCCTGAGCTGCAGCACTACTACTTCCAGCAATAGCTGCTGCAGCAGCGATCATTACAGCCGTATTTTGTGACTAGATAGGGAAATTTGGGTGCATCTTATATGGATGCTAAATCTGCTACTATATCAACCAGTATTGCCAAGTCCTACTTCAGGTGTGACTTTTTTTTCAACTGGCACTTTCACGGTGCATGATTACATGACTTATATTTATCAGTATTAAATGTTATCTGCTATATGGGTACCCATGGTGTCATCATAACTCCCACCCATATAGTATATATGTGGTGAGCTATATAACCTTTCTCCCCAAAAAGTGTAGCCAGTCCCCTCCCACCCATCACAGTAAATGTGGCTAGTGCAGCACCCCTTTTGCGCAACACCATACAAGAGTTGCCACTATAAGCCCCCTCTCCCAGCAAGTGAACCCCAGGCCGGGCCAGTGAAAAATGGCGCCCAGTGCCGATAGATAAAAATGGCGCCCCATTCACTTACATCATAAAAAGATATTTATCGCTTTAATTGTTAAAAAATGGCGCCGACCTTTTGAACGTAATTTATCATTTTAAAACCTGTTTTTTTTTGTCTTGCCTGAACATTATTTATCGTTTTAAGCCCTGCTTTGCAGCCATTTGGAAAATGTCTGCGCCAACTTTAACGTTTAAAAGCACAGCCCCCTTAAAAGATAGAAACACCAAGTTTGCAGGGAATGTTAAGAAGAACAGTGGGAACAAGAGGAATTTTTTTTTTCAAAAAGACCTTATACTTTTTGAGAAAATCGATTTTAAAATTCTCCTTCTGACTGTGGGAAAATTAAACGCCCGCCGACTTTAGCGGTTAATAGTAAAGCCCCCTTAAATGCCAGAAACACCAAATTTGCAGGAAATGTTAAGAAGGAAAGTGGGAACAAGAGGGAAAAAATTCAAAAACACCTTATACTTTTTGAGAAAATCGATTTTAAAAGTTCAAAGAAAAAAACTATACATGTAAATCCAGTAATGACAGTTCTTAGGGAAACAATTCCCGCTGACTTTAGCACTTAATAGCAAAGGTCCCTTAAATCTTAGCAACACCTAATTTGCAGGATATGTTAAAAAGATACTGGGAAACAATATTTTAAAAAAAAATGTATTTATTTTTTTTCATTTTAATTTTTGTTTTATGTTCAGAGTGTGGGGAAAAAAATGACGTGGGGTCCCCCCTCTGGAGGCTCTGTAACCCCTTGTCTCCCATGCAGGCTGGGATAGCCAGAATGCGGGGGCCCCGGCCGACTGGGGCTTCGCACCCTGAGCTATACCAGCCCGCATGGTCCATGGTATGGGGGGCTCTGGGGCAAAGGGGCAACCAAGCCTTCCCCTCTCCCCCCGAGCCCTTGTCCAATCCATGGACAAGGGGTTCTTCCCCACCTCTGGTGCATCAGGAGGAGATGGCAGGCGACGACTTCCTGGGGGGGTTCATGGTGGCATCTAGTCCCCTTTAAGAAGGGGAACCCAGATGCCTGCCCCCCTCCCAGGAGTAATTAGTATAAGGGTGCAAAGTACCCCTTACCCATTTCCATTGAGGGTTAAATGAAATAAAAACACAACAACGAGAAAAGTCCTTTAATGTTCTTAATTAACCAGAAATACTTACCTGTACCTTTAAGAAAAAATTCCCACGCCATTATCCTCGGAAAAGGTCCTGCGCTATAATCTGTTATGTCCCATGACGACAGTATCCTCTGTCTTGTAATCTTCAGAAATACTTACCTGTACCTTTAAGAAAAAATTCCAATGCCATTATCCTCGGAAAAGGTCCTGCGCTATAATCTGTTATGTCCCACGATGACAGTATCCTCTGTCTTGCGATCTTCAGAAATACTTACCTGTACCTTTAAGAAAAAATTCCCATGCCAATTGGAAAAGTTCCCACGACAGTATCCTCTATCTTGCGATCTTCTGTTACATCTTGATTGAAGATCTCCGCTCGCACCCGACGCCACACACGCCGCCCCCGCCGAACTGCTCTCAGCTATAGTATAGCTGAGAGCAAAAAGCATTTTTAAATTTTGGCTCCAATGGTCCCCATTGGTTCCTTAACAGGAGAGAATACTAGTCTGAAGATAAAATAGATAAAGCACCACTGTAATTTGAAAACAGTTGAAAACTGTTATTTAATTAACAGCTTCTAATTCTGTTTTACTGCTTCACACTTGCCCTAAAGCACTAAAGATTGATAAAATTGTAGGAAACAGGCAGCCCATTACAATTTGCCCACTATTTATGCCACTAACATAATGTGTGATGTGCAACTTGTAATGTAATCAATGCATGTTACTTCTATTACTTGTGTTACACTATCTGTGCACAGTAATGTTACTGTAATTTAGACAATTAGGGTGGTTGTCTTTGATAGCACAACTGTTTTCAGTTTGAGGGGAAAACAATTTCTGTATGAGCTAGTACCCTACAGCTGCCAGAAAAAAAAATTCCAGAGGGTCCGCACACTCTAATGTACCATGTCCTGTTTATTCAAAAAACGTGACACACCATTCCACAACCACGAGTCGTTTTGGGGCCTCGTGGGGTCCCCTTTGTCAAGGCTACAGTACAGAATGGTAACAATGTGTAATTACATGAGGGTGATATAAAGCCAGTTTTCCCACATCAAACCACACCCCCATTTCAAAATTGCCGCCAAATAATTAGCATAATTAGCTTAATCATCAGAATAAACTCATATGCATATGACCTCATGTGGTGTGATACCAACAACAACAATAAACAACAATCAACCAGGTTGCCAGATTTAAACAATGAACACATTTACCCATTAAAGTGAGTGTTTACCATTTTAAAAATAAAAAAGTCGGATACTCACCTAAGGAGAAGGAAGGCTCGGTCCTAATGAGCCTTCCCTCTCCTCTCCCGGTCCCCGGTCCCGCGCAGGATCCCCCGTGGCAGTATTCGACCAGTTCGGTCAAATACTGCCACTTCCGCATGCCGAAGGGAGCTTTCGGAAGCCTTCGGGAGCACTCAGGCTCCCGAAGACGGGCCGCTCCATACTACGCATGCGCGAGCGCCCTCTATGACGCACCCGCGCATGCGTAGTATGGAGCGGCCCGTCTTCGGAAGCCTGAGTGCTCCCGAAGACCTCCGAAGTCCCTGCGGCGGCGGACGCGAACGGGGGAGCCATCGCAGCACCGAGGGCACCGGGAGAGGAGAGGGAAGGCTCATTAGGACCGAGCCTTCCCTCTCCTTAGGTGAGTATCCGACTTTTTTATTTTTTAAATGGTAAACACTGACTTTAAGGTGCATTGTTAGTCCATCATGGTGCTACTCCGAATGTGTGCTGTAGCCATCCCCACACTGCAGGTTACTGCTCGTCGCTGCTGCCGTCTGGTGCGGAAGTCCCGCCTCCCTCTGGCCATTAACAGCCCCGGGTCATCTGCATCTGCGAGACCGTTCTCGCTGGTCCCCGGCGCTGTCACTCGCCATAGCTCAGCTCCGCCCCCATTGACGTCACACTGTCACTCTCCGCATGCCGACTCCGCCCAATTCGGAATCATGCGGCCAATTGTTGCGCGCTTCAGTGTTGAACCACACCCCCTGTCACATCGTTCGCTCCACACCTCTAGAGTAGTGTTGGGCGAACACCTGGATGTTCGGGTTCGCGAACGTTCGCCGAACATGGCCGCAATGTTCGGGTGTTCGCGCCGAACTCCGAACATAATGGAAGTCAATGGGGACCCGAACTTTCGTGCTTTGTAAAGCTTCCTTACATGCTACATACCCCAAATTTGCAGGGTATGTGCACCTTGGGAGTGGGTACAAGAGGAAAAAAAATATTTGAAAAGAGCTTATAGTTTTTGAGAAAATTGATTGTAAAGTTTCAAAGGAAAAAATGTCTTTTAAATGCGGAAAATGTCATTTTTCTTTGCACAGGTAACATGCTTTTTGTTGCCATGCAGTCATAAATGTAATACAGATAAGAGGTTCCAGGAAAAGGGACCAGTAATGCTATACAGTAGTGGGTGAGCGGTGTACTACTATTCCCAGCAGCGACACAGAGCACAATGCTATACAGTGGTGGGTGAGCGGTGTACAACTATTCCCAGCAGCGACACAGAGCACAATGCTATACAGTGGTGGGTGAGCGGTGTACTACTATTCCCAGCAGCGACACAGAGCACAATGCTATACAGTGGTGGGTGAGCGGTGTACTACTGTTCCCAGCAGCGACACAGAGCACAATGCTATACAGTGGTGGGTGAGCGGTGTACTACTATTCCCAGCAGCGACACAGAGCACAATGCTATACAGTGGTGGGTGAGCGGTGTACTACTGTTCCCAGCAGCGACACAGAGCACAATGCTATACAGTGGTGGGTGAGCGGTGTACTACTATTCCCAGCAGCGACACAGAGCACAATGCTATACAGTGGTGGGTGAGCGGTGTACTACTATTCCCAGCAGCGACACAGAGCACAATGCTATACAGTGGTGGGTGAGCGGTGTACTACTATTCCCAGCAGCGACACAGAGCACAATGCTATACAGTGGTGGGTGAGCGGTGTACTACTGTTCCCAGCAGCGACACAGAGCACAATGCTATACAGTGGCGGGTGAGCGGTGTACTACTGTTCCCAGCAGAGACACAGAGTGGCAGTAAACACAATGCTATACAGTGGTGGGTGAGCGGTGTACACAGAGTGGCAGTAAACACAATGCTATATAGTGTGGGTGAGCGGTGTACTACTGTTCCCAGCAGCGACACAATGACTGGGGGGACCCTGGCTAGCCTGGCTGGAGAGACCCTGCCTGCCTACCCAAAGCTAAACCCACAGACAAATGGCGGAGAAATGACGTGGATTGGGTATTTATTTACCGGAACCACGTGACCCGTTCGGCCAATCAGAGCACGTTCGGATCCGAACCACGTGACCCGTTCGGCCAATCACAGCGCTAGCCGAACGTTCGGGGAACGTTCGGCCATGCGCTCTTAGTTCGGCCATATGCCGAACGGTTTGGCCGAACTCGAACATCACCCGAACAGGGTGATGTTCTGCAGAACCCAAACAGTGGCGAACACTGTTCGCCCAACACTACTCTGGAGCAGAGCGGGGTTACCGCCGAGTGTTGGGGTCGCTAGGTGACCAGTAAGCACTGGTCTACAATGTGAGAATGGCAGGAGCTGTGGCTCCATAGCCCACAGCTCCTGCTGACAATTCAATGGGGGCTTTTGTAACTCACTATGTGAGTCATGGCCAATCACAACACACATTCTACACAGGCAGGGGGACTGATGCGACCATTGCACAGCATATGACAATGCAGGCACTGTGCAATACCAAGGAATCACCACTCCTCCATGCACTCCAAAGACAAATCCTGCATTGCAAACCTGGAAAATACGTCACATATCTGATGTGGCCAAGGCAAAATTGCGTGAAAGGTGCTATTGGGGCCAACTGTAAACATTTACTCACCCTGTGCAGAAGATAGATAAGACCACCAGAGAGACACCACAGTGAAAAGATAAGGACAAACACCTGAGGGATGGAATAAAGAAGAATATAAGGTTTAGACGGAATATCTACACTGTACAAATAAGGAGTTAGACAAACTATCTACACTGTACATATCAACTAGCTGTTACAGCACAATTGATCACCTCTGTTTCAGAAAGCAAGTAAGGGTGTTATTAGTGTTCAAGCCACCAGGTACAACAGTATTGAGGGTATAAATCCAAAATGCTTCCCTTTGTAGTAGGGATTGTCTGTGGTCATCTCCTCTCCTTGGCCCCTGTACTCGTTCTATAATCATGCCTCTCAATGAATGAACCTGATGCTTCATCTCCAAAAAATGCAACGCTACTGGCTTTGTTGCATCGGGAGTTTCACCCTTTGCTACCGCCGCATACATCGTCCGAATATCGCTGCGATGACGCTGAAATCGTTTCTTAAAGGGACCTGTGGTCATGCCTACATAGGCCAGACCACAGGAACACTTGAGCAGCACGGTGGCGTAGTGGTTAGCTCTCTCGCCTTGCAGCGCTGGGTCCCTGGTTCGAATCCCATCCAGGGCACTATCTGCAAAGAGTTTGTATGTTCTCTCCGTGTCTGCGTGGGTTTCCCCCGGGCACTCCGGTTTCCTCCCACATTCCAAAAACATACGGATAAGTTAATTGGCTCCCCCTAAAAAAAAAAAAAAAAAAAAAAATTGGCCCTAGACTACAGTACTTACACTACATAATATAGACATATGGCAATGGTAGGGATTAGATTGTGAGCTCCTTTGAGGGACAGTTAGTGACAAGACAATATATATAAACACTGTACAGCGCTGCGTAATATGTCGGCGCTATATAAATACTAATAATAATAATAATAATGTAAACCACGTGATCTGTGTCACAGTTTACATAATCACGAATGGCATATTTTTTGCCACTCTGGGGATGGGCAAATTTGTCGCCAATAATCAGTGAATTACAAATGTTGCATTTGTAGCATTTGAAGCATCCTGTTTTATCAGAGAATTTGAATCCCTTCTGCATATATTTTTGCCAGGGATCCGCCTGTACCAAAGTGCTGCGGATATTCTGGCAATTCCTATACGCAAACAAGGATTTTGTTTTGATCACTGGGGCCAGTTTTTTGTCAGCCATTAAAACATTGTGGTTTTTTTGTGTAGCTTGCTTGATCTGTGTAGCCATTGGGCCAAATTTTTGTACCAACGGCACACATTCTCGTTTCGTTTTAACATTTTTGAATTAATTGCCACACGCCCACTTTTCCTTTGCTTTGTCAAGCGCCTGGTTCAGGATAGTTTCACTATACCCCCTCTCAAGAAACCTGTTATACATCATCAAAATTTGTTGATCTCTTTCCTCATCAGTATTGCAGATCCTCAAGACCCGCAGGAATTGAGAGATTGGCAATGAGTTGATGAGATGTGGGAGATGATAGCTTTCAGCTCTCAAAATGCTATTCCTATCTGTGGGTTTCTGGAACAAGGTGGTTATAAACCTCCCTTCTCCTTTGCTTATCTTCACATCTAGAAATGTAATACTGTCAGTGGAAAACTCAGGATTAAACACAATACCATCTGCCAATCCATTCAAGAAATCAAAGAACATTCCCAGCTCATGAACATTCCCATCCCACAACAGTACCACATCATCAATAAACCTATACCACAATTTGACATGTTGTTGATACAGTTCATTGGGGTAGATTTTAGTCTCTTCAAGGTACCCCATAAAGAGATTGGCGAAAGCGGGTGCGGCCGAACTTCCCATTACCGTCCCTTTGATCTGTTCAAACCGAAAAACGAAAACAATTGTTCATGAGTACTGTTTCCAAACAATGTTGTATATATTCACTAGGCACCTGTTTGTTTTCCCTTTTGTTCAAAACATGGCTAACAGCAGTCAATCCCTTTTCTATAGGAATACTAGTGTACAACGCAGAAATATCCATTGAACATAGTATCACAGTGTCAATATTTCCTTGAAATACCTTGAGCTTACCCAGAAATGCATCTGTATCCCTCAAATATGCTGGAAGACTTTGTACCAAAGGCTGTAAATGAAAATCTACATACCTTGCCAAAGGCTGAGTTGCGGAGTCTGATCCTGAGATAATCGGTCTATACTTTAAGGGAGACAAACCTTTGTGGACTTTCGGTAACCCATAGATTACGGGCGTTTGTGGATTGTCACAAAGAAGATATTCTTTTGTGGTGTCTGATATCCAACCGTTCTTGTGACCCAATTCAACAAGTTGGTCAATCTTATGCACAATATTTGAGGTGGGATTTCTCACGATGCTCTTGTAGCTGTCGCCATCACTAAGCATGGATGTCATCGCTGATCTATATTCTCCATAATCCAACACCACGATCGCTCCACCCTTGTCCGCTGGTTTAATAATTATGGTGTCATCTTTCTTGAGATGATTCAAGGCATCTCGTTCTCCTATAGACAGATTGTATTTCGGCCGTGTTTGATCAACTCCTTGCAGGACTTCATATTTTACTGTCTGGGTAAAAGTCTCAATGGTTGGAAATTGACCTGGAGGGACAAATTTGCTTTTGAGTTTGAGTGGCGTGTCCAGTACAGATTTCTCCTTCTCAGGCTCCTTGGCGAAAAATTGTCTTAGCTTCAGATTCCGTTCGTATTTGAACATGTCAACTTCGAAGTCGAACTTATTGAACCTGGAAAAGGGGCAAAACGATAGACCTTTTGAAAGTACCTGTGTTTCTTCCGTTGTAAGTATTCTACTGGAAAGGTTCAATACTGGTGTTTCTGTCTCCTTGTTTGTACTGGCGAGTGGCTGCCTTTCTTTGAACTTCCTGCTCCTCCTGAGTCTCCTCCAGTGGCGCCCTCCTGAAAATGGCGCTGAGGTTTTTGTGCAGGTCCAGTGGCACTATCACTGTCTGAAGTTGGATTCTCACTCCCCACGTCACTCCCCTTCCCAGTAGGTATGTGTGGTTTCTGAGGTCTTGGTTTCCTAGGTCTTATTGGTTTCCTAGGAAAACGAGGGGGATATCTCGGATTACCGCCTTCCCGGATCCCACTAAGCCAAGGATACACATGGCCTTCCTGGTAATCCTGCTTCATCAGTTTGAATTTGTCCCTTTTATATTGTTTCTGCTGTTCGATATATTTGTTAATATCAGTCTCCAGTTGATCTAGATCTTTCTGAAGATTTGTTTCAATGCCCGCCTTAAGTCTTTGTTGAATATGGCTATTAATCTTGGTGATTTCTTTGTTAATACCTCCAAGAAGGACTTTAACATCTTCTATAATCATCAACATGTAATTTAAGACAAGACAAGACAAATAACATTTATATTGCGCTTTTCTCCTTGCGGACTCAAAGCGCCAGAGCAGAGCAGCAGCCACTAGGGCGCGCTCTATTGGCAGTAGCAGTGTAAGGGAGACTTGCCAAAGGTCTCCTACTGAATTAGTGCTGGCTTACTGAACAGGCAGAGCCGAGATTCGAACCCTGGTCTCCTGTGTCAGAGGCAGAGCCCTTAACCATTACACATCAGCCAACTGCTGAGAATGTTGGGTAGACAAAGCACACCACCTCAAACAAAATTCGTGTTTATGCCTACTGATCGTCGGCTGGATTTGTAAATTAAAAACCTTTTGGAATTTTCTTTAATTTATAGTACTGAGATAAGGTTTGTCCATGTAATTCGAGATCAGCCTTCTTTTTCTTTAATCGTCTCAATTATTTTAGCAGATCGTTGGTGGTTTCACCACCAAATGCTGTATCTGTATCAGCAAACAGAATAGACTCCACTTCTTCCGGGGAATAGGTGAACAGTTCAAACAAGCCTGTACTTGGCTCCATTCAGATAGTAGAAGCGTACAGATATAACACAACTTGTAGTTGCCACCAGGTTGCCCTCATGCACTTTCAAAAAGTCACTGACCCAATCGCAGTTGCAATGACCCTGAAGATAGATGTAAACAGTCTGTACAAAACAGTGTATAGGCACTTACGTCCTTGGCAACCCGTAGACTGGTGGTTAAATGTCGCTTCCAGTGATGCAGCTGTGCTGTAACATGCCAGTTCCTTCCAATCGCAAAGGTGCTGGAAATGAGGACAGAAACCCAGTTCCGTGTTCCTCGCTGTAGGTGTCACTTCAAATGGTCAAGTGGGTGCTGACTCCACAGAAAAAGTCCAAGTGCACAGAGAGAGAAGTCGCACACCACTAGTGAGGTGCTGGACCAATATTTGTAATCCACAAAAAATTCCAGAGGGTCCGCACACTCTAATGTACCATGTCCTGTTTATTCAAAAAACGTGACACACCATTCCACAACCATGTGTCACGTTTTTTGAATAAACAGGACATGGTACATTAGAGTGTGCGGACCCTCTGGAATTTTTTGTGGATTACAAATATTGGTCCAGCACCTCACTAGTGGTGTGCGACTTCTCTCTCTGTGCACTACAGCTGCCAGAGCCTGACATTTCCTGTCAGTATTGTTGAATTTGTAGGTAAGGTCAAACTGGAAATCTCCCATTCTACAGCCTAGTTGTACATGTTCTATAATAAGAAAAACTAATTCTGTGTATGACTACATATTGTAAAGCGGCATTTTAAAGACTTGTTGAATGTTTCAGCAGTAAAAAGTATTACATGAAATAATTTTTATTACTCTAAGACCATAACTATGCACACAGCAATCCCGGCTGATGGGGGGTTGACATGAGCTTATTACTCTTAATTGGAAAAACAGCTTTCCCTAATGTCTGATCATCAAAATGTAAGTACAAAATATAATCAAGTTTTAAGAAATGAATTTATCATTGGGCACTTCAATCTAATCCTTCCTAATCCAAGCTTCTGGGGAACATTCAGCTAATTCTTAGTCTTGTAACATTCTCCCTTTCCCTAACACCTTAGGGCATGTACGTTGGATTTTTCATAGTGTTTTTTTTTCCTTAACATTGTCGTTATTCACAGCATGCCTTCCCTCTGGGACTTGAGCTGCTATGTTCTTAAATACAATCAAAAAGTAATGCAGTTCTCATGCGGGGAACATGCAGCACTTATAAAATGGCCCCTAGGGACATCTTCCCTTTAGAAAACAAACTATAAAATATAGAAGGAGAAAGACCATTTAATTTCACCTGCAAATGCTTAGAGTAGTGCTTTGTAAGTGAAGCATGGTGAATCAGAGGAGGGAGGAAGTAAAGATTCCACAGCTGCTGGCAACACAAACCTAAAATGAACGGAGTGCTAATTGTAAGAAATGAATGGTTGCTTTTTGTGAAGGTCTATTTTTAGACCTTTACACAGATTGCTAGTTGGAAGATTTTTTTAAGCTTTTGCTTGTCTGTTGTCCACATTCATGCCTGCAGGACATTCTGCAGTTTAGGTGCAGACCGCAGGATATCCTACAGGCTCTCAATGAATGGGGACAACAGACAGGCTAAAGCTAAAAAAAAAAAAACACAACAAAGAATGGATAAGGTGCTATCCATTCTTTGTAGTAATTTTGAAGATGAATAGGAACTGTTGACAATGAAGGTAAATAGACCTGTCAGTTTCTTATAATCATGTCATTTATATTGATTCACAGTCTACTGCTCCAAAATCTCCAAAAATAAAATATACAGACTAATTACCATGGATTTAAATTACACTGACATATTCTTCAGCACTTTACAGATTATATAGTCATGTCAGGGTTTTTCGCCTTCCTCTGGATCAACAGGGATATGTGAGGGAGCAGGCTGGTGTTGTACTTTATTTTCTGGTTGGACTCGATGGACGTATGTCTTTTTTCAACTCAAATAACTATGTAACTACCAGTAGGTAAGTATGTAACTATGTCAGTAACGATCCCTCTACAATTCATAGCCTATTATTTATTAGTCTAAGACCAATTATAGTGGGTGCCAGTAATGTGGAAGGAAACATGAGTGCCTGAGATTTTTTGGCTAACTTAAAAGAAAAAGAGTCAGCTTTTGGCTAACAAGCCTTCCACAAACACTACAACTGTAAACCAACAAGGTGTAAGAACATACAGCTATATACAATTAAACATTGGAAAGAGCTACATATATATATATATTTCTAAATGTAATTTAGATTTATTAATTACAACATGATATCAAATGATACATGATATCAAAAGGGTTCGTGTAAAGATGTTTTCTAATTTATGACAGATAGATAAGAGTTGTTGCTTACTTAACCTCACATACCTAGGGGTCAGGCTGACATAGAGAGATACTAAATTAAGAAATTAAAAGGTAACTTGGAAACAAAGTGGATACAATATTTGTTATCAAGTGGAAGGAATACAATTTTAAATTTAGAAAAATAAGAGACATATGACAAATGGAAAGTAAATAAAGGGGTGGTGAGCCTAAGAAAAAAAAGAGAGAGACACAGAGACAGTAATGAGAGAGGGGGAATAGACAGGGCAAACTAGAAGGATAAGACAAGAGAGAGAAAGAGAGGGTTGAGACAAATTACAGTAATAGATGGAGAGAGATAGAGAGAGGGAAAGTGAAATAGAGAGAAGGTAATGAAAGAAAATGATCGGAAGGTCAGAGTTAGTATAAAGAGCAAGAAAAAGAGAGCTATAGGAATAAGACAGACAGCAAACACAATGGCGACAGAAACAGGAGGTGATGAGCAGGAAAAATTAATTAAAAGTTGAAAATTAACCAAACATGAAATGCAAGAGAGGGTTAACTCAGCACAAAGTACAGGAAGGATGAGCAAAAGGAGATAAATAGAAAGTAGAGAGAGGGGGGGGGGGGGGGGAGAGAGAGAGAGAGAGAGAAGAAAAGAAAGGGTGAAAGAAGAGAGAAAGGTTACAATTGATAAAGAGATTATAAAAAGAAAGTGGTGAGTTAGGGCTGAGAACAACGATAGTGAGGACACAAAAATTACACAGTTGAGACAACTAGGGAGGGGATAACCACTGGAATAAGAGAGAGGGGACATCACAAGTTAGATAAAATAATTACCCATAGTAGAGAGGAGAGGAGAGAAACAGTTCAGTGAGACATAAGAGAGAGAAAACAAACAGTGGAAAGTCAAAGAAAGAAAAGAACCAGAGGGATATAATAAAGTGTACAGTGCAAAATAGAGGGTGGAAGTGGCAACAAATAGAAAAACTGGAGAGAGAGCTAGATTAACCAGCCTGGCGGTATGGACGAGCTCAGCTCGTCCATCACCGCCGGAGGCTGCCGCTCAGGCCCTGCTGGGCCGATTTGCATGAAATAAAGAGCAGCACACGCAGCCGGCACTTTGCCAGCCGCGTGTGCTGCCTGATCGCCGCCGCTCTGCGGCGATCCGCCGCGAGCAGCGGCGAAAGAGGGTCCCCCCAGCCGCCTGAGCCCAGCGTAGCCGGAACAAAAAGTTCCGGCCAGCGCTAAGGGCTGGATCGGAGGTGGCTGAGGTCAGGACGTCGTCTGACGTCGATGACGTCACTCCGCTCGTCGCTATGGCGACGATCTAAGCAAAACAAGGAAGGCCGCTCATTGCGGCCTTCCTTGTTTATTCTGGGCGCCGGAGGCGATCGGAAGAACGCCTCCGGAGCGCCCTCTTGTGGGCTTTCATGCAGCCAACTTTCAGTTGGCTGCATGAAATAGTTTTTTTTTTATTAAAAAAAAAACCTCCCGCAGCCTCCCTGGCGATCTTATCAGAACGCCAGGGTGGTTAAGATCAAAGATGAAAGATACAGAGTAGGAAGAATAAAGGAAACCAAAAGGAATGGATGGATGCTAAGCACATACAAAACGGGTGAGCAAAAGAAAAGAAAAAACAAAACAAAAACATGAGAGCTACAGCCCAAGGTGTGTCATGGGAATATTATTGACTAGGTATTGAATAACATTCTTTACCTCATAGGTTACTGATTAAATCCAGGATTGATTGATTAGACCCCCCCAACAGCCACTGCTCATATCCCTCAATATATATATATATATATATATATATATATATATATATATATATATATATATATATATATATATATATATGGTATCGGTTGAAAAGGGCGCCTGAGCTGCCTGTATGAAAAGGGCGCCGCCATAGACATCAATGTAATTTATGGGAATATGGGCTACAAGGTGTAGAAAAGGGCGCCCGAGTTTTGATATAGGCTACAAGCGGGCTCCCCTTTGTAGCCCATATTTTTTCGGCTACAAGGTTTTCGGCTACAGTAGGGTGCACCTTTGTAGCCCATATTATTGCCTTTTTTTTGTAGCCAAAGTTTTTGTATGGGCTACACCAGGCGTCTTTTTTGTAGCCTAAGTTTTTAAATGGGCTACAAGCGCTGGAAGCCGAATTATTTAATTCCCCCACTATCCATGGCGGCCTGGAGGGGGAATAGTAATTGACACATCCCGGAGTATTTTTGTAGCCAAAGTTTTTATATGGGCTACAAGTGCTGGAAGCCGAATTATTTCATTCCTCCACCATCCATGGCGGCCTGGAGGGGGAATAGTAATTAACACATCCCGGAGTTTTTTTGTAGCCGAAGTTTTTATTTGGGCTACACCAGGCGCCTTTTTTTTTTTGTAGCCGAAGTTTTTATATGGGCTACACCAGGTGCCTTTTTTGAAGCCGAAGTTTTTATATGGGCTACACCAGGCGCCTTTTTTTTTGTAGCCGAAGTTTTTATATGGGCTACACCAGGCACCTTTTTTTTTGTAGCCGAAGTTTTTATATGGGCTACACCAGGCGCCTTTTTTGTAGCCGAAGTTGGTATATATGGGCTCCACCAAGCGCCCTTTTTTACAGGCGCCCTTTTCATATAAACCCATATATATATATATATATATATATATATATATATATATATTGTTTTATACTGCTTATTCTCTTGTGTAATGTGCTGCAATTAATTTAGCTTATGTCATTGCAGATACTCTGTTCTGTTCCTACACTGGGACAAGGACGAAACCTAATAATCAGCATTCGAGTTCAAGCACAAGATGTTTTGTGATGCCTAGACCTCACAGGACACTGAGCTCATCAGATTGCACCATATTTAATTATGTACACCCCAAAAACAATTCTTAATAATTATGTACACCATCTACTAACTAACCCATCCCTCAAATGAATAAACATTAATTGTTACGTCATGTAACCTATAAAATCAAGGGCTGCATCCCCAATAAAGGACTTGTGAATTATAAATCTATGAGATATGGTCTCTGTGTCTCTCTGATTCAAGGTTTCTAATGTATGCTTAGAAACAGGTTAACACTTGATTTGGATCACCTGGATAACTCCATCAAAGCGGTGTTCCCCGCTATAGCAATTTGGCATCTCTGGGTGGGCCCTGGAGCAATTAGTGGCACCTCTGGTCGGATAGTTTTGGAGGAACAACATAGCTGCAACTTTCCGGGCGGGTACAGGGAATGCGTATCTCCCATTGTAAGAAGGTAAGAAAGAATGCTTGCCCCAGCCTGGTTAACTTGTTGCTATGTTGGAGTCTTAGTACGAACATTGTTACTGCTTACCTACGATACAGGGGATGTTAAAGCTCCAGGGATTGAATTTACCCTGTATAAGGGATTTATCCATGGTGTGGGCATGAGTGGTGTATATGATATGTGTATTGTATGTTGGACTGTTGTTGTTTGTGAGGCATGAACAGTGGAGTTGTGTGAAGGAAGTTAGTCAACTATTGCTTGGTTGGTGGTTAATGTCACAGGAGCTTTGCTGTTTATCTTTAAACTGGTAGTTGTGAAGTTATATCCTGTGTGGATTGAGTCGATAAAAAAGAACGCTTGATATTTCCTATGGTTAATATAGGAAGTATTCTTGACTCATAAAAGTTAACCTAGCCTTTCAGATTTGGGTTGTAAATCGGTTAGTTAAAATTTACGCATGATTGCGGGAAAAAATCCACGCCTGCATCCAGGAGTCCTGTGCAATTAGTTAGTTAGCTGGTCTAATTGGTTGGTTGTTAGGGTCAGAGTAGTGGTAACTGGGTGGTACAGGCTGATTGTTTCAGGAAGAAGGTATTTCAGAGTTCTTTGGGCTATTTCTTGGGAGGTGATGATATTTAGAAGTAGCTAGCTGATCGCATATTGATTACCTTCACAGGGTTTGACTAACTGGGTTCTAATTTCCTGTACTGTAAAGATATATAAATAATTGAAAAGGCCTTCATTTTGAGTACTCTGTGAATGTGTGAATAGATTAGTTGTACAAGTGCAAGTGAGTGCAGTTTGAAAAATGGGGGAGAAACCGAGAGCCCAATATGGTGCAGTATGTTAATATGGAGAGATCTGTTGTGAATAAATGTGATGATTATGCTCACAAGGGTGGGTCAGCACAAAGGCAACCACTGGACAGGCCGGCGGGGAGAATTGTAACCTGACCCCGCTCAGGTTTAAAAAGTCGCTCTCTGTAGATAGGAGAAAATGGGGATCGCACCAAGGGTGGACTAGATAATATTGAAATACGATAACAGAGGCGCCAAGTAGAATAAAATTTGTTAAAATTGTTAAAAAGGGGGAAGTGGGTGGACTCACCTCCCTTCTGAAAAAAAAAGGCCGGACAATGGACAGGTTACTTACAGTCTAAAGTAACATTTATTAGTAACTCCAAAAGTGCTAAGTGAGTGCAGCGGTTTGTGTATTGGTGTATTGTATTGTATTGTTTGTCAGTGTTTGTCTGTTAATTAATTTTTTTGTAGGAATCTGAGAGGTTTTTGCCAGGTGTTACCCTCATTCATTTTAGCTAAGCTATCATTGTTTCAGTAAAATATTGGATGCAGAGTTCTCTTTTAACCTCCTTGCCGGTTATCCCGAACACTGCGCAGGAGTATTTCTCAGGCCCCGCTGGGCCGATTTGCATAATTTTTTTTCCTACACGCAGCTAGCACTTTGCTAGCTGCGTGTAGTACGCGATCGCCGCTGCTCGCCGCCGATTCGCCGCTACCCGCCGCGCTGAGCCGAGCCGCCCCCCCGCCCCAGACCCCTGCGCAGCCTGGCCAATCAGTGCCAGGCAGCGCTAAGGGGCGGATCGGGATTCCCTCTGACGTCACGACGTCCATGACGTCGGTGACGTCATCCCGCCATGGCGACCGGGGAAGCCCTGCAGGAAATCCCGTTCTCAACGGGATTCCCTGCATACTCTGATCGCCGAAGGCGATCGGAGTGGGTGGGGGGATGCCGCCGCTCAGCGGCTATCATGTAGCGAGCCCTGGGCTCGCTACATGATTTAAACAAAAAAAAATTAAAAAAAAGTGCAGCGCTGCCTCCTTGCCGGATTTTTTAGAACAGCAAGGAGGTTAAGACAGATTTTAAGAGAGCAGTATTCTGAGGAGAACAGTGAACATTTTGTTTTTTTAAATGCACCAGTATCTACTCAATGTGCAGACTGGTTGTCTCGGCCTGGGATTGGTAAGTGTAAACATTTGTCTGTGTTCCACAACATTCTCAGTATGGTCATGGCTTTCGCAGCTGCGCAGTAGACAGCGTGAGAATGGTGACACCTGGAACGCACCCATATTCCATTTTCAGGGGTGTGTGTTTAGTTAACATTTGTTCATCTCGAGGGTTTCCTATATAGAAGATGTATTTTTAAATGTTGTAGAGAGCGTTCATATTAATCTCAGTTTTTCTCCATATCTATTTTGTTATATGCTGATGTCCGTTTTTTTCTGTGTGTTCCCGCTACTATTGATGCTATTTCAAGATAAGTTTCTGTAACAAAGTTTGCACCGTGTATCACAGTTTGATACAATAAAAGTTTTTATTTATGTTTCTATGTGAGAATGTGAGAGCGTATTGGTGGGAGTTTATTTTTATGTGACGGTGAATTTGTTGTTGTGGTTTTTCCGAGCTGTTTGTCAGGAAAAAAAATGTGAAAGTTGTATGATGAATAACACAGGAGTCTGTCTGTGAGTTCATTCAACAATTTTTTTGTGATGTATGAGTTAGTTGAAGGGATTGTTTGTCTGAATTTTGCGTGGGATTGTGAGATATTTTGCAGATATGTTGCTTGTGTCTCACAGACAGTGTGTCTGAGAAACGGACCGGTATGGGAAAATCCTGTTTCAAAAATGTCAATGTGTTTGCATTGTTTTTCTTTCCTGCATTTTTAGCTGATAGTTGATTGTGAGGAATATATTTTTTTTTCTGTAAAGATTTGCATTAAGATCACTGTCTGGCATGATCCAGTTTCCAAGATGGTGACACAGCTCAGGGAAGGGCCGCCCTAGATTTTGTGACGTGTGAATGTGTGCACACCCTCAATGCTCATAGAAGCTGGCCAGAAGAGGGTGGGGGGCTGCTTTGCTGTACAAATGGTGCATCTTGCATGAAGCAGCTGATTTGGAGATCCATAGAGGCCATTTATAAAGATAGTCTACTGAGTATCTGACTCCAGATTCCAGAGCATTTTCCAGAGTCTGATCACGAAGAATAAAGAATGCCAGAATATGTGAGCAGTGGCTTTGAGTTACTGAAATCATAGGAAGTTTTGTATGCAAGATTTGCAAGAGCAAATCAAATAAGCATGGTATCTGGAGATGGCTACTTAAAGGTAACCTTAAGTCATACAAAAAAAATGACTTTTACTCGGCTGCAGGGGGCTGAACGAAGCCCCAGGTGAGTGAAAGTCATTTTTTTTATATGACTTAAGGTTACCTTTAAGGGATTATTCCTTTAAGTGATGCATTTTAAACAGCATGAGTTCCCAATAGAATAGGGGGGAACAGAACATAAGGGTGTGCAGGAGGTGGAAAAAAGGAGTTGATCAATTTAGGTGTCCGTCGGCCGCGGCTGAAGAGCGGTAAACATTTTTTTTTCTATTTTTTTCTCGTCCACTGATTGGTCAAATATATTTTTTCCATCTCCTACCAAGTTTAGCACGAAGAGCAGAACTGAAAGCAGTTCAAGGGGCAATTCAAAAGATGCAAGGAATTGCCATTTACAGTGATTACAGTGTATTGGTAGAATGTGTGCCATAGGACTACCTACCTAGTGGGCAATCAGAGATCCTCATGCAGGCATATGAAGCTGGCATGCGTGGCCCTGTGCAAAGCACACCTTCCTACAGGGAGGTGGCCATTTTTTACAAGTAGGGGGTGGTAGCATAGGCAAACATGGGTCAGAGGGTACAACAAACAGGACTTCCAGCAGAGCTGGTTGCGATCAATGAAGTTCTAGGTAAGTAACAACGAAAATGAGTAAGAGCTTTGCAAGCTCAGCTCAAAAGCAGTCTGCAGGTAGCAGCAGCATGTGTGTGGCATCCGTACTCTGTACATACTGCGGCCGAGTATGTACAGGGGGGATGAGGTAAGAGGTTTCAATGAGGTAAGAGCTTCCAAAGGTGAAGTCCATAGTATATTTTTTAAAAAAGGTAAGTACTTATGACATTGTACATGAAGTAGTGGAGAGGAGTTTAGCTTCATTCTACCAAAAAGAATAAACAAAGTTCAAGATAACTATAAAGAAACAAGATAAATGATGGTATATATTAATTAATCTAAGGTGCACAAAGTAAAAAGCCTGCAGGGAAAAACCCAAATCATTAATAAGAATTGATTTATTTGTATTTTGGTTTCAGAAGTTTGTCAATATGGAATTGAGAAAGCTGAATTGCTGACAGCAGAGACAGAGATAGACATGTCAGTCGGATAAGCGAAAGTTTCCAGAGGCCAATCCTGGTTTGGAGAACAGCGAGATTGGTGAGATCAGAAAGAGACTAAAAAAACCTGACTGAGCAAAGCATAATGCAAATTGCTAATGTTTTTCTTTCCCAAGGAGGTGCTCTCATCATGAAGAGTATCATGCTGATGGTGATCCTAGGTTGCCTTTCCGTCCTAGGAGACCGAGGAGAGGACATTCTCATGAACAATACAGGGTTATTGAAAACACAAGGCCCAAGCCTGTTAATGTTTGGAGAAAAATGTACTGATCCTTTTGTGCTTCCCTCTGATTGGCCCAAATGGACCGAGCAGGGAAGGAGGAAAGGATCACTAGTGCCAGGTGTAAACAAGTTTCATGGCACAATGTTGGTGAAAGGTATGAAGGGTCAAGTGTGCTGGAAGTGTGATGTGAATGGCAGCTTAAATCTGCTCTTGAATGTCACACTCCCGGAGCCAACACACCGATCCGTAGTCTTGTTGAAAGGTACACTGCAGTACAATGGGTATATGCAAAAGATGGAGTGTGTTGTTAAGGATTACCTTGTGTTGGTGCTCTGGAGTAAGGTTCTACTAGACTGGAGAGGAACGGGCAGTAAACATAAACAACCTTTCTCCTCCAGGATGGAAGTGGGGAACCACAGCACCACAGTCTGTATTAGCCAACAGAGGGTGTCCTTGAAACAACTGTATATGCACAAAGGCTGGAAAGCAGACGGGTTCCGGTTCTTGGAACAAGTCGTAAGAATCGAGATCCAGCCACATTTTTAGGTAACCAAGAGGATGAGGAGAGAGATCCAGAAGAGGGGAGAGTCAACACAGGTAAAACCATCCTCACTACATGGTTCACCATATGAGACAATCCATCACAATCCATATTCAGCCACTTATCCTCATTTTTAGATGGGTAAGTGAGTAGGTACTCTTAATTGAAAGATTGCAGAGAGTACATTCTCCCCGACCTAAAGTACGCATTTTGCCACAGGATATAAGGGGGGCAAAGGTCCAAACAGGACAGGTGGGAACATCTTTTGTCATTGAGATGCTAATAAATTTCCCAGAAGAAAGAGTACCAACTGTATTCTTCTGGGAAGGGGCCACAAGGGTTTTCATGGGACATGAGTTTAATGGATCAGGGGACTTTTTGGATTAGCGAGGTAGAATCCTGGGATACATCAGGTAGCACCCCAGGGACTCTCTATGATGGAAGGGTGATGGGACTAAAACGAGGAAGTTTAAAAATAGCGCCCTTAGTCCGGGAGTATGAAGGAGCATGGACATACAGATTTTGAATCCCACAGTCCCTAGAGATTAAAGGTCCAAATAGATCTTGCATAATAAGAAGGGAAACCGTGAGGGAAAAGTGGGGGTTCCCACAACTCCTAAAGCTCAGGTAGTCACCCTGCCAGTGACTACCCAGGAACCCAACCTACCGTCGTGTGATACACATCAAGTTGTAAAAAGTGGCCCTTTTCATCTAAATCAACTGAGGGCGACTCCAGTTATCATGGAGGCCCAGCTTCAATTGATCACTTGGCAGATTAATTTAGAAGAGTGGGTAATATCTAATATCTACCCTAACTGCAGCACTGTCGTTGCCACCCTGGTACAGGCTTTTTTGTCATGGGCACATTCCACAGGGAATAGTGTAGCCAGAAGAAGGTCCTGGGATTTGGCAGATACAATCTTGGGAGGCATGGGCACTGGAATAGGGGTAGCAAACAGTGTAGACATAGAAGGAATGACAGAGGTCATTCAACAATTAGGCACATTGGGACAACAGAATGTGGGCACCAAACATCATCTGAACTTGGTATTAGAACAGTTAATGCACAACATCTATAAAGTTCAGGGGTACACTCAAAGGCACATTCAAATAATTCTTCAGAAGATGATTGCACATGACAGGGGTACTGCATGGGAAACAACATGCCTGTCTATGCAGACCGAGTTAACAACGGATTTTAAGATAATGGCTCAAGCCTTATCAGAAGGTAAAACTCCTTTAGAACTGAGACTTGACAAGGAGAGATTTATCGATTTTCCTCGGGAGGGATCTTTTGCATGGACGCACCGAGATGTCTGGGTAAACAAGTGGATGGGGTGCGACAATTCCTTATGCACTGCTACATCCTACCGATGGAGTTTTTCCAGTAGTATCACTGGGGACACCTGTTTCCTCCACACATGTCTTACACCATGACCTGAAAGGTCAACATTTTTTGGTGCTAGACAGAGAAATGAAACAAGTAGACTTGTCGTCATGCTGGCGACTCTCAGAGAAGTACTTGTGTTTGTGTAACGATTGTGGAATTCTCTCCGTGGTCAGCGCACAGGACGCGCGCTGACACTGCGGAAATCCTCCACAAGGGTATATTTGAGAGAACCCAGCAAAAGGTGCAACGCACCTGTAGAGGGAAATTCCTGTCGGCAGATGGAGCTGTGGAGTGCAGAGGAACAGATCCTCTGCCCTGCCACAGACGCCAGATAGGAATTGTACGAAGGGAAGAAACGCAGGGCAAGATAGCCCTTAAAGAGAGAGTAAAGTGACAGAGTGTATGTGTGTCCACCAATCTAGTCGCCACCCTGCGACGATGAACACACAGCCATTAAGATTAGGTGAGAAGGCAATCGCAAGAGATGGCGATTGCTAACAGTGACACAAGACAGAATAAGCACAGAGGAGGAATGTATGTATGTCCACCAATCCCGTCGCCAACCTGCAACGGTGAACACACAACAGAGGAAACCAAGTGAGAACGCAATCGCAAGAGAAGCGATAGCGAATGAGAATGAGCACAGGGACAGAATGTATGTGTGTGCACCAATCTAGTCGCCAACCCGCGACGGTGCACACACAACAGCAGAAACAGAGTAGGAATGCAATCGCGAGAGAGGCGATTGTCAGAGGTGACACAAGACTTAAGCAAGACAGGGCACGAGAGTAGCAAAGGCACAGCAAATCATACAGCGAACGCTTGCTTAACGGTTACCTCACCGAGCCTACAGCAAGAGTTTGTATTAGACAAGACAGACAGACGGACGGGAAGCAGGATAGGAAAGATCCACTGCTCTTTCCGCCAGAGCGAGTGCGATCCAAGTAAAGCAACAGAACTTAGCAGGATCCACTGCTTTTTCCGCCAGAGCGAGTGTGAACCAAGTATAGAAACAGAGTTAGCAGGATCCACTGCTCTTTCCACCAGAGCGAGTGCGATCCAAGTTCAGGGACAGGATAGGAAAGATCCACTGCTCTTTCCGCCAGAGCGAGTGCGATCCGGGTTCAAGGACAGGATCACAGATCAGAAGGATCCACAGCCGCTACCGCTAGGGGCTAGTGCGATCCAAGCAAGACAAACAGATGAGATAGCCGGTCAGAAGGATCCACAGCCGCTACCGCTAGAGGCTAGTGCGATCCAAGTAAGACAGATGAAACAGAAGGGGCTACCAGTAGCAACCGCTGCTCTGGTTAGCACCCACAGACAGACAGGACGATTTCCTATCGACCACCGTTGGCGACAGGACAATCACAGCAGAGAGGCAACACAGACAAAACAGATAAGCAAGCTAACTGCACTAGAGGAGCTACCTAGTGCAGTCCCCAGAATTACTCCAAGATAACTATAACAATCCAACAGGGAAGGCTGACACTCCAGGAGTGTATTTAACCCTCCTGGCGGTATAAAAAAATACGCCAGGAGGCAGCGCGGCAGTTTTTTTTTTATTTATTTTTTTCTATATCATGTAGCGAGCCCATGGCTCGCTACATGATAGCCGCTGCTCAGCGGCATCCCCCCGCCCTCTTTGATCGCCTTCGGCGATCTCCGATCAGGAAATCCCGTTCAAAGAACGGGATTTCCTGGAGGGCTTCCCCCGTCGCCATGGCGACGGGCGGGATGACGTCACTGACGTCGGGACGTCATTGGGAGTCCCGGGCCACCCCTCGGCGCTGCCTGGCACTGATTGGCCAGGCAGCGCACGGGGTCTGGGGGGGGGGGCGCGCGCCGCACCGTAAAGCGGCGATCGGGCGCGCGTCGGCGGCGATCGGGGTGCTGGCGCAGCTAGCAAAGTGCTAGCTGCGTCCAGCAAAAAAAAAAATTAAACAAATCGGCCCAGCAGGGCCTGAGCGGCACCCTCCGGCGGCTTACCCCGGGGTTACCGCCAAGAAGGTTAACAAACCGTTATGACCAGCAAAGCCTTCTGGGCCCAGAAGGCTCTTATACTGCCTGCCCTCAAAGGAGACAGCTGGGCAATTTGCATGTATGCAAATCCCTCAGCAAAGCAACTCGGAAAGTTGCAAGATGAAGCCAGGTCTCTTTTCCAGAGACCTGCATCTCTCAGACATAAGGAATGGTCAAACAGCTGTCTGCCTGTGCAGCCAGCTGAGCAGGTCATTACAGTTTGACGGGGCAAATCAATTTTAGCGAGGAAGCATGCTGGCTAAATAGCACAGAATGCATAGAGTGCCATTCAAAAGATCCATCCTAAAGCCAAACCAATATTTCTGGTGGCTGAAGGAAAAGTTTGTTTTTTAAACATGTCTACTGACACATTTCTTGTACATTTTCATAATTGTTCCGACAAGCTTGATCTCCCAAGGGGAACTTATTGTGTGAGCGGAGATCCCATATGGATCCAGTCATCAAGGTTTGACTATGTTATTCCTCAAATTGTTAAGAGAACTCTAAAGTTCAAAGCCCCACAGGAAGTGCCCATCCTGAGAGATAACACACCATGGGACAAATGGGTACAGGATTTGACAGAAGATCACACTTTGTTACAAAGGTTAAATGCACAGAACACTAAACTAGAGGTGATATTTCACCATGATCAAGATGATCTTAAAGAGGTTGAACACAAATATAATCAGGTGAGTTCCAGTCTGACCTGGTGAAGCAGGTTTCTGGCGATGTTCCAGGGACACTCAGACTGGGCCTCTGCAGTTCAAAACTTTTTTCTACATCCACTGGTTGTAATGATGGGGATTACAATCATAGGCATCATTACACAGGTGAGTTTGTGTGTGAAATGACGCAAACAAATCAACATGGTTATGAGATTGGTGTCAGGTAAACAATCTCATAAGCCTATTTTTCCAAGCTAAGCCACATTATACAAGTTTAGGTTTCTAGCTTTCAGCGGTGGTACCTATGATGGAGCTGATTGTTTGAAGGCGTTTTTTTAGAAGACACCTGGCACTGCTCCATTGCTTAACAGACAAACAAGTTTCACTTTTCCATGAACATGCAAGTTTGTAAGGGATACGTATGTGACACAAATGGTCAATAGGTACCTAGATGTAGGGCATCCCCAAAGAAGCCCAGAGAGCCTGGTTAAAAGGAAGTCAAGAGGTCTTGCTCTCTCTTCCAGGGATAATCACCTAAAGCAGAGAGAGTGTGTGTGAGCATGAGCATTGAAAGGTGAAACAAAGAAAAGAATCATAGGTGCTGTCTGAACAAAGAGTCAGGGCTTTGCAGATCGGGTCTTTTAAGGAGGTAGTGCTGTTAGAATTTAAGTATGATATGCTTGAATTCTGAGGCCTAGTGACAAGACTTACTCTGCAGATTCTCTCTCTTTAGAAATTGAAGCAATACAACATTGTTCTGTGTCCCTGTGTCTCACACAAGACCAACCACAGAAACTTAAACATAAGCCAATGTTATGAAAATATGCTCAGAGTACATTAAACAATAAGTTTTAGGAACATATTATTTTATTTTACTAGTTAATAGCGCTCCAGAGAGCCATTTTTTTCAATTCTGACTGCTGACTTTCTACTTTATTTCCTCTAACTTACATTATCTGTATGCTGTATATACACTACCTGCAACATATCATAGATTATAAGATAATGCCTGGAACATCCACTAGGGATGAACCAAGTCTGCATGGAACACATAAGATTCTCCTGTAATGGAAATTAATGAATTAATCCACAATTGCAAGTCTATGGCTAGCTCCGGTAAAGAATGTGATCCAGAGGAGGGAGCTGTCATGGGCAGTTATTGACTAGGTATTGAATAACATCCTTTACCTCATAGGTTATTGATTAAATCCAGGATTGATTGATTATACCCCCCCAACAGTCACTGCTCATATTCCTATATATATATGTAACGATTGCGGAATCGTCTCCGTGGTCAGCGCACCAGACGTGCGCTGACGCGGCGGATTTCCTCCACAAGCGTATTATTGAGGACACCCAGGCTAGGTGCTATGCACCTGCAGAGGGAAATTCCTGTCGGCAGGTGGAGCTGTGGAGTGCAGAGGAACAGCTCCTCTGCCCTACCACACACGCCAGACAGGAATTGTACGAAGGGAAGAAACGCAATCGCAAGAGAAGCGATTGAGAGTGAGCACAGAGACAGATTGTGTGTGTGTGCATAAAATTAGTCGCCAACCCGCGACTGTGCACACACCACAGCAGATAAGAAGCAGGAATGCGATCCCGAGAGGTGCGATCGCCAGACGTGACACAAGGTTACAGCAAGGCGGAGCACGAGAGTAGCAAAGGCACAGCAAATAATGCAATAAGGAGATACGGAAAATAACAAATGCTAGCTAACCGCGAACACCGCACTCATTCGCAACAGTGCACGCGGTTATGCGCGGTCTCCACGTGATAAGCACAATAGAGACAAGCACGCCTAACTAACCATTAACAGACAAACATGAAACAGAGGACGCGAGCGCTTGCTTAACGGTTACCTCACCGAGCCTCCAGCAAGCGCAGCAGACAAGACAGACACACGAAAACAGGGACAAGCGACAGAAGGATCCCCAGCGCTAGCGAAAAGTGGCTAGCGCGATCCCAGAAGACAGAACAGAAGGATCCCCAGCGCTAGCGAAAAGTAGCTAGCGCGATCCCAGGAGACAGAGTAGCAGAACAGAAGGATCCCCAGCGCTAGCGAAAAGTGGCTAGTGCGATCCCAGAAGACAGAACAGAAGGATACCCAGCGCTAGCGAAAAGTAGCTAGCGTGATCCCAGGAGACAGAAAGAAGGATCCCCAGCACTAGCGCTAGGGCGATTGCGATCCAAACACACGGCAGACAGAACAGATGAGGTAGGCAGAAACAACCGCTGTTCCAACCTACACTCCAGACTCAATCAGAAGGATCCACAGCCGCTAACGCTAGGGCTTGTGCGATCCAAACACAAGACAGACGGAACAGGCAAAACAGATAATACAACCTGACTGGGCTAGAAGGGGAGCCTAAAGCAACCCCCAGGAATTAACTATACTAGATAGCAATGGCTGACACTCCAGCAGTGTCCATCAGGAACAGACCATGGAAGGGAAATGTCCAGCCAAGCATTCTGGGAGCAGCATGCTTTTATAGTGCCAGTCATCAAAAGAAGGCAGGTAACGGATTTGCATGACTAATGTATGCAAATCCCTCAGCAACACAAGCTGCAAAACTGACAGAAAGTCTCTCTTAAAGAGACCTGCAGAATGCAGACGTGAACAGTGGTCAAAACGCTGCCTGTCTGCACAGGCAGCTGAGCAGATTCTCACAGTACCCCCCCTTCTAGGGTCGAATTCCAGACGACCCTCAAAACTGATATCTCCAAACCATTCTAACAGAAGACTCATGAAGGTCGGGGCAGCCTGACAAGGTCCAATTCCAGAGTCAGTCCACCCGAAACCGACTTCATCGGAAACAGAAGCCACCGAAACATGCCCATCAGTACTACCAGTCTCAGTATAACACCCATCAGGACTGTGAACGCCAGAGAAGAAGCCATCGACACCCTCCAGACAATACCCACCACCTTCCAAGGAGCGTCCGAAAATACCAAACCTGCCACAATACCTGTTCGAAGTGTCCCTTACAACACAAAAGCCACCGTTGATCTTATCCAGGGTACCAAGCAAAATCTCTCCTGGGATCTCCCAGAACCTTTTGAAGCTCCACAGAGATCCCAAGAGGGTAGAACAATCACCAGGCTCACATGGAGAATTACCAAGAACCCCCATGGAACCAATGACAATTCTGGATTCAGAATTACGAGGACACCCATCAAGATCAAGACTTTCAGGGACCACTTCTGGGCATGCAAGCAGGCAGGCCATATCAGAGCATGTTTTCACCGAGGAAGCATCTGAGTACGCTGGTAACCGAGGCACACTTGGGCTTTCTGGGTCACAGAGCACACTGGGGTACACCAGCACAGGAGAAACCTCAGGACATGTCGGGGAACTGCCAACCTCAGAGTCCGGCACGTCAAGACCAAAACTAGTACCGGGCAGAGAATCATCATGAGTGAAGGTCACAGGCACTGGACTTTCAAAAGAAGACTCGGATACAAATTCAGAAATTTCTGTGACAATAATATCATCATTGACTACACAGGCGTGAAGCTCCATCAGAGCTGAAAAGGTAGCCAGCAAGGCTGCAATGCCTACTGAAGAGGGCAACACCTCAGAAGGACTTGGGGGGCAGGAGACGTCTCCTACAAGTTCTGCACCCCTTGGGCGGAACTCGGAGATCTCCAGGAGGTCAGACAGTACCTCATGAACATCCTTTTTCAAGTTTCCTTAGAAGGATTCTGAACTATCCGTGTTACAGGGCAAAGCTTGAACTTTATTTTCTGAACCAGGCAGATGTCCTAGGGAAGGTTCCACCATAAACTGAGACTGAATTTCATCATCAGGACAGGGATACACAGAAATATC
Source organism: Hyperolius riggenbachi (assembly GCF_040937935.1). Taxonomy (NCBI): domain Eukaryota; kingdom Metazoa; phylum Chordata; class Amphibia; order Anura; family Hyperoliidae; genus Hyperolius; species Hyperolius riggenbachi. The sequence goes on along the minus strand of NC_090647.1, from coordinate 376,518,484 downwards.
TAGTGAAACTAACTCTGGCTTTCTGAGTTTCGTTTCACTGCAGGGAAATTCCTCCATAGCAGTCAAACCAGACTGCAATTCCAAAATAGCAGAGAAACAGGTAACAATGGTTGCAATACCTAGACGAGCCTCTAGGGACACTGCAGGACATTTTAAACAAGGTAATATTGACTCATCCAGATTACTGGGTGGAGAGTCAGTACTTACTTCAGAATCAGACTCGCAAATGTCAATGCGAGTGGACATAATGTCTTTATTCATGATACAGGGCAGGCTCAGAGACACCTTCTCTGGACAGAGCAAAGGTGCTTCAGTATCAGGTTTACAAAACCAAAGTGCTGTCTCACTCTTAGAGCCTGATTCACAAAGCGGTGCTAACAGTTAGCACCCTGGTGAAAAGCCCTTTATCATGCCTAAACTCAGTTTAGGCATGATAAGTTTAGGTGTGAGAAGTTTAGGTGTGATAAGTTTAGGCATGATAAGTTTAGGTGTGATAAGTTTAGGCATGCTAAGTTTAAGCGCCAACTGCGTTAGCACCGCAGTGCACAGCTGATCAAAAGTTTTACGCTAGCAAAGTCTGGTGCACTTTGTATAAAGTTTAATGGTGCTGCTTTGCGTGCGGGACTTTGCAAGCGATCTAAATGTATCTAAACTTAGCATGCCTAAACTTATCACACCTAAACTGGCTTTTCACCAGAGTGGTGCAATGGTTATCATGCCTAAAGTCTCTAACTGGGTTAGCACCGCTTTGTGAATCGAGCCCTTAGACTCGCTAACGATGTCGAATCTGAGGAGACAGAACGCAAAATTTGCGAATCCACAATCGATTTAGGTTGCGAAACCGAACACTCCAAAGACAGGGATTCTGAGGTCTCCAGGCTGGATTGCTGGATCTCAGAAACGCCAGCTGACAATGTATCTTTACAAACGTCACCTGAATGACGTACACGTAATTCATTCAGAATCATTTTCCACATACAAATCAGCGGACTCACAAAGTCAAATTCACACCCCTTTTTTTCTCTTAAGGCAGAAGCATAACTTATACATGCTCTCAAGACAGATTCACTTCTGGCAATGTAGTACTCACAAAACGACTCTGAATCGTTCTCCAATTCATACGACAACGCTTCGAGCTGTTTTTTTCAGGAACGGGGGCTCCCATTCACACCTGACTAGGTCTGAGCATTCATACTGAACAATGTTAGGGGAAGTTGTGGCAACAACATGAGGAATCATATTAATTTTACTCTTGAAACTGCATAGTTTGGGAATTTTCCCCATAGCAAGATCATAGATGGAGGATCTTAAAGTAGTACTGAGAGAAGAAGATCTGTTTTTACATGACAAGGGATCCCACAAATCATTGACAAAACTGACACACTCACGCCGATCACAATCGGCAGGAACATCTGAGAAACAGGCATCAGATCGCACAGATTTAAGCTCTAAACAAACGGGAGAAACTCCATCAGAATTCACGCAGGTGTCCACAGTCGAGGCACACCCATTCGTTTCAGGTCGCACAGTGTCCAAACTCACTTGCTTTACCCCAGAAAGACAGGAATAATCATGTGACAATGGTGTCTCTTTATTGGAAATAATTGGTTGGTGTGTGTGCAATTCGTCCAAAATAGTCTGCCACACATAAATCACCAGATCCACATCACACTCATCACATTTATCAGAATCGATCAAAAGGTACATAGAGTCGAGACAATCATTCAGGTCATCCGCGCTCTTTGCGATATAAAAATCGTAAAAGGCTTTCCAATCGAAATCAAACTCTTCCAACAAGGCCCCAATCTCCCATGAGGCAAATGGCGGTTCAAACAACCCAGTATATAGGTAATCTCCATATGGGTTGGGGGTCAGGAACGAGGACAGACTTTTTAACTGCTATAATGTAGTGTGCGATCCTACCTATAATAGGATCCACATATGCCTTTGCCTCAGGCAAGGACATCTGAAACAAATCGAAGGTTCCCTCTGCCCTGGGAATTTTGGTTGGGCTGGACATTCTGTAACGATTGCGGAATCGTCTCCGTGGTCAGCGCACCAGACGTGCGCTGACGCGGCGGATTTCCTCCACAAGCGTATTATTGAGGACACCCAGGCTAGGTGCTATGCACCTGCAGAGGGAAATTCCTGTCGGCAGGTGGAGCTGTGGAGTGCAGAGGAACAGCTCCTCTGCCCTACCACACACGCCAGACAGGAATTGTACGAAGGGAAGAAACGCAATCGCAAGAGAAGCGATTGAGAGTGAGCACAGAGACAGATTGTGTGTGTGTGCATAAAATTAGTCGCCAACCCGCGACTGTGCACACACCACAGCAGATAAGAAGCAGGAATGCGATCGCGAGAGGTGCGATCGCCAGACGTGACACAAGGTTACAGCAAGGCGGAGCACGAGAGTAGCAAAGGCACAGCAAATAATACAATAAGGAGATACGGAAAATAACAAATGCTAGCTAACCGCGAACACCGCACTCATTCGCAACAGTGCACGCGGTTATGCGCGGTCTCCACGTGATAAGCACAATAGAGACAAGCACGCCTAACTAACCATTAACAGACAAACATGAAACAGAGGACGCGAGCGCTTGCTTAACGGTTACCTCACCGAGCCTCCAGCAAGTGCAGCAGACAAGACAGACACACGAAAACAGGGACAAGCGACAGAAGGATCCCCAGCGCTAGCGAAAAGTGGCTAGCGCGATCCCAGAAGACAGAACAGAAGGATCCCCAGCGCTAGCGAAAAGTAGCTAGCGCGATCCCAGGAGACAGAGTAGCAGAACAGAAGGATCCCCAGCGCTAGCGAAAAGTGGCTAGTGCGATCCCAGAAGACAGAACAGAAGGATCCCCAGCACTAGCGCTAGGGCGATTGCGATCCAAACACACGGCAGACAGAACAGATGAGGTAGGCAGAAACAACCGCTGTTCCAACCTACACTCCAGACTCAATCAGAAGGATCCACAGCCGCTAACGCTAGGGCTTGTGCGATCCAAACACAAGACAGACGGAACAGGCAAAACAGATAATACAACCTGACTGGGCTAGAAGGGGAGCCTAAAGCAACCCCCAGGAATTAACTATACTAGATAGCAATGGCTGACACTCCAGCAGTGTCCATCAGGAACAGACCATGGAAGGGAAATGTCCAGCCAAGCATTCTGGGAGCAGCATGCTTTTATAGTGCCAGTCATCAAAAGAAGGCAGGTAACGGATTTGCATGACTAATGTATGCAAATCCCTCAGCAACACAAGCTGCAAAACTGACAGAAAGTCTCTCTTAAAGAGACCTGCAGAATGCAGACGTGAACAGTGGTCAAAACGCTGCCTGTCTGCACAGGCAGCTGAGCAGATTCTCACAATATATATATATAAATATATATATATATATATATATATATTATTATTATTATTATTTAGTATTTATATAGCGCCGACATATTACGCAGCGCTGTACAGTGTATATATATATATATCTTGTCACTAACTGTCCCTCAAGGAGCTCACATTCTAATCCCTACCATTGCCATATGTCTATATCATGTAGTGTAAGTACTGTAGTCTAGGGCCAATTTTTTAGGGGGAGCCAATTAACTTATCCGTATGTTTTTGGAATGTGGGAGGAAACCGGAGTGCCCGGAGGAAACTCACGCAGACACGGAGAGAACATACAAACTCTTTGCAGATAGTGCCCTGGCTGGGATTCGAACCAGGGACCCAGCGCTGCAAGGCGAGAGAGCTAACCACTACGCCACCATGCTGCCCATAATATATATATATTATAATTTAAGTAGGCCTCAGTTACTTGAACTGAGTTAGTGAAAAAGGCTTGGTGTGCAGTATTGCCCTTTAAGGAGATTTTCTCTTTGAGAGAAAAGAGACAGTTCAGCAGAACTGGTACTGAACATTCCCAAGGCTGGCAGTTACCAGGAACCTGTTCATTGGACATCTTGGAATTAGTGTTGGGCGAACATCTAGATGTTCGGGTTCGGGCCGAACAGGCCGAACATGGCCGCGATGTTCGGGTGTTCGACCCGAACTCCGAACATAATGGAAGTCAATGGGGACCCGAACTTTTGAGGTTTGTAAAGCCTCCTTACATGCTACATACCCCAAATTTACAGGGTATGTGCACCTTGGGAGTGGGTACAAGAGGAAAAAAAAATTAGCAAAAAGAGCTTATAGTTTTTGAGAAAATCGATTTTAAAGTTTCAAAGGGAAAACTGTCTTTTAAATGCGGGAAATGTCTGTTTTCTTTGCACAGGTAACATTTTTTTTGTCGGCATGCAGTCATAAATGTAATACATATAAGAGGTTCCAGGAAAAGGGACCGGTAACGCTAACCCAGCAGCAGCACACGTGATGGAACAGAAGGAGGCGCAGGAGGAGAAGGCCACGCTTTGTGAGACACAACAACCCCGGCCTTGCATGAGGGCAAGAAGCGTGCGGATAGCATGCTTTGTACCGCCATGCAGTCATAAATGTAATAAAGATAAGAGGTTCCATAAACAGGGACCAGCAACGCTAACCCAGCAGCAGCAGCAGCAGCACACGTGATGGAACAGGAGGAGGCGCAGGAGGAGAAGGCCACACTTTGTGAGACACAACAACCCAGGCCTTGCATGAGGACAAAAAGCGTGCGGATAGCATGCTTTTTACCGCCATGCAGTCATAAATGTAATAAAGATAAGTGGTTCAATAAACAGGGACCACGCGGCAACGCTAACCCAGCAGCAGCAGACGTGATGGAACAGGAGGAGGCGCAGGAGGAGAAGGCCACGCTTTGTGAGACACAACAACCCTGGCCTTGCATGAGGGCAAGAAGCATGCGGTTAGCATGCTTTGTACCGCCATGCAGTCATAAATGTAATAAAGATAAGAGGTTCCATAAACAGGGACCAGCAACGCTAACCCAGCAGCAGCAGCAGCAGCACACGTGATGGAACAGGAGCAGGCGCAGGAGGAGAAGGCCACGCTTTGTGAGACACAACAACCCAGGCCTTGCATGAGGACAAAAAGCGTGCGGATAGCATGCTTTTTACCGCCATGCAGTCATAAATGTAATAAAGATAAGTGGTTCAATAAACAGGGACCACGCGGCAACGCTAACCCAGCAGCAGCAGACGTGATGGAACAGGAGGAGGCGCAGGAGGAGAAGGCCACGCTTTGTGAGACACAACAACCCAGGCCTTGCATGAGGGCAAGAAGCATGCGGATAGCATGCTTTGTACCGCCATGCAGTCATAAATGTAATAAAGATAAGTGGTTCAATAAACAGGGACCACGCGGCAACGCTAACCCAGCAGCAGCAGACGTGATGGAACAGGAGCAGGCGCAGGAGGAGAAGGCCACGGTTTTTGAGACACAACAACCCAGGCCTTGCATGAGGACAAAAAGCGTGCGGATATAGCAGCAATGCTTTTTGCCGCCATGCAGTCATAAATGTAATACAGATGAGAGGTTCAATAAACAGGGACCGGAAACGCTACACCATCCCAGATGTTCATTGGTCATGTTACTTGGTTGGGGTCCTGGAGTGTTGCGTAGTCATTTCCAATCCAGGATTGATTCATTTTAATTTGAGTCAGACGGTCTGCATTTTCTGTAGAGAGGCGGATACGCCGATCTGTGACGATGCCTCCGGCAGCACTGAAACAGCGTTCCGACATAACGCTGGCTGCCGGGCAAGCCAGCACCTCTATTGCGTACATTGCCAGTTCGTGCCAGGTGTCTAGCTTCGATACCCAATAGTTGAAGGGTGCAGATGGATTGTTCGACACAGCTACGTCATCTGACATGTAGTCCTTGACCATCTTCTCCAGGCGATCGGTGTTGGAGGTGGATCTGCACGCTTGCTGTTCAGTGGGCTGCTGCTGCATGGGTGTCAGAAAATTTTCCCACTCCAAGGACACTGCCGATACTGTTCCTTTTTGGGTACTAGCTGCGGCTTGCGTTGTTTGCTGCCCTCCTGGTCGTCCTGGGTTTGCGGAAGTCAGTCTGTCTGCGTACAACTGGCTAGAGGAGGGGGAGGATGTCAATCTCCTCTCTAAAGTCTCCACAAGGGCCTGCTGGTATTCTTCCATTTTGACCTGTCTGACTCTTTCTTCAAGCAGTTTTGGAACATTGTGTTTGTACCGTGGATCCAGAAGGGTATAAACCCAGTAATTGGTGTTGTCCAGAATGCGCACAATGCGTGGGTCACGTTCAATGCAGTCTAGCATGAATTGAGCCATGTGTGCCAGAGTCCTACCAGAATCCTCATCATCCTCTTGTGAGCGTTGTGATAGTTGTTGTGATGCATCATAGTCGTCACCTTCCTCCTGGTCTGCTTCTGCTGACCATTCGCGTTGAATTGTGGAAGTCCAACGTGCACCGCTCTGGCCCTCGTCAGTGGTGGCATGAAATTCCTGCTCCAACTCCAGCTGTTCCTCCTCCTCTTCTTCGTCATAGCTGCTGGGGCCAGCGTTCCCTGAGGCGGATGGCCTGATGTTGGTACCATCACGCTGATCGTTTTCTCCTTCAGATTCCCCCAGTTGCATCATGACAGCTGTTTCCTTGATTTTCAACATTGACCTCTTCAGTAAACACAGCAGTGGTATGGTAATGCTGACTGAAGAGTTGTCACTGCTCACAAGCAACGTGGATTGCTCAAAATTTTGGAGGACTTGGCAGAGGTCCAACATGTTGGCCCAATCGGATCCACAGAAGCTTGGCAGCTGTCCGGATGCGCCTCGGTACTGCGCCGTCATGTACTGGACCACTGCACTCTTCTGCTCGCAAAAGCGTGCTAGCATGTGCAGCGTAGAATTCCAGCGCGTAGGGACATCACACAGCAAGCGATGGTGGGGGAGATTGAAGCGCTTCTGCATCTTGGCGAGTGCCCCCGAAGCAGTACTGGAATTTCTACAATGTTTGGCCACTCGACGCACCTTCAACAGAAGATCGGCCACGCCTGGGTATGTCCTCAGGAACCGCTGAACTACTAGGTTCATCACGTGCGCCAGGCAAGGGATGTGTGTCAGCTTAGCCAACCTTAAAGCGCGAATGAGATTACTCCCATTATCACACACAACCATGCCCGGTTTCAAGTCCAGCGGTGCCAGCCACAAATCCGTCTGTTCCTTTATTCCCTTCCAAATTTCCTCCCCTGTGTGCTGCTTATCCCCAAGGCAGATCAGCTTCAGCAACGCTTGCTGACGCATGCCAACAGCTGTGCTGCACTGCTTCCACGATCCTACTGCTGCTGGGTTAGCGTTTCCGGATGAGGTACAGCTTTGAGATGCGTTGGAGGAGAAGGAGTCAGAGAGGTAGGTGCTGCTGTTGTTATCCAGTGGGAGGGACGGCGGTGCAGCTGTTTGCGGCGTGGGCAACACCCGCGCCGTAGCAGGTGAGGAATCGCTGCCAGGCTCCACAAGGTTCACCCAGTGCGCGGTAAGGGAGATGTATCGACCCTGGCCGAACGCACTCGTCCAAGTGTCAGTGGTGAGGTGAACCTTGCAGGCAACGGCATTCTTCAAGCTTCGGGTTATTTTGCTGACCACGTGCTCATGCAACTCAGGCACTGCAGAGCGCGCAAAGTGGTAGCGGCTGGGAACCACGTAACGTGGGATGGCCACTGACATCATGCCCTTGAAGCTGTTTGTCTCCACCACTCGATATGGCAGCATTTCGCAGGCCAGAAGCTTGGCTATGCTGGCTGTTACTGCCACGGCCCGGGGGTCATTTGCTGGCAATTTCCTCTTGCGCTCAAACATCTCCGACACAGACAACTGAACCGTAGCGCTGCACACGGAAGGGCTGTTGGTTGTTGTGTTTGATGAACACTGGGAGACCTCAAGAGCACTACTCCGGAAAGTGACAGTGTCAGCGTCGTCTGATGTTTGTGAATGTTGTGAACCACGCAATGGCTGGGCTACTGCTGCTGCTGAGGCGGGTCTGGTGGTGAGTCTGGTGAACCCAAGGGAGGCAGTGTTGCTGGTACCCTGTCCTGCCGCGTTTGCCCACAGAGTGGGATGTTTGGATAGCATGTGGCGGCTCATGCTGGTGGTGGAGAGGTTGTTAATACTTTTCCCCCTGCTCAGGCGAGTCTTGCACACCTTGCAAATCGCCATGGTAACATCCTCAGTGCAGTCTTCAAAGAAAGCCCAGACTTTGGAGCACCTGCCTCCTTGCTGGCGATTTCTGTTTCCTCCTCTTTTGCCTCTCACTCTAACTTCCACGCTTGTGGTGCCTGAAATTGCGCGCCGCCTACCTTGTGGCACAAGGCGAACTCGTGCAGCAGTGGGTTCTTCAACAGACTCATCTGTGCTGCTGCTACGACGGCGATGTTCTCGTTCACAAATAAAATCTGGGTCTCTGTCCACATTGTCCATACCCTCCTCTTCCATCTCCTCAAACTCGTCATATGTCATTGTGGGGGGCCGCCGCCGTGGAGTAGAGCTCCCCAGAACAACCTCTGCGCAGCTCACTCCAACGTCGTCTTCCAGATCTTGTCGGCCGACCTCCTGCAATTGCAACCCCTCCTGCCCAACTTGCTCTGGGATTTGGGTTTCCGAGTCCTCCTCGGACTCGCCTTGTATTTCAGTGCGCGGTGCATTTCCCACAGTTAATGGTTGTGAATCCGGGCACAACATTTCTGGCTGTTCCTCCATTGACCTTTCATAGGTGGAAGTTTGTTGGGCTGGTAATAGCTCCTGCGAATACCCCATTGTGTCCTGAGGTAATTCATAGGACTGGTTATCTGGCAGTTGTGTGCGTGGTGTCGCTGCCGGTTGTGTCAGCTTTGTGCCCACTGGCTCCTTGTAACTGGCTGAGGACTCGGACCTCGTGCGTGATGTGCTGGTGCTGCTTAACCCACTGCTGGACGCTTGAGAGGTCATCCAAGTAATTATCTGGTCCTGTTCTTTTGGATTTGTGAGGGTTGTTGTCCTGGACAACATGGGCGGTATTGAGTGGGTTTTCTTGGGTGCTCCCCTGTGGCCTGTACGTGAACCGTCAGGGGAAACACCTCTTCCCTTGCCCCTTCCTCTTTCACCGGATTTCTTCCTCATTTCACTTATCCTTACAGTACACGCTGACTGGCAGCAGTACAGTGGCAGTACAGAAATGCTATACAGTACCACTATTCCCAGCAGCGACACAGAGCACAATGCTATACAGTGGCGGGTGAGCGGTGTACTACTGTTCCCAGGCCCAGCAGACACAGAGTGGAAGTAAACACAATGCTATATAGTCTGGCTGAGCGGTGTACACAGAGTGGCAGTACACACAATGCTATATAGTCTGGCTAAGCCGTGTACACAGAGTGTCAGAAAACACAATGCTATATATAGCGTGGCTGAGCGAGGTGCACAGTGGCAGTACACACAATGCTATATTAGTCAGGCTAAGCCGTGTACACAGAGTGTCAGAAAACACAATGCTATATATAGTGTGGCTGAGCGAGGTGCACAGTGGCAGTACACACAATGCTTTATAGTCAGGCTGAGCCGTGTACACAGAGTGTCAGTAAACAATGGTATATAGTCTGGCTGAGCGGTGTACACAGAGTGTCAGTAAACAACGGTATATAGTCTGGCTGAGCGGTGTACACAGAGTGGCAGTAAACACAATGCTATATATAGCGTGGCTGAGCGAGGTGCACAGTGGCAGTACACACAATGCTATATAGTCAGGCTAAGCCGTGTACACAGAGTGTCAGAAAACACAATGCTATATATAGCGTGGCTGAGCGAGGTGCACAGTGGCAGTACACACAATGCTTTATAGTCAGGCTGAGCCGTGTACACAGAGTGTCAGTAAACAACGGTATATAGTCTGGCTGAGCGGTGTACACAGAGTGGCAGTAAACACAATGCTATATATAGCGTGGCTGAGCGAGGTGCACAGTGGCAGTACACACAATGCTATAGAGCCAGGCTAAGCCGTGTACACAGAGTGTCAGAAAACACAATGCTATATATAGCGTGGCTGACCGAGGTGCACAGTGGCAGTACACACAATGCTATATTAGTCAGGCTAAGCCGTGTACACAGAGTGTCAGAAAACACAATGCTATATATAGCGTGGCTGAGCGAGGTGCACAGTGGCAGTACACACAATGCTATATATAGCGTGGCTGAGCGAGGTGCACAGTGGCAGTACACACAATGCTATATATAGCGTGGCTGAGCGAGGTGCACAGTGGCAGTACACACAATGCTATATTAGTCAGGCTAAGCCGTGTACACAGAGTGTCAGAAAACACAATGCTATATATATAGCGTGGCTGAGCGAGGTGCACAGTGGCAGTACACACAATGCTATATATAGCGTGGCTGAGCGAGGTGCACAGTGGCAGTACACACAATGCTATATATAGCGTGGCTGAGCGAGGTGCACAGTGGCAGTACACACAATGCTATATATAGCGTGGCTGAGCGAGGTGCACAGTGGCAGTACACACAATGCTATATTAGTCAGGCTAAGCCGTGTACACAGAGTGTCAGAAAACACAATGCTATATATATAGCGTGGCTGAGCGAGGTGCACAGTGGCAGTACACACAATGCTATATATAGCGTGGCTGAGCGAGGTGCACAGTGGCAGTACACACAATGCTATATATAGCGTGGCTGAGCGAGGTGCACAGTGGCAGTACACACAATGCTATATTAGTCAGGCTAAGCCGTGTACACAGAGTGTCAGAAAACACAATGCTATATATATAGCGTGGCTGAGTGAGGTACACAGTAGCAGTGAACAATGCTATATATAGTGTGGCTGAGCGAGCGGTGTACTACTGTTCCCAGCAGCGACACACAATGACTGGGGGGGACCCTGGCTAGCGTGGCTGGAGAGCGAACTACCCTGCCTGCCTACACAAAGCTAAACCCACAGACAAATGGCGGAGATATGACGTGGTTCGGGTATTTATTTACCCGAACCACGTGACCGTTCGGCCAATCAGAGCGCGTTCGGGCCCGAACCACGTGACCCGTTCGGCCAATCACAGCGCTAGCCGAACGTTCGGGGAACGTTCGGCCATGCGCTCTTAGTTCGGCCATGTGGCCGAACGGTTTGGCCGAGCACCGTCAGGTGTTCGGCCGAACTCGAACATCACCCGAACAGGGTGATGTTCTGCAGAACCCGAACAGTGGCGAACACTGTTCGCCCAACACTACTTGGAATCTGCTTTGCTAAGATGTAATGAACTGTATCTGTATATCTGTTTACTGAATAAACACATGAAACGTGGAAGACGCCTAAAGAAGTTCTATCTTCTATACTGTTTGCTGTGATGAAAGTCGTGTTTGCAGCTCTTACTAATGAGTTGCTGGTGCCGGAGTAAAGGTGTGTTGTGTTGTTGCCAATAGCAACCAATGTATAGTTTCTTACAATATATATATTGTTTTATACTGCTTATTCTCTTGTGTAATGTGCTGCAATTAATTTAGCTTATGTCATTGCAGATACTCTGTTCTGTTCCAACACTGGGACAAGGACAGAACCTAATAATCAGCATTCGAGGTCAAGCACAAGATGTTTTGTGATGCCTAGACCTCACAGGACACTGAGCTCATCAGATTGCCCCATATTTAATTATGTACACCCCTAAAACAATTCTTAATAATTATGTACACCCTCTACTAACTAACCCGTCCCTCAAATGAATAATCATTAATTGTTACGTCATGTAACCTATAAAATCAAGGGCTGCGTCCCCAATAAAGGACTTGTTAATTATGAATCTATGAGATATGGTCTCTGTGTCTCTCTGATTCAAGGTTTCTAATGCATGCTTAGAAACAGGTTAACACTTGATTTGGATCACCTGGATAACTCCATCAAAGCGGTGTTCCCCGCTATAGCAGGTGTAATAGCCACAGAAATGAGAAAGGGTATAGTCGGCAAAATGAGAGATTAGAAATAAGTATGAGAGAGAGTGGGGGAGGGGGTGGGGGAGGGGGTGGTCAGAGGAAGGTCAGAGTTGGGCAAGCGAACAACAAAGTGATGACAGAGTGAAAGGATTGAGAGAGTGGGTATAGACAGTGCAAAGTAGGAAATGGGTAAGTCAAGGGAGACAGAGAGAGAATGAAGGAAAGTGGGAGTTGGGGGAGAGGAAGAAGGAGGGAAAAAAAGAAAATCAGAGGGATGAAAACAAGAAATGACAAAAGAGATGACGGGATAATAAGCATGAGTATTGAAAAATAAATGAAACACAAACAAAAGTTAGCAGTGAGTTTTCCATTGCCACTACTATTTTTTTGGGGGGGGTAAGTGGTAAAACTTGCAGTGGGAGGCTTGATGCCTACTGTATCTATGAAAAGGGAGAGCAACTTTTCACTGGATTTGATGGGGGGGGTACATAATTACCCAGCATCACTTTCTGCTGCCAGCTCTGCAAATGGGAGACCACCAGACCAGACCACAAAGAAAATTACCATTAAAGAACCTTAAAAAGAGAAAGAGTAACAGTGCCAATGTTTATCATCTAAAGGCCGCAGCTGAGAGAAAACAGTGTCCAATGTTCAAGTAATATTGTATGTGAATCAGCGTAGGCCACAAGTAGGTATATGATACAGTTCCACCGTGCTTCACATCTGAGGTATCAGGCAAATAAAAGTGAATCCCAGTACCCAAAATGAAAAAGACTAACCAGCCAATAGTAACCGATGTTATAAGGTTGTGTACATAGCATGAGGCTCCCAGTGGTCACAGAACTGTTCTAATCTTTAACTGCATAGAGTCATCCTCCAGATAGCATCAGTGTAATGGTGGCTATACATGGTACAATCTTACCATTTCTATGTGGTATAAGGATAAATTAACCACTTGAGGACCTAGGGCTTTCTACCCCTTAAGGACCGGCCACTTTTTTTCCATTCAGACCACTGCAGCTTTCACGGTTTATTGCTCGCTCATACAACCTACCACCTAAATGAATTTTGGCTCCTTTTCTTGTCACTAATAAAGCTTTCTTTTGATGCTATTTGATTGCTCCTGCGATTTTTACTTTTTATTATATTCATCAAAAAAGACATGAATTTTGGCAAAAAAATGATTTTTTTAACTTTCTGTGCTGACATTTTTCAAATAAAGTAAAATTTCTGTATACATGCAGCGCGAAAAATGTGGACAAACATGTTTTTGATAAAAAAAACCCCATTCAGTGTATATTTATTGGTTTGGGTAAAAGTTATAGCGTTTACAAACTATGGTGCCAAAAGTGAATTTTCCCATTTTCAAGCATCTCTGACTTTTCTGACCCCCTGTCATGTTTCATGAGGGGCTAGAATTCCAGGATAGTATAAATACCCCCCAAATGACCCCATTTTGGAAAGAAGACATCCCAAAGTATTCACTGAGAGGCATAGTGAGTTCATAGAAGATATTATTTTTTGTCACAAGTAAGCGGAAAATGACACTTTGTGAGAAAAAAAAAAAAAAAAAAAACTTTCCATTTCTTCTAACTTGCGACAAAAAAAAAATGAAATCTGCCACGGACTCACCATGCCCCTCTCTGAATACCTTGAAGGGTCTACTTTCCAAAATGGGATCATTTGTGGGGTGTGTTTACTGTCCTGACATTTTGGGGGGTGCTAAATTGTAAGCACCCCTGTAAAGCCTAAAGGTGCTCATTGGACTTTGGACCCCTTAGCGCAGTTAGGCTGCAAAAAAGTGCCACACATGTGGTATTGCCGTACTCAGGAGAAGTAGTATAATGTGTTTTGGGGTGTATTTTTACACATACCCATGCTGGGTGGGAGAAATATCTCTGTAAATGACAATTTGTTAATTTTTTTTACACACAATTGTCCATTTACAGAGATATTTCTCCCACTCAGCATGGGTATGTGTAAAAATACACCACAAAACACATTATACTACTTCTCCTGAGTACGGCGATACCACATGTGTGGCACTTTTTTGCACCCTAACTGCGCTAAAGGGCCCAAAGTCCAATGAGTACCTTTAGGATTTCACAGGTCATTTTGAGAAATTTCGTTTCAAGACTACTCCTCACGGTTTAGGGCCCCTAAAATGCCAGGGCAGTATAGGAACCCCACAAATGACCCCATTTTAGAAAGAAGACACCCCAAGGTATTCCGTTAGTAGTATGGCGAGTTCATAGAAGATTTTATTTTTTGTCACAAGTTAGCGGAAAATGACACTTTGTGAAAAAACACAATTAAAATCAATTTCCGCTAACTTTTGACAAAAAATAAAATCTTCTATGAACTCACCATACTCCTAACGGAATACCTTGGGGTGTCTTCTTTCTAAAATGGGGTCATTTGTGGGGTTCCTATACTGCCCTGGCATTTTAGGGGCCCTAAACCGTGAGGAGTAGTCTTGAAACGAAATTTCTCAAAATGACCTGTGAAATCCTAAAGGTACTCATTGGACTTTGGGCCCTTTAGCGCAGTTAGGGTGCAAAAAAGTGCCACACATGTGGTATCGCCATACTCGGGAGAAGTAGTACAATGTGTTTTGGGGTGTATTTTTACACATACCCATGCTGGGTGGGAGAAATACCTCTGTAAATGGACAATTGTGTGTAAAAAAATCAAAAGATTGTCATTTACAGAGGTATTTCTCCCACCCAGCATGGGTATGTGTAAAAATACACCCCAAAACACATTGTACTACTTCTCCCGAGTACGGCGATACCACATGTGTGGCACTTTTTTGCACCCTAACTGCACTAAGGGGCCCAAAGTCCAATGAGTACCTTTAGGATTTCACAGGTCATTTTTGTTTCAAGACTACTCCTCACGGTTTAGGGCCCCTAAAATGCCAGGGCAGTATAGGAACCCCACTAATGACCCCATTTTAGAAAGAAGACACCCCAAGGTATTCCGTTAGGAGTATGGTGAGTTCATAGAAGTTTTTATTTTTTTGTCACAAGTTAGCGGAAATTGATTTTAATAGTTTTTTTTCACAAAGTGTCATTTTCCGCTAACTTGTGACAAAAAATAAAATCTTCTATGAACTCACCATACTCCGTACGGAATACCTTTGGGTGTCTTCTTTCTAGAATGGGGTCATTTGTGGGGTTCCTATACTGCCCTGGCATTTTAGGGGCCCTAAACCGTGAGGAGTAGTCTTGAAACCAAATGTCGCAAAATGACCTGTGAAATCCTAAAGGTACTCATTGGACTTTGGGCCCCTTAGCGTACTTAGGGTGTAAAAAAGTGCCACACATGTGGTACCGCTGTACTCAGGAGAAGTAGTATAATGCGTTTTGGGGTGTATTTTTACACATACCCATGCTAAGTGGGAGAAATATCTCTGTAAATGACAATTGTTTGATTTTTTTACACACAATTGTCCATTTACATAGAAATTTCTCCCACCCAGCATGGGTATGTGTAAAAATACACCCCAAAACACATTATACTACTTTTCCTGAGTACGGCGGTACCACATGTGTGACACTTTTTTGCAGCCTAGGTGCGCTAAGGGGCCCAACGTCCTATTCACAGGTCATTTTGAAGCATTTGTTTTCTAGACTACTCCTCGCGGTTTAGGGCCCCTAAAATGCCAGGGCAGTATAGGAACCCCACAAGTGACCCCATTTTAGAAAGAAGACACCCCAAGGTATTCCGTTAGGTGTATGGCGAGTTCATAGAAGATTTTATTTTTTGTCACAAGTTAGTGAAAAATGACACTTTGTGAAAAAAAAACAATTAAAATTAATTTCCGCTAACTTTTGACAAAAAATTAAATCTTCTATGAACTCGTCATACACCTAACATAATACCTTGGGGTGTCTTTTTTTTCTAAAATGGGGTCACTTGTGGGGTTCCTATACCGCCCTGGCATTTTACAGGCCCAAAACCGTGAGTAGTCTGGAAACCAAATGTCTCAAAATGACTGTTCAGGGGTATAAGCATCTGCAAATTTTGATGACAGGTGGTCTATGAGGGGGCGAATTTTGTGGAACCGGTCATAAGCAGGGTGGCCTTTTAGATGACAGGTTGTATTGGGCCTGATCTGATGGATAGGAGTGCTAGGGGGGTGACAGGAGGTGATTGATGGGTGTCTCAGGGGGTGGTTAGAGGGGAAAATAGATGCAATCCATGCACTGGGGAGGTGATCGGAAGGGGGTCTGAGGGTTTGGCCGAGTGATCAGGAGCCCACACGGGGCAAATTGGGGCCTGATCTGATGGGTAGGTGTGCTAGGGGGTGACAGGAGGTGATTGATGGGTGTCTCAAGGTGTGATTAGAGGGGGGAATGGATGCAAGCAATGCACTGGCGAGGTGATCAGGGCTGGGGTCTGAGGGCATTCTGAGGGTGTGGGCGGGTGATTGAGTGCCCTAGGGGCAGATAGGGGTCTAATCTGATAGGTAGCAGTGACAGGGGGTGATTGATGGGTAATTAGTGGGTGTTTAGAGGAGAGAATAGATGGAAACACTGCGCTTGGGTGGTGATCTGATGTCGGATCTGCGGGCGATCTATTGGTGTGGGTGGGTGATCAGTTTGCCCGCAAGGGGCAGGTTAGGGGCTGATTGATGGGTGGCAGTGACAGCGGGTGATTGATGGGTGGCAGTGACAGGGGGTGATTGATGGGTGGCAGTGACAGGGGGTGATTGATGGGTGATTGATAGGTGATTGACAGGTAATCAGTGGGTTATTACAGGGGAGAACAGATGTAAATATTGCACTGGCGAATTGATAAGGGGGGGTCTGAGGGCAATCTGAGCGTGTAGGCGGTCGATTGGGTGCCCGCAAGGGGCAGATTAGGGTCTGATCTGATAGGTAACAGTGACAGGTGGTGATAGGGAGTGATTGATGGGTGATTGATGGGTAATTAGTGGGTGTTTAGAGGAGAGAATAGATGGAAACACTGCGCTTGGGTGGTGATCTGATGTCGGATCTGCGGGCGATCTATTGGTGTGGGTGGGTGATCAGATTGCCCGCAAGGGGCAGGTTAGGGGCTGATTGTTGGGTGGCAGTGACAGGGGGTGATTGATGGGTGATAGGTGATTGACAGGTGATCAGTGGGTTATTACAGGGAAGGACAGATGTAATTAATGCACTGGCGAATTGATAAGGGGGGGGGGGGGGGGTCTGAGGGCAATCTGAGCGTGTGGGCGGGTGATTGGGTGCCCGCAAGGGGCAGATTAGGGTCTGATCTGATAGGTAACAGTGACAGGGGGTGATTGATGGGTAATTAGTGGGTGTTTAGAGAAGATAACAGATGTAAACGATACATTTGGGAGGTAATCTGACGGCGGGTTTGCGGGCGATCTAATGGTGTGGGTGGGTGATCAGATTGCCCGCAAGGGGCAGGTTAGGGGCTGATTGATGGGTGGCAGTGACAGGGGGTGACAGGGGGTGATTGATGGGTGATAGGTGATTGGCAGGTGATTGACAGGTGATCAGTGGGTTATTACAGGGAAGAACAGATGTAATTAATGCACTGGTGAATTGATAAGGGGGGGTCAGAGGGCAATCTGAGCGTGTGGGCGGGTGATTGGGTGCCCGCAAGGGGCAGATTAGGGTCTGATCTGATAGGTAAAAGTGACAAGTGGTGATAGGGGGTGATTGATGGGTGATTGATGGGTAATTAGTGGGTGTTTAGAGGAGAGAATAGATGTAAACAATGGATTTGGGAGGCGATCTGATGTCGGATCTGTGGGCGATCTATTGGTGTGGGTGGGTGATCAGATTGCCCGCAAGGGGCAGGTTAGGGGCTGATTGATGGGTGGCAGTGACAGGGGGTGATTGACGGGTGATTGATGGGTGATTGACGGGTGATTGACAGGTGATTGACAGGTGATTGACAGGTGATCAGGGGGATAGATGCATACAGTAAACAGGGGGGGGTGGTCTGGGGGGGGGTCTGGGGAGAATCTGAGGGGTGGGGGGTGATCAGGAGGGGGCAGGGAGCAGGGGGGGGGATAAAAAAAAAAAATAGCGTTGACAGATAGTGACAGGGAGTGATTGATGGGTGATTAGGGGGGTGATTGGGTGCAAACAGGGGTCTGGGGGGTGGGCAGGGGGGGGTCTGATGGGTGCTGTGGGCGATCTGGGGCAGGGGGGGGAGAAATCAGTGTGTTTGGGTGCAGACTAGGGTGGCTGCAGCCTGCCCTGGTGGTCCCTCGGACACTGGGACCACCAGGGCAGGAGGCAGCCTGTATAATACACTTTGTAAACATTACAAAGTGTATTATACACTTTGTATGCGGCGATCGCGGGGTTAACATCCCGCCGGCGCTTCCGTATAGCCGGCGGGATGTTGCGGCGAGCGAGCGGTGACAGGCGCCGGCGGAGGATCGCGTCACGGATGACGCGATCGCTCCGCCCATGCCCTTAAATGGACCGCCGCCTCTGTGGGTGAGGCCGTCCTGCAGGGCTCCACTTCCCCGCCGCCCCTGTGTAGTGGGCGGTCGGGAAGTGGTTAAGTGAATATACTGAAAGGATAATTTAGGCAGTTCCATTATATTATATAGAAATGGTAAGATTGGATGAAAAAATTGTACCATGCATGGCCACCATTAGATTGATGATATATCAGGAAAATGATAAAAAACAACAGTACTAAGTGTAGACCACTTTATAAAAGATATACATATATATATATATATATATATATATATATATATATATATATATATATATATATATATATATATATATACACACACACACACACACCATATATACTCGGATATAAGCCGACCCGCATATAAGCCGACCCCCCAAATTTTACCTCAGAAATCAGGAAAAAAATCATTGACTCGCATATAAGCCGAGGGTAGGAAATGCAGTGGCTTCTATGTTTCAGTAATCAAAGTAAGTGCCAATTAAATTAAATTACATTGCACACAGGCCAGCCTTAGCCTCACAGTGCTCACACAGTACAGTTCTCCTGCCTACATGCATTTCCCAGCCAATGGGCATTCACTGTGATAGATGGATGAATAATCCAGCCATTCAGAAGCTGCAGCAAGCTGATCTGAACTCAGAACTTCATCTCAGCTCTAAAAGATATGCAACATAATAGTGTAAACTTTAAAGAATAAAATGTCTTTGTTACAGCTCATACAAATCCTGCAATAAATCTGCAGTGTTTCTACACCCTGCTTTCATGGATGAAGACATATTAACATCCTGTGCTTTTTAAATGTGCTTATCGGCCATGGGAGTCAGCTGTCACGGGAGAGATCAAATTACAACTTGTGGTTAGACACTAATGAGTGGGAATTAGACAGGCTAAACTCTGTAAATACCTTAGGGGTGCATTTCTCTCCCTTTTCCTTCTGTCCTGTGCAAGTGTTCAGGTCCACGTTCAGCTCTGCCCCGCCTCTTGATTAGAGGGATGGATGATGGAGGGGTGATGGAGCATTGCAGCCAGCTTGTGCATGATGAGATTCGGATGTCTACCCTATAGAGGATTAGCTGCCACGAGTCCCTACGCATTTGTTCCTCCAGCCACATCCGCATTATTGGCTGAGGAACGTAATGTCTATTAGCGAGTGGCGGCACGGGATAGCAATACCGGTAGTTTAATTCAGGTCGGCGGAGGAGCGCTCCTCCAAATCAAGATAGCTGAGAGAGAGGGAAGTAGCGCTCCTCCAATCAAGAGGCAGGGGGCAGAGCTGAAGGAGCGCTTCTCCAATCAGAAGGAAGGAGGCAGAGCTGAGAGAGCGCACTCTCTCTCCTGTGCCTTGATTGGAGGAGCGCTCCGTCCCTCTCTCTCAGCTATCCTGATTGGAGGAGTGCTCCTCTGCTGGCCTGAATTAAACTACCGGTAATGCTCTCCTGCACCGCCGCCCGCTGATAGACGTTGCGGCGTGCCTATAGGGCAGACATTCGAATCGGGCATGGCAGGCTGGCAGATTGACTTACATGCAAGCCGAGACCCCCACTTTTGGGCCACTTTTTTGGGGTCAAAAATTTGGCTTGCATGCGAGTATATACGGTAAATGTAATATAAATTTAATATATACATACAGCAGCTATGCAATAAAATGTAATGGCAGCTTTCAGAGAAGATAAACTGTACTTTTGAACCTTGTAATTTGTAAACAGATAATGTTAATTGTGCACACAAGCAAATATGGTAACTGTACGAGTACTTGTATATAAGCTGACCTGTGTATAAGCCGAGGTACCCACTTTTCCCTCAGAAACCAGGAAAAAGTGGTTGACTGGTGTATAAGCCCCCTCTCCAACATAGCCCCCTCCACTGTAGCCAGATGTTCCCCCCTTACAAGTCAGCTCCCGTCCCCATAGCCAGATGTGCCCCAGAATCATATAGCTGTATCTCAAGAAGCCACAAGATGGCGTCATAGATATGAGACACAGCAATTGCAACACAGGAAGAATCCCCGATCATTGCACAGCTGACACATTGCGTGCAGCCTCTGCTCCACAAGCCAGGAGACACAGGTAGTCTTCAGCAGTGCACTTTGTACACCATTTAACGTGGTATGGGGGCACAGACACAGCAGGGAACCAGATAGCAAGAGCAGGATCACTAGTGCACAATCCCTACGCTCCTCTGCCAGTAACAAAACCTGATCCACCATCCATTCTGCTCCACGGATTCACATATAAACCGGGGGGGGGGGGGGGGGGGGGGTAGGGGTTTGGCGGGTAACTTTTCAGCACATTTTTTATGATGAAAAATTAGGCTTATACGTGAGTGTATACAGTATACAGTATATATATATATATATATATATATATATATATATACACACACACCAGAGGATGAGCAGCACAAGCCAAATGATATGCAATTATATGCAATTCTATTCAAAGCATGCACGCAGCACTGGAGATCCCCAGTCTCCATAAGAAATATATAAATACAGAGGGGCTGCAGTACACAACAGGAAAGCAGTGACAGGGGCTCTTGGTTACACTTTAACGCGTTTAAGCTCACCAACTGTGCCAAAGTGTCCCCAATCTGGTGAGTCCTACTCTAACCAGGCAAAAATGCTAGTTTTTTATCAGCGTTTTAGTGGGAACCATGCCAAAAGCCCAATGGTCAACTAAATGGGAGAAAGGAAATTAAAAACACCTCCTTTAGAATATGACCATTACAGAACCTTAGACCACCAAGGAAACCCACCGGACCACCAGGGAAACCCATCAGGCTGCCAGGGAAACCCACTAGAGCACCAGGAAAAACACCATTACAGAAACCCACTAGATCACCAGAGAAACTGACTAGACCACTAGGGAAACCCACCAGACTGCGGGGAAATCCACAGACCACCAGGAAAAAACCTCAAGACTAAAACCCAGCAGGGAAACCCACCAGATCACCAATGAAACTCACTAGACCACCAGGGAATCTATTGGGGCCCATCAGATCACCAGAGAAACCATGGAAGACACACCAGACCACCAGGGAAACTATAGGGGACCCAATAGACAACCAGGAAAGCTAAGTGGGACCACTAGACTGCCAAGAAAGCTGTGGGAGACCATGAGACCACCATGAAAGCTATAGCAGACCACTAAACCACTAGGAAAGCTATGGGGCACCACTAGAGCATAGGGAAGCATATGGGGCAACCAGGGATACATATTGGGGCACTAGACTGCCAGGTATGCATATTGGGGGCCAATAAACTTCCAGGGATATATTTTGGGGCCAGAAGACCACCATGGTAGCATGATTGGGGCCACTACACCACCAGGGAAGTATACCTGGGGCTATTAAACTACCAGGGAAGCACACAGGGACCACTAAACTACCAGTAAGGTATATGTGGGGGCGCTAGACCTCCAAGGAAGCATATGGGGGCCACTACACCCCTAATCTATGGGGAGACCGCCAGGAAAACTATGGGAGGACCACTAGACCACATGGAAAACTATGGAGGACCACTAGACCACCCGGTAAACTATGGGGGGGGCAACTAGACCACCAGTTAAACTATTGGGGACTGCTAGACCACCAGGGAAACTATGAGGGACCACAAGACCACCAAGAAACCATATGGGGCAGTAGACTGCCAGGGACACATATTGGTGGCCAGTAGACCACCAAGGAAACATATGGGGGACCATAAAACTGCTACTAGGGAGATCTGTATAAAGGAGGTGGAACAGGCCAAATTAGTAAATGTAATAGGGAAACCATAGTGATGGGGATGCAGTGAAAACTATTACAATACTAAGACTGTTTAACTACACCCACTTTTAAGACCACAACCTCTACAGAATAAAATTATTTATTAATCTTCAAGACTAACCTTTTCTTCATTTACCATTAACAATACATATCTTTATTTTATGTATGTATTTATTTATTTTTCCATTGTTTAAAGTGAAGCGTATACATTTAAACAAAAATCCACCTTTGTTTCAAAATCAAAAATCATCACCATGGATTTGTGATAGGAACATAATTTAAGTTTTGGACCAAGCAAGAGACATAGCCAATTAAATTTGTGTGTTTTCTCTACACTAGCACTTTTTACAAAACTACAATAGTAGAGATGCTCATTCGGAGTTCGCGGAATACAAAAATGATACAAAATACAGAATTGGTAATGACAGTGATAAAAGTAACATGATAAAATAAATAAAATGTATAATGATTTCCAAGACACAAAAGGGGGAGAGAGCCCTGCCCTTGCGAGCTTACAATCTAAAGGGAATGGGGGGGAACAAGAGGAGGGGTAGTATACAACAAATATATAGAGGCAGTGTGTTTTAGGATACCTAGTAGGAGTGCAATTTGGTCTCAGGACAAAGGGAAGTGACCTAGGTTAGTGCATATGCTTGTCGGAACAAATTAGTTTTTAGAGAGCGTTTAAAGGTAACAAAGGTTGGCCATACTACTTAATCCCATAGATGTGCACCACTACAAGCTGACCAGGAAGAAGGATCAGAGTTGTACAGCAGCAGACAGTGTACCGGGATATTGGAAGATGCAGACAGCTAGGGGTGCCTCTAGTCATTTTGTAACTCCAGGCGAGAAAACCTGTGGCGCCCCCCCCCCCCCCCAAGCCCCTCCCCCCAGGAAAATAATCATAATGCAGCATCGTTTCACCAGAAAATAATCATAATGCGGCAGTGTTTCATCAGAAAATAATAGTAATTATCGTAATTCAGAATCGTAATTCACCAGAAAATAATCGTAATGTGGCAGTGTTTCACCAGAAAATTCACTTATTGCAGCAGCAGTTCACCGGAAAATATTCGTAAGGTGGCAGCGTTTCACCAGAAAATATACTTATTGCAGCAGCATTTCACCAGAAATTAATCATAGGGCAGCAGCGTTTCACCAGAAAATAATCGTAATGGGGCAGCGTTGTCAGAAAATAATCGTAATGTGGAAGCGTTTCACCAGAAGATACACGGAAACAAACATAAAGCCGAGCATAAAATGGAAGAGAGTGCAGAGGAACAGAGAGGGGTAGAGACAGCATAAGATGGAAGAGGGTGCAGAGAAACAGAGGGGAGAGGGAGAGACATCATAAGATGGAAGAGGGGGCAGAGGAACAGAGAGGGGAGAGGGAGAGACAGCACAGCACTAAAGCACAGGTTTACAGCTTTACCAGCCTACAGCCTAACCAGCTTTCAAAGAAAACTCTAGTATCAAAAGAGCAGGGCACATTCTAGCAGTTGTTATAACAGTACTGGGAGTCTGCACACAGGACAGGAAGTGTGCTTAGCAGCCTGCCTGCATACCTTCTCTTCTGCCTGTGCATGCAGCTTATCATCTCTGGAGTAGTGATGGGTCGTTCGCGAACGAGGCAGCTCTAAGAGCCGGCTCTTTGCTGCGAACGACAAGAGCCGGTTCTCAGTTTTGAAAGAGCCAATGCCTCAGCCGCCCCAAAGAGCTCTGCTTTGCTCTGCAATAAAGGGCGCTGAGGCATGTTGGGAGATGTAGTCCTCCTCTTGCAGCTTGTAGGAGTGTATGGGGCGGAGCAGAGCAGTAGCAGGAGGGATTGCCCCAGTCAGAGAAGCAGTCTGGAATTGTCATGGAGACGGGGTGGGGCTTTTACTCCGATTCTGAGTGGTGTTTAGTGATATTTAATGAAGAGCCGATTCAGAAACGTAAGAGCCGGCTCTTTAATGGGAGCCGATTCAGAAGAGCCGATTCTCTGAAAAGAGCCGGAATTCCCATCACTACTCTGGAGCAGAAACTTCCCTTCTCCCGGGCTGTGTTGCTGTCTTGTGCGGGGGCGGGGCTCCAACACGGACACATCACATTCTTCTCTCTGTGACTGCATCTGTCCCCTGGCTGTCTCGCTCCAGTGTCTGTGTGCAGCCAGTGACACAGGTGGGAGGTCAGACTGTCGGGGGCATAAGCTGGCTGGCCGCTGGCTCCTGGTTTGACTGGCGTGGGGCGGAGTTAAAGGCTGGGCCACACGAGGTAAACACTTTACCTGTGTGGCTACTGAGAAGAAGGGGCACGGCTTTAAAGAAGGAGCCTGGCAGAGAAGAGCAGTATTGATTGCTCTATTGGCTGGGGAGAAGTGGAGGTGGAGGCACTGCTGAGCACATGGTAGCGTGCCGAGTAGTGTTGGGCGAACATCTAGATGTTCGGGTTCGGGCCGAACAGGCCGAACATGGCCGCGATGTTCGGGTGTTCGACCCGAACTCCGAACATAATGGAAGTCAATGGGGACCCGAACTTTTGTGGTTTGTAAAGCCTCCTTGCATGCTACATACCCCAAATTTACAGGGTATGTGCACCTTGGGAGTGGGTACAAGAGGAAAAAAAAATTAGCAAAAAGAGCTTATAGTTTTTGAGAAAATCGATTTTAAAGTTTCAAAGGGAAAACTGTCTTTTAAATGCGGGAAATGTCTGTTTTCTTTGCACAGGTAACATGTTTTTTGTCGGCATGCAGTCATAAATGTAATACATATAAGAGGTTCCAGGAAAAGGGACCGGTAACGCTAACCCAGCAGCAGCACACGTGATGGAACAGGAGGAGGGTGGCGCAGGAGGAGAAGAAGGCCACGCTTTGTGAGACACAACAACCCCGGCCTTGCATGAGGGCAAGAAGCGTGCGGATAGCAGGCTTTGTACCGCCATGCAGTCATAAATGTAATAAAGATAAGTGGTTCAATAAACAGGGACCACGCGGCAACGCTAACCCAGCAGCAGCAGACGTGATGGAACAGGAGCAGGCGCAGGAGGAGAAGGCCACGCTTTGTGAGACACAACAACCCAGGCCTTGCATGAGGGCAAGAAGCGTGCGGATAGCATGCTTTGTACCGCCATGCAGTCATAAATGTAATAAAGATAAGTGGTTCAATAAACAGGGACCACGCGGCAACGCTAACCCAGCAGCAGCAGACGTGATGGAACAGGAGCAGGCGCAGGAGGAGAAGGCCACGCTTTGTGAGACACAACAACCCAGGCCTTGCATGAGGGCAAGAAGCGTGCGGATAGCATGCTTTGTACCGCCATGCAGTCATAAATGTAATAAAGATAAGTGGTTCAATAAACAGGGACCACGCGGCAACGCTAACCCAGCAGCAGCAGACGTGATGGAACAGGAGCAGGCGCAGGAGGAGAAGGCCACGCTTTGTGAGACACAACAACCCAGGCCTTGCATGTGGACAAAAAGCGTGCGGATATAGCAGCAATGCTTTTTGCCGCCATGCAGTCATAAATGTAATACAGATGAGAGGTTCAATAAACAGGGCCCGGAAACGCAACACCATCCCAGATGTTCATTGGTCATGTTACTTGGTTGGGGTCCTGGAGTGTTGCGTAGTCATTTCCAATCCAGGATTGATTCATTTTAATTTGAGTCAGACGGTCTGCATTTTCTGTAGAGAGGCGGATACGCCGATCTGTGACGATGCCTCCGGCAGCACTGAAACAGCGTTCCGACATAACGCTGGCTGCCGGGCAAGCCAGCACCTCTATTGCGTACATTGCCAGTTCGTGCCAGGTGTCTAGCTTCGATACCCAATAGTTGAAGGGTGCAGATGGATGGTTCGACACAGCTACGCCATCTGACATGTAGTCCTTGACCATCTTCTCCAGGCGATCGGTGTTGGAGGTGGATCTGCACGCTTGCTGTTTAGTGGGCTGCGGCTGCATGGGTGTCAGAAAATTTTCCCACTCCAAGGACACTGCCGATACCATTCCCTTTTGGGTACTAGCTGCGGCTTGCGTTGTTTGCTGCCCTCCTGGTCGTCCTGGGTTTGCGGAAGTCAGTCTGTCTGCGTACAACTGGCTAGAGGAGGGGGAGGATGTCAATCTCCTCTCTAAAGTCTCCACAAGGGCCTGCTGGTATTCTTCCATTTTGACCTGTCTGACTCTTTCTTCAAGCAGTTTTGGAACATTGTGTTTGTACCGTGGATCCAGAAGGGTATAAACCCAGTAATTGGTGTTGTCCAGAATGCGCACAATGCGTGGGTCACGTTCAATGCAGTCTAGCATGAATTGAGCCATGTGTGCCAGAGTCCTACCAGAATCCTCATCATCCTCTTGTGAGCGTTGTGATAGTTGTTGTGATGCATCATAGTCGTCACCTTCCTCCTGGTCTGCTTCTGCTGACCATTCGCGTTGAATTGTGGAAGTCCAACGTGCACCGCTCTGGCCCTCGTCAGTGGTGGCATGAAATTCCTGCTCCAACTCCAGCTGTTCCTCCTCCTCTTCTTCGTCATAGCTGCTGGGGCCAGCGTTCCCTGAGGCGGATGGCCTGATGTTGGTACCATCACGCTGATCGTTTTCTCCTTCAGATTCCCCCAGTTGCATCATGACAGCTGTTTCCTTGATTTTTAACATCGACCTCTTCAGTAAACACAGCAGTGGTATGGTAATGCTGACTGAAGAGTTGTCACTGCTCACAAGCAACGTGGATTGCTCAAAATTTTGGAGGACTTGGCAGAGGTCCAACATGTTGGCCCAATCGGATCCACAGAAGCTTGGCAGCTGGCCGGATGCGCCTCGGTACTGCGCCGTCATGTACTGGACCACTGCACTCTTCTGCTCGCAAAAGCGGGCTAGCATGTGCAGCGTAGAATTCCAGCGCGTAGGGACATCACACAGCAAGCGATGGTGGGGGAGATTGAAGCGCTCCTGCATCTTGGCGAGTGCCCCCGAAGCAGTACTGGAATTTCTACAATGTTTGGACACTCGACGCACCTTCAACAGCAGATCGGGCACGCCTGGGTATGTCCTCAGGAACCGCTGAACTACTAGGTTCATCACGTGCGCCAGGCAAGGGATGTGTGTCAGCTTAGCCAACCTTAAAGCGCGAATGAGATTACTCCCATTATCACACACAACCATGCCCGGTTTCAGGTCCAGCGGTGCCAGCCACAAATCCGTCTGTTCCTTTATTCCCCTCCAAATTTCCTCCCCTGTGTGCTGCTTATCCCCAAGGCAGATTAGCTTCAGCAACGCTTGCTGACGCATGCCAACAGCTGTGCTGCACTGCTTCCACGATCCTACTGCTGCTGGGTTAGCGTTTCCGGATGAGGTACAGCTTTGAGATGCGTTGGAGGAGAAGGAGTCAGAGAGGTAGGTGCTGCTGTTATCCAGTGGGAGGGACGGCGGTGCAGCTGTTTGTGGCGTGGGCAACACCCGTGCCGTAGCAGGTGAGGAATCGCTGCCAGGCTCCACAAGGTTCACCCAGTGCGCGGTAAGGGAGATGTATCGACCCTGGCCGAACGCACTCGTCCAGGTGTCAGTGGTGAGGTGAACCTTGCAGGCAACGGCATTCTTCAAGCTTCGGGTTATTTTGCTGACCACGTGCTCATGCAACTCAGGCACTGCAGAGCGTGCAAAGTGGTAGCGGCTGGGAACCACGTAACGTGGGATGGCCACTGACATCATGCCCTTGAAGCTGTTTGTCTCCACCAATCGATATGGCAGCATTTCGCAGGCCAGAAGCTTGGCTATGCTGGCTGTTACTGCCACGGCCCGGGGGTCATTTGCTGGCAATTTCCTCTTGCGCTCAAACATCTCCGACACAGACAACTGAACCGTAGCGCTGCACACGGAAGGGCTGTTGGTTGTTGTGTTTGATGAACACTGGGAGACCTCAAGAGCACTACTCCGGAAAGTGACAGTGTCAGCGTCGTCTGATGTTTGTGAATGTTGTGAACCACGCAATGGCTGGGCTACTGCTGCTGCTGAGGCGGGTCTGGTGGTGAGTCTGGTGAACCCAAGGGAGGCAGTGTTGTTTCTGGTACCCTGTCCTGACGCGTTTGCCCAAAGAGTGGGATGTTTGGATAGCATGTGACGGCTCATGCTGGTGGTGGAGAGGTTGTTAATATTTTTCCCCCTGCTCAGGCGGGTCTTGCACACCTTGCAAATCGCCATGGTAACATCCTCAGTGCAGTCTTCAAAGAAAGCCCAGACTTTGGAGCACCTGCCTCCTTGCTGGCGATTTCTGTTTGCTCCTCTTTTGCCTCTCACTTGAACTTCCACGCTTGTGGTGCCTGAAATTGCGCGCCGCCTACCTTGTGGCACAAGGCGAACTCGTGCAGCAGTGTGTTCTTCAACAGACTCATCTGTGCTGCTGCTACGACGGCGATGTTCTCGTTCACAAACAAAATCTGGGTCTCTGTCCACATTGTCCATACCCTCCTCTTCCATCTCCTCAAACTCGTCATATGTCATTGTGGGCCACCGCCGTGGAGTAGAGCTCCCCACAACAACCTCTGCGCAGCACACTCCAACGTCGTCTTCCAGATCTTGTCGGCCGACCTCCTGCAATTGCAACCCCTCCTGCCCAAATTGCTCTGGGAT
The DNA here is from genome assembly GCF_040937935.1 of Hyperolius riggenbachi. Classification (NCBI taxonomy): domain Eukaryota; kingdom Metazoa; phylum Chordata; class Amphibia; order Anura; family Hyperoliidae; genus Hyperolius; species Hyperolius riggenbachi. The sequence goes on along the minus strand of NC_090647.1, from coordinate 376,489,789 downwards.
TTGGGTTTCCGAGTCCTCTTCGGACTCGCCTTGTATTTCAGTGCGCGGTGCATTTCCCACAGTTAACGGTTGTGAATCCAGGCACAACATTTCTGTCTGTTCCTCCATTGACCTTTGAAAGGTGGAAGTTTGTTGGGCTGGGAATAGCTCCTGCGAATACCCCATTGTGTCCTGAGGTAATTCATCGGACTGGTTATCTGGCAGTTGTGTGCGTGGTGTCGCTGCCGGTTGTGTCAGCTTTGTGCCCACTGGCTCCTTGTAACTGGCTGAGGACTCGGACCTCGTGCGTGATGTGCTGGTGCTGCTTAACCCACTGCTGGACGCTTGAGAGGTCATCCAAGTAATTATCTGGTCCTGTTCTTTTGGATTTGTGAGGGTTGTTGTCCTGGACAACATGGGCGGTATTGAGTGGGTTTTCTTGGGTGCTCCCCTGTGGCCTGTACGTGAACCGTCAGGGGAAACACCTCTTCCCTTGCCCCTCCCTCTTTCACCGGATTTCTTCCTCATTTCACTTATCCTTACAGTACACGCTGACTGGCAGCAGTACAGTGGCAGTACAGAAATGCTATACAGTACCACTATTCCCAGCAGCGACACAGAGCACAATGCTATACAGTGACGGGTGAGCGGTGTACCACTATTCCCAGCAGCGACACAGAGCACAATGCTATACAGTGACGGGTGAGCGGTGTACCACTATTCCCAGCAGCGACACAGAGCACAATGCTATACAGTGGCGAACGAGCGGTGTACCACTATTCCCAGCAGACACAGAACAGTACACAGAATGCTATATAGTGTGGCTGAACGAGCGGTGTACCACTATTCCCAGCAGACACAGAACAGTACACAGAATGCTATATAGTGTGGCTGAACGAGCGGTGTACTACTGTTCCCAGCAGACACAGAACAGTACACAGAATGCTATATAGTGTGGCTGAACGAGCGGTGTACTACTGTTCCCAGCAGACACAGAACAGTACACAGAATGCTATATAGTGTGGCTGAACGAGCGGTGTACTACTGTTCCCAGCAGACACAGAACAGTACACAGAATGCTATATAGTGTGGCTGAACGAGCGGTGTACCACTGTTCCCAGCAGACACAGAACAGTACACAGAATGCTATATAGTGTGGCTGAACGAGCGGTGTACCACTGTTCCCAGCAGACACAGAACAGTACACAGAATGCTATATAGTGTGGCTGAACGAGCGGTGTACCACTATTCCCAGCAGACACAGAACAGTACACAGAATGCTATATAGTGTGGCTGAACGAGCGGTGTACTACTGTTCCCAGCAGACACAGAACAGTACACAGAATGCTATATAGTGTGGCTGAACGAGCGGTGTACTACTGTTCCCAGCAGACACAGAACAGTACACAGAATGCTATATAGTGTGGCTGAACGAGCGGTGTACCACTATTCCCAGCAGACACAGAACAGTACACAGAATGCTATATAGTGTGGCTGAACGAGCGGTGTACTACTGTTCCCAGCAGACACAGAACAGTACACAGAATGCTATATAGTGTGGCTGAACGAGCGGTGTACTACTGTTCCCAGCAGACACAGAACAGTACACAGAATGCTATATAGTGTGGCTGAACGAGCGGTGTACTACTGTTCCCAGCAGACACAGAACAGTACACAGAATGCTATATAGTGTGGCTGAACGAGCGGTGTACTACTGTTCCCAGCAGACACAGAACAGTACACAGAATGCTATATAGTGTGGCTGAACGAGCGGTGTACCACTATTCCCAGCAGACACAGAACAGTACACAGAATGCTATATAGTGTGGCTGAACGAGCGGTGTACTACTGTTCCCAGCAGACACAGAACAGTACACAGAATGCTATATAGTGTGGCTGAACGAGCGGTGTACTACTGTTCCCAGCAGACACAGAACAGTACACAGAATGCTATATAGTGTGGCTGAACGAGCGGTGTACTACTGTTCCCAGCAGACACAGAACAGTACACAGAATGCTATATAGTGTGGCTGAACGAGCGGTGTACCACTGTTCCCAGCAGACACAGAACAGTACACAGAATGCTATATAGTGTGGCTGAACGAGCGGTGTACCACTGTTCCCAGCAGACACAGAACAGTACACAGAATGCTATATAGTGTGGCTGAACGAGCGGTGTACTACTGTTCCCAGCAGTGACACACAATGACTGGGGGGGACCCTGGCTAGCGTGGCTGGAGCGCGAACTACCCTGCCTGCCTACCCAAAGCTAAACCCACAGACAAATGGCGGAGATATGACGTGGTTCGGGTATTTATTTACCCGAACCACGTGACAGTTCGGCCAATCAGAGCGCGTTCGGGTCCGAACCACGTGACCCGTTCGGCCAATCACAGCGCTAGCCGAACGTTCGGGGAACGTTCGGCCATGCGCTCTTAGTTCGGCCATATGGCCGAACGGTTTGGCCGAGCACCGTCAGGTGTTCGGCCGAACTCGAACATCACCCGAACAGGGTGATGTTCTGCAGAACCCGAACAGTGGCGAACACTGTTCGCCCAACACTAGTGCCGAGCACCGGGGACTGAGTCGGGAGGTAATATAATATAAAAAATAATAAAAACATGGTCATGGTAGCAGCGGCAGGGGAATGCGCCTCACCACCTCATGGCGCCTCACCACCTCATGGCGCCCCAGGCAACCGCCTATACTTGCCTGGTTGGTGAGACGCCCCTGCAGACAGCAGAAAAAAGGATAAAAACACATGGATAAGCAGGATCAGAACATGGTGGCAGGATACAGTAAGTGCTTCCATGCGTACATATTATACCCTCACCGGTAAGATGGGCACAGGGTGAGCTGAATTTCCATGCCTTTGACCTTCTCATATTCTAAAAAATAAGGTAATATAATGCAATAAAACATACACATTTATTGTTTACTGCTTTTTTTTGTATTTGATTTTTAAGGTAAGAACCATATTATAGGGCATAATAACTGAAGCTCCTCCAAGCTTACAGATAAATCAAAAGGCTGACTACAACAGTGCTGCCCTGCTAGTCTCTGACACTTTTTTTTTATAATGTAGTGGTGTATGTATTCTCCTTCCCTTCCATGTTCCTTTTACACCTATCGTCCATGCTGCTGCTGCATGGTTCTGGACAGTCATATCTCCCAGTGAGATAAGGCAGCCACACAAGCCACACACCCCACTGCACTACAGGAAAGGGCAGCATGGTGGTATAGTGTTACATTGTACAGCGCCACGGAATATGTTGGAGCTTTATAAATAAATAATAATAATAAATAATAATAATAGTGGTTAGCACTATTGCCAGTGGCGTAGCAATAGGAGATGCAGAGGTTGCGACAGCACCAGGGGCCTTGGACCAGAAGAGCCCACTAGGGGCCCTCCTACAACTGCAGTATTAGCTTAATGGTGCTAAGCAGGGGCGTAACTAAAAATCACTGGGCCTCCCTGTGAAACTTAGGATGGGGTCCCTCCTGCTCTCCACCCCCCCCCCCCCCCAAAAAAAACCCCACAGGAATTGGAAAGGCAGGCCAGGCAAGGTATTAAAACAACCTTATTATAGGTAGCCAGGTATAGGTGCCCCCAACATAGGTGGCCAGGTATAGGTGCCCCGAGTATACATAGCCTGGTACAGGTGTCCCCACTATAGGTCTTAGTATCAGGGGCATAATGAGAAATCACTAGGGCAGGGCCGGGACAAGGTTTCCCAGCACTAGAGGCAGAGCTTCCAAAGTGTGCCCCCCCCCCCCTTCCCTAAAGCAGGTCATTTGGGTGCCACTATAGGTGCTCATGTCATCATTCTAAAATGATTGGTAATAGCCGGTAATTGGGCGCTGGGGCAGCACAATAGCTGTGTAATGGTGGGGACAGTGGAAAAAGCCCTGGTGTAGTCTGGCAGATTTACTGCCAGATCGATTATTTCCAACATGTCCGATCTGATTTCCAATTCATTTTCCATAGAAGTGAATGGAAAATCAAGGGGTAAATCGATCAGAAGTCAGATTGAACATGTTGGAAATAATCGATCTGGTAGTAAATCTGCCAGAAAATCTCATGGTGTATACCAGGCATTAATACAACACTCTCCTCAATCTAACTCTAATCCCACTTCACATAGGATGTTTGTGAGGGGATTGAGGGCACTGCAGTTCTTAAAATACATCGGGTCACAGGGGCAGCAGTGATGTGTGTGTGTGTGTGTACAATGTGTGTGTACAGTGTGTGTGTGTGTACAGTGTGTGTGTGTGTGTACAGTGTGTGTGTGTGTGTGTGTACAGTGTGTGTGTACAGTGTGTGTGTGTATATATGTGTCTGTGTGTGTACAGTGTATGTGTGTGTTTGTGTGTAGTGTGTGTGTGTATGTCTGTACAGTATGTGAGTGTGTGTACAGTGTGTGTGTGTGTGTGTGTGTGTGTGTATATATATATATATATATAGTGTATGTGTGTGATGATTGGAGTGATGTGTAGCAGTGATGTGTGTGAATGATTGTGTGCTTCTTTCAAAACGCCCTCCCCCCCCCCCCTCTATACCTGTTTCAATCCTTTCAGGCCTCCACATAGACAGCTGGGTCCCTGTCCTGTCATGCATTCACTGCTGCCTGATTAAGATGGAAGGGTCCCTCCCCCGTCCAGTCCAGCCACAGCTCAGCCGCTCATATAGTTTATCAGAGTTTACAGGCAACTCTGCAGGAAGCCACTTCCGTTGGAGCAGAAGTCGGCTTCCTGCTGTTGCCTAGCAACATGATGCCACAGCCGTGCCAGTCATCTCTTTGATGACAGCGTGGCTGTTTAAGGCACAGGGAGACGGGCGCACTGAAGAGGAGGACAACACCGCTAGGGGACTCAAGGTGATTGCGGAATGCAGATATAAAGGGCGCTGAGGGATGCGGCAGGCAGGTGGCCGGGGAAATGACACAGGAATGCGTCAGGCAGGAATAGCGCAGAGGAATGCGCCCCCTAGTGGCTGCGCTCAGAGGCTGGTGCCTGCCCAGCCTCTGCCTTGGCACGGCCCTGCACTAGGACCCCCTGCTAAACTTTGGATGGGGTAGGACATTAGACTATGACTATGGCAGCCCACAGAGTGTAGTAAGTCCTTATGTAAACTGCAGGGAGTACCATTATCTAATTTTAAAGTACATTTTTGAGTTCAGGTTTTTCATAAGGTTACATACCAGTAAAGAAGAGGTTTAGGTTAAGCCCTAGGAAAGGGTAGTTAAAGTCTGGCTTCAGGAATAAATGTAGCCATTAGAAATGGTACAGAAATGGTACAGGACACTGTGCTTGGTTGCAGCTGAAGAACACATCTGTAAGAGCTAATTCATGAAACTGTTGCCCAGGGGTCCCCATAGCTACAGGGGAGAGTTATTTAAAGTGTGTATTCATCTTTACACTAAATATGCATAAACAGACGCTGTTGGTGTTTCCATTCTGGATGTAGCTTGATCCTGTGAGCAGCACTGCCAGAAATGAGCGCTATGCAGAGATGTTGTTCTGGTATACAACAGCGAATCACACTGTGCTTATAGCTATGGAGGATCACATTGGGCATAATGGAATGGTTTCTGGCAGGTGAGGTAAGCTAACTTTTAAAGTTCGAATGTGCCTGATCTTTAAATGACTTTAGGGGGCACCTGTATTCACACTAGATTCTGGGCCAAGACAACCACAAATGTAGCTTAAAATATACTATAGGCAGGGGAACAAAAGACTACAAGTTTTGGATAACTGTTTCTTCTTTACATCATCAGACACACTCCTCCACTGAGAAGCAATGTTAATCAATTGGCACATTTGAATGTGTTTTCCCCATGCTGATAAAAACAGCAGTGAAGCACTGGAAACATTTTTTGTATGAATTACATTGGCTTCTGTGATAAATGTGCATGTTTTCACATATACAGACACACATGGGCCTTGATTTACAAAGCCGTGATAAATGCTTTCACGGCCGTGATAAACTTAGCATGCAGGTTAGCACGCATACAGGTTTGCGCGCATAATAGTAAAGGTTGGCGTGCATTAACTTTCCCGTTCACGCGCTAATATATGGGTTAGCGCATGAACGGGGAAAGTTAATGCGAGCAAACCTTTACTATTACGCGCGCAAACCTGTACATGTGCTAACCCGTGTGCTAAGTTTATCACGGCCGTGATAGCATTTATCACGGCTTTGTGAATCGAGGCCATGGTGTGCAAAAAACGCATACAGAAAAACACACACAGAAAACTGTCAGACGAGTGTGCTCCCAGCCACAGCTTCTTATTACTCACTCTGTCCTCCTTGATGGAGAAGAACTCCAGCTCTGCAGATTCCTCAGGCATCACTACAGTACAGGGCATTTGGGAAGGGGGTGGATGGGAAGGGGGTGGATGGGCTGGGGACCAGGTGTGCACACTGAATAGGGATTGTCTACAAATCTTTGTCTACAAAACTTTGTTTGATTCTTTATCAGTGTCTGAGCAGACACAGTCATTAAAACAATTGTGCAGAGAACAGAAAGTTTTTTGTGCAGAGAGCAGAAAGCTTTTTCTCTCTGCATCCTTAGTCTCTCATGACAGGGAATTTTTTTTTCCTGGACTGCCAGAAAATGTACTGGCCTTTCTAGACAGTTCTGCTCGGGGCCCACTTCTATAAATGCTTTCAATGGTGGTAATCATCAACAAACTGTTCCTCTCCTCTGCTCGCTTACACCTCTCTTACTGTGGATGTCCTTGGCAGGTTTTGTTGCACCATAATAGTTATGTATAAAATGCTTGGGTGGGGGGGGGGGGGCGTGGGAATGGCTATTGTAAAACTTGCACTCTGGGTCCAAAAGCTCCTTAAATACGCCACTGACTCTTGCCTTGCAGTGCTGGGTCCCTGGTTTGGATCACAGCCATCTGAAGGAATTTGAATGTTCTCCCCATGTCTTTGTGCTTTTCCTCTGGGCACTCCGGTTTCCTCCTACATCCCAAAAGCATACAGATAAGTTAATTGGCTTCCCCCTAAAGATTGGCCCTATACTACGATACATACACTAGACTTCCATATGTACTGTATAGACATGTGACTATGGTAGGGATTAGATTGTGAGCTCCTTTGAGTGACAATCAGTGACAAAACTATATATTTGGTACAGCAATGAGGAAGATTTTGGCGCTATATAGATAATAAAAAATAAAAACCAACAAATAACAACAGTTACAGTAGTTAGCGTGGCAGGTCAGAGTTATCCACACGAGCTCTGTCAAGGTCAGGATTTTCTTTTTGTTTTAGGTTTGTAAGGGCTGTGATTAGTAATAGTGTTTGCTTACATTAAAAGAAGTATTATTGATTTATTAAAAGTAAGAAGTTTAGAATCAGGATGATACCATTTATTGGCTAACTGAAAAGAATAAGAATAAGCAAGTTTTCGGCTGTATAGCCTTCATCCGGCTTCAATCATGTTTGCTTGCAAGCTGATGGAAAAGACAGCTATATACATGCAACATCAAAAGGGGATACATAGATTTTTTTTCAAGCATAAATAAATGTTATTAAGATGCCTTAAAGGGAAGGTTCAGGGACTATGAACAACAAATAAAAATCCTTATCCACTTACCTGGGGCTTCCTCCAGGCCGTGGCAGGCAGGAGGTGCCCTCGGCGCCGCTCCGCAGGCTCCCGGTGGTCTCCGGTGGCCGACCCGACCTGGCCAGGCCGGCGGCCAGGTCGGGCCTCTTCTGCGCTCCATTGTGCGTTCCACGCCGGCGCGCTGACATCATCGGACGTCCTCCGGGATGTACTGCGCAGGCTCAGAACTACTGCGGCACCGAGGGCACCTGCCCTGCCTGCCACGGGCTGGAGGAAGCCCCAGGTAAGTGGATAAGGATTTTTTTTTTTTCATAGTCCCTGAACCTTCCCTTTAAGTGAAACAGAACATCTAAATGGGGTGAGAGGTTGCAGTGGCATAGCTAGACATTATGGATCACCATAGCAAAATTTTCATTGGGCCATCATATCTAGGCACTCCTGAGCAATGCTACCCTCCCCCACCCTATGAATATGAGTTGATTTGGTAATTTACATTCTCATACAATCGACACTGTGTATAGTCCATGAGCACTGAGACAAAGTCAGAGGGTGGAGCAACAAAGTAAAGTTAATGGTGAACACATCAAGTTCCACCTGGGCCCCCTCTTCTCTGGGGCCCCATAGCAGTTGCTATGGCTGCTATGGCTATTGCTACACCCCTGGGAGGTTGTTAGCTGAGATAAGACTCCTTGTTTACACAATACTCACAGACTTGAAATTCAGACTGTCACAGAGACATCGTAAATTCTGAGTTCACAAGTTTAGCTATATAGGCTGAGAAATAGTTTTGCCATTAAATATCATCAGCCTCATATACAGCAGAAAGCTTGCTTATTCTTTTAAGTTAGCCAATAAATGGTATCATCCTGATTCTAAACTTCTTGCTTTTACGGATGGCTAACACAGTACAATACCCTACTGCTGCTACTATGATTTATTAAATCAACATTATTGGAAACTGATTTTGATTGTATCCTTTTGGGGGAATTTGGTCTCTAAAATTTTAATTTTGTTTACTAGATAAAGGAATAACATTTTGTGTTTGTTTTTTTGTTTGTTTTTGTATGTGTGTAAACAATATGTTTTTTTCTTCAAAATGTGTACAGGACAAGTCTCTCTCTGTACACTGATGCTCATTTCTCTCTTTCTCTCTCTTTTTCTCCCTCTCTCTTTCACATAGTATTAAAGCTGTTTCACAGCAGATTATTTTTTTTTTATTTGTAACTGCTGCTTTTAGAAGGCAGTCTGGATATAGGTCTTCTAAAGTGCAGTGCTTTAACATAAATACAATCCTCCCAGATCTCTATTGCAAGCATTGCTTCATCTAATCTTACATCCCAATTATAGTATTAGAATCTCCTAAGGATCAGAGTCATGTCGTTATCGGCCTTAAGCTCTTGGTCAATTCAATAGAACAAATTTGAAATTGCATTGAGCTAGAGCACTGTTTTAATCAGAGCTCATGTGCAGTTGGTATTTTTCATGTGCATCAAATAGTAGCGAGGTTACAAACAGACAACTAAGCTTTTGTAGTGATAAAAGACATTTATTTTAGAAAGTGCTTCGAATTGGTTACGCTGTGTTAGTGGTTCTTGATGAATCCCTTTAGAAGAAAATGCTTACAGTGGGTTGCAAAAGTATTCGGCCCCTTGAAGTTTTCCACATTTAGTCACATTACTGCCACAAACATGCATCAATTTTATTGGAATTCCACGTGAAAGACCAATACAAAGTGCTGCACACGTGAGAAGTGGATCGAAAATCATACATCATTCCAAACATTTTTTACAAATCAATAACTGCAAAGTGGGGTGTGCGTAATTATTCGGCCCCCTGAGTCAATATTTTGTAGTTTGCAGTTTTCAGATCTTGCCACAGATTCTCGATTGGATTTAGATCTGGACTTTGACTGGGCCATTCTAACACATAGATATGTTTTGTTTTAAACCATTCCATTGTTGCCCTGGCTTTATGTTCAGGGTCATTGTCCTGCTGGAAGGTGAACCTCCACCCCAGTCTTAAGTCTTTTGCAGTCTCCTAGAGGTTTTCTTCCAAGTTTGCTCTGTATTTGGCTCCATCCATCTTCCCATCAACTCTGACCAGCTTCCCTGTCCCTGCTGAAGAGATGCACCCCCCGAGCATGATGCTGCCACCACCATATTTGACAGTGGGGATGGTGTGTTCAGAGTGATGTGCAGTGTTAGTTTTCCGCCACACATAGTGTTTTGCATTTTGGCCAAAAAGTTCAATTTTGGTCTCATCTGACCAGAGCACCTTCTTCCACATGGTTGCTGTGTCCCCCACATGGCTTGTGGCAAACTGCAAACAGAACTTCTTATGCTTTCTGTTAACAATGCCTTTCTTCTTGCCACTCTTCCATAAAAGTCAACTTTGTACAGTGCATGACTAATAGTTGTCCTATGGACAGAGTCTCCCACCTGAGCTGTAGATCTCTGCAGCTTGTCCAGAGTCACCATGGGCCTCTTGACTGCATTTCTGATCAGCGCTCTCCTTGTTCGGCCTGTGAGTTTAGGTGGATGGCCTTGTCTTGGTAGGTGTACAGTTGTGCCATACTCCTTCCATTTCTGAATGATCGCTTGAACAGTGCTCCGTGGGATGTTCAAGGCTTTGGAAATCTTTTTGTAGCCTAAGCCTGTTTAAAATTTCTCAATAACTTGATCCCTGACTTGTCTTGTGTGTTCTTTAGACTTCACGGTGTTGTTGCTCCCAATATTTTCTTAGACAACCTCTGAGGCCTTCACAGAGCAGCTGCATTTGTACTGACATTAGATTACACACAGGTGCACTCTATTTAGTCATTAGCACTCATCAGGCAATGTCTATAGGCAACTGACTGCACTCAGATCAAAGGGGGCTGAATAATTATGCATACACTACTTTGCAGTTATTTATTTGTAAAAAATGTTTGGAATCACATATGATTTTTGTTCCACTTCTCATGTGTACCCCACTTTGTGCTGGTCTTTCATGTGGAATTCCAATAAAATTGATTCATATTTGTGGCAGTAATATGACAAAATGTGGAAAACTTCAAGGGGGCAGAATACTTTTGCAACCCACTGTATCTATCAAATTATTTTCACTCTAATGTACAGTATACTAATAGTATCACATTTCAAAGAATAATTAAAAAAAGAATAGTGTGATAAGCAGAATAATGTTGTACATAAAGTCTTACTGCACGATGCGCGCAGCGTAATTCCTTGCATGTAATGACGAGTAGAGTGTACTGCATGCTCTACTCATCATATAGTAAGACTTAGTTTACACGCACTATAATAGTAACCACAGCTTAGTGAATATATTCCTATGCCCCCTGTCATTGCCTGAAAGTTCTGGGACATAAAGTCTTGCATTTCTTACAAACACAAAATGTAGCTGTGGATAACCATCAACTTAAAAAAAGTTGCACTGTGAAACATAAATCATGTTCAAAGTATCAAATAAAACCTATACAGTTGCATGTAGATATAGTGCACATAAACTGAACCACATTTGAAATATGATTTGTTTTTCCCTGTCTGAATTTTTTTTTACCTGAAGCTTTTAAAATCTACATTTTGTGATTGTAAAAAAAAAAATATAAGGCTTTATTGTGGTACAGAATAGCCAGAACATAAAACCTACAAATAGTCAAACAATAGGTGACAGTCTATGCCTCTACTGTGAGATTTTATCCTTAAAGGGATACTGTAGGGGGGTCGGGGGAAAATGAGCTGAACTTACCCGGGGCTTCTAATGGTCCCCCACAGACATCCTGTGCCCGCGCAGCCGCTCACCGATGCTCCGGCCCCGCCTCCGGTTCACTTCTGGAATTTCTGACTTTAAAGTCAGAAAACCACTGCGCCTGCGTTGCCGTGTCCTCGATCCCGCTGATGTCATCAAGAGCGCACGGCGCAGGCCCAGTATAGTCTGTGTCTGCGCAGTACACTTCTGGTGACATCAGCGGGAGCGAGGACACGGCAACGCAGGCGCAGTGGTTTTCTGACTTTAAAGTCAGAAATTCCAGAAGTGAACCGGAGGCGGGGCCGGAGCATTGGGGAGTGGCTGCGCCAACACAGGATGTCTGCGGGGGGCCATTAGAAGCCCCGGGTAAGTTCAGCTCATTTTCCTCTGACCCCCCTACAGTATCCCTTTAAGTAAATGTTCTGTATACTTCTTGGGATAGGGAACATTCAGTTTCACTGCATATCGACGCCAATTTTTTTATTTACTTATTTTTTAAAACGGTCGTTCATCATTTAGTCCCCTTGATAAAGAGTGTTTATCACAACACTCTTTATCAAGGGTTGGTAAAAACTTTGTAAGAAATAAGGTGGTAAAAAATAAAAATAATAATAATTGCTAATAACCTTAGACTAACCTAATGCCAAGTGCTTAAAGGGACTCCGAGCAGTTCAGTAACTATGGCATACCCACAACTAATTAATTATATCCTCACATCTACCAGCATGATGTTTGTAATTATATCCCCCTGGGTTCCTTGTATTTCATTGCATTGTGCTGAATGGAGCTGCCGACACTGGGGAAAGTGTCGTCATGTGTAATACAATGCTGGACTCCAAAAAGCGCAGTAACTATGGAAAGATGCATACCATTTTGAAGCTCTCTTGCTCCTCTTTCCAATGATATATAAACCGCTGCATTTTAGTTTTCGACCGCCCCAATTTCGATCGTGAAAATAGCAAAAACTAAAAGGCATAGAGTGGCGGTTTATATATCATTGGCAAGAGGAGAAAGAGAGCTTCAAAATGGTATGCATCTTTCCATAGTTACTGCACTGCTCGGAGTCCAGCATTGTATTACACAGGATGACACTTTCCCCAGTGTCGGCAGCTCCATTCAGCACAATGCAATGAAATACAAGGAACCCAGGGGGATATACTGTAATTACAAACATCATGCTGGTAGATGTGAGGATATAATTAATTAGTTGTGGGTATGCTTAAAGGCATACCCACAGGCACTGCTCGAAGTCCCTTTAAGGAAAGAAAGGAAGACAGTAAGGCCACGGTAGGAAGAATAAAAAGAAAAGAAGAGAAAAAGGACAAAGAAAAAGGAAGAAAAAACAGACTTATCCTCTAGTTCCGCTTAGTGGCTTGGAAGTCTAGTTTAGGAGCACCTGATGTGATGATAAATTACATGTACTACCTACCAACTAGGACTGTTATTCATTTACAAACAGAAACTTTATTGCATTATCCTCTTGCTCTATATTCATGTACATTGCTAAAAAACCTACCCCTTGTTGGGAAAAGACATTTCCCTGAAGGAACATCAACTGCTGGGAGATCATATGTCAAAGTCCATTCTTTAGCTCTGCTGCCAACTCCAGCTTTACAGCCAACCCCCAGTTCTGTTGCTGCGGCCTTATTCTAGTTCTTCCTCAGTTATTCTCCTCATCCCCTTGAATTAATTTGCAGTCTCTCATGGTTAGGCTGGGGGCTGGACAATGACATACAATTTCCCAGCACTAGTTCGCCTTCAGAACAATGTCTCATCACTCTTTCTGATGGGTGGGGGTGCTGGGATTTCAGCAGTATAAGTGAGTACGCAGTGAGTGGGTGAGTAAATAAAAGTATCTGATTGTTAAACATTCACTGAAGTAGCATGCAGATAATTTTAACCTAACTATTATCTTTACTTTTGGTGCTCTTTACGTCACTCTTTTCCTACTATCCCATATGTGTTTAATGTTTAGTATAATTTGGGGTGTAGGATCCCAGATAAGACCTTCCTCCTATAGTTGTTGGTCTATACTGCTATAACTGGAACAGTTTTTTTTTTCCTTCACCTCATCATAATGAGCTTCATGCACACCAAAGCAGCCACCTGTAGCACACCCACTGCTCTATGCAGATCTTAAACTAGCGCTGTTACCAATCTGTTTCTTCCTAAGTTGTTACATTGCTATTCTGTACTGCAGCCCATCAAAATATATTTTTCAGTCTTCTCTGCTAGTACTATATAAGGTGTTTTTTTTCCCTAGGCACACTCAGGGTTCTCAATGCAACTCTTAAAAGGAAAATGGAAGAAGCAGAGAACTGTAACAAAACTGTATGCTTATTATTTCCTTGCTGCAAGTTTTATTGGATATATCCCTCAAGGTGCATTTAGGCAAATAAAAAGGGCTGATGTGTGGGAATAATTTGTTGTTGTTGTTGTTGTTTTCTCCACAAAATAAAGCATAGTAATTTTGAGTTTTTAAAGAAACATTCAAATTTGAATAATTGAAAAAGTTAAGAATTTTGTAAAGATCATTTATCTCTTTTCATCTGAAAATCTGAAGATGTGTTTTCATTTATGAAACACCAACATATTATACAGCATTGTTACATAGTTATTTGGGTAGAAAAAAGACATACATGCATATAGTTCAACCAGAAAATAAAGTACAACACTAGCCTGCTCCCTCACATATCCCTGTGGATCCAGAGGAAGGCTAAAGAACCTTACAATGCATGGTCCAATTAGCCCCAAAAGGAAAAAAAATGCTTCCCAACTCCAGATGGCAATCAGATAAAATCCATGGATCAACACCACCGGAAATTACCTAGTAATTATAGCCATGGATTTCTTTTAACGCAAGGAAAGCATCTAAGCCTCCTTAAATGCAGATATAGAATTTGTCATAACCACTTCCTACTCTTACTGTAAAGATCCCTTTCCTAAATAAAGGCTAAAATGTTTTTTCTCCATGCGCAGATCATGTCCCCTAGTCATTTGTAAAAGCCCGGAGACAAAAAGCTCATCTGCTAAGCTTTTATATTGCCCTCTGATGTATTTATACATGTTAATTAGATCTCCTCTAAGATGTCTTTTCTCCAGACTATATAAGCCCAGTTTATCTAACCTTTCTTGTTAAGTGAGACCTTCCATCCCTCTAAACAATGTTGTTGCTCCTCTCTGGACCTGCTCTAAAACTGCAATATCTTCCTGTAATGCGGTGCCCAGAACTAAATTTCAAATTACAGATGCAACCTTACTAGCGAGTTAAACAGGGGCAATATTATGCAAGCATCCCAAGTTTTTATTTCCATTTTAATGCATCCCAAAATTGTATTTGCTTTAGCTGTAGCGGCTTGGCATTGAATATAATTATTTAACTTGTTGTCGATGAATACTCCTAAGTCCTTCTTCTCTCAGTTTGATGTGCCCATCTGCATCCCGTTTATTTTGTATGGTGCTAAACCATTGGTGCGACCAAAATGCATGACTTTACATTTTTCAACATTGAATTTCATCTGCCCTTTATGTGCCCATATAGCCATCCTATCCAGATCATTTTGCAATATGTCACGACCTTCCTGAGAGTTGATGATTCTGCACAATGTTGTATCACCTGCAAAAATAGCAATATTGTTTTCTACTCCATCTACTAGGTCATTAATAAATAAATTGAAGAACGCTGTACCCAGCACTGACCCCTGTGGGACCCCACTGCTAACAGGCACCCATTTTGAATATGATCCTTTGACCAAGGCTTGCACATTTTTGCCAAAATCATTTTCACATGGAAAAATCCTATTTTCAATTCGCAAAAATGTTTGCGAAAAAGTGCTTGAATTTTCGTGTTTTTGCTTTTCCGCAAAAAAACTGTATTTTTACCATGTAAATGTGGAGGATTGATAAACACAAAAAAACGATATTTTACGTGAAAATCTTAATTTTAACATGGAAACTCATGAAAAATGCATAAAATAGCAAAACTTATTTTCAATAGAATTTTCACTTAAAAATGGAGTTTTACATTATTTTTGCGAAAATTAATGCAAAAAAAAATGGCATTTTCGCCCATCACTGTTCCCCAGTCCTTGCATCCTCAACTTTTGCACTAGTCTGTTGTGGGGAACAGTATTGAAGGCCTTTGCAAAGTCCAAGTATATCACATCTACAGCATTCCCAATATCCAATGAGCATGTTAATCAAACAGCACCTGTCCTATGCTGATGCTGAGAAATAAGATTATTTTCTGCTATGAAGTCTTGTATTGTATCTCTTAGTAACCCCTCAAGTAGTTTGCACACAACTGACGTTAAGCTTACAGATCTATAATTTGCCCTTCTTAAATAATGGGAAAATGTGGGCTGTACGCCAATCTATTAAAACTCTGCCAGTTGAAAGTGAGTTACAAAAGATAAGATAAAGGGCTTTATCGATGTAATGATCCGCTCAGCTGGATGCACTGGCAGACAGCTGTTTGACCATTCCTCTAGTCTGTGGACTGCAGGTCTCTGCAAGAGAGACCTGTCTTTCCATTACAAGTTTCTGGTCTGTTCTGCTGCTGAGGAATTTGCATACACTCGTTATGCAAATCCCCTACCTGCCTCCTTTGATGACTGGCAGTATAAAGAGCTATGTTTCCCAGAGTCCTTTGCTGGTCATAAGGGTTAGTCCTGTGGAGACACTACTGAGTGTCAGCCTTGCTCATTGTTTGAAGATTAGTTTAGAGTAATTCCTGGAACTGCACTAGGCAGATTCCCTAGTGCAGTTAGGATTGCATATCTGTTTTTTTTGTCTGTTGCGATTGTTCTGTCCCAGCGGTGGTCGACAGGAAGTCGTTCTGATCTTGGTTCTTGGAGTATAGCTGGAGCAGCGGTTGCTACCAGCCATCTCCTCTATCTGTCTTGCCTGGATCGCACTCGCCTAGCGCTAGTGCTGTGGATCCGTCTGATCTCCATCTCTCTTCCTATACTTGGATCGCACTCGCCTTGAGCTAGTGCTGTGGATCCTATCTCTTACTTATTCCTGTTTTCGTATATCTGTCTTGTCTGCTACGAAGCATTGCTGGAGGCTCGGTGAGGTAACCGTTAAGCAAGCACTCGCGTCCTCTGTTTCATGTTTTTCTGTCGGTGGTTAGTTAGGCATGCTTGTCTCTGTTGTGCTTACAACGCGTGCACTGTTGCGAATGAGTGCAGTGTTCGCGTTTAGTTAGCGTTTGTTATTTTCCTTATCTTCTCATTGTATGATTTGCTGTGCCTTTGCTACTCTCGTGCTCTGCCTTGCTGTAGCCATGTGTCACCTCGGGCAATCGCCTCTCTCGTGATTGCGTTCCTACTTCATATCTGCTGTTGTGTATGCACCGTCGCGGGTTGGCGACTAGTTTGGTGCACACACATACAATCTGTCCCTGTGCTCATTCTCTTTCGCAATCGCTTCTCTTGCGCTTGCGTTCTCACTTGGTTTCCTTTGTTGTGTGTCCGCCGTCGCAGGGTGGCGGCTAGATTGGTGGACATACATACATTCCTCATCTGTGCTTATTCGGTCTTGTGTCGCTGTTAGCAATTGCCATCTCTGGCGATTGCCTTCTCACTTTGTCTTCATGGTTGTGTGTTCATCGTCGCAGGGTGGCGACTAGTTTGGTGGACACACATACCCTCTGTCGCTTTGATCTCTCTCTTTCAGGGCTATCTTGCCCTGCGTTTCTTCCCTTCGTGCAATTCCTGTCTGGCGTGTGTGGCAGGGCAGAGGAGCTGTTCCTCTGCACTCCACAGCTCCCCCTGTCGGCAGGAATTTCCCTCTACATGTGCATTGCACCTTTTGCTGGGTTCCCTCAAATTACACGCTTGTGGAGGATTTCCGCAGTGTCAGCGCACGTCTTGTGCGCTGATCACGGAGAGAATTCCACAATCGTTACAGTATGACCAGCCAAACCGAAATTCCCAGTGTAGAGGGAATTTCCGATTTGTACGATTTGGTCAAATATGGGTCCTGTGTCTTTAAGAGGTTTAAGATACTGGACTCTGAAACCAGAGATGAGTTTTTTCCTGCAGTGCATGACGCTGATCAGATTAGGTTATGTAACATTTCTGTGCCATTACCATATGTTAATGAGTTGGTGCTTGCAGGCCAATCTGCTGATTTGGCTTGTCAGCCAAAAGATTAGTTGCCCCTAGCAACCACAAATAAAGAGGTTATTTCTGTCAAGTCTGAAATGTGCAAAACCATTCAGTATGATAATGATGTTTACCATGATGTTGCTCAGTCTCTGGGTTTTTTGTCCCAATCCAAAGCTTATGTGGATCCTATTATAGCTAGGATCGCACACTATATTAAAGCAGTTAAAATATCTGTTCTTGTTCCTGAACTCCACCCATATGGAGATTATCTGGATACTGGCCTGTTTGAACATCCATTTGCCTCATGGGACATTGGGGCCTTGATGGAGGAATTTGATTTTGATTGGAAAGCCTTTTGCGATTTTTACATCGCAAAAAGCGAAGATGTCTTGAATGATTGTCTCGATTCTATGTACCTTTTGATTGATTCCGATGAATGTGACGAGGGTGATGTGGATCTGGTGATTTATGTATGGCAGACGATTTTGGATGAGTTGCACACACACCAATCAATTGATTCCAATAAAGAGACATCATTGTCAGATGATTGTTCCTGCCTTTCTGGGGTAAAGCATGTGAGTCTTGACATTGTGCGATCTGAAATGAGTGGGTGTGCCACTGTGGTTGATTCCTGTGCGAATCCAGGAGGATTCTCTCCTGACTGCGTGCAGTTTGAATCTGTGCGATCTGATGCCTGTTGCTCTGATGTTCCTGCAGATTGTGATCAGCATGAATGTGACAGTTTTCTCAAGGATGTGTGGGACCCCTTGTCATTTAGAGACAGATCTTTAAGATCTTCCATCTGTGATCCTGCTATGGGGAAAATTCCTAAATTATGCAGCATCAAAAATAAAATTAATATGTCTAATAAAGTTTTTCCTGATGTTGTCGCTATTTCTCACCCTGTTCACACCTGTAAGGCCCGTTGCCTGGTGACAGTTGCTCCAGTGTTTCTGTCCTGAACGCCTTACAGTCTGCCCTGCAGATCGCAGAGGTTTGCGATATAGAAGCGTCAGTTTCACAACCTAAAGCGATTTTTGATTCGCAAGTTTTGTGTTCTGACTCTTTGGATTTGACATTGTTAACCGAATCTAAGAGTGAGACAGCGCTTCGGTTTTGCGAATCTGATGCTGAAGCTTCTTCGCTTTGCCCAGAGAAGCTTTCTCTGAATCTGCCCTGTACCATGAATGAAAACATGATCTCCACTCACACTGACATTTGTGAGTCCCTTTCTTGTTCTGAAGAAAATGCTGATTCTGCACCCTGTACTCTGGATGAGTTAATATGGCCTTGTTTAGAGTCTCCTGCATTGTCCCTAGAGGCTCGTCTAGGTATTGCTACTATATTCACCTGTTTTTCTGCAGTTCTGGAGTTGCAAGCTAGTTTGACTGCTACGCAGAATTCTGGGTGCAGTGAGATTAAAGTTAGGGAGTCAGTGTGTGTTCCAGTAAATATTCCTGTACATTCCGCTCATGATGATGTTCCTGAGGTCTTGTCTGATGTCCTGGAGACCTCCGAGTTCCTCCCAAAGGATGCAGAACTTGTAGGAGATGTCTCCTGCCCCCCAAGCCCTTCTGAAGTGTTGCCCACTTCAGTAGGCATTGCTGTTGTGCTGACTACCTTTGCAGCTCTGGTGGAGCTTCACTCATATGTAGTCAATGATGATATTATTATCACAGAGATTTCTAGGTTTGAGTTCAAGCCTTCTTTTGAAAGTCCAGTGCTTGTGACCACTGCTTGTGATGATTCTCTGCCCGGTTCTGGTTTTGGTCTTGTCGTGACAGACTCTGAGGTTGGCAGTTCCTCGACGTGTCCTCAGGTTCCCCTTGGGCTAGTGTACCCCGATGTGTTCTGTGACCCAGAGGGCCCAAGTGTGTCTCGGTTGCCAGCCTGCTCAGATGCTTCCTCGGTGGAAACCTGTTCTGATGTTGCCTGCCTGCCTGCATGCCCAGAGGTGGTCCCTGAAGGTCCTGGTCTTGATGCTTGTCCTGGTAATTCTGAATCCAGAATTGTCATTGGTTCCATAGGGGTTCTTGATAGTTCTCCGTGTGAGCCTGGTGATCGTTCTGCCCTCCTGGGATCTCTGCGGAGCTTCAAAGTGTTCTGGGAGATCCTGGGAGAAATATTTCCTGGTACCTTGGATGAGATCAGCAGTGGGTGCTTTGTGGAAAGGGACACTTCGAATGGGTATTGTGGCAGGTTTGGTATTTTTGGACGGTCCTTGGAAGGTGGTGGGCATGGCTTGGTGGGTGTCGATGGCTTCTTCTCTGGCATTCACAGTACTGATGGGTGTTACGCTCAGACTTGTGGTGCTGATGGGCATGTTTCGGTGGCTTCACCTTCCGATGAGGTCGGTTTCGGGTGGGCTGACTCTGGAATTGGGCCTTGTCGGGCTGCCACGACCTTCATGAGTCTTCAGTTAGAGTCTTTTGCAAATATCAGTTTAGAGGCTCGTCTGGAATCCGACCCTAGAGGAGGGGGTACTGTAATGATCAGCTCAGCTGGATGCACTAGCAGACAGCTGTTTGACCATTCCTCTAGTCTGTGGGCTGCAGGTCTCTGCAAGAGAGACCTGTCTTTCCATTACAAGTTTCTGGTCTGTTACGGATCGCAGCCTTTAAGCAATTTCTCTTACCCAAGATACTTTATGTCTTCCGCACGGTACATGTACTGATCCCCAAATCCTGGTTTACTGATATAAGGAAATGTGTCAACACTTTTATATGGAAAGGGAAGAAAATTCGCACCTGATTCCAGGTAATGACCTTAGCTAAGACAGTAGGAGGGATGGGTCTCCCTAACCTAGAGTTGTACCACAGGGCCTCACTCCTGGACACCATAAGACACTGGTGGGCCCCGACATTGCTGAAACCCTGGGTGATCTTTGAATCCCATGTACTAAACAGGGCATCCAGACCTCTCTTAACTAGCATTCTAATGGGAGCAAAAACTCCACCTTCCTCTTACCCAACTATACAAGCTACACTCAAAGCTTGGAAACACTTTGTAAAACACCCTCCCCCCCCTGGGAGAATCAATCACCATTAATACCTCAATCTCAGTTCTTGAACACTTCACACAGGATTTAGATCTTAAGATGTGGGAAAAAGCAGGAATAGTCCATCTACACAATCTCTTCGATAATAACCACCTCAAATCCTTCCTCACACTTACCAAACAGTTTTCCTTGCCCTACTCCCAACTATTTACATACCATAGAATTTTTCATTTGGCCAAAACAAAAGGCCTAACTACCCCACGTCTACAAGCCAAAATAGTCACCATGTTAAACAGTAAGGGCCTTGCTAAAAGCAGCATGGCTGTTTGGTATTAAACATTGAATACAGCACAAACCTCCCCGCTACAACGTTACTCTGCTGTTTGGGCACTAGACCTGGGTAGCAACATAACTACTGAACAACTACTCCTAGCTAATAGGACCACACTGTTCATTTCCAAATGTAATACACACTGGGAAACCTCAAGAAAAATCCTATTTAGATGGCATTTGACCCCCAGACAAATAGCCGCTTTCTCATCTGACTCCTCCCACCTGTGCTGGAAATGCAAGGCCGACATTGGTACATATAAACATATGCTATGGGACTGCCCTATAGTAACTCGCCTTTGGTCCAACGTAGAAGCTTTAGTTAGGCGAACTATATGGCATAGATTTACACTCCGAAACTAGCTTTACTCTTCGTAGGAGTCAGTGAGCTACCTGAGAAACACAGATACCTTATATGTCACCTTATATTCAGTGCCCAACACTTAATCCTCCTAAATTGGAAATCAACTGAAGATATATCCTCATCCCATCTTCTAAACAATACTAAACTCAACTTAAATATGGAACTTCTGATCAGAAGTAGGCTAGGTATAAATACAGAACATTACTCTATCCCCACAACATGGTAACATCCGAACAACTCTATACCCACAAACCACACCATGTGCATCTGACCTGCTCCACTGGCCAGACTACACCCACATGACAAGGGTCCACCTTAATGTCAATCATCGGATTGCCACATACCACAAGAGAGAGGAGAATAGTTATAGTTATAGTTATAGTTATAGTTTTAGGAATAGCTATAGGAATAGTCATAGCCATAGCTATAGTCATAGTTATAGTTAGTGGAGATAAGTTGGGACTGGTCCATGAGCACTATTATTAGTATTCTACCTCCTTTGGGACTAGCAGCAATGATATTTCAGGTGAACTTGTTTAATATATATTATAATTTCTGTAATAATCAAGCTGCTACGATGAATATACGAAAGACAGTCCGTATAACCTTTATCTGTGATGTCAGCCTCGGCCAACTGATGACGTCAGAGACTTATATGAAAGGAGATGTCGTTGGATACCTATAAGGTTGTGTAAATTCCAATGTACAATACCCAAACTGGAGATTATTTTACTGTCTAATTATCAATCTATGCTGTTATATATATTAGCCGTATGTGTATATCTGCAATGTGTTCAATAAAAACTTTATTGATGAAAAAAGTTTCTGGTCTGCTCTGCTGCTGAGGAATTTGCATACACTCAGTATGCAAATCCCCTACCTGCCTCCTTTGATGACTGGCAGTATAAAGAGCTATGTTTCCCAGAGTTCTTTGCTGGTCATAAGGGTTAGTCCTGTGGAGACACTCCTGAGTGTCAGCCTTGCTCATTGTTTGAAGATTAGTTTAGAGTAATTCCTGGAACTGCACTAGGCAGATTCCCTAGTGCAGTTAGGATTGGATATCTGTTTTGTTTGTCTGTTGCGATTGTTCTGTCCCAGCGGTGGTCGACAGGAAGTCGTTCTGATCTTGGTTCTTGGAGTATAGCTGGAGCAGCGGTTGCTACCAGCCATCTCCTCTATCTGTCTTGCCTGGATCGCACTTGCCTAGCGCTAGTGCTGTGGATCCGTCTGATCTCCATCTCTCTTCCTATACTTGGATCGCACTCGCCTTGAGCTAGTGCTGTGGATCCTATCTCTTACTTATTCCTGTTTTCGTGTATCTGTCTTGTCTGCTAAGAACGCTTGCTGGAGGCTCGGTGAGGTAACCGTTAAGCAAGCGCTCGCGTCCTCTGTTTCATGTTTTTCTGTCGGTGGTTAGTTAGGCGTGCTTGTCTCTGTTGTGCTTATCACGCGGGGGCCGCGCATAAACGCGTGCACTGTTGCGAATGAGTGCGGTGTTCGCGTTTAGTTAGCGTTTGTTATTTTCCTTATCTTCTCATTGTATGATTTGCTGTGCCTTTGCTACTCTCGTGCTCTGCCTTGCTGTAGCCTTGTGTCACCTCGGGCAATCGCCTCTCTCGCGATTGCGTTCCTACTTCATATCTGCTGTTGTGTATGCACCGTTGCGGGTTGGCGACTAGTTTGGTGCACACACATACAATCTGTCCCTGTGCTCATTCTCTTTCGCAATCGCTTCTCTTGCGATTGCGTTCTCACTTGGTTTCCTTTGTTGTGTGTCCGCCATCGCAGGGTGGCGGCTAGATTGGTGGACATACATACATTCCTCATCTGTGCTTATTCGGTCTTGTGTCGCTTTTAGCAATCGCCATCTCTGGCGATTGCCTTCTCACTTTGTCTTCATGGTTGTGTGTTCATCGTCGCAGGGTGGCGACTAGTTTGGTGGACACACATACCCTCTGTCGCTTTGATCTCTCTCTTTCAGGGCTATCTTGCCCTGCGTTTTTTCCCTTCGTGCAATTCCTGTCTGGCGTGTGTGGCAGGGCAGAGGAGCTGTTCCTCTGCACTCCACAGCTCCCCCTGTCGACAGGAATTTCCCTCTACAGGGGCATTGCACCTTTTGCTGGGTTCCCTCAAATTACACGCTTGTGGAGGATTTCCGCAGTGTCAGTGCACGTCTTGTGCGCTGATCACGGAGAGAATTCCACAATCGTTACAATCGATAACTGAACTTAATTCCCTTAGGACCAGAGGATGTATGCCATCCGGCACAGGTGCCTTATACGTTTTTTGTTTTATTTAGTCTTGCCTTCACTCCTCCCTGCGTTAAGTACAGGGAAATAATTATTCTTAATCTGTTGTGTCCATGGTGCAGGGGTGTTTTGTGTAGAGCCCATTTTAAATGACTCCATCATCAATCAAACTGATGTCAACAATAAAGACATTAAAAACCAATAAAAAAACACCCACATAACCAGATAAAGTAGTTAATAAAACCAGGCGAGCAGCAGAATACATTACCGGCCAACACATGACAACTTTACTCTCTACACTCTTACAATCTGCATCCAAGCTAGCACAAGATCTCGATAGGTCATTCAATAGGATAAAGATGAATTGCACACTGCAGTCAGAAGCAGATTTTTCTGTAATGGCCATAAGTGAAGCAATAGTCCAGATAGCGAGAAATTGAGTTATGGTAGATAAAGCTCAGTCCAATTCCTACACATTCCGTTGATACAAAGCCAAGGTCTTTCTCTATGATAGCCTAATAGCCAGTACATGCAGCAGTTAAAGTGGAGGTTGTGACGAATAAACTGCAGCAGCTTGAACAATGTATTAACAACACCAGAGTGCAACTTCATATGACATCGCACTCACCACCTCCAGATAGAATAGTCCCATCCTGTGATCCTGTGTCTGATAATTGTAGTATGCAAGGACCATGAAGAAATTATCTTGCCGAATGCAGGTGTGCAGTGTGTGCCTGCTGCCGACTGGCATCCCTGAGCAGCGTTTCTTAGGCCACTCACTAGTCAGGTCCATGTGTAGACCATGCGGCTACTTGTGTGAAAGTTGGTTTGGCTGGCAATACGAAGCTCCGCCCACCCATCATTTCCTGCCCAACCAGCTACAAAACACAAACAAACAACAGAAGAGTGTTGCTATTGGCTGGCACACACGCGTCCTGAAGTCCCAAAGGGCGTGATGTCTATTCGGGCTGGACAAAGGCTGGCTATTGCTGTGCCTTTGCTACTCTCATGCTCTGCCTTGCTGTAGCCTTGTGTCACCTCGGGCAATCGCCTCTCTCGCGATTGCGTTCCTACTTCATATCTGCTGTTGTGTATGCACCGTTGCGGGTTGGCGACTAGTTTGGTGCACACACATACAATCTGTCCCTGTGCTCATTCTCTTTTGCAATCGCTTCTCTTGCGATTGCGTTCTCACTTGGTTTCCTTTGTTGTTTGTCCGCCATCGCAGGGTGGCGGCTAGATTGGTGGACATACATACATTCCTCATCTGTGCTTATTCGGTCTTGTGTCGCTTTTAGCAATTGCCATCTCTGGCGATTGCCTTCTCACTTTGTCTTCATGGTTGTGTGTTCATCGTCGCAGGGTGGCGACTAGTTTGGTGGACACACATACCCTCTGTCGCTTTGATCTCTCTCTTTCAGGGCTATCTTGCCCTGCGTTTCTTCCCTTCGTGCAATTCCTGTCTGGCGTGTGTGGCAGGGCAGAGGAGCTGTTCCTCTGCACTCCACAGCTCCCCCTGTCGACAGGAATTTCCCTCTACAGGGGCATTGCACCTTTTGCTGGGTTCCCTCAAATTACACGCTTGTGGAGGATTTCCGCAGTGTCAGTGCACGTCTTGTGCGCTGATCACGGAGAGAATTCCACAATCGTTACAATCGATTACTGAACTTAATTCCCTTAGGACCAGAGGATGTATGCCATCCGGCACAGGTGCCTTATACGTTTTTTTGTTTTATTTAGTCTTGCCTTCACTCCTCCCTGCGTTAAGTACCGTATGTTTCGGACCATAAGACGCACCTAGTTTTAAAGGACAAAAAACAGGGAAATAATTATTCTTAATCTGTTGTGTCCATGGTGCAGGGGTGTTTTGTGTAGAGCCCATTTTAAATGACTCCATCATCAATCAAACTGATGTCAACAATAAAGACATTAAAAACCAATAAAAAAACACCCACATAACCAGATAAAGTAGTTAATAAAACCAGGTGAGCAGCAGAATACATTACCGGCCAACACATGACAACTTTACTCTCTACACTCTTACAATCTGCATCCAAGCTAACACAAGATCTCGATAGGTCATTCAATAGGATAAAGATGAATTGCACACTGCAGTCAGAAGCAGATTTTTCTGTAATGGCCATAAGTGAAGCAATAGTCCAGATAGCGAGAAATTGAGTTATGGTAGATAAAGCTCAGTCCAATTCCTACACATTCCGTTGATACAAAGCCAAGGTCTTTCTCTATGATAGCCTAATAGCCAGTACATGCAGCAGTTAAAGTGGAGGTTGTGACGAATAAACTGCAGCAGCTTGAACAATGTATTAACAACACCAGAGTGCAACTTCATATGACATCGCACTCACCACCTCCAGATAGAATAGTCCCATCCTGTGATCCTGTGTCTGATAATTGTAGTATGCAAGGACCATGAAGAAATTATCTTGCCGAATGCAGGTGTGCAGTGTGTGCCTGCTGCCGACTGGCATCCCTGAGCAGCGTTTCTTAGGCCACTCACTAGTCAGGTCCATGTGTAGACCATGCGGCTACATGTGTGAAAGTTGGTTTGGCTGGCAATACGAAGCTCCGCCCACCCATCATTTCCTGCCCAACCAGCTACAAAACACAAACAAACAACAGAAGAGTGTTGCTATTGGCTGGCATACACGCGTCCTGAAGTCCCAAAGGGTGTGATGTCTATTCGGGCTGGACAAAGGCTGGCTATTGGCTAATGCACTGTCCCCATCGCTGCTTAATCCTGTAGCACTGGGCGTCGCGGTAGCGTCACTTCCCCCATGGTAACAGATCACGAAAGCCGGCTGCTGCATATACTGCAGGGAACTGGCTTCCGTGATCTTCTGCCATGGGAGCAGTGATGCTACCGCGGTGCCCAACACTACAGCATTAAGCGGCGATGGGGACAGTGCATTAGCCAATAGCCAGCCTTTGTCCAGCCCGAATAGACATCACGCCCTATGGGACTTCAGAACGCGTGTATGCCAGCCAATAGTGACACACTTGTCATGGCTCAAATTATGTTCGGCAATGTGGGGAAACGACTAGGTTGAGCAGCAGTGGGCACAGTGAGTGGATCCACCCATGGAGATAGGGAGAGGAGTTAGCCGGTGTTCCTCCCACCCGAATAGATAATCGGATCTGCGCTGGCAATGCAATTGCTGCATTGTGGGGGGTTACACCTGGCCACACATTCGGACCATAAGACGCACACACTTTTTCACCCCATTTTATCGGGGAGAAAAAGTGTGTCTTATGGTCCAAAAAGTACGGTATGTAATATTACAATTGGAAAATTGGGACCCTTTTGCATGTGTAATTTGAGGCAATGATGTTTCCCTAGTAAAGACAGAAAAAAAGCAAGCATACAATAGTTTCACCCTACCTTGGTCATCCACCATTGAGTTTTCTCCCTCATCCTTTAGGAGTCCAGTACAATCTAACTTTCTATTTTTTTAGAGTCGATGTACTTGTAAAACATCTTTGGGTTAGATGTGATATCCCTAGCGATTGGATTTTCAGCTTTAATCTTTGATAGCCTAATTTATTTTTTACAAATTTAATTGCACTCCTTATGATTGATGATTGCACATTTGATACATTATCTGGTCTATTGGAAATAAACAAATCCAGTAGCGCATTCCCCCTAGTTGGGTCAGTTACCATTTGAGTCAAGTAACTGTCCTGTAGTATAGCCAGAAATTTGCAGCTTTTACCAGAATGGGTAGCTTCAATATTTCAATCAATGTCTGGATAGTTGAAGTCAACCATAGCTATGACCTCATTTTTACTTGCAAATTTTTTAATCTGCTGTAGTAATTGCAGTTCTGCAACTTTATGAATATGTGGCAGCCTGTAGAACACCCCAATAAGCAATTGGCAACAGTTATTTCCACCATGAATATTTACCCAAATGGACTCCACAACTTCACAACTTTCATCCATTTCATCATTCATGGCAGCTGTAAGAGAGTATTTAACAAAGAGACAAACCCCTCCACCTTTTCTCCCTGCTCTATCCTTCCTAAACGCATTGTATACCACTACATTTGCTATCCAATCATGGCTTTCATCCAACCATGTCTCTGTTATTTCCACAATGTCATAGCCTCTGTCAATCAGAATGAACTCTAGTTTATCCATTTATTTTTTTTGCAAGACTCCTAGCATTGGTTACCATGCACTTTATGTTTTTACCATCAAATTTTCCATGTTTTGCTACATTTAATGGGCTATATACTGTCCCCATCCCCCTGTAATGTTAGGCTCCTTATCACCTTATCTTGTCCACATATTGAGAATTGAAGGTGCGTACACACGCACTACGGCCGCCAACGACGGGTACTTCAGACCCTCCCACTGGGCGGACGTTCAGCTGACAGTAGAGCGTGTGTACATGCTGTCGGCGGACTGATAAGGCTGTTTCTGAGCGATCCACTGAGTGGATCATTCAGAAACAGCCTTATCAGTCCGCCGACAGTGCGTAAGCATGCACTACTGTCGGCTGAACGTGCACGCAGTGGGAGGGTCCAGCGGACCTGCCGCCGGCAGTGCGTGTGTATGCACC
Source organism: Hyperolius riggenbachi (assembly GCF_040937935.1). NCBI lineage: Eukaryota > Metazoa > Chordata > Amphibia > Anura > Hyperoliidae > Hyperolius > Hyperolius riggenbachi. The sequence goes on along the minus strand of NC_090647.1, from coordinate 376,461,847 downwards.
TTTACCCTCCCACCTGTAACGTTTGCAGAATCGTTTCCGTGGTCAGCGCACCAGACGTGTGCTGACGCGGCGGAAATCCTCCACAAACGTGTAATTGTGAGAACCCAGGTTAGGTGCAATGCACCGGTAGAGGGCAATTCCCACCAGCAGATGGAGCTGTGGAGTGCAGACGAGCACAGCCTCTGCATGGCACGGCCACAGATGCCAGATGGGAATTGTACGGATAATGCAAAGTAGGGCACGATAGTCCTCCAAGAAAGAGAGCACAGAGACAGACTAAATGTGTGTTCCCCAATCTAGTCGCCACCCAGTGACGGTGAACACACATTCGCAGAAACAAAGCGGGAACGCAATTGCAAGAGAGAGACGATTGCCAGAAGTGACACAAGGCTGATCAGAACAGAACACGAGAGTAGCAAAGGCACAGCAAACAACAATCAGAAGGTAAGGAAAATAACAAACGCTAGGTAAACGTGAACACTGCACTCATTCGCAACAGCGAACGCGTTTAAGCCCGATCACCGCGCGTTAGGCGCACAGTGATAAGCGAGCCACCCTAACTAACCAATGACAGACAAACACGAAATAGAGAACGTGAACGCTTGCTAAACAGTTACCTCACCAAGCCTACAGCAAGCGTTCGTACAAGACAGACAGACGAACGGAAAACAGGAATAGGGTAGATAGGATCCACCGCTCTTCTGCCAGAGCGAGTGCAATCCAGGTTCAGGGATAGGACAGGAAGGATCCACTGCTCTTTCCGCCAGAGCGAGTGTGAACCAAGTACCGAAACAGAGCTAGCAAGATCCACTGCTCTTTTCCACCAGAGCAAGTGTGAACCAAGTAGAGAAACAGAGCTAGCAGGATCCACTGCTCTTTTCCACCAGAGCAAGTGTGATCCAAGTACAGAAACAGAGCTAGCAGGATCCACTGCTCTTTTCCACCAGAGCATGTGTGATCCAAGTACAGAAACAGAACTAGCAGGGTCCACTGCTCTTTTCCACCGGAGCAAGTGTGATCCAAGTGCAGAAAGAGAACTAGCAGGATCCACTGCTCTTTTCTACCAGAGCAAGTGTGATCCGAGTACAAGAATAGGCTTAGCAGGATCCACTGCTCTTACCGCCAGAGCGAGTGCGATCCACACGGCAAGACAGACAGAAGGAGTAACCAGTAGCAACCGCAGCTACAGTAAAACTCCAAGACATAGACTAGAGAGATCCACTCCCACTAACACTAGGGAAAGTGCGATCCAGGTACTGAACCAAATGATTCACCATCGCCAACCGCTGGTGACAGTGCAATCGCAAGGACAAGACAAGACAGGCAATACAGATAAACTTCAACCTGACTGCACTAGAAGAGCTGCCTAGTGCAGTCCCAAGGAATTACTCTAAGGTAAACTTTGATAAAAAACAGGGCTGATACTCTAGGAGAGTTCATCAGTAACAAACCATGAAGGATGACCAGCAAAGGATTCTGGGAGAACATGGTATTTATACTGCCAGCCTTCAAAGGAGGCAGCTAGGCAATTTGCATAACAAATGTATGCAAATTCCTCAGCAGCAGAGCAGGTCTGAAACTTGCAAAGACAAGACAGGTCTCTTTTCCAGAGACCTGCAGCCCTCAGACTTAAGGAATGGTCAAACAGCTGTCTGTCTGTGCAGACAGCTGAGCGGATCATTACACCACCTCCCCCCAGATCCTAGTTTAAAATCTCCTCCAACAGTTTAGCCATCTTCTCCCCCACTGCAGCTGCACCCTCCCCATTTAGGTACAGCCCATCCCTACTGTAGAACCCGTAGCCGACTGCAAAGTCAGGAACCCAAACCCCTCCTTCTTGCACCAAATTCTCAGCCACTTATTTAACTCCCTAAACTCCCGCTGTCTCTTTGGTGTAGTGTGTGGCACTGGTAGAATTTCAGAAAACACCTCCTTGGAGATCCTTGCTTTAAGTTTATCTCCAAGTTCTTGAAAATAATTTTTGAGGATCTTCCATCTCCCACTAACTTTGTCATTGGTACAGCCGAAAACTATATTATTTGAAAGAGTGACTTTTGATTTATGACTGACATTCTTTCCTTTCATTTAAAAGTCTTTTTTCTAAATCCCAAACAGAATGTTTAAACATGCTGAGAACACACTCTGACGCAAGAGTTATCCCCTCTTACATCCCCCTTAAAAAATTCTGCTTACTTAATACTAAATGCTTCCCTATTGACTTAAACTGGATTCAAATTTGGCTTCTGAATGTGATAAATTTGAGAAAAGTGCTGTGGAATGGAACTAATGGAAATTCACCCAGATCTAGCTTCTTCCCCATTACTGCACTACACATCATCATCTCCTATATTCTTGTTCAAGCACCAAAATTTACTTCCCATGCCTTTTAGTGTAAAAAAAGGTGGGTTCCCTAAAAACTGCCGTACCCAGCACCTCAACACCATTCAGCTTCATCTACTGGCCTACAGATATGTACACACATCCCTTTCCTCTCACTTTCTTGACTTGTATTGTCCATCAGTACCAAATGCCCAACTACCACTTTTCCTAAAATATGACTATTCCCTGTACAACTATGTGACCCAGTGCAGGGCAGTTTCTAGGCTAAATTTCACCCAGGGCGAGGGGATAACCCCCCCCCCCCCCCCCCCCATGGAGCCAGGCATAGGTGCCCGCAGTATAGGTTAGCTACATAGGTGCCTTTAGTATAGGGTAGCCTGTATAGTTGCCACCAGTATAGGTTAGGTAGGTAGGTGCCTGCAGTATAGGTTAGATAGGTAGGTACCTGCAGTATAGGTTAGATAGGTAGGTTCCCCCAGTATAGGTTAGATAGGTAGGTTCCCCCAGTATAGGTTAGATAGGTAGGTTCCCACAGTATAGGCTAGAGAGGTAGTTTCCCGCAGTTTAGGTTAGATAGGTAAGTTCCCACAGTATGGGTTAGATAGGTAGGCTCCCGCAGTATAAGTTAGATAGGTAGGTTCCCGCAGTATAGGTTAGATAGATATGTGCTGGGGGAGAGCGGACATAGCAGTATATAACTCAACTTCCGCCACCGATCCCGCACGGCTTCAATGTCCTTCCTTTCCTGGCATCTGTCTCATTAGTAACAGCGCTCCCTGTGATGACATGCGGTACATCATCACAGGGGGGCTGGTACCATGCGACGGACGCCAGGAGAGGAAGGACATTGAAGCTGCGGGGAATCGGCTGAAGAAGGTGAGTTATAACTATAATGTTTACTCCCCCCGCTGCTGCTCCCCCTTCCTGTCACACAATCCGGCACCCCGGGCGATTGTACATATCGCACGTCCATAGAAACGGGGCTGACCCAGTGACTGGGCGTATCATGCCACAACTAACATGAGTTGTGGAAGATTCCTCCATCTCAGCCTACTATGCTAATTTCTCCTTCTGTTCCAGCTCTTTGGATCATTTATTCAGGGATACCACCACTTTATTTTCAAAATCATTATCTAGATCTCAAAGCACAATTGAGCACACTGTGGCCTCAATTCACGGAGCATTACCAAACACTTTATTTAACGTTTGATAATTTACCTTATGGGTAAAATCTAATTTTGAATTCACTAAGGTGGCATAGATTTATCGAATGTTTTATCGATTAAATGTTCACTAAATCTATAACACCTTAGTGAATTCTACATTAGATTTAGAAAACAAAGCCACGCTACACTTAACCAGTTGCAGTAGTTTTAAAGTCCTGATAACTGCCTCCTAACTCTTCCAGGATGTAGATTTCACTAGACCAGACGCACATGCTGCAGCCTTAGGGCCTGTTTCCACTACACGCAGATTGGATGCAGAATGGATGCAGAAAAACTGACTCCAATGAATGCCTATGGGCTTGTTTCCACTAAACGCGATTTTTCTGTAGTGGAAACAGGCCCTAAATTGTCCACACTTGATGACAGGGATTCCGTCATCAATTAATAGCTGACAACTCCTAGCACAGATCAGAAAATCAGAAACCATGCATCAAGTGATTAGTATGATCACAGGGGTGATTATTGTGATCACTATTGAAAGATCATTGCCACTGACTCTGTAGCTGCAACAGCCACTTCATCTGACAGCTTACGTCTCCTGGCAGAGAATAAAGGGGCCCACTCACTGGTCTATTTCAGCCTCTATCGATTCAATCAAATTGATCGATTGATCGATCGATCGATTTGTGGCCATTTTCGTTCGATTTGATCTATCTGGCAGGATGGAAGATCTAGGTTGATCTGCTGCTGGCAGCAGATCGATGGTCCATAGAGTTGCATTGGATCTAATGATACACATCAGATTCTTGTCAGATTCGACCTGGCAGACATCTGACAGAAATCGATCTGATGGTCGAATCTGCTGCAAATCTATAAGTGTATGGCCACCTTTAGAGCAATTACATTGGCTTCTAAACTTGTAATCACATTAAGGTTTATTTAGTTGTAATTAGAACTGTGTTAGATTCGATAAGGCTGTTAGTTAATTGGTTCTAGCTGCATTACTGTATACCTCCTACACCTTCTAACATATTGAAACTAAAGATGAGTCTCACTGTTGAGAGCTTATTAGCCTGGGATTTAATGTTAGTGCTCCTCTGTAAGCAGCCAGATTCATACAGAGGATATTGCTTCCTCATGAAAGGTATAAAGGCCCACTGCGATATCTATCTAAACACCAAGGTAGATACACTCTCCCTCTTTGTGTTTCATATACAGTATGTATGTTTTTAATCAGCCAGGCCCAGAAAGATTACCGACCTACCCCAAGATAGCAGTATATCCTAAATGGCTTATAAATCCCATGAATGGTCTCTACCAGAACATTCCCTTATGAAAGTTAAATCTAACAGTGCACATCTCCATCTAAAAGAAGGAAGGCTTTTACAGGCTACAGCAGGCATACCCCTGATGTTATCTCAATACATATCTCACTGCTGTGAGTGCCGGGGATCAGGGAATTGTGATAGATCTGGGGGAGATCATGGGGAGGGGGACATATATACTAAACTACCTATCGCCTGTAAACCTATACTGGTGAACACCGACCTAAACCTGACTACCTATACTGGCCACACCTGTACCTGGCTTCCTATATCGGTGAATACCTAAACCTGGCTACCTATACTGGCCACACCTGTACCTGGCTTTCTATACTGGGATAACACCTAAACCTGGCTAACTTTACTGGCCACACCTGTACCTGGCTTTCTATACTGGGATAACACCTAAATCTGGTTACCTATACTGGTTAGTGTATAGTTGGGTATTAGTTGGGTATTAACCCTTTGAAAGGGAAGGGCAAAAGCACAAAGTCCTCTCAACGGGTGATCCACCACACTCAAACTGACACTTTTCTTTTGGAAGAAGACTATAGGAAAACTATGATGCAATCTTGTAGTATAAAACTTTGTTCAATTTTATTAACCTCTTGAGGACCACAGTGTTAAACCACCCTAAAGCCCAGGCCATTTTTTGTAAAATAGGCCACTGCAGCTTTAAGGCCAAGCTGCAGGGCCGCACAACACAGCACACAAGTGATCTCTCCCCCCCCCCCCCCTTTTATCCCCACCTAAAGAGCTTTCTGCTGGTGGGGTCTGATCGCTCCCCCAGTGTTTACTTTTTTATAAAATTTGTCTTTTTTTTTTCAAGCCCAGCCCTCCAGCCAATCCCCGTGATCAGCTGTCACAGGCTTCAGCCTATGACAGCCGATTACCCCTGAGCCTCTGGAGGGGACAGCCATGTCACACGGCTGTCCCCAGTACAGTGCTGTTGTAGATCGCAGCGCTGTACATGCTAATTAGATGGTGGTTTCGCTGTCTAACAGTCTCCGAGCTCTGCTCCGCCTACCAAGCAGGAAATGCGTGCTCAACCTGCGCGCAATCTCCTGCAAAACAAAGCCCCAGGACTTTATGCCGATCAGCGTTAAGTGGTCCTCGGGCTGCCGCATCGGCCACGCCCATCGGCGTGACACAGTCGGCAACTAGTCAACACATATGCAAAAATACAAAAAATGGACCACAGGACAGAAACTTTATTAAATATAAAATAATCTGTGCAATCAATCTTCATGCGCAACAATAAAGTGCAAGAAGGAGATTTTCCATGAGACTGACTGGGCAGTGGTCCTTCTATACTGGCTGGTGGAGTCATGTGGTGTGCATCTGGTTTGCACAGATGCCCCTTATTTTGTCCGTACACTTCTGGTTCTAACTGCCGACTGGGCCGAGCGGAGAATTGTATATATATATATATATATATATATATATATATGTATATACAGTATATATAGTTACATATTTATTTGGGTTGAAAAAAGACATACGTCCATAAGTTCAACGAGAGAACCAGCCTGCTCCCTCACATATCCCTGTTGATCCAGAGGCAGGCGAAAAACCCTTACAAGGCATGGTCCAATTAGCCCCAAAAGCGAAAAAAATTCCTTCCCGACTCCAGATGGTAATCAGATAAAATCCCTGGATCAACACCACTGGGCATTACCTAGTAAATAATTGTAGCCATGGATGCCTTTCAACGCAAGAAAAACATCTAAGCCCCCTTTAAATGCAGGTATAGAATTTGCCATAACTACTTCCTGTGGCAATGCATTCCACATCTTAATCACTCTTACTGTAAAGAACCCTTTCCAAAATAAATGGCTAAAACGTTTTTCCTCCATGCCCAGATCATGTCCTCTAGTCCTTTGAGAAGGCCTAGGGACAAAAAGTTAATCTGCGAAGCTTTTATATTGCCCCCAGATGTGTATATATATATATATATATATATATATATATATATATATATATATATATATATATATATATATATAAATGGCCTGATGAAGGGCAACTTATAGCCCGAAACGAACATGTGTCGTTGCCTCAACAATTAAGCTTACTATGTCTATATTGGGAACGCCTGTACCTGTACCTATACTGGTGAACACCTAAACCTGGCTACCTATACTGGCCACACCTGTACCTGGCTTCCTATACTGGAATGACACCTAAACCTGGCTACCTATACTGGCCACACCTGTACCTTGCTTCCTATACTGGGATAACACCTAAACCTGGCTACCTATACTGGCCACACCTGTAGCTGGCTTCCTATACTGGGATAACACCTAAACTTGGCTATCTATACTGGCCACACCTGTACCTGGCTCCCTATACTGGTGAATAGAGATGGCTCGAACTTCCATTTTGGTGTTCCCGAACTCACGAAAAAGTTTGTGAACACGCAAATTGGGTGAAATGCAATAGACTTCAATGGACAGGCAAATTTTAAAAACTACAAAAATCGTTTCAGGCCACAATCGTGATGGAAAAGTTGTTTCAAGGGGTCTAACACCTGAAGGCGGGCATGGCAGTGTGGGATAAATGCCAAAAATCCCTGGGAAAATTATGTATTTGACGCAGAGTAGGGTTATAATCCCTAAAGGGCAGACATCACATTGCATTCCTAAATTGGAGGTATAAAGTGCTTTAAAACATCTTGCGTGTGTATACATGGATCAGCAGGTAGTGTAAGTAGAGTACTGCTTCACACTGACAGACCAAACTCACTGTTTAATGCACCGCCGCAAACAGCCGCAAAGGGTTGTCCTTAGTTGACACTCCCAGGACATAAACTGTAAGTCCTCTTGGTGGCAATGTTTGTGTAATGATGGCCATGCTTGTGCGCACGTTGGCGAGAGTGCAGGCCATGTTGATGAAAATTGAAAAATATGTTTTGTTTTGGATTTTTTTATTAATTGAAAATTGAAGTTATTTATAAAATTCTAGAATGTTTTTTTCCCCCTGATATGTTAATATGTTACTTTGATAACTTTAGTAATAATGCTTTAGTAAAAACAGTCACACAGATGCAGTGGAAAGATATGCACTGGTCCAATACAATGTGCAGTTTTGGAAAAATTGGGAGACCCAAAAACCATATCATCAATGGTGTGCCAGAACACCAATAATATAACCATATAAGTATAAGGATATTGTAACGATCGGTGTCAGCACACAGAGAGAATCTGATTATTGGTGATCTGCAGTTTCACCAAGAATACAGATATATACCTGATTATTGATGATCTGCAGAATCACCAATAATACAAGTATAACTAACCTCTGGACACCTATATAGTGTGAGTGTTTGGTGCAACAGTAATGACTTTGAGTGGGACCACCCGAGCAGCAGGTGGTCCTTGGCAGTATGGGAATACCTCCCTCTGGGAAGTGCACAGACCTTTCAGCAGCCTGAGACATCCAAAGCGGTGGAGCCCCAGGCTGAATAGCAGGAAGGCCCTGTGGCTGAGTGACACCTGGAAGGTGGACGTCACAAGCAGGTCTGGAGACTAATCTCTCAATGGAGAGGGATAGCTCTCAAGGTCGGTCAGGCCAGGTCGGCAACACACGGGCAGATAAGGTACAGAGACAGAAGGCTGATTTGGTAACCAGGGGCAGGCAGGGTTGGCAACAGGTAATCAGATATGCGTAGGTACCGAATCAGAAAGCAGAGGGGTAGTCAGGAATGCAATAGGTCATAACAGATATCAAACAAAGCCTCGTCTTGGGTGTGAGGTCCGTGTTCTCAACACCCTGGAACTAGTCTGAAGTATAATACGATGGTAACACAGTATCCCTAGTCTTGGGTGTGAGGTCCGTAGTCTCAACACCCTGGAACTAGTCTGAAGTATAACACAATGATAACACAGTATCCCTAGTCTTGGGTGTGAGGTCCGTGGTCTCAACACCCTGGAACTAGTCTGAAGTATAACACAATGATAACACAGTATCCCTAGTCTTGGGTGTGAGGTCCGTGGTCTCAACACCCTGGAACTAATCTGAAGCATAACACAATGATAATACAGAAGTAATCTGGCTCAGTGTGAATTCCCAGGTCCTCCTGGTTCTAGCACACTGTGGGATCTGACTATGGTCTAAGTGCTTTCACGTAAGTGTTCGCAACGGCAGACAACTTGAGACTGACCAGCAATAACTATATATAGAGCGGCGCTGCCCGGCGCCACCCATCGCTGATCAACCAATAGCCACTTGCTCTGAGATCAGCTGACCAACCTGGTCAGCTGATCCCTCCTCGTTTGTCATAAAGGTTCTGCCTCTCAGCGCGCGCGCGCATATTCCTCAATCTGTGTGCACTAACAGGCCCAGCCACATCAGACGCACGCAGCTGCGTGCAAACCGCCAAGCTAGACACGGAACCAGCCGCCTCGCTGCCAGTCCGCGCGGCGGCTTTTCCGCAATCTATTACAGTACCCCCCCCCCCCCCCCTGAGGAGTGGACTCTGGACAATTCCCATCAGGCTTTCCAGGATGCGAGTCATGGAATTCCCCCTTTAATTCCCCTGCGTGCATGCGACAATCTGGCACCTAAGTTCTCTCCTCTATGCCACATCCCTTCCAGTGAACCAGGTACTGCACGGAGTTCTGCACAAGCCGGGAGTCCATAATCTTTTCTATCTCATACTCAGGTTGGTCATCAATCAACACAGGGGGGGGGAAGCGGAATCCACGTGCACCGCCGGCTTAAGCAAAGACACATGGAATGATCTTACACCTCGCATGCTGGTAGGGAGATCAATAGCATAAGTGACATTATTAATTTTTCTGGTCACTGGAAAAGGACCTATCAATCTAGGGCCCAGTTTGGGTGACAGTTGTTTCAGAGCCAAATGTCGTGTGGACACCCAGACCAAATCCCCTGGAGAGAATTCCCATTCTATGGAACGTCTCTTGTCAGCCTGTTTCTTCTGGTTCTGAAAAGCTTTCCCCAAATTTCTTTTAACCATTCCCCAAATTTGCTTCAAGGCCCTCTGCCAATCCTCCAGGGCTGGAAACGGAGTAGAAGCCACTGGCAATGGGGCAAACTAGGGTGACCTTCCTGACACCACCTGAAATGGGGAAAATCCCGAAGAGGAACTTTTCAGATTGTTGTGTGCAAATTTTACAAATGGCAAAAACTTTACCCAGTCGGTTTGTGCATCTGCAACATAACATCTAAGAAACTGTTCCAGGGACTGGTTGACTCTTTATGCCTGGCCATTGGTCTGTGGGTGGTAGCCTGATGAAAAGGAAAGATCCATGTCTAACTGATGCCAGAATGCCCTCCAAAACTTAGATACGAATTGGACTCCCCGATCTGACACTACATTTTCCGGAATGCCATGCAGCCAGAAAATGTGCTGGATGAAGAGATCAGCCAATTCCTGGGCCGAGGGGAGTCCTTTCAGGGGGACAAAATGAGCCATCTTACTGAATCGATCAACTACCACCCAAATGACCGTCATGCCCTCAGACCTGGGGAGTTATCCCACAAAATCCATGGACAAATGGGTCCAAGGTTCACTCAGAACTGGTAACGGCTGCAATGTTCCAACAGGTGCCTGACGGGAGGGTTTGCTCCTAGCACACACTGCACACTCTCTTACAAACTCTTTACAGTCTGTTGCCAATGACGGTCACCAAGCACATCTAGCAAGTAGATCCTGAGTTCTGGTGGCCCCAGGATGCCCAGCATTCTTGTGGGAATTAAACAGCTGCAGCAGTTGTAGGCGAAAAGGCGATTGGTAAAAACAGGACACCCTCAGGCTTCCCTTCTGGAACATCCTGTTGGAATGGACTCAGAGTGACAATCCAGTCCTTCCAGGTCTCAGTGGCTGCCAGGACCACCTTCTGAGGTAGAATGGTCTCAGGGGCTGAGGGCTGTGCTGTCTTGGGCTCAAAACACCTGGATAGGGCATCGGCCTTGATGTTCTTACTACCAGGGGTATAAGTAATTACAAATCTGAATCTCGAAAAGAACAACGACCACCGGGCCTGTCGGGGGCTAAGTCTCTTAGCGCCCTCAATGTACTCTAAATTTTTGTGGTCCGTGTAAACTGTAATGGTGTGTTCTGCCCCCTCTAGCCAATGTCGCCATTCCTCAAAGGCCAACTTGATGGCTAGAAGTTCCCGGTTGCCGATATCGTAGTTTTTCTCTACGGGTGAAAACCTATGGGAAAAATGGGCACATGGGTGGAGTTTTCCCTGCAAACCAGAACGCTGAGACAATACAGCCCCCACCTCTACCTCTGAGGCATCAAACCCTACGATAAAGGGAAAGGTGACATCTACATGTCTCAATATGGGTGCAGAACAGAACAGTTTCTTTAGAGTGGAAAAAGCAGCATGGGCTTCTGTGGACCAGTGGCGAGTATCTGCCCCTTTCTTGGTGAGACTGGTGACAGGCGAGATTACCATAGAGTACCCCTTTATGAACCTCCTGTAGTAGTTGGCGAATCCCAGAAACCTCTGGAGTGCCTTCAGTCCCACAGGCTGAGGCCACTCCAAGACAGCAGAAACTTTTCAGGGTCCATAGAGAGGCCAGAGGTCAAGATAATGTACCCCAAAAAGGCGATGGAGGTCACTTCGAAAATGCATTTTTCCAATTTAGCATATAACAGATTCTGTCTCAACTTCCGTAACACAAACCTAACATGTTTCCTATGCTCTGAGAGGTTGGATGAAAAAAACAGTATATCGTCTAGATACACCAAGACGAATCTGCCCAACACCTCCCTGAACACCTCGTTAATCAGCTCCTGGAAGACGGCCGGGGCATTACACAACCCGAAGGGCATCACCAGGTACTCGTAATGCCCGTCGGGTGTGTTAAAGGCCGTCTTCCATTCATCACCGTCCCTGATACGCACAGGGTTGTATGCACCCCTCAAATCCAGCTTCGAGAAAATCTTTGCATTGGTGACCTGAGTAAACAAATCGTCAATCAAAGGCAAAGGATAGCGATTTTTTACTGTAATCTTATTTAAGCCCCGATAATCAATGCAGGGACGGAGGCCTCCATCCTTCTTTTTCGCGAAAAAGAATCCTGCCCCTGCTGGTGACCGAGAGGGACGAATAAAACCTTTAGCCAAATTTTATCGGATGTATTCTTGCATAGCCAATTTCTCTGGCCCAGACAAATTATAGAGATGACCTCTAGGGGGCATACAACCAGACCTGAGATTGATGGGACAATCAAAGGGACGGTGAGGAGGAAGTTTATCCGCTGATTTGGGACAAAACACGTCAGCAAACTCTGAATACTGGCTTGGCAAACCTTCCACCTGAATCTTGGTGTTACCCAAGGTTACCTTCGCTAAACAATGATGATGGCAAGGTAGACCAGCTCGTTAGCTGACCTGAAGCCCAATTGATCTGAGGGGAGTGAAGTTGTAACCATGGCATGCCAAGAATGATCATGGAAGTTGTCATCCTCAAAACCAGAAATTGTAGACTCTCTCGATGTAACACCCCCACCGTGACCCTTAACTCTGGGGTCTGAGACAGAGGGTATTTACTCTGCAGAGGAGAGTCGTCCACAGCAGTGACCAGAATCTGTTGATTCAAAGGAAAATTAGGAATCCCCAATTTCTTCGCACACTCGTAATCCATAAAGTTGGCTGCTGAGCCAGAGTCTAGGAAGGCCTCAGTAGCAACTGTTTGATCCTCCCATGATATAGAACAAGGGAGGAGCAAACGTTTATCGTTTAGAGGTAAAGACTGCGCGCCTAGGGTATTACCTCCGACTACACCTAGGCGGCAGCATTTACCGACTTCTTGGGACAATTCTGCACTCTGTGACCCTTCTCTGCACAGTATAAACAGAGCTGTTCTGTTTTTCTGTGATTCTGCTTTGACCGACCAATCTGCATTGGCTCCAGTGGAGGTGAAGCGGGTGGGGGAGAGGCGTAGGAAACATATCTCACATTGTTCCTACTCCGAGTCTGTCTCTGGTAGCGTAGACGAGGATCAACCCTGACTGCTAATGAAATGGCCTCATCAATAGACTTCGGCTCAGGATGTCCCAACATTAGATCAGAGACCGCGTCTGACAACCCTGACAAAAAACAGTCCAGAAGTGCAAAGGACCCCCATCTAGCTGATACTGCCCATTTCCTGAACTCAGCTGCGTAAATTTCAACAGGATCCTTGCCTTGCCGCAAAGTCTTGAGCTTCCACTCAGCGGTGGAAGCAATGTCCGGATCATCATAAATTATAGCCATTGCTTTAAAAAATTCCTCAACTGAGGTTAGGGCCTCATGCCCTGTCTGGAGACTATATGCCCAGGTCTGGGAATCCCCTGACAACAGAGTCTTAATAAATGTAATTCTCTGTCCTATGGTTCCTGATGAATTAGGCCTCAACTCAAAGTATGACAACACTCGATTTCTAAAATTCTGAAAGTCAGATCTGTGACGAGAAAACCTTTCGGGCACAGGCATACATAAGTCTGTACCTGGAGGAGATCGCACAATTTTAAATCACCTTTAGATCCGGCACCAGCAACTTCTTACAGTTGCGTCTCACAGACTGTGAGATAACTTGACTCTCAACACAGCAAGCAGGAGATAGACTTTTCTCAGGCTTCTTCAGTATTTAAGGAGTTTATTCACTACATAAATATACAGATATAGTTCATCATATCCTAGCAAAGCAGATCCGCATGTTTAAGGTCTTGGCGTTACAGCTCTTGACTAACCTCCCTCCTGAATATTAGTCAGTTATCTTCTTTCTAGACTACGTTACTCTAGACTACCTATGTACAGCAGACATTAGATCAGATTACATAAAGAATAAAAATACTTAGAGGTCCCAGTCAGCATCTAGGTAGCATGAAGTAGGAAGCAGAGCAGGAAGCAGAGAGCGCTCTTTCAGCTCGTCTGCTTCTTTAATACCGACTAGGAAAGAGTTAAATATGACCTCATCTTCGCCATCCCCCAGACCCGACTATTGGCTGAGCCCCCTCGTGGTGTCATAATACCCACCTACTCGATTAATATTTAATGAGGCTTTTGCCTTACTTACAGGGATTTGGTATTTAGAAAACATGGCCTATGTTTACTGTTCTTGTGGTGTACATGTTGAGGTCAGTGTAGGCCTGTGGCCTTCTTTCAGGAACATGTTCTCGGTATCTGCGTGTATCATCTGCTACACGCAGACACCGAGATGCTTCTGCCTGCATCACAAGAAACTCTATTTATTTTAAAGGCATACTCTGCAGACAAGCCTTTTACATAAAACTCAGGCCAAATAACTGAGGCCTACTTAAATTATAACAATCCCCCCTAAAATGGCTTGATCCGCAGATCCCAATTTCTGAACCCAGCAGTACCTGGTTTCTTTATGTTTCACTTTTCGATGTTCGTGCTCCCACAACTTCTCTGCTCTAGGCGGTTATCCCTGGGAGAGAGGGCAAGACCTCTTGGTCTTCCTGTAACCAGGCTCTCTAGGGATGCCCTACTTCTAAGTCCCTCTACACCACATGCTCAGCATTTGCGTCACTTGCGTATCACTCACAAATAGAGATGTCGCGAACCTCCGATTTTCGGTTCGCGAACCGGGTTCGCGAACTTCCGCGGAAGGTTTGGTTCGCGGAAAAGTTTGCGAACCGCAATAGACTTCAATGGGGATGCGAACTTTCATAAATAGAAAAAATTATGCTGGCTACAAAAGTGATGGAAAAGATGTTTCAAGGGGTCTAACACCTGGAGGGGGGCATGGCGGAGTGGGATACATGCCCAAAGTCCCGGGGAAAAATCTGGATTTGACGCAAAGCAGCATTTTAAGGGCAGAAATCACATCGAATGCTAAATTGCAGGCCTAAAGTGCTTTAAAACGTCTCGCATGGGTATACATCAATCAGGGAGTGTAATTAGAGTTCTGCTACACACTGACACACCAAACTCACTGTGTAACGCAGCGCAAACAGCTGTTTGCGTAGTGACGGCCGTACTGGACTGGTGTGCACCGTGGCCAGAGTGTAGGCCGTGGCGTTTTTCAAGCCCATATGGTCGCCGGGCTGTGGTAGCTCAATGTTAGAACAACAGTGACTGTCCAGCTGATCAAATTTGGTCTGACCACAATGAAGCAACGACCTTATTATCTTTTGTGTGCCACCCCCACCCGAGACACTCAAATAGCCGGCGGTCATTGCTTCATTGTGATGCGCAAGCCCCTTCACCGCGGCAAGGTAATGATCATGAAGGGGGATGGGCACATGTACATGCCTTTTGTTTTGTTGTTGCAGCCGCCCGCAGTGCAGCCAGAAAAATTAGGCAGGCATGTACACGCATCAGAAAAATTAGTGCAGCGGCCGCTGCTAGCAGCGGCCTTAAAAATTCAGGAATCCGCCTAGAGTCCTGGACCCTGTTGGTGGTGGCGGAGAAGGCAGTCAAGCGGCCTGCAGGCAGAGATGCTGTGTGTGGGGACTGACTTAGTCTTCGTTCGTGCAATAGCCCTCCGAGATCCATTCCTCATTCATCTTGATAACACAACAGGTATTTAGATGCAGTGAGCTGGGTTCACTCAACACAACGCTAGGTACATGCAGTGATGAGGTGGGTTAAGTATACACAACAGGTACTGGGTAGTTAGATGCAGTGAGCTGGGTCCACTGAACAGTGAAGGTACTTAAGATGCAGTGAGGTGGGTTCTCACTCAACACAACCGGTAGTTAGATGCAGTGAGGTGGCCAGGTGGGTTCTCACCCAACACAACAGGTATTTAGATGCAGTGAGCTGGGTTCACTCAACACAACGCTAGGTATATGCAGTGATGAGGTGGGTTAAGTATACACAACAGGTACTGGGTAGTTAGATGCAGTGAGCTGGGTACACTGAACAGTGAAGGTACTTAAGATGCAGTGAGGTGGGTTCTCACTCAACACAACCGGTAGTTAGATGCAGTGAGGTGGCCAGGTGGGTTCTCACTCAACACAACAGGTATTTAGATGCAGTGAGCTGGGTTCACTCAACACAAAGCTAGGTATATGCAGTGATGAGGTGGGTTAAGTATACACAACAGGTACTGGGGTATATGCAGTACTTGGTAGTACAATGTGCAGCTCCCTGTCACACACACAGGTAGTCACGGAATGTACTGGGCTGCTGGCAGTGGCACACACACTATCAATTAGCAATGCTGTGCATGCAACAAAAGTGTCAGTTTGACACACAGAAAGAAAAAAAAGTACAGGATGAGCTCTGACAAGAGCTGTTGCTGGGTGCTATAAAAGCAATAACAATCAGCCAGGAGCAAGCTAAGCAGCCAAGAACCTAACTAATCTGTCCCTAGAAGAACAAGTCTGCAGCAGCTCTCCCTAGTCTGTCTAATAGCAGGCAGACGAGTGACTGTAATGGCCGCCGGAGGCTGCCTTATATAAGGGGGGATGGGGCTCCAGGGCTTAGTGTAGCCTGAGTGGCTACAATGGCCTCGATTCATAAAGCATTCCCGCATTCGGAAATGCTGAAAACGGCTCACTTTACCGACCACACAGCAAAATCTGTATTCATAAAGGCTTTTTCCGCATGAAAAGCCGACATTCGCGAGCAGAGTGATAAATCACCGCCTTGCGCGGTGATTATCATAGCAAAAGTAACAAGTAGTCAATTCATAAAGCTTAGAGGTAGCGGTATGCGGACAGGTATTACCGCTACCTCTGATGTGGCGAGAAGCGTGCGGAATACAGTGCAGTGAATGGGACAGACCTCCCAAGCAGCTGCAGAGAGAACACCGCACGGAGGGATTCCGCCTGCTTCTCCTGTTTCCGCATGTCTCCCGACAGCCTAACGCCTGCCTACAGCGGAATATCTCCGCACGCCTGTCACATCTAGCTACATTTTTATGAATTACCACCCTGAAGGCGGAAATACCGACAGCGGTGTTTCCCCGCTCGACTTTCCCCGCTCGACAGCACTTTTATGAATCGAGGCCAATGTGCCTGCTGACTGTGATGCAGAGGGTCAAAGTTGACCCTCATAGTGCATTATGGGGCAAATCGAACTTCCGCAAAAGTTCGCCTGGTGCAGGCGAACGCGAACCCCCGAAGTTCGCCTGGAACCGTTCGCCGGCGAACCGTTCGCTACACCTCTACTCACAAACTTGCATGACCACAGAAAAGTGAAACTCGCTTGTCTGTTACACAACGGAGCAGTGCCAGGTGCCTTCTAAAAGAGCGCCTTTATACAATCAGCTCTATCACCGGTACTGCTACACCTATACCCGTAACCCTGTATATCCCTTAATTTGGAAATATTGGTTCATGAGATTGTTTATGAGGCACCAATCTCTTGACCAGGTTACTTTGTTTTGCGTAATTTTAACACACAACCTCACATGGATAATGATGCCTAAAGTTGTCATCCCCATCCAGACGACCAGTGGGTGTAGGAAGAAATTTTGAACTGCAGAGGCCCAGTCCGAGTGTCCCTGGAACATCGCCGGAAACCTTTTCCACCAGGTCAGACTGGAACTCACCTGCTTATTTTTGTGTTCTACCTCATTAAGATCACCTGGATCATGGTGAAATCTTACCTCTAACTTAGTGTACTGTCTGTTTAACCGTTGTAACAAAGTGTGGTCGTCTTGGATCAAACCCTGTTCCCCTTTGTCCCATGTTGTGTTCTCTTTCAGGAGGGGAACTTCCCGTGAAACTTTGAACTTTAGAGTTCTCTTAACAATTTGAGAAATAACGTCATCAAACCTGGATGACTTGATCCATATGGGATCTCCGCTCACACAATATGTTTCCCTTGACAGATCCCACTTATCGGAACAATTATGAAAATGTACCCTGAATGTGTCCTTAGACATGATGCTAAAAAAACAAACCTTTCCTTCAGCCACCGGAACTATCGGTTTGGCTTCAGGGTGGATCTTTTGAATGGTAGCCTCGCATTCTGTGTTATTGAGCCAGCAGGCTTCTTCACTAAATTTGACTTGCCCCAGCAAACACAGGTACCTCTGTGAGAATTGCCCGCATGAGGACAACTCTACTTGTTTCACCTCCCCGTCTAGCACCAAAAAAGGTTGACCTCTCAGGTCATGGTGTAAGACATGTGTTGAGGTGGGAACTAAGGAAGTGGCGGTGCCTAAAGAAATGTTGCACCGATTCCATTTGTTCACCCAAACATCTCGAAGCTTCCATGCAAAAGATTCTTCTCCAGGAAAATCGATATACCTCCCCTTGTCCAATCTCCGTTGTACAGGATCTTTTAGCCTCTCCCTGACAAAATATGTCCCCAACTGTCCTGATTGGACCTCTTCCCCCCTTATGTCCTGAGGCACAATATGTACCTGAGGTCGGGAAGACGGTACTCTCTTCAATCTTTCAATTAAGAGTACCTCTTCACTTATCCAACTAGCATGAGGATAAATGGCTGCATATGGACTGTGTAATATCGTCCCCTGTTGTGACCCGTGTAGGGTGAATGGGGTTTCCTGTGTTGGCTCTCCCTCCCCCGGGATCGCTCTCCCCACCCTCTTTGTCACCTGGAAATGTGGCTTGATCTCGATTTTTACTTCTTGTTTTGAGAACCACCACCCCTCGGCTTTCCAGCCTTTACGTGTGTATAGTTGTTTCAGAGACACCCTCTGTTGGCAACCCCAGAGTGTGATGTTGTCCCCTGCGTCTCTCCGGCAGGAGAATTGATGCCTTCTGCTCGTTCCTCTCCAATCTGGAACCATCTCACTCTGGATAACCAAGACAAGGTACCCCCGAATCACACACTCCACCTTTTGCATGTACCCATTGTACTGCAATGTACCTTTTAACAAAACTTTAGATCGGTGCATCGATTCTGGGAGTGTGACATTCAATAGCAGATTTACACTGCCATTCAATTCTTACTGCCCGCACACCTGACCCTTCAGACCTCTCACCCACATTGTGCCATGAAATTTGTTTTCACCTGGCACAAGTGCTCTTTTCCTCCATCCCTGCTTGGTCCATCTGTGCCAACCAGAGGGAGGTGTGAAAGGATTAGTACCTTTGTCACCAAACATCAACATGTTTGGGCCTTGTGTTCTCATTAACCCCTTATTATACATGAGAATGTCCTCTCTTCATTCTCCTAGGACGAAATGGCAGCCTAGGATCACCATCAGCATGGTACTCTTCATTATAAAAGCACCTCCTTGGGAAAGAAAAACATTAGCAATTTGCATTATGCTTTGATCAGTCAGTTTTTTTAGTCGTTTTCCGATCTCAGGAATCTCGTTTTTTAGTCTCTTTCCAATTTCAGGAATCTCGCTGTTCTCCAACCTCAGATTGGCATCTGGAACCTTTCGCTTATTCGACTGACATCTCCATCTTTGCTGCCAGCACTGCAGCTGTCTCGAGTCCATATTGCCAAACTCCTGAAATCGAAATACAAACAAATCAATTCTTATTAATGATTTGGGATTCGCCCTGCGGCTTGTACTCTGTACACTTTAAATTGATCAATATATACCGTAATTGATCTCGTTGCTTTATGGTTCTCGTGAACTCTGTTTACTCTTTTTGGTAGATTGGAGTTAAACTTCACTCCCCTACCTAAGTACTATCCTAAGTACTTACCTGTGTAAAATATGTTCCCGTGGACTTCACCTTAGGAAGCTCTCACCTCATTGCAGGCTCCCTCCACATCCCCCCCCCCTTACTGTACATACGCGGCCGTCGCATGCACAGATTACGAATGCCACACCTGTTGCTGCTTTGCAGGTGAGCCTGCAATGCTCTTACTCATTTTCACATTTACTTATCTAGAACCTCATTGCGATACCAGCTCTGCTAGAAGTTCTGTGTGTTGTACCCTCTGACCAATGTTTGCCGTGCTACTACCCCCATACTACAAAGAAAATGGCTGCCTTCCTGTAGGAAGGAGCACTTTGCACTTAAACTACACAGGGTGCAGGGCTAAGCATTCCAGCGTTAAATGCCTGTATGCAGATGCCTGAATGCCCACTTGGTAGGTAGTCGTATGGCAAACCTGTACTGATACACTGTCACTCTGTAAATGGCAATTCTTTCATCTTTATAATTGCCCCATGAACTGCTGCCAGTTCTTGTTCTTTGTGCTATACTTGATAGGAGCTGGAAAAAACATATTTGACCAATCAGTGGACGAAAAAAACGCATAAACAGTCCCAGCCCGGCATTGACCTCTCAGTCAAGCTCTGGCCCTGTCCACGACAAAAAATGGAAAAAAAAACGTTACCGCTCTGCAGCCACAGCGACGGATCCCTGGATTGGTCAACTCCCTTTTTTCCAACTCCGGCACCCCTGATGCATTGTCCCCCCTTTTACTCTATTGGGAACTCATGCTGCACCACCCATTAAGGTGCCTCACTTAAAGGAATATTCCCATAAGCCACTCACTACAGATACTTTCCTGATCTGCACTGCGCTTACAAATCCCACCCTGGGAAATATCTGACTTGTACGTGTCTCCCTGCCCCTAGCTGGGAAACACTTCCTATCCGTGACCATGCTAGTCTCGCAGCAACTGCTTGGTGCACGTATTCTGGCATTCCTTTCCCTGGACCCAGGCTCTGGGGAAATATTCCAGGATCCGAGATACTCAGTAGAATGTCTCATTATCTCTACCCTCCCTTCCTTTCAGCTGCTCAGCCCGGAGCCGTGAGCACAGCCTGACGTGACGTGGATCCCCCAGCCCCTCCTCCCCCCTGCCATGACGTGTGGGGGCCATGACTCATGGGGGCGGGCGGGCCCTCCCCAATGCCGCCATTTTGAGTCCTGGACTGCCAGCTAAGATGGCTGCTATCAATCTCCCATAGCAACCTCTTAATCCTATACACATTAGGAGAAAAAACAAAATCAAACAGAACAAACATTTTATGCCTAGTAACATATTGCATCAATACACATTGCAGAGAAGCAGCATTCCGCTACAAACACTCTTGGATACCTGCGTGAAAAACTTAGAAAGAACCCGTCCCAGCTGTAATCCTAAATGCTATCAGACATAAGAATCCCCAGTGACGTACGACTTTCTCCAGCCTGCAGAACATCTCACAAACACCCCTACAGACAGAAAAAAACATGCTGACCGAGAAAAATGCCAGAGTACAGTAGCACTTCACCCACCATCTCAGCTGTGGTTATAAATTGTTTTATACCTTCAAAGCAACCCAGAGACGTGGGCTGTGCATTCCTGTCTATCCAGCTCACCGAAAAGAAAAAAACACATACATCCAACAGTGAACACGTGCTTTAAACCCTACACACTTCTAAAACTCACAGCTTACAACCTGGACTGTCTCTCACTCGCTTTCCTCTCTACCAGTCTCCTCTCTCTCTCCCTCATCCACTACTACTAGACTGAAACACCGCTGGCTTATCTCTGCTGTGGGGGACCCCCCCCTCGCGCCTCTGAAATGCTTCCTCGACTCTTGGACTCTTGTGAGATGAGAACGAAAGAAAAAAAAAAAAAAAAACAGCACATAACACCGTTAACTGTCCAGCGAAAAAAATCCTGCCTGTGAACAGACAACCATATATACATACCCACTATATAACATGCAACACAGAAACATTAAAGCCAGTACTATGTACGCTTCACACCAAAGCTGCACATTACACAGAACACATTATCAACTCCTTGTACAAAAAAGATAATGCAATATAACAACGCAAATCATAGTTGCCTGATCCCGGACTTTGTACGCCTGCCAATTCGCCCAGCCTTTGCAACTTTTCCGCGAAACTTCTGATTGGACCCCCGGAACTCCTGAGCGTAATCTCTCTGTCCCCACACCGGCTGGCTCAGTGTATCGGTATCTCCTCTGTGGCAGTTGCGAGCCCGCCTTGGAGAGTTCCTATCTCCCGATCCTGTTTTAGGCTTTTAACTGCATGTGCACTTGCAGCTTAAGTTTAATGTCCAAGAGTTTCGCCGCTGGTTTCCTCGAATTGCAGCTCGTGTGCTGGCTCACGCACACCACTTATCAGCTTGATAAGCTTTCCAGTCCGCTTCTACTCCGCTTGTTTCGCTGTGGAATACCTTGAAAACTTCGGCCCCTGGCCCCTGCCTGCCTGTTTTGCTAGACAGTGAAGGGTTTATTAGCACCATTGTTATAAACTGTTTTAAATCACCTTTAGATCCGGCACCAGCAACTTCTTACAGTTGCGTCTCACAGACTGTGAGATAACTTGACTCTCAACACAGCAAGCAGGAGATAGACTTTTCTCAGGCTTCTTCAGTATTTAAGGAGTTTATTCACTGCATAAATATACAGATATAGTTCATCATATCCTAGCAAAGCAGATCTGCATGTTTAAGGTCTTGGCGTTACAGCTCTTGACTAACCTCCCTCCTGAATATTAGTCAGTTATCTTCTTTCTAGACTACGTTACTCTAGACTACCTATGTACAGCAGACATTAGATCAGATTACATAAAGAATGAAAATACTTAGAGGTCCCAGTCAGCATCTAGGTAGCATGAAGTAGGAAGCAGAGCCGGAATCAGAGAGCGCGCTTTCAGCTCGTCTGCTTCTTTAATACTGACTAGGAAAGAGTTAAATATTACCTCATCTTCGCCATCCCCCAGACCCGACTATTGGCTGAGCCCCCTCGTGGTGTCATAATACCCACCCACTCGATTAATATTTAATGAGGCTTTTGCCTTACATACAGGAATTTGGTATTTAGAAAACATGGCCTATGTTTACTGTTCTTGTGGTGTACATGTTGAGGTCAGTGTAGGCCTGTGGCCTTCTTTCAGGAACATGTTCTCGGTATCTGCGTGTATCATCTGCTACACGCAGACACCGAGATGCTTCTGCCTGCATCACAAGAAACTCTATTTATTTTAAAGGCATACTCTGCGGACAAGCCTTTTACATAAAACTCAGGCCAAATAACTGAGGCCTACTTAAATTATAACAATCCCCCCTAAAATGGCTTGATCCGCAGATCCCAACTTCTGAACCCAGCAGTACCTGGTTTCTTTATGTTTCACTTTTCGATGTTCATGCTCCCACAACTTCTCTGCTCTAGGCGGTTATCCCTGGGAGAGAGGGCAAGACCTCTTGGTCTTCCTGTAACCAGGCTCTCTGGGGATGCCCTACTTCTAAGTCCCTCTACACCACATGCTCAGCATTTGCGTCACTTGCGTATCACTCACAAATAGAGATGTCGCGAACCTCCGATTTTCAGTTCGCGAACCGGGTTCGCGAACTTCCGCGGAAGGTTTGGTTCGCGGAAAAGTTTGCGAACCGCAATAGACTTCAATGGGGATGCGAACTTTCATAAATAGAAAAAATTATGCTGGCTACAAAAGTGATGGAAAAGATGTTTCAAGGGGTCTAACACCTGGAGGGGGGCATGGCGGAGTGGGATACATGCCCAAAGTCCCGGGGAAAAATCTGGATTTGACGCAAAGCATACTCTGCGGACAAGCCTTTTACATAAAACTCAGGCCAAATAACTGAGGCCTACTTAAATTATAACAGCCTCCATCCTTCTTTTTCACGAAAAAGAATCCTGCCCCTGCTGGTGAGCGAGAGGGACGAATAAAACCTTCAGCCAAATTTTATCGGATGTATTCTTGCATAGTCAATTTCTCTGGCCCAGACAAATTATAGAGATGACCTCTAGGGGGCATACAACCAGACCTGAGATCGATGGGACAATCAAAGGGACGGTGAGGAGGAAGTTTATCCGCTGATTTGGGACAAAACACGTCAGCAAATTCTGAATACTGGCTTGGCAAACCTTCCACCTGAATCTTGGTGTTACCCAAGGTTACCTTCGCTAAACAATGATGATGGCAATAGGTAGACCAGCTCGTTAGCTGACCTGAAGCCCAATTGATCTGAGGGGAGTGAAGTTGTAACCATGGCATGCCAAGAATGATCGTGGAAGTTGTCATCCTCAAAACCAGAAATTGTAGACTCTCCCTATGTAACACCCCCACCGTAACCCTTAACTCTGGGGTCTGAGACAGAGGGTATTTACTCTGCAGAGGAGAGTCGTCCACAGCAGTGACCAGAATCTGTTGATTCAAAGGAAAATTAGGAATCCCCAATTTCTTCGCAAACTCGTAATCCATAAAGTTGGCTGCTGAGCCAGAGTCTAGGAAGGCCTCAGTAGCAACTGTTTGATCCTCCCATGATATAGAACAAGGGAGGAGCAAACGTTTATCGTTTAGAGGTAAAGACTGTGCGCCCAGGGTATTACCTCCGACTACACCTAGGCGGCAGCATTTACCGACTTCTTGGGACAATTCTGCACTCTGTGACCCTCTTCTGCACAGTATAAACAGAGCTGTTCTGTTTTTCTGCGATTCTGCTCCACCCGGGACAATTTTGACCGACCAATCTGCATTGGCTCCGGTGGAGGTGAAGCGGGTGGGGGAGAGGCGTAGGAAACATATCTCACATTGTTCCTACTCCGAGTCTGTCTCTGGTAGCATAGACGACGATCAACCCTGACTGCTAATGAAATGGCCTCATCAATAGACTTTGGCTCAGGATGTCCCAACATTAGATCAGAGACCACGTCTGACAACCCTGACAAAAAACAGTCCAGAAGTGCAAAAGACATCTAGCTGATACTGCCCATTTCCTGAACTCAGCTGCGTAAATTTCAACCGGATCCTTGTCTTGCCGCAAAGTCTTGAGCTTCCACTCAGCGGTAGAAGCAATGTCCGGATCATCATAAATTATAGCCATTGCTTTAAAAAAATTCCTCAACTGAGGTTAGGGCCTCATGCCCTGTCTGGAGACTATATGCCCAGGTCTGGGAATCCCCTGACAACAGAGTCTTAACCCTCCTGGCGGTTTGCTAAAAAATCGCCAGGGGGCAGCAAATCTTTTTTTTTTATTTTTTTTTATTTTTTTCATGTAGCGAGACAAAGTCTCGCTACATGATAGCCGCTGCTCAGCGGCATCCCCTCAGCCCCTCCGATCGCCGCCGGCGATCAGGAGATCCCGTTCAAAGAACAGGATCTCCTGGAGGGCTTCCCCCGTCGCCATGGCGACGGGGCGGGATGACGTCACCGACGTCATCGACGTCGTGACGTCAAAGGGGATTCCGATCCACCCCATAGAGCTTCCTGGCACTGATTGGCCAGGCAGCGCACGGGGTCTGGGGGGGGGCGGCTGCGGCACGACGGATAGCGCCGGATCGGCGGGTAGCGGCGGCGATCGGGCACTGCACGCAGCTAGCAACGTGCTAGCTGCGTGCAGCAAAAAAAAATTATGCAAATCGGCCCAGCGGGGCCTGAGCAGTGCCTTCCGGCGGCATAGCCCGAGCTCAGCTCGGGCTTACCGCCAGGAAGGTTAATAAATGTAATTCTCTGTCCTATGGTTCCTGGTGAATTAGGCCTCAACTCAAAGTATGACAACACTCGATTTCTAAAATTCTGAAAGTCAGATCTGTGACCAGAAAACCTTTCGGGCACAGGCATACGTAAGTCTGTACCGGGAGGAGACTCTGTATTCACAGCCGTCTGAAGGACTTGTGTAGACCCAGACAAAGCGTTGATCTGGGTCTGATGACTGTCCAGCACTCGGATGTAATTTTCCACCGAAGTGGTGAGTGCATCAAGACGGCTGTTAACCCTCTGGGCGATACAATTATATCGCCCAGGAGGTGGCGCAGCACTATTTTTTAAATTTTTTTATTTTTTAAATCATGTAGCGAGCCCAGGGCTCGCTACATGATAGCCGCAGCGCAGCGGCATCCCCCCACCCACTCCGATCGCCTTCGGCGATCAGAGTAAGCAGGAAATCCCGTTCAGAACGGGATTTCCTGCTGGGCTTCCCCGGTCGCCATGGCGACAGGGCGGGATGACGTCACCGACGTCATGGACGTCGTGACGTCAGAGGGAGTCCCGATCCACCCCTCAGCGCTGCCTGGCACTGATTGGCCAGGCTGCGCAAGGGGTCGGTAGGGGGGGGGGGGCTGCACGGCACGGCGAGCGGCGGCGGATCGGCGGCGATCGGAAGTTACACGCAGCTAGCAAAGTGCTAGCTGCGTGTAACAAAAAAAAAATTATGCAAATCGGCCCACCAGGGCCTGAGAAATCCTCCTGCGCGGTATACCCCGAGCTCAGCTCGGGATTATCGCTCAGGAGGTTAAGTGCGTCCATTTGGTTTTGGTCTGCCGTTCTGTAACGATCGGTGTCAGCACACAGAGAGAATCTGATTATTGGTGATCTGCAGTATCACCAAGAATACAGATATATACCTGATTATTGATGATCTGCAGAATCACCAATAATACAAGTATAACTAACCTCTGGACACTTATATAGTGTGAGTGTTTGGTGCAACAGTAATGACTTTGAGTGGGACCACCCGAGGAGCAGGTGGTCCTTGGCAGTATGGGAATACCTCCCTCTGGGAAGTGCAAAGACCTTTCAGCAGCCTGAGACATCCAAAGGGGTGGAGCCCCAGGCTGAATAGCAGGAAGGCCCTGTGGCTGAGTGACACCTGGAAGGTGGGCGTCACAAGCAGGTCTGGAGACTAATCTCTCAATGGAGAGGGATAGCTCTCAAGGTCGGTCAGGCCAGGTCGGCAACACATGGGCAGATAAGGTACAGAGACAAAAGGCTGATTCGGTAACCAGGGGCAGGCAGGGTTGGCAACAGGTAATCAGATATGCATAGGTACCGAATCAGAAAGCAGAGGGGTAGTCAGGAATGCAATAGGTCATAACAGATATCAAACAATGCCTAGTCTTGGGTGTGAGGTCCGTGTTCTCAACACCCTGGAACTAGTCTGAAGTATAATATGATGGTAACACAGTATCCCTAGTCTTGGGTGTGAGGTCCGTAGTCTCAACACCCTGGAACTAGTCTGAAGTATAACACAATGATAACACAGTATCCCTAGTCTTGGGTGTGAGGTCCGTGGTCTCAACACCCTGAAACTAGTCTGAAGTATAACACAATGATAATACAGAAGTAATCTGGCTCAGTGTGAATTCCCAGGTCCTCCTGGTTCTAACACACTGTGGGATCTGACTATGGTCTGAGTGCTTTCACGTAAGTGTTCGCAACGGCAGACAACTTGAGACTGACCAGCCACCCATCGCTGATCAACCAATAGCCACTAGCTCTGAGATCAGCTGACCAGCCTGGTCAGCTGATACCTCCTCGTTTGTCATAAAGGTTCTGCCTCTCAGCGCGCGCGCGCGTATTCCTCAATCTGTGTGCACTAACAGGCCCAGCCACATCAGACGCACGCTGCTGCGTGCAAACCGCCAAGCTAGACGCGGAACCAGCCGCCTCGCCGCCAGTCCGCGCGGCGGCTTTTCCGCAATCTATTACAGATATATAGTAAACAAATATTTTTGAAGAGACAAAAAAGTTTCAAGATGATCTTAAATGTTAATGTATCAAAAGAGTGGTACTCTCCTGGTACATCTTGTCTATGTGCTGTGTCCAATGGTAGTCTAAGTGGTGTTTCCTGGCTTGATTTTGTCCAGATGGTACCGGTCCCAATTTTTGTCCTGCATATTACAGATTACAATTGTTTGTGAAGGCCTGAAGAAGGTTACTACGAAACAAGTCGACGTTGTCGCCTTTTTAAACAATTGCATATTTCAACATATGTTTTTGGTACTTGATAATGGGATGTTGTTTGCAAAGATGAATTTGCTTGAATATTTGTGAACTCTGTTATTACAAGAACTTTTTGATACATTAAAATTTAAGATCATCTTGAAACTTTTTTGTCTCTTAAAAAATATTTTTTACTATATATCCTTGTACTTATATGCCAATACAATGTGCAGTCACACAGATGCAGTGAAAAAATATGCACTGGTCTAATACAATGTGCAGTCACACAGATGCAGTGGAAATATATGCACTGGTCTAATACAGTGTGTTGTCACACAGATGCAATGGAAAGATATGCACTGGTCTAATACAGTGTGCAGTCACACAGATGCAGTGGAAAGATATGCACTGGTCTAATACAATGTGCAGGCAGTCAGTGGGACTACAAATACCAAGCAGCCAGCAACTGTCTGTGGGCTGTATCTATGCAGTGTCACCCACAAAGAGAGCTATGCTTTAGTAAATCACACAAATAGAGTGGGAAAAAATGCACTGGTGGTAATACAGTGTGCAGGCAGTCAGTAGGACTACAAATACCAAGCAGCCAACAACTGTCTGTGGGCTCTATCTATGCAGTGCCACCCACAAAGAGAGCTATGCTTTAGTAAGTTAAATCACACAAATAGAGTGGGAAGCAATGCACTGGTGGTAATACAGTGTGTCAGCAAGCAAGGGCCAGCTGCGACAGGGCTGTATCTATGCGTCTGAGTCTCTCACACACACACACACACACACACACACACACACACACACACACACACACACACACACACACACACACACACACACACACACACACACACACACACACACACAGAAGTATATTAGCTCTCAAAAGA
Organism: Hyperolius riggenbachi; assembly: GCF_040937935.1. Classification (NCBI taxonomy): domain Eukaryota; kingdom Metazoa; phylum Chordata; class Amphibia; order Anura; family Hyperoliidae; genus Hyperolius; species Hyperolius riggenbachi. Next base: position 376,433,596 of record NC_090647.1, on the reverse strand, counting down.
GCTGTTTTGGGGTGCTTTCAGCAACAAATTTCAGCGAGGAGCAAGCTAACAGCCTAACTAACGCTTTCCCTATCTCTCCAGCAACCTCTCCCGTCCTCTCACTAATAGCAGCATCAGCAGACTGAGAACATGGCCGACGCTGCAGCGTTTTTATAGGGGGGAGGGGCGGGGGTCCAGGAGGGAGTGCAGCCTAATTGGCTGCCATGTGTCTGCTGACTGTGATGTAGAGGGTCAAAGTTTAGCCCAATGACAAGTATAGGAGGCGGAGTGAACACGCATAAAAGTTCGCTATTCGCCACGGACACGAACAGCGAAAATTTGCACGAACTACCCGCTGGGCAAACCATTCAGGCTATCTCTACTGGTGAACACCTGTACCTGGCTACCTATTAGAGATGGCCGGAATGGTTCACTGGCAATCGTGCGAATCTCAGCGGTTTGCATTCGCAGTGAAACGCACATTTTTTTCCCAAAAAGCTTGCGTTTGCATTTTTCCATAGACTTTAATGGTGCCGACTTTAACGGTTAATAGCTAAGCCCCATTACATGCTATAAACACCAAATTTGAAGGGTATGTAATAAGGGACAGTGGGTATAAGAGGAAAACATTTTTTTTTCCAAAATACCTTATAGTTTTTGAGAAACACCACATTTGCAGGGTATGTAGAGGGGGCAGTGACTACAAGAGGATTTTTTTTTTCAAAAAGACCTTATACTTTTTGATAAAATCAATTTTAAAGATCTCGTACTGAGTGTGGGAAATATTCCAACCACTGCCGACTTTAACGGTTAATTGCAAAGCCTCCTTAAATGCCATAAACATCAAATTTGCATGGGAATGTTAAGAAGAACAGTGAAAACAATAGGAACAATAACTTTTTCAAAAAGAGAAAATCGATTTTAAAATTTCAAAGAAAAATAATATACATTTAAATGTGTAAATGACAGTTCTTAGGGAAACAATTCCCGACGACTTTAGCAGTTAATAGCAAAGGCCCCTTACATCCTAGCAACACAATTTGCAGGATATGTTAAAAAGACAGTGGAAAACAATATTTAAAAAAAACAAAACATTTTAAATAAATAAATTGGCAATTGGAGAGTGGGAGCTAATGAGTTAATTTAAAATGTAAAAAACATGTATTTGTATGTAAAAAAATGCTTTTAAATATAGTTTTACTATTTGGCCACAAGATGGCCACAGTAATTTTTTGTGAATGCATCCTGTAAGTGTACTATGTATGCTTACAGGAAGTGTAGTGAGGATGGGAAACTGTTTTTTTTTAAGAATGATCTCGCAGCTTCTCATAGAAGCAACCGATCATTGCTGCGGGGACTCAGATCAATGAACGGGAACTGCATTCCCATTCATTGATATCCGGGCGAGCGGGCGGCGGCATGCACAAGTGTGGGAGCACACGCACGAGCAAGCGGGATCGGTTACAGTGGCGGTTGGTGGCGGGTGTACGTATATCTACTCCCCAGGTGTGGAAATGAAGTTTAAACGGGCGTAGATATACTGTACATGGGCAGTGAAGTGGTTAATTTTGATTTTTTGTTTTAAGCTTTTAGTATACTCAAAATGTATACTAGACCCTTGCTTGACACGTTTTAGTAAGTACAGGGAAAAGGTTATGAAAATTAAGTGAAACACTTTTTGTACAGAAATTCAGGAAAAACTGAGTGCCAACCCAAAAGTCCCCCCACCCCCCACCCCTTAGTTGGAGGCTAGATGAATCACTATTGACAAACACCAACACTAGGCTTGAACTAGCAAAGGAACTAAAATCATATCTATAGAATGACACTGAAGATGAAACCAAGTTTACCCTTTAGCTGGCCCATAAAGCCACTATTAGAAGTAAATTTATTGCTACTCCCAAATAAAAAAAAAAAGAACTCTCAAAAATATAATCCCCTAAACTATACGCTACAGATACTAGTGATCCTTAATCAGCAGCAGCCTACAAGGTATCTGACTAAGCTCATTAAAGACACCAGATTAGAATTTGATTTTCTTATGTCCAAACAAATAGAAAAGACTTGGGCTTGGACTCAAGACCAATATTATACAAAGTCCAACAAATCTGACACCTAGTTGGCCAGGAAACTCCGTCACAAGAAAAAGATTAATGCCATTTACCAGATACGTACTCAGGAAGGTGAGATGACTGCAATCCACAAAAGATACCTTATGTTTTTTGGAGATCCTCTCTATACACTGAGAATGACTCCCCTCCTATGCTACGAACGTAGGTTTTTCTTGCTAAATTAAGGTTACCTAAATGTGCAGAAGCCTCAGTGGCAGGGAGTGCAGTGATTGGCCCTAATGACGGAGCTCTGGCCCCGCCCACAAAACCATCGGCTCCTATTGGACACATGGTAATGACTGCTCAATTTAACCTGAGTGGAGACATGGGAGAAAGCCTAATTGCAACCCTGCTTAGGTGAGTTTGACAGACTGGCTGAACAAGTAGCAGAAGACAGCTGCAATATGTTTGGTATGAGTGGAGGAGTGGTTTGCACCATACTAGCTGCACAGTATACCAGGGGACACAAGAGGAGACAGGGGGTGGAGGAGGGGACAGAGGAGGTCACTAGGAGATGGAGGAGGGCACAGGGGGATGGAAGTGGATACAAAAGGATGCAGAGGCAGAGGAGGGGATAGAGGAGGACACAGATGGAGGAAGACACAGAGGGACACAGGGGAACAGAGGAGCATACAGAGGAACAGGAAGAACACAGGGGGACACAGGATGACACAATAGTTACAAGGAAGGCACAAGGGCTAAAAGGTCCATAAGATGCTTCTGCAACATGGATGCACCAGGTTTAGTATATTTTTTCCTTGATTTTAGTCCTCTAAACATATAGGGTTTGATTTACAAAAGCGTGGCAAGTGTTAGCACGCCAGTGAAAAGCCCCTTAGCACGTGCAAACTGCCTCTTCACGCGCTTATATGCATGTAAGAGTTTGTGCGCGTAAAGTTTAGCGCTGCACGTGTAAAGTTTTGCGCGCATCGCTTTGCATGCAAAATCAGCCGCTTCGCGTGCTAAGTAGCGTGATAAGCACACTTTGCACATGAACGGAGCGTAGCGCAAAGCGCCATACGTGCACACTGCGCACTAAATAATAATACATTTAAAAAAATAATACTTGAATGCAAGACACTTAGCTTCATTTTACTAAAACATGGATACCTTTTCTGGATAGCTTAGATTAAATCACCAGTCTACAGTTTCTGAGCCATGATTTCCCTGGGCACAACATCAGTACAGAAGGAGTTGTTTCACCTGGGCTTGGAGAGGCTTGATATACAACCATAAGGAATGTTCATGAATGTCATATATTACAAAGTAGAACGATGCGCTCTCTCTGTATGGGCTAAGCTATCTTATTACATTAGTGGATCTTTTGGGCCAAACAAGCATACACATACCTATTTGTGGCTGATGAGTGTATTTGTTATGCTGTTTTTCTGTAACTTTAATAAATTATTTTGCTTGATTGGACTTTATTCCCTGAAAAGGGTGTTTACATATGCTCTTTGTGTTATCTGACTTATATCTCAGTAAAGCTTTTTTTGAAACTAAACTAGTGATCACTATGATCATGTGATCAAAGTGATCAGTGACAGGACAGCACTGATGGTCTTATTACTGTTTGAATAAAGTTTGCTTGGAGGTGGAAACATTTTAAACAAATATGTATAAATATTATACTTTTATATTTTTTGCAAATACACCCGCAGATGTTGGGGTGAACTGCTTTAAAGTCAAAGATGCAACTTTAGAGATTAATAGCAAAGCCTCCATACATGCTATAATAACCAAATCTGCTAGGCTTGTTAAGGAGAATAGTGGTAATAAGGGAACAAAAAGGCTTACAATAAAAGAGTTACAATAAGGAAAATGGTTTTTAATTGGTTAAATGACAGATAATGTATCTACCCTTTGGTATACAAAATGTACATATAGCCACAGAAACACAGAAACAGTGTGAGAATCTGCTCAGCTGCCTGCGCAGGCAGGCAGCCTTTTGACCATTGTTTAGGTTTGCATGCTGCAGGACTCTGGAACAGAGACCTGTCTTTCCATTGCAAGTTCTGGTCTGTTCTCTTGCTGGGGAATTTGCATACATTCTCGCTAGTGCTGTGGATCCTATCTCTCGCTTGTCCCTGTTTTCGTGTGTCTGTCTTGTCTGCTACGACCGCTTGCTGGAGGCTCACTGAGGTAACCGTTAAGCAAGCGTTCGCGTCCTCTGTTTCATGTTTGTCTGTCGATGGTTAGGTAGGCGTGCTTGTCTCTATTGTGCTTATCACGTGGAGACCGCGCATAACCGCGTGCACTGTTGCGAATGAGTGCGGTGTTCGCGGTAAGCTAGCGTTTGTTATTTTCTGTATCTCCTCATTGTATTATTTGCTGTGCCTTTGCTACCCTTGTGCCCTGTTTTGCTCAGTCTTGTGTCTCTGTCGGCAATCGCTATTCTTGCGATTGCATTCCCACTTTGTTTCCGCTGTTGTGTGTTCACGGTCGCTGGGTGGCGACTAGTTTGGTGGACACACATTGGTTCTGTACCTTTGCTCTGTTTCTTGTGGGCTATCCAGCCCTGCCTGATCGTACCTTGTCCTGGATCTGTACAATTCCCGTCTGGCATCTGTGGCTGTGCAGCGACTGTGTTCGCCTGCACTCTACAGCGCCATCTGCCGGAGGGAATTGCCCTCTGCGGGTGCATAGCACCTAGCCTGGGTGTCCTCAAATATACGCTTGTGGAGGAAATCCGCCGTGTCAGCGCACGTCTGGTGCACTGACCGCGAATACGATTCCTCAATCGTTACAAACAGCAGTTCATTTAATGCAGGGAGAATCCCTATTGGTCTGAAGAAGGACTATAATTATCATACTTAAGTATAAGTGCCAGTGGTTTGGAGCAATGTGTGGCTGGGATCTACAATCAAGGGCCAGAGGATAGTGGAGTGGGACATTTCAGAGGATACTGGCATGGGATTATAAATTAAATGTAAGTATTTATGGTTAATTAAGATTATTAAAATGCTTTGTTGATTGTTGCATTTCTTAGTTCAACCCAGCCTTTTGTGGAAATTGGTATAGGGGAACATTAGTACCACTATATCCATTTCTCCAGGGTTGTGGTTATCTGGGTGTCCCCCTTGTTAAAGGGTACCCCCATATTCCACCATGAGCACTGCCAGGGCCTATTAGTTACCCAAACATTCTCCTGAGTACCAGAGGTGGGAGGAGCATCTTGACCATGGTATGGACAAGGGGTTTGGGGGCTTTGGGGAAGGTTTTGCTGCCTTTCTTTTCCGAAGTTATCCCATATCATGGACCATGCAGGCGTGTATGGCTCAGGGTGCAGAGCCCCACGTGATCCAGTTTCCACACTCTGGCAAAACCAGCCTGTATGGGATGTTAAAGAGGCTGGGGTTGTCATTTTTTTTTTATTATTATTTTTTAATACAAATAATAGGTATATTATTTACCAGGGATCATTCTAACTCCAGAAAAAGCATTGCAACTTGCAGGAAATTCACTGCTGTTTCTGGAGAAATGCATTTTAATACTGATGGGTAGATAATTCTGCCATTTAACTGCATTTAAAAAGCCATTTTTCCTGTCATAACTTTAAAATCAATTTTCTCAAAAACTATATGAACAAAATGTCCCCTTTGTTCTCACGATTCTCCTTAAAGGGATACTGTAGGGGGATCGGGGGAAAATGAGTTGAATTAACCCAGGGCTTCTAATGGTCCCCCGCAGACATCCTGTGCCCGCGCAGCCACTCACCAATGCTCTGGCCCCATTTCTGGTTCACTTCTGGAATTTCAGACTTTAAAGTCTGAAAACCACTGCGCCTGCGTTGCCGTGTCCTCGATCTCGCAGATGTCACAGGAGCGTACTGCGCAGTCCCAGTATGGTCTGGGCCTGCGCAGTGCGCTCCTGGTGACATCCGCGGGATCGAGGACATGGCAGCGCAGGCGCAGTGGTTTTCAGACTTTAAAGTCTGAAATTCCAGAAGTGAACCAGAGGCGGGGCCGGAGCATCGGTGAGTGTCTGCGTGGGCACAGGATGTCTGCGGGGGACCATTAGAAGCCCCGGGTAACTTTAACTCATTTTCCCCCGACCCCCCCTACAGTATCCCTTTAAATGCAATTATAGACAATTTGTCTTACCATGGACTGATGAACTGCAAGGCTTTTAGAGATTCTTTTATAACTCTTTCCAGCTTTATGCAAGTCAACAATTCTTATGCATAGGTCTTCTGAGAGCTCTTTTGTGCAAGGCATCATTTACATCAGGCAATGCTTCTTGGGAAAAGCAAACTCAAAACTGGTTTGTATTTTTTATAGGGCAGGGCAGCTGTAATCAACACCTCCAATCTGATCTCATTGATTGGACTCCAGCTGGCTAACACCTCACTCCAATTAGCTCTTGGAGATGTCATTAGTCTAGTGGTTCACATACTTTTTCCACCTGTACTGTGAATGCTTACATGGTGTGTTCAATAAAAACATGGAAACATTTAATTATTTGTGTGGTATTAGTTTAAGCAGACTGTGATTGTCTATCGTTATGACTTAGATGAAGATCAGCTCACATTTTATAACCAATTTGTGCAGAAATCCATATATTTCCCAAGGGTTCACATACTTTTTGCTGCTACTGTATGTATGCTATATATCTTAAACCCCTCTTGAAGAAACCATCACTGGATCCGAACTCTGTGACCAACTACAGACCGGTGGCGAACTTACCATTCCTATCAAAAGTTATTGAGAAAGAAGTTGCCATGCCAACAGCTAGAAGCCAGGCTTACAGATAACAACATTTTTGATACCTTTCAGTCAGGATTCAGGAAAAGGCACAGCACTGAAAACGCCACTAGTCCGAGTAATGAATGATCTACTTACAGCAAGAGACAAGGTCGAGTGCTCAATTCTGATTCTTCTTGACTTATCTGCAGCTTTTGATACTGTGGATCATGAAATACTAATCCAGAGATTGAAGAATTACTGTGGCCTAAGTGGTGTTGTTCTTAGCTGGTTTCAGTTCTTCCTATCGGGCAGGACACCGCAAGTATGTCTGGGCACACACTGCTCTAACCCAGTGCCACTTGCCCATGGAGTTCCACAGGGTTATGTGCTATCTCCACTACTCTTTGCAGTCTACATGCTCCCAGTGGGCAAACTAGTCCAGAACCATGGCCTAGGATACCACTGTTATGCAGACAACAAACTGTATCTGTCCTTCAAGCCTGGCACTCAAGACCCATCAGTATCCATCAATGCCTGTCTAGTGGAATTACAAAATCTGATGTACACCAGTTGGTTGAGGCTGAACTCTGACAAAACAAAGGTGTTGATGGTAGACGGGCCACACATGATGGATAAAGTCCCAAACTCTCCCCACTTCAAATTAGCAATTGGGGGAGATACCTTACAGTATAAAGACTCTGTGCGAAACCTTGGGATGATCCTGATTCCTGGATGGAAAGCTAACACTCAGACAGCACAAATCAGCTGGCATCAAGTCTTCCTTCTTCAATCTGAGAAATATAGTGAGAATCAAACACCTTATCACAGCTGAAGACTTACCTGTCCTGGTTCATGTATTTGTATCCTCCCGCCTGGACTCATGCAATGCCCTGTTCGTTGGATACCCAGATAAGGTTCTGTGTCCCTTACAACTAGTACAGAATGCTGCAGCCAGACTCCTAGCGAATGCCACTCACAGCTCACAAATCTCAAAAGTACTGCAAACTCTTCACTGGTTGCCAGTAAAATGGAGAATCCATTTTAAGATCTGCCTGCTGACATTCAAGGCTCTAAACTACATGGGACCCAAATACATAGTGGATCTATTGGAACGTTATGCCCCTCAACGCACACTCTGCTCTGCCAGTAAGATTAATCTGGTTATTTCCAGGAAATACTTAAAGAAAACCTGAACTGAAAATTAAAAGACAAAATAAACATAAACAAGTCATACTTACCTCCTGCGTAGTCTACTCCTCAATCTATTTTTCCTCTCCTGCGTCCTGTTTGTCCACTGTGATCACGGGAATTCTCCGTCCTCCATTTTGAAAATAGCTATTACCCCATATCAGCTTCCTGGTCAGCACACAGTTAAACTGTAACATCGCCCACTTGAGCCATAGGGAAACATGGACACATCAGTTCTCCTCTCAGCTGTAACTGACAGCAACTGATATATAACTGACAGCAACTGATATATTTCAGTTCTGACAAAATGTTGTCAGAACTAGAAACGATCACTGTAAGAAGAAAATGGTGAGCTTCTGAGAGGAACTGATGGTAAGGTAACTATGTAATGTTCATTTGAAGTTACCTCCTATGTTTATTTTAAATAATTTTACTCAGTACAGGTTCTCTTTAACATTTGATGCGCAGGCTTTTTCCATGCAGCCCCTACTCTATGGAACTTGCTTCCACTGTCAGTGCAAGAGGCTCCTTCTCTGGACATCTTTAAGAAAAGGCTAAAAACCCACTTATTTTCCTGAGCCTTTGAGACTGCATAACGCAGGACACAGTGCTTTGAGTCCCCAGGGAAAAAAGCACTATAAAAATATTATTGTTAAATGTCAGTTTTTATAATGCATTGTATTAAATTACATTAGAAAAGATTTGTATAGGCTCATTCACTTTTATATTTCAATGGTATTCCCTTCAGCATAGAAGAACACATAAAAACAGCAGATGTAGAGCAAACACACACAATTACAATTTGGCAAGTGGCAGACAAGCTAAAGGTGTGTTCAAAGGTTTACAAGCAAACTCTTTAATCAATATCTGGATCAATATCAACCAAGTTTTGTGGCCGATCATTCACCGATGTGCTTGTTTTAACTCATTCAGTTTATAATTCTTCTTGCAAAATAACAGCTTAATGTACTGTATAATATGACAATGAAGTGTTTTGATCTTGTTTTTATCTTAAATTGCTTCACTTTACTATATATATATATATATATATATATATATATATATATATATAATTTAAGTATTTATATAGCGCCATCATATTTTGCAGCGCTGTACAGAGTATATTGTCTTGTCACTAAAGGTGGCCATACATCAGACGACTTGGCGGCTAATCCACCATCCAATTTTATTATTATAATCAAATTGGATGAAAGTCGGTGCCGCCAAGTGCATGCCCGACCAACAAAGCAACCAATTTCCATCCCGAAATTGGTTGCTTTGTCGATAGCGCATGCTGCAAGATGTCAAGCCAAAGTTCGTTGGTTGGGTGAGCGGCTGGAACGGTGTGCAATTTCCCAATGATCGACACAACCATCTGCCACCTCACCGCTGTGCACCATCATGCCAAAATGTATACATTACTTGTCCGTGGCCTCCGCTTGTACCCCACTGCTCCGGGAGCATTCGCCTCTTCGCATACACGCACGCCCCACATGGTTTCCTGGTAAGGGCGCGCGTGTGACGTCACACACGCGTGCCCTTACTAGGAGATCCAAGTGAAGCAGGTACCACCTTCAGTAATTTAGTAGCTCTTTATTGGAAAAGTCATAAAAAATGACAAGTCATCGATAAAAATGGCTGTAGCGGCTGACAGCCCGCTGTTTCAAGCTCAGTAGCTCTTTTTCAAAGCCAGAAGCCATATACACAAACAGAGGAACAACTCCTCCTTAAATAGGAACTATTTAATTAACCAATCAGTTTAAAATCAGTTTAAAATCTTGCTGGCCAATGGGTGCGTTTAGAAGGGCTGTGGACCTGATGGGGAACTGAAAAAAGTGACATCACCAAAAATGCACCTCCCAGCCTTGCTTCCGCCTAGTGCATGCGTATACGGCCGTCCGGATGCGGAAAAACGTACGCATTATACGTGGAAAATCATACCGGCGTCAAAATTATGTGTGCGCATAGAGTAATCAGTACACGTAAGACCGTACACATCTAACGCGAAAAATGCGAAAATGCAGCTGCAACAGTAGCTGTGGGTGAGATTTAGAAGAATATCAGCGGCAAAAAAATAACACCTGAGGACCACCTAAAAGGTCATCACAAGATTCAAAACAGTCACTCCAACCATGGGTGACATAGTGATATAGCAAAAAAAGGTAAAAAAGGTGTCCTCAGAGCAGTCAACAACCGCCTATACTTACGACCACAAAATATAAATGCGACAAAATACGACACATCGCTGTGTGTTCAGCATGGCGCCTGGGAGCCTGGCCCTCCCCTTCTCTATATAAGGTGGCGGCCATCTTAGGGAGCTCGTCTTTGCTTGTGACTCTGCGGTACTGAGAGCATCTCCAGTGCTGCTGTTCATCTGAGCAAGTGCTTTTCACCTTGTAAACACAGCGTTTTACCTCCTAAACACATTCTCTACACATATATTATATTGTTTTATAGATAGATAGTGATTTGATTGTTATAGTTCAGTCAGCTAGGGTAGTGTATATACTGTATACTGTGCTAGGCTAGTGTTCGGTCTGTGTGCAGGCTATGGCCTGCTAGCCTAGGTAGCCTTAGCCTACTAACGTAGGTTGGGGATTATAGTTAGTTGTGTACTAGTTTACTTAATTTGTACTGTTAGTCTGTGAGTTTATTTAGCTTCAGTACTGTGTTAGTTACTTTACAAGCCAGCATCTGTTGTGATCTGTGACTGGCTGTGTGTCATCTGCCCGACCCTATTGATTGCGTCCGTGTGTGACAGACTTTTATTGTCACTCACTGTCTGTCACATGAGTTAGTTATCGACTACTGCACTACTGCTAGGGATTATAGTTAGTAGTAGTTGTTGTTAGAATATAAGTATACTTGAATTCTAGGCCTCAGGTAATAAAGTCTAGTAAAGACTTGAGCTCATGCGGACCAGAATTCGCATGTACCCGAACCGAATTTTGGTACATCTGAGCATGCCTGGTTGTCACAATCTCACTTTGCTTAATGGTGTGTGTAAACCCAGAATGCCCATGCTCATTATAGTTCATGGTGCATGCTTCTTCCAGAAAAGAGAAAAGTGAATCAACATACTGTGTGATGTTAACTGGTCTCATAGTCACAAATATACTGTAACGCTCTTGCCTGCTAATGGTTCGAGCAAGGGCTCAGGCAACACTGGCAGCCGCAGGAAGCTTCCTCTTCCGATTTCTGCAGCGGCATCCCCAGCACCCCTGCGGCTGTGACTCAGCATGTACGTTCCTCCAGCCTCCCCAGGGGGACGCGCCCGTCTCATAGCAATTCTTATAGGTTGAGGAGGCAGGTCTAGTGGGTGTAAGCTGACACACTGGTCAGCTGACACTTTTCTGCTGGAACCTTTGCTGATTGGCCAGTTCCTTTTCTGGGCTGGTATGTCATCTTTTCCACCTGTATATAAGCTCTGTTTATCAGTTGCTCACTGCCTGTGATAGCAATCAGTACGCTGCTTTTGCTGGGCACTTAATCACTCTGTGACAATCATATTGTATTTCAATGCAACTTTCATTATTGTATTTCAATGCGACTGCCAGACTGACTTAGATATGACCTTCGCTTTACTGACCACTCTCTCGCCTAGCCCTTTGTACTGCAGCCATCTGATCTAACATGTATGACCTAAGCCTGTTACCGACTCCGATTCTGCCTAGCCCTTTGTACTGCAGCCATCTAATCTAATGTGTATGACCTTAGCCTGTTACCGACTCTGATTCTGCCTAACTCACAATACTGCAGCCAGCTGATATTGTGTATTGGTCCACATAGCACCTAGCGTGATATATACAGGATCTTCTCAAAAAATTAGCATATTGTGATAAAGTTCATTATTTTCTGTAACGTACGGATAAACATTAGACTTTCATATATTTTAGATTCAAATACACACAACTGAAGTAGTTCAAACCTTTTATTGTTTTAATATTGATGATTTTGGCATACAGCTCATGAAAACCCAAATTTCCTATCTCAAAAAATTAGCATATTTCATCCGACCAATAAAAGAAAAGTGTTTTTAAAACAAAAAAAGTCAACCTTCAAATAATTATGTTCAGTTATGCACTCAATACTTGTTCAGGAATCCTTTTGCAGAACTGACTGCTTCAATGCGGCGTGGCATGGAGGCAATCAGCCTGTGGCACTGCTCAGGTGTTATGGAGGCCCAGGATGCTTCGATAGCGGCCTTAAGCTCATCCAGAGTGTTGGGTCTTGCGTCTCTTAACTTTCTCTTCACAATATCCCACAGATTCTCTATGGGGTTCAGGTCAGGAGAGTTGGCAGGCCAATTGAGCACAGTAATACCATGGTCAGTAAACCATTTACCAGTGGTTTTGGCACTGTGAGCAGGTGCCAGGTCATGCTGAAAAATGAAATCTTCATCTCCATAAAGGTTTTCAGCAGATGGAAGCATAAAGTGCTCCAAAATCTCCTGATAGCTAGCTGCATTGACCCAGCCATTGATAAAACACAGTGGACCAACACCAGCAGCTGACATGGCACCCCAGACCATCACTGACTGTGGGTATTTGACACTGGACTTCAGGCATTTTGGCATTTCCCTCTCCACAGTCTTCCTCCAGACTCTGGCACCTTGATTTCGAAATGACATGTAAAAGTTGCTTTCATCCGAAAAAAGTACTTTGGACCACTGAGCAACAGTCCAGTGCTGCTTCTCTGTAGCCCAGGTCAGGCGCTTCTGCCGCTGTTTATGGTTCAAAAGTGGGATCATGCTTCCATCTGCTGAAAAGTGTTATGGAGATGAAGATTTCATTTTTCAGCATGACCTGGCAATTGCTCACAGTGCCAAAACCACTGGTAAATGGTTCACTGACCATGGTATTACTGTGCTCAATTGGCCTGCCAACTCTCCTGACCTGAACCCCATAGAGAATCTGTGGGATATTGTGAAGAGAAAGTTGAGAGACGCAAGACCCAACACTCTGGATGAGCTTAAGGCTGCTATCGAAGCATCCTGGGCCTCCATAACACCTGAGCAGTGCCACAGGCTGATTGCCTCCATGCCACGCCGCATTGAAACAGTCATTTCTGCAAAAGGATTCCCGACCAAGTATTGAGTGCATAATTGAACATAATTATTTGAAAGTTGACTTTTTTTGTTTTAAAAACACTTTTCTTTTATTGGTCGGATGAAATATGCTAATTTTTTGAGATAGGAAATTTGGGTTTTCATGAGCTGTATGCCAAAATCATCAATATTAAAACAATAAAAGGCTTGAACTACTTCAGTTGTGTGTATTTGAATCTAAAATATATGAAAGTCTAATGTTTATCAGTACATTACAGAAAATAATGAACTTTATCACAATATTCTAATTTTTTGAGAAGATCCTGTACATATTGAGTGGAACTCCAACATCTGGCATTAGGTGGTACATATGAAATAATAATGTGATGTTTCATGTAGGCTTATTCAAAAATGTACTGAGCATTGTAGATTAAAATACAATATTTTTTACACTTCAGGCCACAACAGCTTTAAGAGCTCGCTGCAGAGCCACAGAAAGCAGCACACCAATGAATCCCCTCCACCCCTTTTCTGCCCACCAACAGAGCTTTCCATTGGTGGGCTCTGATCGCTGCTGCAGGCTGTTGTTTTTATTATTATTATAAATTGTTTTTTTAAAAATAAATTATAGCTTTTTTAAAATTTATTTTATTATTCCCCTCCCTCTCCTGGCAGCCAATCCCAGCGATCGGCTCTCATAGACTTCAGCCTATGAGAGCCGATCGCTCTCTGAGCTACCCAGGGGGACAGCCGGGTATATAACCTACTAAGCCTAATCTTAGTGGAGGGCTGATTCACTTCACTGCTGGGAATTGTGAGCACTGATTATATTACATTGATCCAGGGATTTTATCTGATTGCCATCTGGAGTCAGGAAGGAATTTTTCCCTTTTGGGGCTAATTGGACCATGCCTTGTAAGGGTTTTTTCGCCTTCCTCTGGATCAACAGGGATATGTGAGGGAGCAGGCTGGTGTTGTACTTTATACTGGTTGAACTCGATGGACGTATGTCTTTTTTCAACCAAAATAACTATGTAACTATGTAACTACTAAATCTAGCAAATATTTTGCAGAGACTGAAACTAGACACTGTCCTGTAATTATTTTAATGAACAAAGAAAGGTAAACCTACAATTCAAAATTGTGGAAGCTCTGATGTGTCAGTTACTACAATCACAAACTGATTCACTTTTCTTAGCAAGCACTGTATAACAAATATTACAATAAAATATTAATAATGTTCTCTTGTGCATTGAAGAACATAGAATAGAGGAAGGCACTGAGAAAGTCACAGTACAGTGTATGTCAAAACTTACAGAGAACATTGCAGATGGAAAATAAAGATGCTTCCACATAAGTCAAAGCATGTTGAGCTGCAGAGCTGAGTGACATTTTATAAAGGTTAAAATTGTAAATAGTAATTGATATTTTCAGAAAACTTGCTGTAAAGCATTGTCTAGAGATCATGAGATCCCTGTATTTGCTATGACCTACACTCTGTAAACATGTCCTTTACTTAGAAATGTGCAGTGATCTGCACCGTCCGTGACTACAGCAGAAAGTTACCATTGTTAATTTAATTTCAGAATTCTCAGGTGACAAGCTGGACTATTTACATTGTATGTCCTTTTTTACTGTGTACAATTAAGTACCTGAAGTTAGCCACACCATTACATTTCTGAAAACAAAACTTCTTAGGGCCCTTTTCCACTGCTAAAGCTATGTACTCACATCTCAATGCAAGGAGAGGTTTCCAGCAACGTCTCCCTGATAACAAGTGCTCCCCCAATCCACCTTTCTCCATCTTCTGACCGTTGGGTATGCGTGATGTTATGCAACATTCCACGATGGAGGGGAACAAGTCTTCAAGCGATCGTGGTACTTTGCACCATGATGGTCCTTATTGGTACACAACGTTAAGCGACATTCGCGTGATCATGTGCTTGTACCCATATTGCGAGATTGCATAATCGAGGAGCAGTCATTTGACTGCTCCTCATTCAAAAAAAATTGCTGGTCGTCAGGAAAATCATCTGAAAAATTGCAAGGTGGGTTCGGGCCTTAAGCGTGATCACAAGCACAATCACACTTTATTGCGATGGCACAAGCCTCAATTTGCACACACTAGGCTTGATTCATTAAACCGTGATAACTCATATCACGACCATTTTTGCGTGCGTTTATGCATTTGCGCGCTACCGTGAATTTTCGCATGCAAATTCATGTTAGCGCGCGCAAATACACGATTGTGAGCAAACGCGAAAACGTGCGTGAAAACGGATGTGGTATGAGTTTAGGAATCAAGCCCACTGTGTTTGCAATGAGAAGCCATCGGGAACGAAATGCAATTGTGCTGAAAATTGCACAAGCTGGCAAGTGCGGTAGTTGAAAATGATCGGCAAAATGGCTGCAAACTGTTTATTGAAATGGATCGCAACTAGTGGAAAAGGGCCCTTACTCTTGATAGAGGTAAGAGTAGATAGAATCAATAAATCTGTTATTTTGATACTATTTATTTAAAAATCGCCTGAATTAAATCTCAACTCAGTACATTAGGGAAGCGTTTATTACTTTCAATGAAATTTTTGAAATCCGGCACATTAATATAAATATGTCTAGGGCCAGGTGCCCACTGGGAGTAGTCCTTGCGCTTCCTCAAGCGTCATTTGCAAGCGCTGTACATGAGACTGTACAGTACTTGTGATATGCTTTCTGCATTTTGAATAAAGTTTTACCTACATGCAAGGGTGGTTGTCCCATGATGTCAAGTGACGCATTTGCATCAGACGGCATGGGTCCTGGGGTGGCATTCCACCCGCCCCCCACGGCTGCGGCTCCGTGTTACCGTCTGAGCTGGCGGCCACTTTCTATATTAGAGTCCCGGCCGGCCACCTCTCTTCTGTGCAAGATTCGTCATAGCAGCATGTCCTATGGCTGCTGTGAAGAGGCAGAGGCAGGACAGCGGTATATACATCACCACACAGGAAGGCACTGTCCTGCTTTTGCCTTTTCACAGCAGCCGCAGGAAGCGCTGCTATGACAAGGCTCGCACGGAGGAGAGGGAGCCAGCCAGGACTCTAATACAGGAAGCGGCTGCCAGCTCACAACAAGGTAACACAAAGCGGCGGCTGCAGGGGGAGGGGGGGCAAGTGGTGGGGGCAACTATACTATCTATACTGGGGCATCTATACTATCTATACTGGGGCAACTATACTATCTATACTTCGGCAAGTATACTAGCTAACTATACTAGAGAAGCTATACTACCTATGTAAATGCTGCAAACCAAAATAGATTTCAATGGGCGAATTCTAAAACCTACTGTATAGGTACTATTTCTAACAACACTAATCACATTATATTCCTGAATTTGTGGAGTAAAGTGCTCTAGCATGTGTACACGTTGATCAGGCAGTGTAAGGGCTAGGCCCGGTTGACACTGACAGTTGAAACGCCCCATTTACTGCACCATAAACAACCGTAAAGAGCTTTACTGATAACCTCAGGTGAGCAAAACTTTGTTTTTACTAGATGACACCTGGCTCCATGACGTAAATGTTTGTCCACTCAGCAGCAATATTTGTGTAGTGAAGATGATCCCGGGAGTGCACATGATCATGGTTTTCCAGCCCCTGTGGTAAGGCTGAGGTGGTTCAATGACATTGAAGTGACCAAAAAACACTGATTTTGCACTTTGGACCCATTGTTGGCCTAGTAGGCTTTATTGATCACCTGAGGTGAGCATAAACATTTGATTTTGCCAAAACCAGTGGATCGAATTTAGTCTCATCTCAATGAAGCAACAATAGCTCATTGCTTCGTTGACAACACAAGCCTTCACATCTTGCGTGTGTAGACATGTGTAAACATGGATGAGCAGGAAGTGTAAGTAGTGTACTGCTTCACACTAACAGACCAAACTCACGGTTTAACGCACCGCCGCAAACAGCCGCAAAGGGTTGTCATTAGTTGACACTCCCAGGACATAAAATGTCAGTCCGTGGCAATGTTTGTGTAGTGCTGGCCGGGTTCATGCGCACTTGGCGAGAGTGCAGGCCATGAAGATGAAAATTGAAAAATACGTTTTGTTTTTTTTGATTGATTGAAAATTAAATAATAATTTATTGAATTCTACAATGTTTTTTTTTATTGAAATCTACACTGTTTTTTTTCCTGGTATGCTACTTTGATAACTGTGGTAATTCCAGAGCTCAGCTAATATCTGCCAACCAGGGCTGACCTGTATGGGGCCTCTACCTTGGGCGGATCGCACGTCCCAGTGACGGCGACGACACATTCGGATATCTGCCCTATTAACTTTCAATGGTACTTTCACTGCCATGGTGACCACGGGCAATGGGGAATCAGGGTTCGATTCCGGAGAGGGAGCCTGAGCCCTGAGAAACGGCTATCACCACATCCAAGGAAGGCAGCAGGCACGCAAATTACCCACTCCCGACTCGGGAAGGTAGTGATGAAAAATAACAATACAGGACTCTTTCGAGGCTTTGTAATTGGAGTACACTTGAAATCCTTTAACGAGGATCGATTGGAGGGCAAGTCGGCTCCCTACATATGTGTAATAAACCCAGCAAACCTTACCTGTCACCTCAGCTCTGACCATCTGCAAATGTTGACTTTTAAATTGTTCCAATTTTTAATTATAACAAAGAAAGAAATACAAAATTTTTAAAAAACAAAAATTGTTAAAGCTTACATCTATTTTTTTTTGTTATTTTTTTGCTCTGTCCTGGCAGTTCCTTCACCATGAGCAGTGCTTTTCCCAGGCTCTTTTATCCGGGTGCTCCACCCGACTAGTTTTGGTGAGCAGTAAGCACCTGGCTGTTCTCCCACCATCTCAGGCAAGGATGTGGCACTGGCACATGGCATTCCCACTCACTATATATGTGTAAAGAACACAGCAAACTTCAGCCCTGACCATCTACAAAGGTTGACTGTTAAATTGCTACATTTTTTTTACTTATACTGTACTAAGAAAGGGCCACTTTCCACTACAGCAAATCTGCATGCGTTTTATGCATGCAGATTCGCACAAGCAATAGAAGTGGATGGGCCTGTTTCCACTTCTGCGTGATTATGGTCGTGCAGAAAAAATCTGCGCGGCAGACCCATCCGAATTCGCACACCCGCACGCGATTCGTCGGTAATGTAACTAAATAGGAAAACCACAAGAGTTTTAGTCTTGCGGTTTTCCCGGCATTTCCGCATGCATTCCTTCACCGTGAGCAGAGTTCTCTGTGGTCTGTATGCAGTGTCACCCACGAAGGGAGCTATGGTATGGTACGTTCAATCGCAGATACAGTGGAAAGGTATGCACTGGTGTAATAGAGTGTGCTGTCACACAGGTACAGAGGAAAGGTATGCAATGGAATAATGCAGTGTGCAGTCACACAGGTACAGTGGAAAGGTATGCACTTGTATAATAGAGTGTGCTGTCACACAGGTACAGAGTAAAGGTATGAACTGGTATAATAGAGTGTGCTGTCACAAAGGTACAGAGGAAAGGTATGCCCTGGTTATCGAATCAGCCTTCAGTCTCTGTACCTTATCTGCCTGTTTGTTGCCGATCTGGCCTGCCCGACCCTGCGAGCTATCCCTCTCCATTGAGAGATTAGTCTCCAGTCCTGCTAGTGACGCTCACCCTATAGGTGTCACTTAGCCACTGGGCCTTCCTGCTAGTCAGCCTGGGGCTCCACCCCTTTGGAAGTCTCAGGCTGTTGGAAGGTCTTTGCACTTCCCAGAGGGAGGTATTTCTCATCCTGCCTAGACCACCTGCTCCTCGGGTGGTCTCACTCAAAGTCTTTACTGTTGCACCAAACACTCACACTTTATAGGTGTCCAGAGGTTAGTGATACTTGTATTATTGGTGATTCTGCAGATCATCAATAATAAGGTATATATCTGTATTCTTGGTGATACTGCAGATCACCAATAATCAGATTCTCTCTGTGTGCTGACACCGCTCGTTACAGAACGGCAGACCAAAACCAAATGGACGCACTTAACAGCCGTCTTGATGCACTCACCACCTTGGGGGAAAATTACATCCGAGTGCTGGACAGTCATCAGACCCAGATCAACGCTTTGTCTGGGTCTGTACAAGACTTTCAGACGGCTGTGAATACAGTGCAATCTCCTCCAGGTACAGACTTACGTATGCCTGTGCCCGAAAGGTTTTCTGGTCACAGATCTGACTTTCAGAATTTTAGAAATCGAGTGTTGTCTTACTTTGAGTTGAGGCCTAATTCATCAGGAACCGTGGCACAGAGAATTACTTTTATTAAGACTCTGTTGTCAGGGGATTCTCAGACCTGGGCATATAGTCTCCAGACAGGGCATGAGGCCCTAACCTCAGTTGAGGAATTTTTTAAAGCAATGGCTATAATTTATGATGATCCGGACATTGCCTCTACCGCTGAGTGGAAGCTCAAGACTTTGCGGCAAGGCAAGGATCCGGTTGCAATTTACGCAGCACTGGCATAATAGAGTGTGCTTTCACATAGGTACAGAGGAAAGGTGTTCACTGGTATAATGGAGTGTGCTGTCACACAGGTACAGTGGAAAAGTATGCACTGGTATAATAGAGTGTGCTGTCACACAGGTACAGAGTGAATGTATGAACTGGTATAATAGAGTGTGCTGTCACACAGGTACAGAGGAAAGGTATGCACTGGTATAATAGAATGTGCTGTCACACAGGCACAAAGTAAATGTATGAACTTGTATATTAGAGTGTGCTGTCACACAGGTACAGAGGAAAGGTATACACTGGTATAATAGAGTGTGCTGTCACACAGGTACAAAGGAAAGGTATGCACTGGTATAATAGAGTATGCTGTCACACAGGTACAGAGGAAAGGTATGCACTGGTATAATGCAGTGTGCTGTCACACAGGTACAGAGGAAAGGTATGCACTGGCATAATGCAGTGTGCTGTCACACAAGTACAGAGGAAAGGTATGCACTGGTATAATAGAGTGTGCTGTCACACAGGTACAGAGGAATGGTATGCACTGGTAAAATAGAGTGTGCTGTCACACAGGTACAGAGGAATGTTATGCACTGGTATAATAGAGTGTGCTGTCACACAGGTACAGTGGAAAGGTATGCACTGGTATAATAAAGTGTGCTGTCACACAGGTACAGTGGAAAGGTATGCACTGGTATAATAGAGTGTGCTGTCACACAGGTACAGAGGAAAGGTATTAACTGGTATAATAGTTTGTGCTGTCACATAGGTACAGAGGAAAGGTATGCAATGGTATAATAGAGTGTGCTGTCACATAGGTATAGAGGAAAGTTATGCACTGGTATAATAAATAATCGTACTCAATGCCAAGCCGCTGCAGCTAAAGCTAACAAAATTTTGGGATGCATTAAAAGGGAAATAAAAACTCGAGATGCTAGCATAATATTGCCCCTGTTTAACTCTCTAGTAAGGCCACATCTGGAATATGGAATTCAGTTCTGGGCACCACATTACAAAAAAGATATTGCAGTTCTAGAGCAGGTGCAGAGACGAGCAACAAAATTGATACGTGGGATGGAAGGTCTCACTTACCAAGAAAGGTTAGATAAACTGGGTTTATTTAGTCTAGAGAAAAGACGCCTTAGAGGAGATCTAATTAACATGTATAAATACATCAGAGGGCAATATAATAGCTTGGCGGATGAGCTTTTTGTCCCTAGGCCTTCTCAAAGGACTAGAGGACATGATCTGCGCATGGAGGAAAAACGTTTTAGCCATTTATTTAGGAAAGGGTTCTTTACAGTAAGAGTGATTAAGATGTGGAATGCATTGCCACAGGAAGTCGTTATGGCAAACTCTATACCTGCATTTAAAGGGGGCTTAGATGCTTTCCTTGCGTTGAATGACATCCATGGCTACAATTACTAGGTAATGCCAATGATGTTGATCCAGGGATTTTATCTGATTGCCATCTGGAGTCGGGAAGGAATTTTTACCTTGTAAGGGTTTTTTCGCCTTCCTCTGGATCAACAGGGATATGTGAGGGAGCAGGCTGGAGTTGTACTTTGTACTGGTTGAACTAGATGGACGTATGTCTTTTTTCAACCAAAGTAACTATGTAACTATGTAATAGAGTTTGCTGTCACACATGTACAGAAGAAAGGCATGCACTGGCATAATAGAGTGTGCTGTCACACAGGTACAGAGGAAAGGTATGCACTGGTATAATAGAGTTTCCTGTCACACAGGTACAGAGGAAAGGTATGCACTGGCATAATAGAGTGTGCTGTCACACAGGTACAGTGGAAAGGTATTGTCATGGGCATATTATTGACTAGGTATTGAATAACATTCTTTACCTCATAGGTTTAAATCCAGGATTGATTGATTAGACCCCTCAAACAGTCACTGCTCATATCTCTCAATAGTTATATGACTGTGAATGTTTGGGGAGGTCTAATCAATCAATCCTGGATTTAATCAATAACCTATGAGGTAAAGTATGTTATTCAATACCTAGTCAATAATAGGCCCATGACAGCTCCCTCCTCTGGATCACATTCTTTACCGGAGCTAGCCATAGACTTGCAATTGAAGATAATTTAATGAATTAATTTATTTCCATTACAGGATTAGTATAACAAACATTAATTCCAGCATTTTGTAATAGATTGCGGAAAAGCCGCCGCGCGGACTGGCAGCGAGGCGGCTGGTTCCGCATCCGGCTCGGCAGTTTGCACGCAGCAGCGTGTGTCTGATGTGGCTGGGTCTGTTAGTGCACACAGATTGAGGAATACGCGCACGCGCGCTGAGAGGCAGAACCTTTATGGCAAACGAGGAGGGATCAGCTGACCAGGTTGGTCAGCTGATCGCAGAGCAAATGGCCATTAGCTGATCAGCGGTGGGTGGCGCCGGGGAGCGCCGCTCTATATATAGTTATTGCTGGTCAGTCTCAAGTTGTCTGCCGTTGCGAACACTTACGTGAAAGCACTTAGACCATAGTCAGATCCCACAGTGTGTTAGAACCAGGAGGACCTGGGAATTCACACTGAGCCAGATTACTTCTGTATTACTATTGTGTTATACTCAGACTAGTTCCAGGGTGTTGAGACCACAGACCTCACACCCAAGACTAGGGAAACTGTATTACTATTGTGTTATACTTCAGACTAGTTCCAGGGTGTTGAGACCACGGACCTCACACCCAAGACTAGGGATACTGTGTTACCATTGTGTTATACTTCAGACTAGTTCCAGGGTGTTGAGACCATGGACCCCACACCCAAGACTAGGGATACTGTGTTACCATCGTGTTATACCTAAGACTAGTTCCAGGGTGTTGAGACCACGGACCTCACACCCAAGACTAGGCATTGTCCGATATCTGTTATGACCTATTGCATTCCTGGCTATCCTTCTGCTTTCTGATTCGGTAACTACGCATATCTGACTACCTGTTGCCAACCCTGCCTGCCCCTGGTTATCGAATCAGCCTTCAGTCTCTGTACCTTATCTGCCCGTTTGTTGCCGATCTGGCCTGCTCGACCTTGCGAGCTATCCCTCTCCATTGAGAGATTAGTCTCCAGTCCTGCTAGTGACGCTCACCCTATAGGTGTCACTTAGCCACTGGGCCTTCCTGCTAGTCAGCCTGGAGCTCCACCCCTTTGGAAGTCTCAGGCTGTTGGAAGGTCTTTGCACTTCCCAGAGGGAGGTATTTCTCATCCTGCCTAGACCACCTGCTCCTCAGGTGGTCTCACTCAAAGTCTTTACTGTTGCACCAAACACTCACACTTTATAGGTGTCCAGAGGTTAGTGATACTTGTATTATTAGTGATTCTGCAGATCATCAATAATAAGGTATATATCTGTATTCTTGGTGATACTGCAGATCACCAATAATCAGATTCTCTCTGTGTGCTGACACCGCTCGTTACAGAATGACAGACCAAAACCAAATGGACGCACTTAACAGCCGTCTTGATGCACTCACCACCTTGGGGGAAAATTACATCCGAGTGCTGGACAGTCATCAGACCCAGATCAACGCTTTGTCTGGGACTGTACAAGACTTTCAGACGGCTGTGAATACAGTGCGATCTCCTCCAGGTACAGACTTACGTGTGCCTGTGCTCGAAAGGTTTTCTGGTCACAGATCTGACTTTCAGAATTTTAGAAATCGAGTGTTGTCTTACTTTGAGTTGAGGCCTAATTCATCAGGAACCGTGGCACAGAGATTTACTTTTATTAAGACTCTGTTGTCAGGGGATTCCCAGACCTGGGCATATAGTCTCCAGACAGGGCATGAGGCCCTAACCTCGGTTGAGGAATTTTTTAAAGCAATGGCTATAATTTATGATGATCCGGACATTGCCTCTACCGCTGAGTGGAAGCTCAAGACTTTGCGGCAAGGCAAGGATCCGGTTGAAATTTACGCAGCTGAGTTCAGGAAATGGGCAGTATCAGCTAGATGGGGGTCATTTGCACTTCTGGACTGTTTTTTGTCAGGGTTGTCAGACGCGGTCTCTGATCTAATGCTGGGACATCCTGAGCCGAAGTCTATTGATGAGGCCATTTCATTAGCAGTCAGGGTTGATCGTTGTCTACGCTACCAGAGACAGACCCGGAGTAGGAACAATGTGAGATATGTTTTCTACGCCTCTCCTCCACCCACGTCACCTCCGCCGGAGCCAATGCAGATTGGTCGGTCAAAATTGTCCTGGGTGGAGCAGAATTGCAGAAAAACAGAACAGCTATGTTTATACTGTGCAGAGGAGGGTCACAGAGTGCAGAATTGTCCCAAAAAGTCGGGAAACGCTGCCGCCTAGGTGTAGTCGAAGGTAATACGCTAGGCGCGCAGTCTTTACCACTAAACGATAAACGTTTGCTTCTCGCTTGTTCTATATCATGGGAGGATCAGACAGTTGCTATTGAAGCCTTCCTAGACTCTGGCTCAGCAGCCAACTTTATGGATTACGAATTTGCGAAGAAATTGGGGATTCCACTTTTCCCTTTGAGTCAGCGGATTCTGGTCATTGCAGTGGACGACTCTCCTCTGAGAGACCTTCTGTCTCAGACCCCAGAGTTAAGGGTCACGGTGGGGGTGTTACATAGTGAGAGTCTACAATTTCTGCTTTTGCGGATGACAACTTCCACGATCATTATTAGCATGCCATGGTTACAACTTCACTCCCCTCAGATCAACTGGGCTTCAGGTCAGCTAACGAGCTGGTCTACCCATTGCCATCATCATTGTTTAGCGAAGGTAACCTGGGGTAACACCAAGATTCAGGTGGAAGGTTTGCCAAGCCAGTATTCAGAATTTGCTGACGTGTTTTGTCCCAAATCAGCGGATAAACTTCCCCCCCACCGTCCCTTTGATTGTCCCATCGATCTCAGGTCTGGTTGTATGCCCCCTAGAGTCATCTCAATAATTTGTCAGGGCCAGAGAAATTGGCTATGCAAGAATACATCAGAGAAAATGTGGCTAAATTTGTATTCGTCCCTCTCGGTCACCAGCAGGGGCAGGATTCTTTTTCATGAAAAAGAAGGATGGAGGCCTCCGCCCCTGCATTGATTATCGGGGCTTAAATAAGATTACAGTAAAAAATCGCTACCCTTTGCCTTTAATTGACGATTTATTTACTCAGGTCACCAATGCAAAAATTTTCTCGAAACTGGATTTGAGGGGTGCATACAACCTTGTACGTATCAGGGACGGTGATGAATGGAAGACGGCCTTTAACACACCTGACGGGCATTACGAGTACCTGGTGATGCCTTTCGGGTTGTGTAATGCCCCGGCCGTCTTCCAGGAGCTGATTAACGAGGTGTTCAGGGAGGTGTTGGGCAGGTTCGTCTTGGTGTATCTAGACGATATACTGATTTTTTCATCCAACCTCTCAGAGCATAGGAAACATGTTAAGTTTGTGTTACAGAAATTGAGACAGAATCTGCTGTATGCTAAATTGGAAAAATGCATTTTTGAATTGTCGCCTTTTTGGGGTACATAATCTCGACCTCTGGCCTCTCTATGGACCCTGGAAAGGTTTCTGCTGTCTTGGAATGGCCTCAGCCTGTAGGACTGAAGGCACTCCAGAGATTCCTGGGGTTCGCCAACTACTACAGGAGGTTCATAAAGGGGTACTCTATGGTGATCTCGCCTCTCACCAGTCTCACCAAGAAAGGGGCAGATACTCACCACTGGTCCGCAGAGGCCCATGCTGCTTTTTCCACTCTAAAGAAACTGTTCTGTTCTGCACCCATATTGAGACATGTAGATGTCACCTTTCCCTTTATCGTGGAGGTTGATGCCTCAGAGGTAGGGGTGGGGGCTGTATTGTCTCAGCGTTCTGGTTTGCAGGGAAAACTCCACCCATGTGCCTATTTTTCCCGTAGGTTTTTTTCACCCGCAGAGAAAAACTACGATATCGGCAACCAAGAACTTCTAGCCATCAAGTTGGCCTTTGAGGAATGGCTACATTGGCTAGAGGGGGCGGGCAGAACACACCATTACAGTTTACACAGACCACAAAAATTTAGAGTACATAGAGGGCGATAAGAGACCTAGCCCCCGACAGGCCCGGCGGTCGTTGTTCTTTTCGAGATTCAGATTTGTAATTACGTATACCCCTGGTAGTAAGAACATCAAGGCCAATGCTCTATCCAGGTGTTTTGAGCCCGAGACAGCACAGCCCTCAGCCCCTGAGACCATTCTACCTCAGAAGGTGGTCTTGGTAGCCACTGAGACCTGGAAAGACTGGACTGTCACTCTGAGTCCATTCCAACAGGATGTTCCAGAGGGGAAGCCTGAGGGGGTCCTGTTTGTGCCATTGCCTTTTCGCCTACAACTGTTGCAGATGTTTCATTCCCACAAGAATGCTGGGCATCCTGGGGCCACCAGAACTCAGGACCTGCTTGCTAGATGTGCTTGGTGGCCGTCATTGGCAACAGACTGTAAGGAGTTTGTAAGAGAGTGTGCAGTATGTGCTAGGAGCAAACCCTCCCGTCAGGCACCTGTTGGAACATTGCAGCCATTACCAGTTCCGAGTGAACCTTGGACCCATTTGTCCATGGATTTTGTGGGAGAGCTCCCCAGGTCTGAGGGAATGACGGTCATTTGGGTGGTAGTTGATAGATTCAGTAAGATGGCTCATTTTGTCCCCCTGAAAGGACTCCCCTCAGCGCAGGAATTGGCTGATCTCTTCATCCAGCACATTTTCCGGCTGCATGGCATTCCCGAAAATGTAGTGTCAGATCGGGGAGTCCAATTCGTGTCAAAGTTTTGGAGGGCATTCTGCCATCAGTTAGACATGGATCTTTCCTTTTCATCAGGCTACCACCCACAGACCAATGGCCAGACCGAAAGAGTCAACCAGTCCCTGGAACAGTTTCTTAGATGTTATGTTGCAGATGCGCTAACTGACTGGGTAAAGTTTTTGCCGTTTGCAGAATTTGCACACAACAATCTGAAAAGTTCCTCTTCAGGATTTTCCCCATTTCAGGTGGTCGCGGCCGGTCACCCAAGTTTGCCCCATTGCCAGTGGCTTCTACTCCGTTTCCAGCCCTGGAGGATTGGCAGAGGGCCTTGAAGCAAATTTGGGGAATGGTTAAAAGAAATTTGGGGAAGGCTTTTCAGAACCAGAAGAAACAGGCTGACAAGAGACGTTCCATAGAATGGGAATTCTCTCCAGGGGAATTGGTCTGGGTGTCCACACGACATTTGGCTCTGAAACAACTGTCACCCAAACTGGGCCCTAGATTTATAGGTCCTTTTCCAGTGACCAGAAAAATTAATAATGTCACTTATGCTATTGATCTCCCTACCAGCACATACCATGTGTCTTTGCTTAAGCCGGCAGTACACGTGGATTCCGCCCCCCCCCCCCCCCCCCCCCCCCGTGTTGATTGATGACCAACCTGAGTATGAGATAGAAAAGATTCTGGACTCCTAGGGCAGAACTCTGTGCAGAATCTGGTTCACTGGAAGGGATATGGCATAGAGGAGAGAACTTGGGTGCCAGATTGTCGCATGCACGCAGAAGAATTAAAGAAGGAATTCCATGACTCGCATCCTGGAAAGCCTGGTGGGAAGTGTCCGGAGTCCACTCCTCAGGGGGGGGGGGGTACTGTAATAGATTTCGGAAAAGCCGCCACGTGGACTGGCAGCGAGGTGGCTGGTTCCGCGTCCGGCTCGGCGGTTTGCATGCAGCAGCGTGCGTCTGATGTGGCTTGGTCTGTTAGTGCACACAGATTGAGGAATACGCGCATGCTCGCTGAGAGGCAGAACCTTTATGGCAAACGAGGAGGGATCAGCTGGCCAGGTTGGTCAGCTGATCGCAGAGCAAATGGCCATTGGCTGATCAGCGGTGGGTGGCGCCGGGGAGCGCCGCTCTATATATAGTTATTGCTGGTCAGTCTCAAGTTGTCTGCCGTTGCGAACACTTACGTAATAGCACTCAGACCATAGTCAGATCCCACAGTGTGTTTGAACCAGGAGGACCTGGGAATTCACACTGAGCCAGATTACTTCTGTGTTACTATTGTGTTATACTTCAGACTAGTTCCAGGGTGTTGAGACCACGGACCTCACACCCAAGACTAGGGAAACTGTATTACTATTGTGTTATACTTCAGACTAGTTCCAGGGTGTTGAGACCACGGACCTCACACCCAAGACTAGGCATTGTCTGATATCTGTTATGACCTATTGCATTCCTGACTATCCTTCTGCTTTCTGATTCGGTAACTACGCATATCTGACTACCTGTTGCCAACCCTGCCTGCCCCTGATTACTGAATCAGCCATCTATCTTTGTACCTTATCTGCTCGTGTGTTGCTGACCTGGCCTGCCTGACCTTGCGAGCTATCCCTCTCCATTGAGAGATTAGTCTTAAGTCCTGCTAGTGACGCTTACCCTATAGGTGTCACCTAGCCACTGGGCCTTCCTGCTAGTCAGCCTGGGGCTCCACCACTTTGGAAGTCTCAGGCTGTTGGAAGGTCTTTGCACTTCCCAGAGGGAGGTATTTATCATCCTGCCTAGACCACCTGCTCCTCGGGTGGTCTCACTCAAAGTCTTTACTGTTGCACCAAACACTCACACTTTATAGGTGTCCAGAGGTTAGTGATACTTGTATTATTGGTGATTCTGCAGATCACCAATAATCAGGTATATATCTGTATTCTTGGTGATACTGCAGATCACCAATAATCAGATTCTCTCTGTGTGCTGACACCGCTCGTTACACATTTACTTAGCGCTCTTCCCCTCCTTCTCACTGTCCCTCTCTTTAATGTGATGCCATAGATTCACAGGTGCTACTTTACCTCTGATAGGCTCTAAGAGTCCCTTTTAGAGACAGGGATTCCCCCTTGTCTTCCTGTAAGTTGGCATGTGAATACCGGGTCAACCCCTCGGAGGAAAACCGTTTACACACCTATGTAATTCACTCTATCCCTAATCTGTTTCAGGCAAGAGGGAAAGAACACAAGTTATAGAAGACGAATCAAAAATTCTACTTTTCTTTTAGCTATCATATTGGATATCTTTTTGAGAACATTGTGACTATTTTGGGGGCAATGGGTTTTCTTTAACTAAAATGAGGAAAGTTGTGAAGAAAGGAATTTTACCAGGTTTGCAAAGAAAATCACCATATAAGGCAAACAAAACTATATACAGAAAAAACAGACCTAATTGTATATTTAGTTTCTAAATACAATTAGAAATATCTCAAAAATTAACCTAAATATTCTGCTCAGGTTGTGAAAGATTTACCCATAGAGTAACAGATTCAACTCTGTTATTTTTTCAGTTACTGGTGTAGTTCCAATTACTCTCATTAGCAATGTTATCAGACAAATCAACATTATCATAAGAGATCTTTGTCTTTTTACAATGAGAAGCATGGACCCAGGTGGCTTTTCCCTCAAGCTTTACAGAAAGTAGGGTAGTCAGCAGGACCTGGAATGGACCTTCAAATCTGGGTTCTAGAGTCTTTCGGACATGCTTCTTAACCACCACCCAATCTCCTGGTTGTAGTCTGTGTTGACTAGGAAGGATATCTGGATCGGGGAGAGAATAAAAAAACTCGAGAATATATATTAGACAAATGTTTACACAATGTTATCACATTTGATCATGATTTAAACTAAGTTCGTGAGGAGCATATCCTCCTAACCTAGGTGCCTGACCAAATAAGATCTCAGAGGGGGGCAGTTTTTTTATTCCCCCTTGGTGTGTGTCTAATACTGAACAGAGCAATGGGTAATGAGTCTGGCCAAGATTTTCCTGTCTCCTGAGCCATTTTCAACATTTTTTGTTTGAGAGTGCCATTCAGCCTCTCTACCTTGCCACTACTTTGTGGCCTGTACGTTGTGTGGAAAGCTAGATGGCTTCCCAAAGCCTTCCAGATTTCAGCTTCAATATCTGCTGTGAAGGCTGAACCCTGATCACTTTCACTTGTTTCTGGTACCCCATATCTACACACCACCTCACTCATCAGTTTCTTCCCTGTTGTCCGTGCTGTCATGTTCCTTACAGAGTATGCTTCTGGCCATCCAGAGAAAACGTCCACCACAACCAAAGCATACTGGTATCCTTGCACTGGAGGCATCTGTATGTGGTTAATCTGTATTCTCTGGAATGGACAGCTGGGCCTTGGTAAACACTTAATTGGGACATATTCCAATTTTCCTGGGTTGCACTGGGCACAGATGGAACAACTGTTCACTGTCTTCTCGGTCTGTGATGAGATTCCTGGAGCATCCCATATGCTCCAAATCAAGTGATTCATCACTTCCTTCCCTTGATGTGTAGAACCATGTGCCCATGCACTAACCAAGGGAAGGCTCCTCGCTTCTTCCACCCTTCTATCACTCCTGAGGGTTCTTGTTCTTGAAATTTGATCAGTGAACTTGTGAATTAGCTGAGGAATCTTCTTTCCATGACTTATGAGAGGGTTTTTTCAGAGTTATTTTCTCTTGATTTTCCTACTTCCCTCCTGTCACTTCCTGTTGTTTCTTCTGAAATCAGGTTTGAACCATCAGGTGAGTTGTTAATCCTTCTTCTTTCAAAGCCTTTTCAAACAACAATACTTTATATGGTTCTCTGTCAATAAGGTAACTATGCATAGGGTATGGTAGTAGTGCCCTCCTCTTCCAGTGGCATACTTCTTGACTGCCTTCACGATAGTTCTGGTGCATTTTTCTGCAGGAAATCCGAAAATTCCTGAGCTAATTTCAGGTATGGCTATTTCTCTCAAACACACCTCACTTCCTAGTTCTAGGCAGTTTTTTACTGTTACCAGCAGCTTGGTAGCTTCTTCATCTCCTTCGGGAGTCCATCTTGGCCCTTCCACTTGTATAATATAGGTGGCATTCAGGTCTCAGGTCGCATGTTTCCAGGAGAACCAGTGATAACTGGCTCTCCTGGAAACATGCGACCTTGCAATTCAGCTCGGCGTTGATAACATTCCTTTTTCACCTCGGGTCCAGCTTTTGTTATAATGTGCTTATCCAGGCCTCCTTCATGCTTCAACCAACAGTTTGCTGGGTTCACAATAGCTGTTGCATCAACTAAGGTAATGTCTCCAGTTTGGGTGTGTATGACAACTCCATCGATCTCTGTCATCATCATCAATGGAATCGGTTCTTCTCCTACGTTTGATCTGCTCTCTTATTTCCTCTAGCCTCTTCAGTGTTCGCTTTGGTGTGTGCCTTCACTTTCCAGATGGCTACTTGTGTAAAACAGGGCTAGTGTTGGGCGAACACCTGGATGTTCGGGTTCGCGAACGTTCGCCGAACATGGCCGCGATGTTCGGGTGTTCGCGCCAAACTCCGAACATAATGGAAGTCAATGGGGACCCGAACTTTCGTGCTTTGTAAAGCTTCCTTACATGCTACATACCCCACATTTGCAGGGTATGTGCACCTTGGGAGTGGGTACAAGAGGAAAAAAAATTTGAAAAAGAGCTTATAGTTTTTGAGAAAATTGATTGTAAAGTTTCAAAGGAAAAAATGTCTTTTAAATGCGGAAAATTTCATTTTTCTTTGCACAGGTAACATGCTTTTTGTCGCCATGCAGTCATAAATGTAATACAGATAAGAGGTTCCAGGAAAAGGGACTGGTAACGCTTACCCAGCAGCAGCACACGTGATGGAACAGGAGGAGGCACAGGAGGAGAAGGCCACGCTTTGAGGCGCAACCCAGGCCTTGCATGAGGACAAGAAGCGTGCAGATAGCAATGCATTTTCTCGCCATGCAGTCATAAATGTAATACAGATGAGAGGTTCAATAAACAGGGAGCGGAAATGCTAACCCATCACAGATGTTCATTGTTCATGTTACTTGGTTGGGGTCCGGGAGTGTTGCGTAGTCGTTTCCAATCCAGGATTGATTCATTTTAATTTGAGTCAGACGGTCTGCATTTTCTGTGGAGAGGCGGATACGCCGATCTGTGACGATGCCTCCGGTAGCACTGAAACAGCGTTCCGACATAACGCTGGCTGCCGGGCAAGCCAGCACCTCTATTGCGTACATTGCCAGTTCGTGCCAGGTGTCTAGCTTCGATACCCAATAGTTGAAGGGTGCAGATGGATTGTTCAACACAGCTACGCCATCTGACATGTAGTCCTTGACCATCTTCTCCAGGCGATCGGTGTTGGAGGTGGATCTGCGCGCTTGCTGTTCTGTGGGCTGCTGCATGGGTGTCAGAAAATTTTCCCACTCCAAGGACACTGCCGATACCATTCCCTTTTGGGCACTAGCTGCGGCTTGTGTTGTTTGCTGCCCTCCTGGTCGTCCTGGCTTTGCAGAAG
Organism: Hyperolius riggenbachi; assembly: GCF_040937935.1. NCBI lineage: Eukaryota > Metazoa > Chordata > Amphibia > Anura > Hyperoliidae > Hyperolius > Hyperolius riggenbachi. Next base: position 376,401,783 of record NC_090647.1, on the reverse strand, counting down.
TCAGTCTGTCGGCGTACAACTGGCTAGAGGAGGGGGAGGATGTCAATCTCCTCTCTAAAGTCTCCACAAGGGCCTGCTGGTATTCTTCCATTTTGACCTGTCTGGCTCTTTCTTCAAGCAGTTTTGGAACATTGTGTTTGTACCATGGATCCAGAAGGGTATAAACCCAGTAAATGGTGTTGTCCAGAATGCGCACAATGCGTGGGCCGTGTTCAATGCAGTCTAGCATGAATTGAGCCATGTGTGCCAGAGTCCTGCCAGAATCCTCATCATCCTCTTGTGAGCGTTGTGATAGTTGTGATGCATCATAGTCGTCACCTTCTTCCTGGTCTGCTTCTGCTGACCATTTGCACTGAATTGTGGAAGTCCAACGTGCACCGCTCTGGCCCTCGTCAGTGGTGGCATGAAATTCATGCTCCAACTCCAGCTGATCCTCCTCCTCTTCTTCGTCATAGCTGCTGGGGCCAGCGTTTCCTGAGGCAGATGGCCTGATGTTGGTATCATCACGCTGATCGTTTTCTCCTTCAGATTCCCCCAGTTGCATCATGACAGCTGTTTCCTTGATTTTCAACATTGACTTCTTCAGTAAACACAGCAGTGGTATGGTAATGCTGACTGAAGAGTTGTCACTGCTCACAAGCAACGTGGATTGCTCAAAATTTTGGAGGACTTGGCAGAGGTCCAACATGTTGGCCCAATCAGATCCACAGAAGCTTGGCAGCTGTCCGGATGCGCCTCGGTACTGCGCCGTCATGTACTGGACCACTGCACTCTTCTGCTCGCAAAAGCGGGCTAGCATGTGCAGCATAGAATTCCAGCGCGTAGGGACATCACACAGCAAGCGATGGTGGGGGAGATTGAAGCGCTCCTGCATCTTGGCGAGTGCCCCCGAAGCAGTACTGGAATTTCTACAATGTTTGGCCACTCGTCGCACCTTCAACAGAAGATCGGCCACGCCTGGGTATGTCCGCAGGAACCGCTGAACTACTAGGTTCATCACGTGCGCCAGGCAAGGGATGTGTGTCAGCTTAGCCAACCTTAAAGAGAACCTGTACTGAGTAAAAATATTTAAAATAAATACATGAGGTAACTTCAAATGAAAATTACAGAGTTACCTTGTCATCAGTTCCTCTCAGAAACTCACCATTTTCTTCTGACAATAATCCCTTCCAGTTCTGACAATATTTTGTCAGATCTGAAATATATCAGTTGCTGTCAGTTATAGCTGAGAGGAAAACTGATGTACCAGGCAATGTCCATGTTTCCCTATGGCTCAAGTGGGCGATGTTACAGTTTAACTGTGTGCTGACCAGAAAGCTGTTATGGGTAATGGCTATTTTCAAAATGGAGGACGGAAAATTCCCTTGATCATAGTGAACAAATAGGACGCAGGACAGGAGAAAGACACTGAGGAGTAGACTACATGGAAGGTAAGTATGACTTGTGTATGCCTATTTTGAATTTTATTTTCAGTACAGGTTTTCTTTAAAGCGCGAATGAGATTACTCCCATTATCACACACAACCATGCTCAGTTTCAGGTCCAGCGGTGCCAGCCACAAATCCGTCTGTTCCTTTATTCCCCTCCAAATTTCCTCCCCTGTGTGCTGCTTATCCCCAAGGCAGATCAGCTTCAGCAACGCTTGCTGACGCATGCCAACAGCTGTGCTGCACTGCTTCCATGATCCTACTGCTGCTGGGTTAGCGTTTCCGGACGAGGTACAGCTTTGAGATGCATTGGAGGAGAAGGAGTCAGAGAGGTAGGTGCTGCTGTTGTTATCCAGTGGGAGGGACGGCGGTGCAGCTGTTTGCGGCGTGGGCAGCACCCGCGCCGTAGCAGGTGAGGAATCGCTGCCAGGCTCCACAAGGTTCACCCAGTGCGCGGTAAGGGAGATGCATCGACCCTGGCCGAACGCACTCGTCCAGGTGTCAGTGGTGAGGTGAACCTTGCAGGCAACGGCATTCTTCAAGCTTCGGGTTATTATGCTGACCACGTGCTCATGCAACTCAGGCACTGCAGAGTGCGCAAAGTGGTAGCGGCTGGGAACCACGTAACGAGGGATGGCCACTGACATCATGCCCTTGAAGCTGTTTGTCTCCACCACTCGATATGGCAGCATTTCGCAGGCCAGAAGCTTGGCTATGCTGGCTGTTAGTGCCACGGCCCGGGGGTCATTTGCTGGCAATTTCCTCTTGCGTCCAAACATCTCCGAGACAGACAACTGAACCGTAGGGCTGCACACTGAAGGGCTGTTGGTTGTTGTGTTTGATGAAGACTGGGAGACCTCAAGAGCACTATTCCGGAAAGTGACAGTGTCAGCGTCGTCTGATGTTTGTGAATGTTGTTGTGAACCACGCAATGGCTGGGCTACTGCTGCTGCTGAGGAGGGTCTGGTGGTGAGTCTGGTGACCCCAAGTGAGGCAGTGTTGCTGGTACCCTGTCCTGCCGCGTTTGCCCACAGAGTGGGATGTTTGGATACCATGTGGCGGGTCATGCTGGTGGTGGAGAGGTTGTTAATATTTTCCCCCCTGCTCAGGCGGGTCTTGCACACCTTGCAAATCACCATGGTACCATCCTCACTGCAGTCTTCAAAGAAAGGCCAGACTTTTGGAGCACCTGCCTTGCTGGCGATTTCTGTTTGCGCCTCTTTTGCGTCTAACTTGAACTTCCACGCTTGTGGTGCCTGAAATTTCGCGCCGCTTACCTTGTGGCACAAGGCGAACTCGTGCAGCAGTGGGTTCTTCAACAGACTCATCTGTGCTGCTACGACGGCGATGTTTTCCTTCACATACAAAATCTGGGTCTGTGTCCACATTGTCCAAACCCTCCTCTTCCATCTCCTCAAACTCGTCATATGTGATTGTGGGCCGCCGCCGTGGAGTAGAGCTCCCCAGAACAACCTCTGCGCAGCTCACTCCAACGTCGTCTTCCAGATCTTTTCGGCCGACCTCCTGCAATTGAAACCCCTCCTGCCCAACTTGCTCTGGGATTTGGGTTTCAAAGTCCTCGGACTCGCCTTGCATTTCAGTGCGCGGTGCATTTCCCACAGTAAATGGTGGTGAATCCGGGCACAACATTTCTGGCTGTTCCATTGACGTTTGAAAGGTGGAAGTTTGTTGGGCTGGGAATAGCTCCTGCGAATACACAATTGTGTCCTGAGGAAATTCTTCGGACTGGTTATTTGGCAGTTGTGTGCGTGGTGTCGCTGCCGGTTGTGTCAGCTTTGTGCCCACTGGCTCCTTGTAACTGGCTGAGGACTCGGACCTCGTGCGTGATGTGCTGGTGCTGCTTAACCCACTGCTGGAAGCTTGAGAGGTCATCCAATTAATTATCTGGTCCTGTTCTTTTGGATTTGTGAGGGTTGATTTCCTGGACAACATGGGCGGTATTGAGTGGGTTTTCTTTGGTGCTCCACCGTGGCCTGTACGTGAACCGTCAGGGGAAACACCTCTTCCCTTGCCCCTCCCTCTTTCACAGGATTTCTTCTTCATTTCACTTATCCTTAAAGTACACGCTGACTGGCAGAAGTACAGTGGCAGTACAGAAATGCTATATAGTGGTGGGTGAGCGGTGTACTACTATTCCCAGCAGCGACACAGAGCACAATGCTATACAGTGGTGGGTGAGCGGTGTACTACTATTCCCAGCAGCGACACAGAGCACAATGCTATACAGTGGTGGGTGAGCGGTGTACTACTGTTCCCAGCAGCGACACAGAGCACAATGCTATACAGTGGTGGGTGAGCGGTGTACTACTGTTCCCAGCAGCGACACAGAGCACAATGCTATACAGTTGTGGGTGAGTGGTGTACTACTATTCCCAGCAGCGACACAGAGCACAATGCTATACAGTGGTGGGTGAGCGGTGTACTACTATTCCCAGCAGCGACACAGAGCACAATGCTATACAGTGGTGGGTGAGCGGTGTAATACTGTTCCCAGCAGCGACACAGAGCACAATGCTATATAGTGGTGGGTGAGCGGAGTACTACTGTTCCCAGCAGCGACACAGAGCACAATGCTATACAGTGGTGGGTGAGCGGTGTACTTCTGTTCCCAGCAGCGACACAGAGCACAATGCTATACAGTGGTGGGTGAACGGTGTACTACTATTCCCAGCAGCAACACAGAGCACAATGCTATACAGTGGTGGGTGAGCGGTGTACTACTATTCCCAGCAGTGACAAAGAGCACAATGCTATACAGTGGTGGGTGAGCGGTGTACTACTATTCCCAGCAGCGACACAGAGCACAATGCTATACAGTGGTGGGTGAGCGGTGTAATACTGTTCCCAGCAGCGACACAGAGCACAATGCTATACAGTGGTGGGTGAGCGGTGTACTACTGTTCCCAGCAGTGACACAGAGTACAATGCTATACAGTGGTGGGGGAGCGGTGTACTACTATTCCCAGCAGCGACGCAGAGCACAATGCTATACAGTGGTGGGTGAGCGGTGTACTACTGTTCCCAGCAGCGACACAGAGCACAATGCTATACAGTGGTGGGTGAGCGGTGTACTACTATTCCCAGCAGCGACACAGAGCACAATGCTATACAGTGGTGGGTGAGCGGTGTACTACTATTCCCAGCAGTGACACAGAGCACAATGCTATACAGTGGTGGGTGAGCGGTGTACTACTATTCCCAGCAGCGACACAGAGCACAATGCTATACAGTGGTGGGTGAGCGGTGTACTACTATTCCCAGCAGCGACACAGAGCACAGTGCTATACAGTGGTGGGTGAGCGGTGTACTACTGTTCCCAGCAGCGACACAGAGCACAATGCTATACAGTGGTGGGTGAGCGGTGTACTACTATTCCCAGCAGCGACACAGAGCACAATGCTATACAGTGGTGGGTGAGCGGTGTACTACTATTCCCAGCAGCGACACAGAGCACAATGCTATACAGTGGTGGGTGAGCGGTGTACTACTGTTCCCAGCAGCGACACAAAGCACAATGCTATACAGTGGTGGGTGAGCGGTGTACTACTGTTCCCAGCAGCGACACAGAGCACAATGCTATACAGTGGTGGGTGAGCGGTGTTCTACTGTTCCCAGCAGCGACACAGAGCACAATGCTATACAGTGGTGGGTGAGCAGTGTACTACTATTTCCAGCAGCGACACAGAGCACAATGCTATACAGTGGCGGGTGAGCGGTGTACTACTGTACCCAGCAGAGACACAGAGTGGCAGTAAACACAATGCTACACAGTGGTGGGTGAGCGGTGTACACAGAGTGGCAGTAAACACAATGCTATATAGTGTGGGTGAGCGGTGTACTACTGTTCCCAGCAGCGACACAATGACTGGGGGGACCCTGGCTAGCCTGGCTGGAGAGAGAACTACCCTGCCTGCCTACCCAAAGCTAAACCCACAGACAAATGGCGGAGAAATGACGTGGATCGGGTATTTATTTACCCGAACCATGTGACCCGTTCGGCCAATCAGAGCGCGTTCGGGTCCGAACCACGTGACCCGTTCGGCCAATCACAGCGCTAGCCGAACATTCAGGGAACGTTCGGCCATGCACTCTTAGTTCGGCCATATGGCCGAACGGTTTGGCCGAACACCATCAGGTGTTCGGTCGAACTCGAACATCACCCGAACAGGGTGATGTTCTGCAGAACCCGAACAGTGGCGAACACTGTTCGCCCAACACTAATCAGGGCTTCCATCAGATCCATTACCACTTTGACTTTCTTTATGGGATGTCCACTTGTAGTGATGAAGTTTCTGCTCTTCCATTTTGGCCCCCAATCCAAAGCTATCCCATAAGCATATCTGCTGTCCGTGTAAATATTCACTGTCTTGTCCTTGGCCATATGACATGCTGTGGCCAGAGCATGTCATCTTCATGAGCTGACTTGTACGCAGGTAGAGGGCCTGCTTTAAGTACTTCATAACTCTATACTACCGCATATCTTGTATGAAACTTTCCTGTGTCATCAGTGAATCTGGAACCATCCACAAACAAAATCAGATCAGTATTTTCCAACGCTGCGTCTGACACATTAGCCAGGGGTGCCGTCTCTTCCTCTATCAGATGGAGGCAATCATGTTCAGTAGTGACACAAATGTCATTTTCTTCTCTCTCAGCCTCTCCCCCCTCAGGTAGTGGCAGGAGGGTAGCAGGGTTCAGAATGGAGCACCTGGTGATGTTGACGGTGTCCGGCAACAGTAAAGAACATTGCATGCATAGATGCCTTGCTTCTGAGAGGTGCCTTGGCTGTGTCTGTTGTAGGATAGCCTGGATGTCGTGCAGCGCTAGGATTTGAAGCTGATGTCCCAGAACTATATCAGCAGTCTTGTCCAGTAGTAGGTAGCAGGCGTGTATTGCCCGAACACAGAAAGGGGCTCCTCTAGCCACTGGATCCAGTCTGGCAGAGTAGTAACTAAGAGGTCTATGATGGTCGCCATGACTCTGTGCGAGAACTCCTGTAGCATGTCCTTTCCTTTTCATGACATAAAGGCAGAATGGCAATGAGTAGTTGGGCAGTGCCAGTGCTGGGGATGAAATGACAGCCTGTTTCCAAAAAATGGAAGTGACAGCCTGTTTCCAAAAAATGGAAGTTGGAGAGGGCTTCAGACATCAGTGTGAAGTAAACTGATGTGATACAGTTATAGAGGGGTTGCATCAGGAGAAATGCCCCTTGAATTCAGGCCCTGCAGTATGAGATGAGGCCTAAGATAGCATGTAACTTTCTTGCACTTGATGGGGGCGTCAGTGCTGATACAACCAGCTTCCTCTCTTCTGTCAAGTGTTTTATTCCATGACTGATACAAAGTCCTAGGAACACTATCTTCCCTTGAACCCACTGTACTTTTTCTTTGCATACCTTGCATCCTTGATCTGCCAAAAATCGTAGAAGTGAGATGGTGAGGGCTTCTCCCTCTTCTTGAGATGAACAACACAGGAGCAAATCATCTACAAACTGCAGCAATGTAACTTCTGGGTGTTTATCAGTACACATTTCAAGGATTGAAGACATAGCTTTGTTGAACTGGGAGAGACTGTTCTGGGCCCCTTGTGGCATAACAGTCCATGTGTATTGCTTTCCAGCATGTGTAAAGGCAAATAGGTACTGGCTGTTGGGATGCAATGGCAATGAAAAAAACACTTTTGTGCCATAGACAATGGATACTGTGGTTTCCGTGGTAACATAGCACCAGGCTTGAGAGTGACTTGAACTGGCTGAACTTTGAGATGACGTATGTCTTCTGGGCCTGTTGCCCACACTTCAGGTGGTATTTGCTCCAGCGCATATGCAGGGAATCGGCCGATGATTGTGGTACTTCAGACTCCAGCATAAGTGCAGCAGCTATTATCACAGTTTCTTCCAACAAGAAAGGAGAATTTAACTTCACAGTACCATCTGGGCTGAATTGTATTTCAGCCTGCATTTTCTTCAGCAGATCACTGCCAAGAAGATTGATGGGGCAGCTATGGGAGACCAGAAACTGGGCTACAAGTGGGGCTATCGGTTGTGGACCAGCATACAGTGGGGGGTGGGGTGGAATGGATTCATTTGGCGGAAACCCTGCAGACAGTGCAGAATCAACAGGATTTTGAGGGTCTTGCCATGCCTGAGAAGGGTCTGTTCTGCTATTTTTACTTGGACATTCTCATCTAAAATGACCCCGGCCCCCACAATTATGACAAACTATAGACTTGTGAGCATTAGATCTCTTGTTGGGGAATCCTCGAGCAACTGGCCATGATTCAATCCCTAGAGGGGAATTCTCACCCAAATAAATGGTAGCAGTCTGGCAATGTAGGCCAGCTGCCTCTATTCCTCTGGTTATCAGTACAAGTGTATCAAGGGGCAAGGTTCGGTACTCTGGGCAAGCAAGTTTAAGAGACTTGTGTACAGAATCAGGGATGGTCATTGTAAGCATAGCATATACATTATCTGCCATTTTGTATTCCGTCCGCCATGTTAAGTTCTAAGCTTCCAAACTAGATATCTCTAGCTCATAGCTTAAATATCAAGGAACATATTTCACCAGGCACTTCATTCTCACTTCTGCATTTTCTGTCTATATCTGGCTTTTACGGGGAATACCCTAACCACATCGGCTCAGCCAAAACTTAAGTATGTAAATGAATGGCATCTGCATTTATGGTACAAACATGTAACTAGGTGAAAGGCCACTTATATACTGTGCCTGTGCAGCAATCATAATTTGTGTATAAAAGGATGTTTGATTCTTCGTAAACCTTAACCTGATTTTCAATTGCAAAGCTGTCTCTGTCTTTGATTTGTAGTTGACACAAGTTCACTCTCTGGTACCAGATAGAAATCACAGATTATTTCTAGGTCATCCCCGATGGCCAATTGGTCTGAAGGTTCAATTCCTTTCAGTCGTAGTCAGCCAACTAATCTACGCTGGAACTGTGCGTAGTTTTACGCAATTACGATTCACCAAACTATGGCTTCGAAATAAAATATTCGCTTCATATGCATTTCGTAGACTACGCATTAAAATACGCATTTACGCGTAGTGAGAAGCATATTGTATGCGGATGCTTATGCTCGTATGTAGAAAATTTTATGCATTAATTCCTTTTTAAATGCTTGTACCGGGAACTCTTCTATGCGTACATTCCCCTTTCCAATGCGTAAATTTGTAAGCATACAATCGCACGCAGAAAATTAGACGCGAGTAACGCATTTGTAGTTCACTACGCAATACACATGTTAACTATGCATAGTGGGCGTAAGCTATGCGTAACAGTACTTTGCTATGCGTAAATTCATAAGCGTAGTTTTGAAACTTCACCTCCGAACTACTATGCGTAGATACGAACTACGATGCGTACATTCGCACTGGCGTAGTTTCTGCTCATCCCTGTACAGAATTGTACATCAGCAAATGCTGCAGCCAGTATACTAGATTGCACTGGTTTATTTTGCTGGAAACCTAAATCCCTAAAGCCTCATCTACACGCGTAGATGAGGCTCCGAAGTGCCTTATCAATCGAGCCGCTGATGCGGCTCGATTGATAAGATCCGACAGGTCGGATCTTGCTACCACCGATTCCCTGCTCGTTCCCCGCGAGGGGACAATGGCAGGGAATCGAGCGGAAGATAAGCGGCGCGGGGACAAGCGGGTATCGAGCGAGTATTGAATCCGGCGCACCCGCAGCGAGCGGGGACGCGGCAGGGACGCGGAAGAGGCGATCCAGTGGCTAATCGAGCCGCCGGATCGCCGCCTCATCTATGCGTGTAGATGAGGCTTAAAAGTTAATAGCAACCTATTGGCAATTTTTTCTGTAGATTCTCCTTTATCTTCTTTCATGTCTTGGAACATAATAGACTGACTGGCTAACTGCTTTCCAGCCCATTTATGCAATTGCTCAGTAAATTCCACCCCTGAAGGATATGTTTGTTGATATTCCTCTGAACCTGGTTAAGTTAAACCTTTCTCAATGGTAGGCCAAAAGGAGTTTCCCTAAAACTTCCAACTCCCTCAGTTCTTTCCTTACATCACTGGACATTCGCACAACCTAACACACTTCAGAAATACTATTTTCCTCTATATACAGTCAGTTGAATACTAAACACACATATTCTCTGCAAACATAAACATGTAACACGTTTTCTTAACTACATATCACTGTCCTCAATCTTTTAACCAATAAGGATTCAACAGACACACTATGAACAAATCCAGCACACAACTTATATTTATCCATGTACATTCCTCATCCAATAATATCAACTACAAACAAATACTTAAAGAGAATATGTACTGTCCGATTTGTACAATAAAAAACATACCAATCAAGTCACTGTGATCTCCTGGATTCCTCTTTGCCGTTGCCGCCGCTCCCCGCCGCAATCCTGGCTTTTAATCCTCAATTTTAGGCAGTGTTTGTGGTGATATATTGGGGTGCTTATGATGTAAGGATAACAGGAACATATTCTTTCATTTTTCTGCCTGTGTTCCATGGAGGGAGCTGTTGCCTTTGATTGCTTGGGGCAAGGAAGTGGGTATTGTCTTGACCATATGAAATGCATTGAGTTTCTGCTAATGGGATTATCTGCCTGGCTTTTTGAACTCAGGAGACGGCCCATTGTCTCAATACACAAAGCAAGCCTAGTCAGGAAAAGACTAACACATGTCAACTTGTGTTGAAGAAATGCAAACACACCCTGTAAATTACATCTATGGGAAGGGGGTTGGAAATCTCTGCAGACTTTAAAAACGGAGACAGGAAAAAGCCTTAATCAAGTTTTCACCTGGAGTTGAAAAGCCTCACTTAACAATCTCTTGATGTATAGACATTGTAACCTGGGGAAATTGGGCTAAGGAAGTCTTTTGTTGGGTGTGGGTACTATAGTGGATGTTGGATCTCTGGAAAAGGAATTGCTTTGAAATCTGTAAGTATCAAAAGGATATTTGTTGTTCTCAAGATTATGACAAGCGTTCGGTGATGTCACAAACGGGGAAAGTGCATTAGTTCCTGGGGGCTGGACATTAAATGCCCCAGGGGACACTTCGGACTATTTAAGCTGGCCCAGGACAGCCACCGGTATCTGCTCTTGGAGATAGCGCATAGCTAGAGTTGATCTCGACTTCTGGTCGAACAAGCGGCATGCTCCTGCCGACAACGTTGAGACCTTCAAGTTGGTAACGTTTTTAATCCCCATTTTTATTTTTACGCAAGTATCCGTATGTATCTTTGTAACTTTTATCTTTGTAACTTTTATCTTGTAACTTTATTACTTTGTTTTTGTACATCTTTTGTATATATTAAGTTCTGCATTGTTCTATGTTTTTAATGGAATATTAAATCATTATTTAATAAGCTTGACTTCTGCTGTGCTAAACTAACACTCATAGCCTAGAAGAGACTGAAGTGTAACCGTGTATAAGTTCATGCCTAATTGTACGCTTGAGCAACACTACCGTATGAAATTGTAATTGCATTGTGTGTATGAGGCACTTCTGCGCTCGACAGCTGAGTGGGAAGTCTAACAGTATCGTTCGGAACGACTGTTAGTGGTTTTGCTTCATTACAGCGTAAGATTTCAACTGTGCATGTTTGCGTGGCGTTCTCGTATTCGGCCTAAGCGCAAAGCTGACCCAAATACGAAAACGCGGAGTGCGTGTTGAGCACTCAACAGCTGAGTGAACGTGTCTAGCAATGGCTAGTGGTGGCAGTGGGAAGTGTTTGAGGGGTCCCAGCCTTGTTTTTAGCTTAAATAAGGCTGTTCCCCGCTTGATTAGGTCAAACCCGCAGTCGGGAACCGTATACGCAGGCGTGCCGCGGGCCGGTTCCTGACAGTGTTTACAAACAAAAAACATGGCCGCTAACCAGTAAGTGATGTATGTGTGTATATATATATATATATATATATATATCATGTCACAGTATACTATAAGTTTTTATTACATTGTGAATTAACTGCACTCCAGTCTGGAATTCTCACAGTTTCTCAGCATGACAAGCTGAAACACAGAGCAGAGGCCTGTCTGTGATAGATAAACAAAGTACACACACAGAGCCTGCAGGGGGCCTGCAGAGGGTATGCATAACTTCTCCCTATCACAGCAGAGGCAGCATTCCTCTCTGTATTGACAAAGCTTGACAAAGGAAAGAAGATTAGTTATATTACAGAGACAGTGCAACTAGAAAAGGCTGCAGTAATCCAGAGCACATTAGAACAGGTATAGGAAGTTATAGGATAGAAGAAATAAGGCTGAAAATGCTGTTACATATTTTCTTTAAAGGTGAATAAAACATTACAAATTACCAATGATTTGCATTAAAAATCAAACATATGAATCATACAGTTTATTTTCATGATATTACCATGGCTCAAGAATCACTTTATAATACATTTCTATCTTCCCATTGATAGTATTGAGAAATAGATTATCATTATAAAAAAAAGGACATTAACTGCATTTTACACTACTTTACTTCTGAGACCGATTAAAGGTATGGGCTATATAACACAACACAATTAACCTATCCAGACAATGGCAGCGATCTTCATACAAAACCCAGTATGACAGATGTTTAGGAACACAAGGTATCTGAGACCCATCTATGTAGCTACTTTTTCATATTGGTAATTCTGTCTCTCACCACTCAATCTGTCAAGATTTTCTTGAGGTGCCATCATATTTTAATAATAATATCTTTGTTGAAAGTATATTAAGATTTATCGATTAACATTGGTTCTGTGGATTTTTAACTACATGAGATACCTATTCCTACCTTAGACATCATAGCACCTATGGTAAAATATCCAGGAAAACAAACAATAACCTCTTCTTCCAGTTATTACACTACAAATTAGGGAATCTAAATGTGATATCAATTAGAGTTTAAACCACTACGATCACCAATTACCCGAGATAAAAATAGACAAATTACCGTTATAAAATTATATCTAACATATATATATTCTCTATCACCCACTGGCGTAACAATAGGGGATACCACCCCTGCCACCGCCGGGCGCGCTCAGGGACTTTTGTGGGGCAGGAGGGGTCGCTGCATAAAAGGAGAGCGCGGCCGCAGATCGGTGGGGAGGGGGAACATCCCCCCCCCCCTCCCTCACCTCGGGCTCTCCTCTCAGCGCTCCCCTTCCTGCAATCATTGGTGGCAGCGGGCAGGCAGCGGCGGCGGCAGGCTGAACACATTACCTCCTTCTTGCCGGAGGTCTTCCGATCTCTAAGAGCAACTTCCTGTTTATACAGGAAGTTGCATGAAGCTCTTAAAGATCGGAAGACCTCCGGCGAGAAGGAGGTAATATGTTCAGCCTGCCGCCACCGCTGCCTTCCCGCTGCCACCAATGATTACAGGAGGGGGAGCGCTGAGAGGAGAGCCCGGGGTGAGGGAGGGGGGGGGGGAATGTCCCCCCTCCCCACCGATCTGCGTCCATGCTCTCCTCTTATGCTGTGACCCCTCCTGCCCCACAAAAGTCACTGAGCGGGCCCTAGGGAGGTGGGGGGTGGCGGATTTCTTTTTTTGCAGGGGGGCCCGGGGATTTCTAGGTATGCCCCTGCTATCACTCCTAATTATACCAGAGAACTAGATGCAAATCAAAAACAGCATAGGTCTAAAGCTGTCAAAGGATTCTTTGAAAATTACTTCAACAAAATCTGCTTACCCTCAGACCAATTATACACACCATGTAATAAACAGTAATACATTTCATTAACCAACCTCCTCATCATATGCTTGACTAAGCTGTTGCTGAAATCTTTGGGTATCAAATGGCTGGCCAGATGACATATTCCACTGTCCTACCTCTGGAATTCTAGTTAGAGTACAATGATGTGGCTGAAATGTAATCTTAGGATGCACAACTTGGGATGAGTCTGACCTGTGACTCATAGAAGCGGCAATAGACCAACTCTGAGTAGAAGTGAGAGGGCATCCCGATACCCACTTAGAATCCAACACATCTCCACCCTCATCTGACAAATCTCCCCCTAGCATTGCTCCATAGTTTGTGTCCTCAGTTTGATGTATACATAGTGGCACAAAATAAGTTCCCTGAGGAGTCATTACTGGATATAAATTAGTTTGCTGGAAAAGGAAAGTACTGATTTTATCTGATTTTACCTGAGCTTGCTCTTGCTGTATATCAGAAACTGTTTGTTTTTCCTCAGTTACACTAACTTCCCCTTTTTCCTTCACATCCACGCTGGCATTAAACGGAGGAGGTCTTATGCTATCTTCCTCGGACTGAATACCATTTCCTCTGAAACTAAGCTGCTCATCCCCAAAACTGTATATGTATATATCAGCACTGTGGTCATAGTGCTCACTTCCCGTAGTTTTTTGCCCAGCAACAAGAAGCCCTATACCAGGCTTGTACAGTGAGTAACAATTCTGCATCTTTTAAAATACCTGTCTTGTAGGTTAAGCATTCTTCCCATAATTTAGAACTCAGTCTGCCTTGTTTATGACAATTTACAATCTTTAACAACTTTTTTGTATTTGATGTGAACACTTTACCCTGCTCCATTCTAACCCATTGGAGGGCAGTAGCTTCATTGTCTAATAGAGACACACGGGATCCCATTTTAACACTACCAGACGAACACTGACAAACCACAAATACACAAACAGCTGCACTCACCACTTAGGGCCCGTTCACATCTGAAACCGCAGAACGCCGGTGATTACCGCAAAAGCGGGAGTAAGGACACTGCCGATGGCTACAATTTTTACAAAACCGCTAGCGGTTTGCCCTGAGCAGGAATGGCGCGATTCCCGCTCAGGTGTGAATGGGCCCTTACACCTGTAACACAACTAATCTATTCACAATTTCACAGAGTACTCAAAATTAAGGCCTTTTCAATGACATACAGTATATATCTTTACAGTACAATAAATTAGTACCCAGTTAGTCAAACCTCTGAAAGTATTCAAAATCAGCTAGCCACTTCTGAATTCTTCTCCCAAGAAATAGCCCAAATAACTTTGAATACCTTCTTCTGGAAGCAAAACACCCTGTTTCACACCCAGTACCCACTACTCTGGCCCTAACAACCAACCAATTAGACCAACTAATTAACTAAACTGATTGCACAGGACCCCTGGATGCAGGAGTGAATTCTTCCCCGCAATTATGCATACATTTTTCACTAACCAACTTACAACTCAAAATTTCTTACTGCAACTTAACCTACAGCACGTGCTAACAATCAGGCCCGTTTCTAGGGCCGTGCAAGGCGTGCCATTGCCCGGGGCGGGTGAGCAGAGAGGGCGCAGCTGCGGGGGAACATATGCAGAGAGTTACGTGAAGTCACCCTGCTTGCATCCACGTGCCCTGCATATTTACTTTCTAGCCAATCCTGTGACGTCTGATGGTAACAGCGCCCCCTCCCATCGCTCCTCTTGCTACTAGCCTTTCACTCTAATCTCTGCCCTATGTACGGAGTGATAGAGCGTGGTTACGTTCTATCACTCATTTGTTACGCCCATCCCCGACGTCTGCTTGGAAGGGATCGCTGAGTGGGGCAGTTCACTGTCCAGAGGTGTAGCACGATGGCAGACAGTGCCAGTAGCACGTGAAATTAGGCAAGACAAGTCTCTATAATCCAGGCTAGTGTCTGGTCTGACGTTTCCTCCTCAGAGTTTATCGTGGCGAGCAGGGAGCAGAGAAGGAATTCCCTTCCCCCACCTTCCAGAAATCGGCATTTCTGAAGTTGAGGAGGAGAGAGCAGATGTGTATCTGCACAGCATGGGGGAGAATCAGTAAGCAGGAGTGAAAGTGAGATGGTGTTGTATCAGCATGTGCTGCAGAATGTTTGCTTATCAGTGTAGGTGCTGTAAGATGAAGTGCTGCAAGATGGGAGAAGTGTGTGTGTGTATTAGTATTAGTGACTGCTGCAAGATGGGAGAAGTGCGTGTGTGTGTGTGTGTGTGTGTGTGTGTGTGTGTGTGTGTGTGTGTGTGTGTGTGTGTGTGTATATCAGTGAGTGCTGCAAGATGGTAGAAGTGTGTGTGTATCAGTGAGTTCTGCAAGATGCAGAAGTGTGTGTATTAGTGAGTGCTACAAGATGGGAGAAACAAGTGTGTGTGTGTGTGTGTATGTGTGTGTGTGTGTGTGTGTGTGTGCATCAGTGTGAGTGCTGCAAGATGGGAGGTGTGTGTGTCTGTATCAGTGAGCGTGACTGTATTAGCAACCCGGAAATATGGGTGTCCAGGAAACCCGATAATAGAATACTGATACATTTATCGATATTCTACTATTAAAGTGTAAAAATGATCATAAAATATTGGTATGGACTACCAATATTTTACTGTAGCTAAGCTTAATCCCACGCTGAATCTTCCCATTACCGATGTCCTATCTTAACTACCCCCCCTTAACTAAACCTTGACTGTCCTCGCTGCCGCAACCAACCCTTCCTCCCCAGGGGCTACCTTTACCCTACCTACCATATCTCCCCCCCCTTTCCCGCCGGACCTCGTTGGCCCTCAACTTGATCTAACTTTCATTTTGGCCCCCTTTCTATTTGAGTTTGACACCCCTGGATTAACTGTACAAGGCACTGATGGTCTCCAGCAGGACCCTTACCAGAACGAAGAAGGTAAAATCCTAGGAGTAGTCAGAGGATGTTGAAGTATAGCACAGTCGTGACAGCAATGATTTCTGCATGTACAGAAGGGAGACCTCTTGCATGCAGTGGGGAAGGGGGGACCTTTTCTCCTGCACTGTGCTGTCATGTGTGCCCAGTGAGTGCTGGCCCTGCAGCCTGCAGGGGTAATGTAAATGTAACGTACAAGGAGTAGTGTAAGTAGCACTGTCTGTCTGTCAGCCAGGAGTCCTGTCTACCCTCTGCAGTGCTGCTGTTCTGGCTGGCTTATCCTCCCCTGATATGTATCCCCTGCTGACCTGTTCTATATCCCTCTGCTCAACTGCTGTGATGTGTAGCCCCTGCTCACCTCATGTGATGTGTACCCCCTGCTGTAATGTGTATCCCCTGCTCACCTGATGTGATATGTAGCCGCTGCTGTAATGTTTATCACCTGCTCACCTCATGTGATGTGTAGCCGCTGCTGTAATGTGCATCACCTGCTCACCTCATGTGATGTGTAGCCCCTGCTAACCTGTTGTGATGTGTAGCCCCTGCTCACCTTGATGACACAACCTGGCTGCTCTGCTAGCCTGGATCTGCTAAGCTCACTGTGATCAGCTTGTACTCTAACTCTTCATGCTGTCAGGATAGAAACACAGTTGGAAAGTTGTGAGGACCACACTGCAAGGTTGCTATGAGGACTTATTGTGTTGTGCATGGCCTAATTTCTGTAACAATTAGCACCTGATCTCACTTCTCTCTCTCTCTCTCTATCTCTCTCTCTCGCTAGCTATACTGGTGGGCATCTTATACTAAAGGGCTGCATCTGACTACCTACTTTCATCTGGCTAATTAATACTGGGGAGCATCTCTGTCCACCGCATCGGCAACAGTGTGCCCGAATCTGCGGGGGGGGGGCGCAATTTGTAGACCCTCGCCCTGGGAGCCCTATAGCCTAGAAACTGCACTGCTAACAATAGTACTGAAGGAGAAAACAAACAAATCTGAAAGGTTAGGTTAACTTTTATGAGTCAAGAATACCTCCAATATTTACTATAGGAAATATCAAGTGCTCTTTTTATCGACTCAATCCACAGAGGATATAACTTTACAACTACCAGTTTAAAGATAAAACAGCAAAGCTCCTGTGGCATTAACCACCACACAGCAGTTAGCTAACTTCCTCCACACAAATCCGCTGTTCACTAACACCTCACTTCAATCTTTAGACCTCACAAACAACTATCAAACATACAATACACATATCATATACACCACTCATACCCACACCATGGATAAATCCCTTATACAGGGTAAATTCAATTCCTGGAGCTTTAACATCCCCTGTATCGTAGGAAAGCAGTGACAATGTTCGGACTGAGACTACAGCATAGCAACAAGTTAATCAACAGGCTGAGGTAAGCATCCTTTCTTACCTACTTACAATGGGATGTGCATTCCCTGTACAGCCCAGAAAGTTGAGGCTATGTTGTTCCTCCAAAGTGTCAGACCAGAGGTGCTGCTAATCGCTCCAGGTCCCACCCAGGGACACTAAATTGATACAGCAGGGAACACCGCCTTGATGGATTTATCCAGGTGCTCTAAATTAAATATTAATATCTCTTTCTATGCATGCATTTAGAAACCTTGAATCAAAGAGACACAGAGACCATATCTATTAGATTCATAATTAACAAGTGTAATGATCGCTGCTGCAGCAGCTATTGCTGGAAGTAGTGCTGCAGCTCAGGCAGTTCTGATGTCTTTCCATGCAAGTTGCATAGCTTTGTCTGTCTTTCCCTGCTGTCAGCTTGTGACTGATTATCATTCACCTGTGTGGGAATCTGCATGTCTGCTCCCATTGGATGACCTCAGTATAAAGATCTGCTTCCTGCAGGGTTTCCTTGGGTTTTCATAGCTTCAGCTTAAGCCAGTCTTGCTGTCGCTTTAGCCCCGATCGTGTTTCTTGTTATAAAGATACTTTGCTGGTCTTTGCATCATATATTGGTTCATTGCCAATATATATGCATACCAGCACGTTTATTATTTTCCTTGTATTTGTGTTACGTGATACATCAGTGTCGCTGATGTATACGTACACGAACTGTTTATATCCTGTGTGCAGTTAGTCAGCTTTCCAGCACGTTTTGGTAGGTTGCGCGTACCGTGACCACCCGTGCTGAGGTAGTTACCCTGCTCCTGGTTCCGTTTGTGGATTGCGTTCATCTCTGCGAAGAGATAACGAATCCTTCTGAATCCTGTTCTGTTACCGTTTGTGGATTGCGTTCATCTCTGCGAAGAGATAGTGAATCCTTCTGAGTCCTGTTCCCTGTGTTACTCCATTCCTAGTCAGCGTTCCTGCTTATGTCATATATCGGTTCATTGCCGATATATACATATGTTAGTCAGACGTTACAAATAGTTTCATTGATAGCTGTAATTGTAATACGCTAGGAAAACATACTTATTGTATATTTATCTGTGTTACGTTCATCTATCTTAATCCTGCTATTTTCTGACTGTCCTGTCCTGTCTTTGTGAGGCACGCCATCGCCGCATCGCATTGGCTGCCTCATTCCAGTCTGTCTGGTTTTGGACGCTTGCTGTCGCTAAGTAGCCGCTAGCTAGCAAGCGTTCATTCTGTCTACCTGTCCTGATCTCCTCAGTTCTGGTTTATGCGCTCAGCGCTACTTGCGCTGAGACGTTATAACGATAGCATTGTTTGTGGCTGTCAGATCTGCACCGGCTCTGTGCGCCACAATCTCCTATTGGAGTCAGTCCTCCCCTCCACTATACTAGGGATAGCCTGTTTCCTGGTGCTAGTGTGTGTACCTCCTCCACGCCAGCTCATGCGTTGCATGCTGACTGTGGAGAATACACCACCAAGCCTTACATTATGAAAACCCCATTACCAATCCCCATTGTGGGGGGGATTCCCAGAAAGTATGACACTGTTAATTATGGTTCCTGTTCCTTTAAGAAATTTGAAGAACTTAGCTCTGAAACAGAAAATGAGTTTTTCTCTGAATGTGCCAGGTTCCTGACCAATCCTGATCTCCAAGCGACTCCTGTTTCAACCTGGGCACTCCAACTAAGTTATATTTTGTTTAAAGGGGAATTATTCCAGTGGGCATTTGATGTTCTCAATCATTCCGATTTGAAAGATAGACCGCTGGAATTTCTAGCGTTTGTGATCCATAACTGGTTGCGCATAGATCCATTGCTTTTTCCTCTTAATGAACTCCTGGCAGCAGGCCAATCAGCTGCTCCTTCAATTGCTTGCAAGAATGAGCAGCAAGCAGAAAGTGTTACTGATAATTTTCCTGCAGCTTTGAATAAATCACCAAAAACCGCAAGGTCAAAGGCAAAACGCAAACGTTCTAAGAAACGTGTCCAATCTGCAGAATCGTTATCCTTAGCGACTGAGACCTATAATGAGATTCTGCCATTAACAGATAATGAAATGCAATTGTCTTTCAGGGGAGTTAAATGGACTTATGAAACTACTAATGAACTTTCCTCCCTGGCTAGGGAAAATAAAGATTTTTGTTTAAAAGAATTATCTGAGTATGATTATGATGAGATATTACAGAGTATTGAACAAATCAACTTATTTGTGAACCAAGGGAAGTTTGCATACACTACAGTTCAACACTTGCTACAGGTATTGGAGATTCTTAAGAATAAGGAATCTGCCAATCACCTGCTAATTAACCCTATACATGTGCCTGCCACAATCATATCTGCAGACTGTGATCAGCCTAAATGTTTCGCTGTTAAGTATGCATGGGATCCTCCATTCGAGAGGGGAGAGATGGAAGCCCTGGTCTGTGAATGGAAGAATAATTCAAGTTCATTTTGTCAATTTTACAGTGCAAAAAGTGAAATGGTATTGAACGCATGCATTAAGTCAGCCTATAACCTAATAGAGGCTGGTGTGTGTAGGTATGACTGTGTGGCTCCCTTGATTGATGTGTGGGAACTGATTTTGGATGATTTTTATGTGACTCCGAATTCGCAAATTTGGCGTTCTGACCCGCCTGCTTCAGCACCTTTGGCTGATTCAGCAGGTGATTCGGAGCTCTTTTTGTGTGAAATTGAAGTTCCTGCAATTCCACCCTGTACCATGGATAACTCAGTGTTACTTCCCAGTAAAACAGAAGCCACTGATACATTCTTAACCTTGCCCTGCGCAAATTTCTCAGCAGAGAATCCAGAGGTCCTGCTGACTTCCGAGTCCAGCCTAGCCAGTACTCATGACTCTTTGTTTAGTGAAACAGACACCAGAAAAATCTTGCCTGTCTCTGCAAACACTTCTGCAGAAATTACCTGTGTTAATAAAGTTCAACTCCTGTCTGATCCAGCAGATGCCAATAGATGCACTACATCAGTTTCCGAGTCCCAGCAATCCTGTCTAGTAAACTCAGAACCCCAGCATCTGAATTTTCCAATTTTACAAATGAATGGTGATTCAGATGCGCAAACATTGTGTCTTGATCTTCCTGTTTCTACACCTCGCTCTAGTTTCGTGAATAGCTCAGAGCATCTGCTATGTGAACCTGAAATCGCAGAATTATTACCTTGTTCAGAAAATTTTCCAATAAATTTGCCCTGTACCATGAATTGTGCAGTAGATCTCTCCAATGAAACTCAGGTCACAGAATCATTATGCTGTCCAGCAGGTGCTTCCATGGTTTTGCCCTGCAATATGGACTGTTCAGTGATCCTGTCCAGTGAAGCTGTGGTCGCAGAGTCTTATGCTTCACCCAGTACTTTGGATACTTTAAACCCTCTAGCAGAGGAGGCTGAAGCACTGCTTACCTCAGTTGGTGTTGCAGTAATATTCACTTGTCTAGCAGCTGTTTTGGAATTACAGTCTGCTCTAATAAAACTTGATGAATTTCTGCCCAGCAAAGCAGAAGCCATTGAAATATTGTCCTCTTCAGCAAGTGTGTCAGATACCTTGCCCTGTACACAGTCTGATTTAACCAATGTTGTTGAGTCCCTCTCCAGTGTTGTAACAGCCGAGGAACTCCAGCCCTGTCCTCTGAATGTTTCAGAAGTCTTGCCCTGTAACATGGATAATTCTGATTCTCTGGTCAAAATAATAGAAATCTCAGAATTTCAGTCCGGTCTGATGTGTGTTCCTGAAACCCAGCCCTGTATCCTGAAAGATTCTGGTTCTCTGGCCGCTGTGGCAGAGGTTCCAGAGTCCCCTTCCTGTCCAGGGAATTCCTCAGTTTTGCCTAGTCCAGTGGGGGCTGCTGCAATGCTGACTTGTTCTGCAGCGCCTCATGAGCTCCAATCCAGTGTATTAGATGAGTCTCTGTCCAGTCCAGAGGTAGTTGTGGAGTCCCTATCTGGTTCAGTGCATACATCAGAAGATTTGTCCTGTCTTGTTAGTGCCCCTGAATCTGATTTGTTACTGACTTTGCTGGAATCAGCGACATCTAAGTCTGATCCTGCATTCTCGTGTAAAAATCCAGTAGTTGCGAAGTCTAGTCATGATGATTTTTTTTTGGCCAGTCCTGGTTTTGGTCCTGTCTTGGCTGACCCTGAGGCTCACAGTTCCTTGACATGCCCAGAGGTTTCTCTTGTGCCAGTGTGCCCAGATGTTCTTTGTGTGCCAGAATGCCCAAGTGTGTTTAAGGTGTTAGCGTGCTCTGATGCTTCCTTAGTGGGAACATGTTCTGATGTTGCCAGTCTGCCTGCATGCCCAGAGATGGTTCTGGTCCCTGAAAGCCCTGATATTGATGTTTGTCCTTGTGGCCCTGACTCGGGAATTGCCCTAGGTTCCATAGGGGTTCTTGATAGTTCTCCATGTGAGCCTAAGGGGCATTCTGACCTATGGGGATCTCTTTGGAGCTTCAAGGTGTTCTGGGAGGTCTCTGAGAAAACTTGTCCTGGTGCCTTGGACTGGTTCAACAGTAGGTTTTGTCTTGGTAAAGACAGTACCGGTGGGCATTGCAAAGGCTTTGGCGTTTCTGAACTGTTCCTGGAAGGCGGTGGGTATCGCTCAGGGAGTTTCGGAGGGCTTTCTTCTGGAAATCATGGTTCTGATGGGTGTCACACTGGGGCTTGTAGTACTGATGGGCATGGTTCTGTAGGTTCTGGTTCTGATGGGTCCAGTCTTGTGGGGACTGATTCTGGAATTCGGTCTTGCCGGGCTGTCCCGGTCATCATGAATTATCAGTCAGACTGTTTTGTTGGAAATTTCAGTTTTGAAAAGCGTCTGGAATCCGCTTTTAAAGGCGGGGGTACTGTAATGATCGCTGCTGCAGCAGCTATTGCTGGAAGTAGTGCTGCAGCTCAGGCAGTTCTGATGTCTTTCCATGCAAGTTGCATAGCTTTGTCTGTCTTTCCCTGCTGTCAGCTTGTGACTGATTATCATTCACCTGTGTGGGAATCTGCATGTCTGCTCCCATTGGATGACCTCAGTATAAAGATCTGCTTCCTGCAGGGTTTCCTTGGGTTTTCATAGCTTCAGCTTAAGCCAGTCTTGCTGTCGCTTTAGCCCCGATCGTGTTTCTTGTTATAAAGATACTTTGCTGGTCTTTGCATCATATATTGGTTCATTGCCAATATATATGCATACCAGCACGTTTATTATTTTCCTTGTATTTGTGTTACGTGATACATCAGTGTCGCTGATGTATACGTACACGAACTGTTTATATCCTGTGTGCAGTTAGTCAGCTTTCCAGCACGTTTTGGTAGGTTGCGCGTACCGTGACCACCCGTGCTGAGGTAGTTACCCTGCTCCTGGTTCCGTTTGTGGATTGCGTTCATCTCTGCGAAGAGATAACGAATCCTTCTGAATCCTGTTCTGTTACCGTTTGTGGATTGCGTTCATCTCTGCGAAGAGATAGCGAATCCTTCTGAGTCCTGTTCCCTGTGTTACTCCATTCCTAGTCAGCGTTCCTGCTTATGTCATATATCGGTTCATTGCCGATATATACATATGTTAGTCAGACGTTACAAATAGTTTCATTGATAGCTGTAATTGTAATACGCTAGGAAAACATACTTATTGTATATTTATCTGTGTTACGTTCATCTATCTTAATCCTGCTATTTTCTGACTGTCCTGTCCTGTCTTTGTGAGGCACGCCATCGCCGCATCGCATTGGCTGCCTCATTCCAGTCTGTCTGGTTTTGGACGCTTGCTGTCGCTAAGTAGCCGCTAGCTAGCAAGCGTTCATTCTGTCTACCTGTCCTGATCTCCTCAGTTCTGGTTTATGCGCTCAGCGCTACTTGCGCTGAGACGTTATAACGATAGCATTGTTTGTGGCTGTCAGATCTGCACCGGCTCTGTGCGCCACAATCTCCTATTGGAGTCAGTCCTCCCCTCCACTATACTAGGGATAGCCTGTTTCCTGGTGCTAGTGTGTGTACCTCCTCCACGCCAGCTCATGCGTTGCATGCTGACTGTGGAGAATACACCACCAAGCCTTACATTATGAAAACCCCATTACCAATCCCCATTGTGGGGGGGATTCCCAGAAAGTATGACACTGTTAATTATGGTTCCTGTTCCTTTAAGAAATTTGAAGAACTTAGCTCTGAAACAGAAAATGAGTTTTTCTCTGAATGTGCCAGGTTCCTGACCAATCCTGATCTCCAAGCGACTCCTGTTTCAACCTGGGCACTCCAACTAAGTTATATTTTGTTTAAAGGGGAATTATTCCAGTGGGCATTTGATGTTCTCAATCATTCCGATTTGAAAGATAGACCGCTGGAATTTCTAGCGTTTGTGATCCATAACTGGTTGCGCATAGATCCATTGCTTTTTCCTCTTAATGAACTCCTGGCAGCAGGCCAATCAGCTGCTCCTTCAATTGCTTGCAAGAATGAGCAGCAAGCAGAAAGTGTTACTGATAATTTTCCTGCAGCTTTGAATAAATCACCAAAAACCGCAAGGTCAAAGGCAAAACGCAAACGTTCTAAGAAACGTGTCCAATCTGCAGAATCGTTATCCTTAGCGACTGAGACCTATAATGAGATTCTGCCATTAACAGATAATGAAATGCAATTGTCTTTCAGGGGAGTTAAATGGACTTATGAAACTACTAATGAACTTTCCTCCCTGGCTAGGGAAAATAAAGATTTTTGTTTAAAAGAATTATCTGAGTATGATTATGATGAGATATTACAGAGTATTGAACAAATCAACTTATTTGTGAACCAAGGGAAGTTTGCATACACTACAGTTCAACACTTGCTACAGGTATTGGAGATTCTTAAGAATAAGGAATCTGCCAATCACCTGCTAATTAACCCTATACATGTGCCTGCCACAATCATATCTGCAGACTGTGATCAGCCTAAATGTTTCGCTGTTAAGTATGCATGGGATCCTCCATTCGAGAGGGGAGAGATGGAAGCCCTGGTCTGTGAATGGAAGAATAATTCAAGTTCATTTTGTCAATTTTACAGTGCAAAAAGTGAAATGGTATTGAACGCATGCATTAAGTCAGCCTATAACCTAATAGAGGCTGGTGTGTGTAGGTATGACTGTGTGGCTCCCTTGATTGATGTGTGGGAACTGATTTTGGATGATTTTTATGTGACTCCGAATTCGCAAATTTGGCGTTCTGACCCGCCTGCTTCAGCACCTTTGGCTGATTCAGCAGGTGATTCGGAGCTCTTTTTGTGTGAAATTGAAGTTCCTGCAATTCCACCCTGTACCATGGATAACTCAGTGTTACTTCCCAGTAAAACAGAAGCCACTGATACATTCTTAACCTTGCCCTGCGCAAATTTCTCAGCAGAGAATCCAGAGGTCCTGCTGACTTCCGAGTCCAGCCTAGCCAGTACTCATGACTCTTTGTTTAGTGAAACAGACACCAGAAAAATCTTGCCTGTCTCTGCAAACACTTCTGCAGAAATTACCTGTGTTAATAAAGTTCAACTCCTGTCTGATCCAGCAGATGCCAATAGATGCACTACATCAGTTTCCGAGTCCCAGCAATCCTGTCTAGTAAACTCAGAACCCCAGCATCTGAATTTTCCAATTTTACAAATGAATGGTGATTCAGATGCGCAAACATTGTGTCTTGATCTTCCTGTTTCTACACCTCGCTCTAGTTTCGTGAATAGCTCAGAGCATCTGCTATGTGAACCTGAAATCGCAGAATTATTACCTTGTTCAGAAAATTTTCCAATAAATTTGCCCTGTACCATGAATTGTGCAGTAGATCTCTCCAATGAAACTCAGGTCACAGAATCATTATGCTGTCCAGCAGGTGCTTCCATGGTTTTGCCCTGCAATATGGACTGTTCAGTGATCCTGTCCAGTGAAGCTGTGGTCGCAGAGTCTTATGCTTCACCCAGTACTTTGGATACTTTAAACCCTCTAGCAGAGGAGGCTGAAGCACTGCTTACCTCAGTTGGTGTTGCAGTAATATTCACTTGTCTAGCAGCTGTTTTGGAATTACAGTCTGCTCTAATAAAACTTGATGAATTTCTGCCCAGCAAAGCAGAAGCCATTGAAATATTGTCCTCTTCAGCAAGTGTGTCAGATACCTTGCCCTGTACACAGTCTGATTTAACCAATGTTGTTGAGTCCCTCTCCAGTGTTGTAACAGCCGAGGAACTCCAGCCCTGTCCTCTGAATGTTTCAGAAGTCTTGCCCTGTAACATGGATAATTCTGATTCTCTGGTCAAAATAATAGAAATCTCAGAATTTCAGTCCGGTCTGATGTGTGTTCCTGAAACCCAGCCCTGTATCCTGAAAGATTCTGGTTCTCTGGCCGCTGTGGCAGAGGTTCCAGAGTCCCCTTCCTGTCCAGGGAATTCCTCAGTTTTGCCTAGTCCAGTGGGGGCTGCTGCAATGCTGACTTGTTCTGCAGCGCCTCATGAGCTCCAATCCAGTGTATTAGATGAGTCTCTGTCCAGTCCAGAGGTAGTTGTGGAGTCCCTATCTGGTTCAGTGCATACATCAGAAGATTTGTCCTGTCTTGTTAGTGCCCCTGAATCTGATTTGTTACTGACTTTGCTGGAATCAGCGACATCTAAGTCTGATCCTGCATTCTCGTGTAAAAATCCAGTAGTTGCGAAGTCTAGTCATGATGATTTTTTTTTGGCCAGTCCTGGTTTTGGTCCTGTCTTGGCTGACCCTGAGGCTCACAGTTCCTTGACATGCCCAGAGGTTTCTCTTGTGCCAGTGTGCCCAGATGTTCTTTGTGTGCCAGAATGCCCAAGTGTGTTTAAGGTGTTAGCGTGCTCTGATGCTTCCTTAGTGGGAACATGTTCTGATGTTGCCAGTCTGCCTGCATGCCCAGAGATGGTTCTGGTCCCTGAAAGCCCTGATATTGATGTTTGTCCTTGTGGCCCTGACTCGGGAATTGCCCTAGGTTCCATAGGGGTTCTTGATAGTTCTCCATGTGAGCCTAAGGGGCATTCTGACCTATGGGGATCTCTTTGGAGCTTCAAGGTGTTCTGGGAGGTCTCTGAGAAAACTTGTCCTGGTGCCTTGGACTGGTTCAACAGTAGGTTTTGTCTTGGTAAAGACAGTACCGGTGGGCATTGCAAAGGCTTTGGCGTTTCTGAACTGTTCCTGGAAGGCGGTGGGTATCGCTCAGGGAGTTTCGGAGGGCTTTCTTCTGGAAATCATGGTTCTGATGGGTGTCACACTGGGGCTTGTAGTACTGATGGGCATGGTTCTGTAGGTTCTGGTTCTGATGGGTCCAGTCTTGTGGGGACTGATTCTGGAATTCGGTCTTGCCGGGCTGTCCCGGTCATCATGAATTATCAGTCAGACTGTTTTGTTGGAAATTTCAGTTTTGAAAAGCGTCTGGAATCCGCTTTTAAAGGCGGGGGTACTGTAATGATCGCTGCTGCAGCAGCTATTGCTGGAAGTAGTGCTGCAGCTCAGGCAGTTCTGATGTCTTTCCATGCAAGTTGCATAGCTTTGTCTGTCTTTCCCTGCTGTCAGCTTGTGACTGATTATCATTCACCTGTGTGGGAATCTGCATGTCTGCTCCCATTGGATGACCTCAGTATAAAGATCTGCTTCCTGCAGGGTTTCCTTGGGTTTTCATAGCTTCAGCTTAAGCCAGTCTTGCTGTCGCTTTCGCCCCGATCGTGTTTCTTGTTATAAAGATACTTTGCTGGTCTTTGCATCATATATTGGTTCATTGCCAATATATATGCATACCAGCACGTTTATTATTTTCCTTGTATTTGTGTTACGTGATACATCAGTGTCGCTGATGTATACGTACACGAACTGTTTATATCCTGTGTGCAGTTAGTCAGCTTTCCAGCACGTTTTGGTAGGTTGCGCGTACCGTGACCACCCGTGCTGAGGTAGTTACCCTGCTCCTGGTTCCGTTTGTGGATTGCGTTCATCTCTGCGAAGAGATAACGAATCCTTCTGAATCCTGTTCTGTTACCGTTTGTGGATTGCGTTCATCTCTGCGAAGAGATAGTGAATCCTTCTGAGTCCTGTTCCCTGTGTTACTCCATTCCTAGTCAGCGTTCCTGCTTATGTCATATATCGGTTCATTGCCGATATATACATATGTTAGTCAGACGTTACAAATAGTTTCATTGATAGCTGTAATTGTAATACGCTAGGAAAACATACTTATTGTATATTTATCTGTGTTACGTTCATCTATCTTAATCCTGCTATTTTCTGACTGTCCTGTCCTGTCTTTGTGAGGCACGCCATCGCCGCATCGCATTGGCTGCCTCATTCCAGTCTGTCTGGTTTTGGACGCTTGCTGTCGCTAAGTAGCCGCTAGCTAGCAAGCGTTCATTCTGTCTACCTGTCCTGATCTCCTCAGTTCTGGTTTATGCGCTCAGCGCTACTTGCGCTGAGACGTTATAACGATAGCATTGTTTGTGGCTGTCAGATCTGCACCGGCTCTGTGCGCCACAATCTCCTATTGGAGTCAGTCCTCCCCTCCACTATACTAGGGATAGCCTGTTTCCTGGTGCTAGTGTGTGTACCTCCTCCACGCCAGCTCATGCGTTGCATGCTGACTGTGGAGAATACACCACCAAGCCTTACAACAAGTGTGTTTATTGGGACTCAGCCCTTGATTTTATAGATTACTTGACGTTACAATTAATGTTTATTCATTTGAGGGACGGGTTATGGTTAGTAGAGGGTGTACATAATTAACCACATGCCGACCGCGCACGCATAACGCGCGTCGGCAAAGTGGCTCCTGTAGGACCAGGCACGCACATCTGCGTCGCCAGGTTCCCGGTAATTAATGAGCGATCGCGCGGCGGGAGCCGCGCGATCGCTGTGTCACGTGGTGCCGCCCCCTTGTGACTACAACCCGCCGGCCAATCCGCAGCGCCGGCGGGTTGTAAAATTTCAAACCAGCCACTTAAAAACGTATGATACAGTTTGTTTACCTAACAAACTGTATTATACTGCCTGCCTCCCCGCTGGTGGTCACACTTAGCGATCGACCACCGGCGAGGAGAGCAGGCATAGTGAGTCACACACCGCACACGTTAGGAGCCCCACAGACCCCCCCGATCACCCGCAGCACCCATCAGACACCCCCCTGTACCCCCCTGCAGCACGCAGCTTAGACCCAACCACCCCCCATATCACCCATCAATCAATCCCTGACACCACCTGTCACTCCTATCAATCAGATCAGACCCCCAACTACCCCTTAGGGTTATCTGATCACCCCCCACCCCTTCAGATCTCCCCCCCCCCCCCCTGTATACTGCATATCTCTATCTCCCTCTAATAGCCCACTGATCAGTTGTCAATCACCTATCAGTCACCTGTCAATCAACCCTTGTCACCACCTGCCACTGCCCCACATCAGATCAGACCCCCCACTGCCCCTTAGGGACTTCTGATCACCCACCCACCCTTTCAGATCCCCCCGAGACCCCCCCCTGATCACATCAGCAGTCCATTGTTTACATCTTTTTTTCCCTGTAAAAACCCACTTATCACCCATCAATAACCCATCTATCACCCCCTGTCAACACCTGTCACTCCCATCCATCAGATTAGACCCCCAACTACCCCTTAGGGGTATCTGATCACCCACCCACCCCTTCAGATCTCCCCCACCCCTGACCCCCCCCTGTATACTATCTATCTCCCTGTAATCGCCCACTGATCAGCTGTCAATCACCTATCAGTCACCTGTCAATCATCCCTTGTCACCACCTGTCACTGCCCCACATCAGATCAGACCTCCAACTGCCCCGGGGCTTCTGATCACCCACCCTTTCAGATCCCCCCGAGACACCCCCCCCCCCCCCGATCACATCAGCAGTCCATTGTTTGCATCGGTTTTTCCCTGCTGTAAACACCCACTTATCACCCGTCAATAACCCATCTATCACCCCTTGTCACCACCTGTCACTCCTATCCATCAGATCAGACCCCCAACTACCCCTTAGGGGCTTCTGATCACCCACCCCCTCAGATCCTCCCCACACCTTACTAGTGCATTGCTTGCGTATATTCTCCCCCCTACCATTGTGTATCTTATCTCCTGCCTGTAAGGCTTAATTGTGCTTTGTTTGGCTACAATTGTCTCAATTGTACTGTGATTGGCATCGATTGTCGTGTGATTGGCTTCGATTGTCACGTAATTGGTTTTCGATTGTCGTGTGATTGGCTTCAATTGCCCTGATTGGTTTTGATTGTGCCAATTGCCCTCTGATTGGCTGTTTTGCCCTGTGTCTCGATTGTCTCAATTGCCCTGTGATTAGCATCGATTGTCGTGTGATTGGCTTCGATTGTCACGTAATTGGTTTTCGATTGTCGTGTTATTGGATTCAATTGCTCCTTGATTGGCTTTGATTGCGCAGATTGCTGTAATTGTGTTGTAATTGCCTCGTGATTGTTTTTGATTATTTGTGATTACTCTCTGATCCCCCAACCCCAACCCCCCCTCACCGTCACTATCTAAAAACAGTGATCAGTGAAAACTGTCACTTTTTTAGTATCACTAGTGGTACCAGTTAGGCCAGTTAGCTAGGCAAAAGGGTTGTTAGTGTCAGTTAGTGCTCAGCCCACTGCACCACAGTCACTAATTAGCGTCATCACTGTCGCTAATCAGCATTGGTACTATATAGTATCTGTAAGTGATCATTAGTGATCACAGTCAGATCTATATTAGGGTCACTAGGATCCACAAAAAAACGCAGTGTTTGCCCGATCAGACCTGATCGTTCGCCTGCACTGCGTTCAGCCCGCCCCACCGCAGTGACAGAAATTTATTTTTTCTGATCACTGCAAAAAACACTGTACACTAGCTGTGGCACTGTAAACAGCAGTTTTGATTTTTTTTTTAATCAAAACTCAGTGACCACAGCTTTCTACCTCTCAAGTACTCCATTTCGCTAGGTAGGTGCTCTTTTTCCTGGGTAGTCTCAGAGGAATACCTCCTAAATTTAGCAGGCCACCATGGCAAAAAAGAGGTTTTCCAATGAAGACATCTACAGGTACATGGGCCAGTCGGATGAGGATGATTGGGTCGACTTATTCGACGAATCTTCTGGTTCAGAGTACGATCCTGTAGACAGCAGTGGCTCTCTGACCGATAGTTCCGATGACGAGGTTGAGGTCCCGGCTAGAGCCAGGCGTACCACACCCCATGTCACTGGACTGCAGGTGGCGGAAGATCAGTCTCAAGGGCAGCAGAGTGATGCTGGCGCTGATCTGATTTTTCTTGGTGAGGCATGCACCAGCAGCGCAGCATCTCCTGGACCTCTCAACACCAGTACTTCCGTAGAAGACCCTGGTGAAGTGGCGAACACCAGGCCGGAAGTAGAAACTGGTTCGGTGGTACGTGAATTAAGACCCGATTCGCAGCCACCAAGTAGACGGGCCCGTACTCCCATTAGTTTTCCAGAGGTGCTGGCAAACCCTGATTGGCATTCCCCTGATCCCGCCGCACCCGTACTGCCCCCTTTCACCGCCCAGTCTGGAGTCCAGGTGGAGACAGTTGAACTAGGATCGGCCCTAGACTTTTTTGAACTGTTCCTCACCCAGGATCTCCTTGACTTAATTGTGGCTGAGACCAACCGTTATGCCACACAATTTATAACCGCCAATCCGACAAGCTGCCACGCCCAGCCTTTTCGGTGGAAACCACTCCAAGTTTCCGAACTTAAAATTTTTTTGGGCCTTCTCCTCAACATGGGTATTACAAAAAAAAATGTATTGCGCTCTTATTGGTCTACACGCCCAATACATAACATGCCCGTGTTCTCTGCTGCCATGTCCAGGGCGCGATTTGAGATCATCCTGCGCTTCCTGCATTTCAATGACAACGACACCTGTCATGCAAGAGGCCACCCAGCTTATGACCGGCTCTACAAAATTCGGCCCCTCATAGACCACCTGTCATCCACATTTGCAGATGCTTATACCCCTGAACAGAACATCTGTGTAGACGAGTCCCTCGTACATTTTACCGGGCGCCTTGGCATCAAACAGTACATCCCAAGCAAGCGCGCCCGGTATGGGGTGAAACTGTATAAGCTCTGTGATAGGGCCACAGGCTATACATCTCGTTTTAGGGTCTATGAGGGAAAAGACTCAAAATTGGAGCCGGTCGGATGTCCTGACTACCTGGGGAGCAGTGGAAAGATTGTGTGGGACTTGGTGTCACCCTTGTTCCAGAAGGGGTACCATCTTTATGTGGACAACTTTTACACAAGTGTGGCCCTCTTTCAGCACTTAAAGTTAGAAGGAATCCGATGCTGTGGCACCGTGCGGCCTAGCCGCCGGGGCTTCCCCCAACGGCTCGTTAACACCAGACTTCAGCGGGGGGAGAGGGCTGCCTTGTGTACTGATGACTTGCTCTCGGTGAAATGGAAGGACAAGAGGGACGTTTACCTTCTGTCTACCATTCACACAGACACGACAGTACAAATTACACGGGCAACAGAGGTCATTGAAAAGCCCCTCGCCATCCATAGCTATAATGCCAACATGGGAGGGGTGGACTTCAATGACCAGATGTTAGGGCCCTATTTAATTTCCCGGAAAACCAGACGCTGGTATAAGAAAGTGTCTGTGTATTTAATTCAATTGGCGATGTACAACAGCTTTGTTCTCTACAGTAAGGCTGGGAGAACTGGATCTTTCCTTCAATTCCAGGAAGAGATCGTTTCGGCACTCCTGTATCCAGAAGGTGCCAGAGCCCAACCCCCAAATGCAACTAGCCGGCTGCATGGAAGGCATTACGCCTACACGATTCCCAGTACCCCAACTCAACGCAACCCCAGAAAAAGATGTCGTGTCTGCAGCAAGGCTGGAATAAGGCGTGACACCCCCGTTTACTGTCCCTCCTGTCCTGACCAGCCTGGCCTATGCCTAGGGGAGTGTTATGAGAGGTACCACGAGAAGTCACACTTTTAGAACCTAGGGAACTACAGACACAGCAGTAGGCACACAAGGGTCTCTCAGTGCTATTTCACACTGGCGCGATGCGTTAGGGCAAATTGCCTAGCAAAAGTCACACTTTGCGGTCCCCCCCTACGCCGGAAGTGCTTGACTTAACGCTAGTGCATGCCTACGTTACTGCGTGGCTTCTGCGGCAATTTGGGTCGGCCCGGAAGTCATGTTAGTCTACGGCGACGCAGTTAATTACTAGGCCGAATGCTACTCTTGTGGTATTCCCTGAAGATCTATTTTGGGCGAGACGGTGCGGCGGGCTCGACCGACCGGATAGGCCAGTATGCAGTGTGAACCCAAACATCAGGTTTTGAGAGATCCAAATACACTGGCCTGCCAGAAACCTCTCCTTTCACTTGGGACAGAATGCATAATGTACTTCGCCACATATCTGTGCGATTTGCACTTTGCACATTGACCCATGGGGGAGGAGAAGTTTATCCTCAGCTCGCAGGTAAAAAAAAAAAAAAAAAAAACAGGTAAGCAAAAAAGTTAATATTTGGTTACCAATGTTATTGTTTGGTTTGAACATATTTAATAAAGTTTAAAAAGTTAATGTTATTGAAGTGCTTTGCTGCTTGCTTGCTTTTTTTTTTTTTTTTTTTTTTTTCCTTCTTCTCTCTTTTTTTCCAACCGACCAATCAGCTGCAGCACTGATGATGCATCCTGACAGAAGCATTGCGCTTCTGTCAGGTTACACAAAATCGGTGCATGCAGCGCTGTAGGACGAGATTTCTCCTCCACAGTAAAAGAGATACGTTTGCCGAGACATATGGGCCAAGGTGTGGTGTTGGGGATTCATATGCTTTGGCAAGCACTTTGTATCAAAAAAGAACTCAAGCAATGATTTCTCCATTCACATCGATCAATGTGGATGAATAAATCAGGATTGCCTGGGCATATGAGCTGGTGGGTTTGGATTTTTGGGGTGGCAGCTCCTATGTCCAGGCGGACACCTTCCCCTCTTTTTTGTTTTGTTTTTTTCGTTTTTCTTCGCTCTTTTTTTCTATCCAGACCGACCGACCGACCGACCGACCAATCAGCTGCAGCACTGATGGTGCATCCTGACAGAAGCATTGCGCTTCTGTCAGGTTACACAAAATCAGTGCATGCAGCGCTGTAGGACGAGATTTCTCCTCCACAGTAAAAAAGATACGTTTGCCGAGGCATATGGGCCAAGGTGTGGTGTTGGGGATTCATATGCTTTGGCAAGCACTTTGTATCAAAAAAGAACTCAAGCAATGATTTCTCCATTCACATCGATCAATGTGGATGAATAAATCAGGATTGCCTGGGCATACGAGCTGGTGGGTTTGGATTTTTGGGGTGGCAGCTCCTATGTCCAGGCGGACACCTTCCCCTCCTTTTTGTTTTGTTTTTTCGTTTTTCTTCTCTCTTTTTTTTCTATCCAGACCGACCGACCGACTGACCGACCAATCAGCTGCAGCACTGATGGTGCATCCTGACAGAAGCATTGCGCTTCTGTCAGGTTACACAAAATCAGTGCATGCAGCGCTGTAGGACGAGATTTCTCCTCCACAGTAAAAAAGATACGTTTGCCGAGGCATATGGGCCGAGGAGCGGTGTTGGGGTTCATATGCTTTGGCAAGCACTTTGTATCAAAAAAGAACTCAAGCAATGATTTCTCCATTCACATCGATCGATGTGGATGAATAAATCAGGTTTGCCTGGGCATACGAGCTGGTGGGTTTGGATTTTTGGGGTGGCAGCTCCTATGTCCCTCTTTCTTTTCTTTTTGTTTCACATTTTTTGGCAGATATTTATTCATCCACATTGATCGATGCGAATGAAGGGATGTTTGCCGTTCATTTTTCCTTTCAGCCCAGAATGCACTACCTGTATGCCCAATATAAGGAGTGTAGCAGAAATACTGGCCATACATGTAATGATTGCAGAGGCCCTAAAATGCCAGGACAGACCCCACAAATGACCCCATTTTGGAAAGAGGACACCCCAAAGTATTCCATGAGGTGCATGGTGAGTTCATAGAAGATTTTGTTTTTTGTCACAAGTTAGCATAAATTGTTGTTTTTTGTTTTTTTTTCACAAAGTATCCTTTTCTGCTAACTTGTGACAAAAAATATTTTTTTTATAAACTCACCATGCCCCTCATGGAATACTTTGTGGTGTCTTATTTTTAAAATGGGGTCATTTGTAGGGTTTGTTAACTGCCCTGACATGTGGGGGGGGGGGGGGGGCTAAATTGTGTGCACCCCTGTAAAGCCCAAAGGTAGTCATTGAACGTTGGGCCCCTTAGCGCAGTTAGGCTGCAAAAAAGTGCCACACGTGCTATCGCCGTACCCGGGAGAAGTAGACCAATGTGTTTTAGGGTGTATTTTTACACATACCCATGATGGGTAGAAGAAATCACTCTGTAAATGACAATTTTTTGATTTTTTTACACACAATTGTCCATTTACAGAGATTTTTCTCCCACCCAATATGGGTATGTGTAAAAATACACCCCAAAACACATTGTACTACTTCTCCCGAGTACGGCAATACCACATGTGTGGCACTTTTTTGCACCCTAACTGCGCTAAGGGGCCCAGAATCCAATGAGTACCGTTAGCATTTCACAGGTCATTTTGAGAAATTTGATTTCAAGACTACTCCTCACGGTTTAGGGCCCCTAAAATGCCAGAGCAGTATAGGAACCCCACAAATGACCCCATTTTAGAAAGAAGACACCCCAAGGTACTCAATTAGGAGTATGGTGAGTTCATAGAAGATTTTACTTTTTGTCACAAGTTAGCGGAAAATGATTTTTATTGGTTTTTTTTACCAAGTGTCATTTTCCGCTAACTTGTGACAAAAAATAAAATCATCTATGAACTCACCATACTCCTAACGGAATACCTTGGGATGTCCTCTTTGTAAAATGGGGTCATTTGTGGGGTTCCTATACTGCTCTGGCATTTTAGGGGCCCTAAACCGTGAGGAGTAGTCTTTAAACCAAATTTCTCAAAATGACCTGTGAAATGGTAACGGTACGCATTGGACTCTGGGTCCCTTAGCGCAGTTAGGGTGCAAAAAAGTGCCACACATGTGGTATCGCCGTACTCGGGAGAAGTAGTACAATGTGTTTTGGGGTGTATTTTTACACATACCCATATTGGGTGGGAGAAATATCTCTGTAAATGACAATTTTTTGATTTCTTTACACACAATTGTCCATTTACAGAGATATTTCTCCCACCCAATATGGGTATGTGTAAAAATACACCCCAAAACACATTGTACTACTTCTCCTGAGTACGGCGATACCACATGTGTGGCACTTTTTTGCACCCTAACTGCGCTAAGGGGCCCAGAGTCCACTGAGTACCGTTACCATTTCACAGGTCATTTTGAGACATTTGGTTTCAAGACTACTCCTCACGGTTTAGGGCCCCTAAAATGCCAGAGCAGTATAGGAACCCCACAAATGACCCAATTTACAAAGAGGACATCCCAAGGTATTCCGTTAGGAGTATGGTGAGTTCATAGAAGATTTTATTTTTTGTCACAAGTTAGTGGAAAATGACACTTGGTAAAAAAAACCAATAAATATCATTTTCCGCTAACTTGTGACAAAAAGCTAAATCTTCTATGAACTCACCATACTCCTAATTGAGTACCTTGGGGTGTCTTCTTTCTAAAATGGGGTCATTTGTGGGGTTCCTATACTGCTCTGGCATTTTAGGGGCCCTAAACCGTGAGGAGTAGTCTTGAAACCAAATGTTTCAAAATGACCTGTGAAATGCTAAAAGGTACTCAGTGGACTCTGGGCCCCTTAGCGCAGTTAGGGTGCAAAAAAGTGCCACACATGTGGTATCGCCGTACTCAGGAGAAGTAGTATAATGTGTTTTGGGGTGTATTTTTACACATACCCATATTGGGAGGGAGAAATATCTCTGTAAATTGACAATTGTGTGTAAAGAAATCAAAAAATTGTCATTTACAGAGATATTTCACCCACCCAATATGGGTATGTGTAAAAATACACCCCAAAACACATTGTACTACTTCTCCCAAGTACGGCGATACCACATGTGTGGCCCTTTTTTGCAGTCTAACTGCGCTAAGGGGCCCAGAGTCCAATGAGTACCTTTAGCATTTCACAGGTCATTTTGAAACATTTGGTTTCAAGACTACTCCTCACGGTTTAGGGCCCCTAAAATGCCAGAGCAGTATAGGAACCCCACAAATGACCCCATTTTAGAAAGAAGACACCCCAAGGTACTCAATTAGGAGTATGGTGAGTTCATAGAAGATTTAGCTTTTTGTCACAAGTTAGTGGAAAATGATTTTTATTGGGGTTTTTTACCAAGTGTCATTTTCCACTAACTTGTGACAAAAAATAAAATCTTCTATGAACTCACCATACTCCTAACGGAATACCTTGGGATGTCCTCTTTATAAAATGGGGTCATTTGTGGGGTTCCTATACTGCTCTGGCATTTTAGGGGCCCTAAACCGTGAGGAGTAGTCTTGAAACCAAATTTCTCAAAATGACCTGTGAAATCATAAAGGTACTCAGTGGACTCTGGGCCCCTTAGCGCAGTTAGGGTGCAAAAAAGTGCCACACATGTGGTACCGCCGTACTCAGGAGAAGTAGTATTATGTGTTTTGGGGTGTATTTTTACACATACCCATATTGGGTGGGAGAAATATCTCTGTAAATTGACAATTGTGTGTAAAGAAATCAAAAAATTGTCATTTACAGAGATATTTCTCCCACCCAATATGGGTATGTGTAAAAATACACCCCAAAACACATTGTACTACTTCTCCCGAGTACGGCGATACCACATGTGTGGCACTTTTTTTGCACCCTAACTGCGCTAAGGGGCTCAGAGTCCAATGAGTACCGTTAGCATTTCACAGGTCATTTTGAAACATTTGGTTTCAAGACTACTCCTCACGGTTTAGGGCCCCTAAAATGCCAGGGCAGTATAGGAACCCCACAAATGACCCCATTTTACAAAGAGGACATCCCAAGGTATTCCGTTAGGAGTATGGTGAGTTCATAGAAGATTTTATTTTTTGTCACAAGTTAGCGGAAAATGACACTTGGTAAAAAAAACCCAATAAAAATCATTTTCCGCTAACTTGTGACAAAAAGTAAAATCTTCTATGAACTCACCATACTCCTAATTGAGTACCTTGGGGTGTCTTCTTTCTAAAATGGGGTCATTTGTGGGGTTCCTATACTGCCCTGGCATTTTAGGGGCCCTAAACCGTGAGGAGTAGTCTTGAAACCAAATTTCTCAAAATGACCTGTGAAATCCTAAAGGTACTGATTGGACTTTGGGCCCCTTAGCACAGTTAGGGTGCAAAAAAGTGCCACACATGTGGTATCGCCGTACTCAGGAGAAGTAGTACAATGTGTTTTGGGGTGTATTTTTATACATACTCATGCTGAGTGGGAGAAATAACTCTGTAAATGGACAATTGTGTGTAAAAAAAATCAAAAAATTGTCATTTACAGAGATATTTCTCCCACCCAGCATGGGTATGTGTAAAAATACACCCCAAAACACATTGTACTACTTCTCCCGAGTATGGCGATACCATATGTGTGACACTTTTTTGCATCCAAACTGCGCTAAGGGGCCCACAGTGCAATGACTACCTTTAGGCTTTACAGGGGTGCTTACAATTCCGCACCCCCCAAAATGCCAGGACAGTAAACACACCCCATAAATGACCCCATTTTGAAAAATAGACACTTCAAGGTATTCATTGAGGGGCATGTTGAGTCCATGGCAGATTTCATTTTTTTTGGTTACAAGTTAGCAGAAATGGAAACCTTTTTTTTTTTTTTTTTTTGTGACAAACTGTCATTTTCCGCTAACTTGTGACAAAAAATAATATCTTCTATGAACTCACCATGCCTCTTAGTGAGTACTTTGGGATGTCTTCTTTCCAAAATGGGGTTATTTGGGGGGTATTTATACTATCCTGGAATTTTAGCACCTCATGAAACATGACAGGTAGTCAGGAAAGTCAGAGATGCTTAAAAATGGGAAAATTCACTTTTGGCACCATAGTTTGTAAACGCTATAACTTTTACCCAAACCAATAAATATACACTGAATGGGTTTTTTTTCATCAAAAACATGTTTGTCCACATTTTTCGCGCTGCATGTATACAGAAATTTTACTTTATTTGAAAAATGTCAGCACAGAAAGTTAAAAAAATCATTTTTTTGCCAAAATTCATGTCTTTTTTGATGAATATAATAAAAACTAAAACTCGCAGCAGCAATCAAATAGCATCAAAAGAAAGCTGTATTAGTGAGAAGAAAAGGAGCCAAAATTCATTTAGGTGGTAGGTTGTATGACCGAGCTATAAACCGTTAAAGCTGCAGTGGTCTGAATGGAAAAAACAGCGCTGGTCCTTAAGGGGGGGTAAAGGCTGAGTCCTCAAGTGGTTAATAAGAGGTGTGTTAGGAGTGTACATATTTAAATATGATGCAATCCGATGAGCTCAGTGTCCTGTGATGTCTAGGTCAGGCCAGCATTCCCAACTTTCTCGGCAGGCATCACACAACGTCTTGTGATTGACCTTCAATGCTGATTATGTTTTGTCTTTTGTCCCAGAGTTGGAACAGAGCTGGGTATTTCCACGCGTACGTACAAAAAGGGCGCCTGGACAAAAAGGGCGCGGGGTGTAAACTCTAAATAATAATTAATCATTAATAGGGTTTATAAATATAGTGTGCTATATTTCGTTTACAAATAATGTTTAACAAAATTATAAATCATTAAATAATGTTTATGAAATCGGAAATTGTGAAAACGTTAATCTTCCCTGTTTCAAAAGTTAAACTTATAATTACGTTTATAAAAAAACCAATAATATATGTTTAATTGTTATAATTGTATATTATTGTGAATAACAGTCATTTATGGTTTGTTCTTATAATAAAATCTGAAAATATTGTTTATAAAGATGATATAAATATAACTACGTTCGTAATAAGTGTTGTAATACATTAGTAATTATTACTAAAATTTTACTAAAACTATACCTAAGCCTACTCTTACACAGAACCCTACCTGTACCTATCCCTAACCCCTAGACTCCCCTGTTGGTGCCTAAACCTAAGACCCCCCTGTTGGTGCCTAAACCTAAGACCCCCCCTGTTGGTGCCTAAGTAACCCTCCCTGTACCTACCCCTAACCCCTAGACCCCCCTGTTGGTGCCTAAACCTAAGACCCCCCTGTTGGTGCCTAAACCTAAGACCCCCCTGTTGGTGCCTAAACCTAAGACCCCCCTGTTGGTGCCTAAACCTAAGACCCCCCTGTTGGTGCCTAAACCTAAGACCCCCCTGTTGGTGCCTAAACCTAAGACCCCCCTGTTGGTGCCTAAACCTAAGACCCCCCTGTTGGTGCCTAAGTAACCCTCCCTGTACCTACCCCTAACCCCTAGACCCCCCTCTTGGTGCCTAAACCTAAGACCCCCCTGTTAATGCCTAAACCTAAGACCCCCCTGTTAATGCCTAAACCTAAGACCCCCCTGTTGGTGCCTAAACCTAAGACCCCCCTGTTAATGCCTAAACCTAAGACCCCCCTGTTGGTGCCTAAACCTAAGACCCCCCTGTTGGTGCCTAAACCTAAGACCCCCCTGTTGGTGCCTAAGTAACCCTCCCTGTACCTACCCCTAACCCCTAGACCCCCCTCTTGGTGCCTAAACCTAAGACCCCCCTGTTAATGCCTAAACCTAAGACCCCCCTGTTAATGCCTAAACCTAAGACCCCCCTGTTGGTGCCTAAACCTAAGACCCCCCTGTTAATGCCTAAACCTAAGACCCCCCTGTTGGTGCCTAAACCTAAGACCCCCCTGTTGGTGCCTAAACCTAAGACCCCCCTTTATTATGTGGATAATTATGTTTTACTAATTGTGGATTAAAAAAATATTTTGCAATTTACGTTACGTACTGATCGCTTTATTTTGTGAATAATAATGTTTTACAAACAGTAAGGGATAAAACTTTAAATAATGTTTTAATTATTTAAATAAGATAAATATGTTTAGTATTTTCATAAACGTTATTCGGCACGGGTGCATTTTATAAACGTAAATCACCACAAGTTCAGTTATAAATCATTAAACAGCTCCGGGCGCCGTTTGTAAACTTTATTTAGCTCCTGGCGCCGTTTATAAACTTTATTTAGCTCCGGCGCCCTTTTTTCCTACCCGGCGCCCATTAAACGCTATTTATTATGGGAGTGAATGGCGGCGCCCTTTTTGTCCACTAGCGGCATGCGCCCTTTTTTCCCAGCCCCATTTCCACTGACATAAGCTAAATTAATTGCAGCACATTACACAAGAGAATAAGCAGTATAAAACAATATACATATTGAGAGATATGAGCAGTGACTGTTTTATTGGGGGGGGGGGGGGGGGGGTCTAATCAATCAATCCTGGATTGAATCAATAACCTATGAGGTAAAGAATGTTATTTAATACCTAGTCAATAATATGCCCATGACAGTATACATACAGTATGCACAGTATGCTGTCACACAGGTACAGAGGAAAGGTATGCACTGTTATAATGCAGTGTGCTGTCACACAGGTACAGAGGAAAGGTATGCATTGGTATAATAGAGTGTGCTGTCACACAGGTACAGTGGAAAGGTATGCACTGGTATAATAGAGTGTGCTGTCACACAGGTACAGAATAAAGGTATGAACTGGTATCATAGTGTGCTGTCACACAGGAACAGAGGAAAGGTATGCACTGGTATAATAGAGTGCGCTGTCACACAGGTACAGAGCAAAGGTATGCACTGGTATCTATGTCTGGTGGACTGGTGCCTGTGGGCTCTATGTATGCAGTGTCACACACAAAGAAAGCTATGCTTTAGTAAGTTAAATTACAAATACAATGAAAAGATATGCAATGATATGGTAATACAGTGTGGGACTACAAATGCTATCTGTGGGCTGTATGCAGTGTCACACACAAACACAGCTATGCTTTAGTAAGTTTAATCACAATGCAGTGAAAAGATATACAATGGCAATACAGAGTGTGGGCCTGGCTGGCACAGTACAGCAACTAGGCCCAGCTGTGCCAGGGCGTTATCTCTATGCCTGTCTGTGGTGGTCACACACACACACACACACACACACACACACACACACACACACACAAACAGATCAGAAGAATATGGCTCTCAAAAGAGTTTTTTTTGTGGGGTGCTTTCAGCAACAAGATTGAGCGAGGAGCAAGCTAACAACAGCCTAACTAATGCTTTCCCTAGCTCTCCAGCAAGTTCTCCCTGCTCTCACTATAGCAGGATCAGCAGACTGAGAACATGGCCGACACTGCAGTGTTTTTATAGGGGGGGTGGGGGGGGGCAGGGGTCCTTGGGTGAGTGCAGCCTGATTGGCTGCCATGTGTT
Source organism: Hyperolius riggenbachi (assembly GCF_040937935.1). NCBI lineage: Eukaryota > Metazoa > Chordata > Amphibia > Anura > Hyperoliidae > Hyperolius > Hyperolius riggenbachi. Next base: position 376,359,893 of record NC_090647.1, on the reverse strand, counting down.
TGCTGAATTTGATGTAGAGGATCAAAGTTTAGCCCAATGACAAGGTATAGGAGGTGGGTCAAACGTGCTATGTATTTGCTACCCGCCACAGACACGGGTAGCTGATATCCACACGAACTACCCGCAGGGCGAACCATTCGGGCCATCTCTACTAGCCGCCGGGAGCTCTATGCAGAGTATTGTGCGCAGCTTTTACTCACTTCCCTGGGGATCCAGACGTAGGTAGCCATTCTCCTTCCTGTCCTCGAAGGCTCTGAATCTCTCTGGTGAGATTGCTGTCATTGATCTCATCAAATTGTAACAGTGTCACCTGGAGGACAGAGGTAAAATTGCAGTGCTGGAGCCCAAGTAGGTGAGTGAAAACAGGGGCTGCTGCTGGCATTGTTGAGGCATGATTTCTTCCTGATTTTATGGTTAGAAACCCTTTAAAAAGACCCTATGGTCAGGAAATAATCATACTGCCGGGGGGTGGGGGGTTAATGGCTCTCAATGTTAATAATTCTTAACTTTGGGGTGTCTGCTTTCCAAAATGGGGTCCGTGGCAGATTTCATTTTTTTTTTTGTGGTCACATGTTAGCAGAAATGGAAACTTTTTTTTAGTTTTTCTTTGTCACAAAGTGTCGTTTTCCGCTAACTTGTGACAAAAAATAAAATCTTTTAAACTCACCATGCCTCTTAGTGAATACTTTGGGATGTCTTCTTTACAAAATGGGGTCATTTGGGGGTTATTTATACTATCCTGGAATTCTAGCACCTCATGAAACATGACAGGTGCTCAGAAAAGTCAGAGATGATTCAAAATGGGAAAATTCACTTTTTCACCATAGTTTGTAAATGCTATAACTTTTACCCAAACCAATAAATATACACTTATTGTATTTTTCTTATCAAAGACATATAGCACAATACATGTGGACAAAAATGTATATAGAAATTTTACTTTATTTGAAAAATGTCAGCACAAAAAGTTAAAAAAATCATTTTTTGGACAAAATTCATGTCTTTTTTGATAAAATAATAATAACTAAAAATCACAGCAGCAATCAAATAGCACCAAAAAAAAAAAAAGCTGTATTAGTGACAAGAAAAGGAGGTAAAATTCACTTAGGTGGTAGGTTGTATGACCGAGCAATAAACCGTTAAAGCTGCAGTGGTCTGAATGGAAAAAAAAGTGTCTGGTCCTTAAAGTGAATGGGAACCGCATTTTTTTTAAAAAATGAAGCAAATACTTACCTAAGGAGAGGGAAGGCTCTGGGTTGTATAGAGCCTTCCATCTCCTCTCTCGGTGCTCACTATCCTGTGCTGGCTCCCCCCCATTTTAATCCCCTGCCGAAATGGTATTTGGAAGTCTTCGGGAGCCGTGTCCTCCCAAAGACGTGCGGCTCTATACTGCACAGGCGTGAGCGTGCAAGAGAGTGTGCATGCGCATGCGCAGTACAGGGCTGCCCTTTTTCAGGAGCACTCGGCCTCCCTGAAGACTTCTGAAGCCTCCTTCAGCCGGGTAAATCAGTATTTGACTAATTTAGTCAAATACTGCCACCGGGCGAGCCAGCACCGGAATGACGGGACCAGTAGAGGAGCCGGAAGGCTCTATAGGACCCAGAGCCTTCCCTCTCCTTGGGTAAGTATCTGTCTCATTTTTTTAAATGTGGTTCCCATTCACTTTAAGGGGTTTTAAGACTGCAGTCCTTAAGCGGTTAAGGTTTACATAGATAAATTATGCCATCCACTAGGCATCCCTATACCCTGTGGCCTTTATAGCATTTGAACATTAAAATCTCCAGTTGTAGCCCTCCAGCATCGGACTCAGAGATTTCTTATGAGAAATGACAAAAATGGTCTGTTACATACAGGCATGTAATGATGAATGAGTCATGGAGATTATGTATCAGACCTGCTGTGAAATGTTGCAATCTGAAGGTGATGTGGGCGAGCTATTATATCCTAATGAAGCAACACATCCAGGAGACTAGGATATAAAAATAATAATAATTAATAGATTTTGTAACATGTATTGCTGTGTTAATACAAAAAAAAAAAAAACAGAACATAAATGTATGTAATGTAACTTTCCTTTTAATTTATACAAATACAGTATGTTAGAGTACTTTAAGTCGCTCTGCTATTATGTTAATGTTAAAAACAGAAGGAAAAATTGTTAATTAATAGTGAAACAATGAACTGCATGTGGTCAGAGCAAAAACATATGATCTACTAGGTTGATACATGGGCTATGCATTAAAGAGGAACTGAATTCAGAATATGAAAACAGAGCATTGCAATCCATGTTAAATATTGTAGGCAAAAACAGTACAATATATGTACAAAAATATGTGAATAAACTATAATATACAATTATATTGATAAGCCACACCCTCTGTGACTTACTCTGCCTTGGCAACGCTCCCAGAGATCAATGGAAGACTTTCTCTTGCTTATGCAAATCCCCTGCAGCTTTGTTTGTTGACACAGTGAGTCATCAGGAGGCTCTGTGAAAAGAGAATCCTGACAGCCAGCTGAGGGACTGTGGAAACTTAACTTTGTTGTATGGCAATGGGAAACACTGGGCTAGCTGATAAAAGTGCAATTAGAGGGCAGCATGATTCAGGGCTGTGCATGGAGGGTCCATGGGCAAAAATCTGGCTGGTCTCTCTCCATTGTTATAATGACTGCATGTTTGGATAAGGTGTTAAACAAATTCAAACGTTTTTGACAGTCCCTAGACTCCAGGAGGGCTGCTTTCTGACTTGTGTGAGTGACTGGCAGGGAGTCACATTACAGGCAAGTAGCCTCTGTGTGATGTGGGTCTGCAATACAGATAAGATCTCTGCTCCATCTCAGGCTATTCTCAATTTCTCCCTATATCTCTTCTTTCTGGACTAAAGCACGTCAAAATCACAATAGCAATCGCTAGCAATTTGTGAGTGCGATTTTTAGATTAATTTTTGAATGAATCGCTCCAAAAAATGCTGCATGCAGTGTGTTTGCGTTTTCTAAAAAAATCACTATGCTACTGTGAGAACACAGTCATAGGGTAACACTAGCCAAGGGCTTTTCAAATCACTGTCGATTTAAAAACCGCTCAGAAGTACTCTTGGTTTAAAAACGGGCTCTAGGTCTGTTTTTCACCGTGCGTGTCCGCCGTCCGCTTACCCGGCCACATTCGTCTGTCGCCCGCTCACACGCCGCCCGCTCGGCTCCCTGGCCCCGTCCTCCAGTGTGTGAGAGGCTGGGTCTGTGCTGCGCACATGCGCAGTAGCAAAAAGCACGGACCCAGCTACACAGAGACAACTGTCCCTGCTGTATGCAGGGACAGTTGCCTATTATTATATAGGATTTATATAGCGCCATCTTTGCAGTGCTGTACAGAGCATATTGTCTTGTCACTTAACTATCTTTTTCCTTCTCTTTCAGCTTTTCTCTCCTCACCATTTCTTCTCCCCTTCTCTGCATAAGGGCTCAGGCACACTATACGCGCTTTTATGAGCGATTTTACCGCGATCGCGATTTTAATGTAAGTCAATGGGAGCCCTTTATAAAAAGCTTTCAGAAAGTTCTGATGGCTAAAAAGTGCTCATTTGCTTCACAGTGTAAAAAGGACTGAACAAGTTTTTCCCTGGAAAAAAATGAATACATTTATATGCTTCACTGTTAATGCTGCACTCTATATAAAACTAAACAAATGTCCACTAAAAACATATAACAGTCCTCCTTACACTGTGAAGCACCAAACCTCTCTTAGTGTGTATGTGAACTGATAACGAGAGGGGGACATTGGGCTTGATTCACAAAGCCGTGCTAACTGTTTAGCATGGGCGTGCTAAACAGTTAGCACGTGAAGTGCAGTGATCGCGGACATTTGCTCGCGATAACGTGGACTTTTGTCTGCGATTGCGGCACTTTGCGCTCGCAAAAGTCCGCGAGTGGCACTTCACGTGCTAACTGTTTAGCACACCCGTGCTGAACAGTTAGCACGGCTTTGTGAATCAAGCCCATTGTGTATCTAAAAGGGTTCCTTTTTGGCAAAAAAATGTTTTTACTGAAATTAGCAAGAGTGAAGTAATATCAGTGAAGCGCTTCACCATGTAAAAAGGACTGAACAAGTTTTTCCCAGAAAAAACATGAATACATATATATGCTTAAAGGGATACTTAAGTCAAAAATAAAAAAAATATTTTTACTCACCTGGGGCATCCCTCAGCCCCCTGAAGCTTTATGGTGCCCTCGCAGCCTCGCTCCGATCCTCCTGTCCCCGCCGTCGGCTACTTTCGGGTTCGGCGACAGCCGCTGACAGGCTGGGAACGCAAGTGATTTTCCACGTTCCCAGCCGCTATATCTCCCTCTATGCTGCTATAGCGTATATGTTATATGCTTCACTCTATATAAAAGTAAACAAATATTCAATAAAAAAATATAACAGTCCTTTTTACACTGTGAAGCGCCAAACCTCTATTAGTGTGTATGTGAACTAATAGCGAGAGGGGGAGATTGTGGGTTGCTTTTTGGCAAAAAAAAAAAAAAAGTTTTTCCTGAAATTAACAAGAGTGGAATAATAACAGTGAAGCATATGCATGCCTGTCATATTTTTTTAGTGGACATTTGGTCAGTTTTATAAAGAGTGAAGCATTAACAGTGAAGCATATATATTTATGATTTTTGGGAAAAACCTGTTCAGTCTTTTTTACACTGTGAAGTGCCAAACCTCTCTTAGGGTGTACGTATGTGAATTGATAACGAGAGGGGGCGATCGTGTATCTAAAAGGGTTGTTTTTTGTCAAAAAAATTGTTTGCCTGAAATTAGCAGGAGTGAAGTAATATCAGTGAAGTATATGCGTGCCTGTCATTTTTTTTAGTGGACATTTGGTCAGTTTTATAAAGAGTGAAGTATATAAGTGTGTATATATATATATATATATATATATATATATATATATATATATATATATATATATATATATATATATATGGGGAGAGCTACAGGATGACAAGCAGACGATCTCACACTGCAGGAGGCATAGTTAGAGGAAAAATAATAATACTTTATCAAGGCATGTGCCAGTATAGTGCAGGGCAGCAGCAGAAGCCACAGCTGTCACTTTCTTGTAACAGGGCGACTGATGATGACCTCATGACACTGGGCTGCAAATCTCATTCTGTGGGCGTGAATGGACATGTCTAACTCCAACTGTAACACCGCCCACAGAATCAGACTCTGCACCTCCCATGGAGTGAGAGCTGCAAAATGGAGGGAGAGAGTTGCAAGATGAAGCCTGCCATTCTCTTTTATTCATAGTTGTATTGCACAAATATATCTACTTTTATATTGCCCTTCACAAGTGTTTTGTGTCTAATCATTTATTTCAAAGGGATAAGGGACTTTTTTTTTGGTTCAGTTCCTCTTTAAGTTGGAAATATTTATATCTAAATATGTGAAATGTAGTTTATTCTGACAAATATTTTAGTTACAATGTTTTGCTTAAGTTAAAGCTAACATTTTAAATGGCCAGACAGAATTCACCCTCATCCTTCATGCCTGTACTAACCCTATCCCTCTCCACTGGCATCTTTCCATCCGCACTCAAAAAGGCTGTTGTGACACCACTACTTAAAAAAAATGTTTTGCCAACTACCGCCGCGTTTCACTTCTCCCATTTGCATATAAATTACAGTAAAACCTTGGATTGAGAGTGACTTGGTTTGAGAGCGCTTAGTAAAACAAGCAAAAATGTTTACGAAATGTTGACTTGCGTCACGTCATCACAACTAAGCCAATGGTTCTTCTCCCTCTCCTTCTCAACTGCATTCTATTAATAATGAAGATACTGTTTGCATATAGCTAGGATATGAGGTCATTTTTGACCACTGGTCAGTTTTGAGCATCTGAACTCAAAGTGCATCTGCAACTCTAAGTGCAACAAAAATACAAAGACCAGAATTAGACCAGAAAGAAAGATCTACCATCATGCTCATTCCTCCTCAGCTGACATCATCCATTTTGATTTTCATGTACACTCCCAGACTCAACTATCGATTTTCTACCTGATTGCATTATCTGACTGTCTATGGTATGCTCCCAGCCTCAACTATCGATTTTCTTTCTGATTACATTATTATATGTCTGTTTATAACATACCATTCCCTGGTATATGACTATGGGATATTTGTGGTTTTAAATTTGTGTCAACCTCTGATCTCTGTTTCCATTCCACTAGTTCCTAGCTTTTGGACTTATCTAGATCTTGTCCTTAATTACCATACATAAAAACAAGGAACACCAAGAGCCCCAATAGTGTAATATGTACTGGTAAATGGTTACTAGATAGAGTAAATATTAATACTCACAAGCCAGGGTTACCATTAGGCAACCACTGTAAAGGCAGGTGGGGAGATTTTCCTGACCCCACTCAGGAATAAGAAGTCGCTCTCTGTAGATGAGAAAAAAAGGGGTTCAACCCTCCACCCAGGGTGGACTCAATATTATGCAGGAGAACAGAGGCGCCAAAAGGATAAAAGGAAGCTAAATGAGCTTAAAAACCAAATTCTTGGTAAATAGTAGAGTTGGGCCGAACCTCCGATTTTAGGTTCGCGAACCGGGTTCGCGAACTTCCGCGGAAGGTTCGGTTCGCGTTAAAGTTCGCGAACCGCAATAGACTTCAATGGGGATGCGAACTTTGAAAAAAAAAAATAATTATGCTGGCCACAAAAGTGATGGAAAAGATGTTTCAAGGGGTCTAACACCTGGAGGGGGGCATGGCGGAGTGGGATACACGCCAAAAGTCCCCGGGAAAAATCTGGATTTGACGAAAAGCAGCGTTTTAAGGGCAGAAATCACATTGAATGCTAAATGACAGGCCTAAAGTGCTTTAAAACATCTTGCATGTGTATACATCAATCAGGTAGTGTAATTAAGGTACTGCTTCACACTGACACACCAAACTCCACTGAACAGAACAGGTATGCAGTGGCGGGTTCACTAAACAGGTATACAGTGGCGGGTCCACTGAACAGAACAGGTATGCAGTGGCGGGTTCACTGAACAGGTATGCAGTGGTGGGTTCACAGAACAGGTATGCAGTGGTGGGTTCACAGAACAGGTATGCAGTGGTGGGTGGGTTCACAGAACAGGTATGCAGTGGTGGGTTCACAGAACAGGTATGCAGTGGCAGGATCACTGAACAGGTATGCAGTGGTGGTGGGTGGGTTCACAGAACAAGTATGCAGTGGCAGGATCACTGAACAGGTATGCAGTGGTGGGTGGGTTCACAGAACAGGTATGCAGTGGCAGCAGGATCACTGAACAGGTATGCAGTGGTGGGTGGGTTCACAGAACAGGTATGCAGTGGCAGGATCACTGAACAGGTATGCAGTGGTGGTGGGTGGGTTCACAGAACAGGTATGCAGTGGCAGGATCACTGAACAGGTATGCAGTGGCAGGATCACAGTACAGGTATGCAGTGGGCTGAGGGCTCACTGAACAGAACAGGTATGCAGCCAGGAAGAAGTTAAGCCTAACTAATCTTTCCCTATATGAGAGACTGCAGCAGCTCGCCCTACTCTCACTAATGCAGGCACACGAGTGGCCGTAATGGCCGCCGCTGCCTGCCTTATATAAGGGGGGTGGGGCTCCAGGGGCTAGTGTAGCCTAATTGGCTACACTGGGCCTGCTGACTGTGATGTAGAGGGTCAAAGTTGACCCTCAGGTGCATTATGGGGCGAACCGAACTTCTTCCGCAAAACGTTCGCGTGCGGTACCCGCACGCGAACCACCTAAGTTCGCGCGAACCACGTTCGCCGGCGAACCGTTCGGCCCAACTCTAGTAAATAGAGGAGGTAGTGGTGGACTTACCTCCTCCAAGTAGACACACAACGACTGTAGTAAAGACAGTCAATATATTTTATTTATGAACTCCAAATATGCAACGCGTTTCGCAGGTTTGATCCCGCTTCATCGGGCAATAACAACGGAGCAATAGCATATGTGGTCAGTAGAAGAGCCAAGCACCTCTGTGATGTGCATATTTGGAGTTCATAAATAAAATATATTGACTGTCTTTACTACAGTCATTGTGCGTCTACTTGGAGGAGGTAAGTCCACCACTACCTCCTCTATTTACCAAGAATTTGGGTTTTAAGCTCATTTAGCTTCCTTTTATCCTTTTGGCGCCTCTGTTCTCCTGCTTAATTACCATACAATTTATTATATAGGTAGTAAAAAACAACGTTTTGTAAAAAATAATACCTTTTAATGGCTAACTAATAGAGTTAAATGATGCAAGCTTTCTGGGATCTAGTTCCCTTCTTCAGGCATATTTCCAGATGTTAGCTGAAGTAAAACTCTGATGCAGATAAATGGAAAACACGAAGATGACAGTTGTGCTGGTTACTGTTTATCCGTTAGGTGTCAGGTAATCAGCAGGCTGGAGCCAGTGAATAAGTGCAACGATACATGAAATCCAGCAGGTTTCTGAAGATCATGAAGCCAAATCAATCATGTTACATAAGGTGTCAAGAATCCTGTTCCACAATTTAAACCTTCTGTTAATGTCTTGAACATTTACATACATTTGTACTCAGAAATTTTTCTTGATTGATCATTTTTGAAGTTACCCTTAAGAACAAGTACTTTTAGATCTTGCATGCTGTGCCCTGGTTCACAAAAGTGTTCGCCCACTGGTGTGTCAATTTTACCTTCATTGATTTTAAAGCGGTGATGGTTCATTCTTGTGCGCAATTTTTGTCCTGTCGGCATACTCATTGACAACAAGTTAAATAAATAGAGGGTTTGAGAGCTATAGAGGGTTTGGAAGGACAGAAAATAGCATTTTGATTTCATATGCTTGGGCTGCTGGGGTAAATAAGAGCCAACAAGTTGGATCCGTAAGCAACTTTGACTGTATGCTGTATACACATTAGAATTGCAAACAATTGTTGGCTGAAGTGGTCTTTATCAGCCATTTTGGATGACTTTTATCTAATGTGTGAGCATATCATAACTGCTCTTGCTTTATTATCAAAGAGGTAGGAAGTAAAGAGATTGATTTGTTTCCTAGGAAACAAAGAGCTGTGTGATTGACTATGGCTGTGGGTGTATCGATCACTAGCCACAATCCAGTTCACAATTCCCCCATAGATACACAATTGTGCAGAATCATCAACTCTCAGGAAGATAGTGACATATTGCAACAGATCTGGATAGAATGGCTATATGGGCACATACATGGCAGATGAAATTCAATGTTGAAAAAAAGTAAAGTTATGCATTTTGGTCGTACCAATGTTCTAGCACCATACAAAATAAACGGGATACTGATGGGGTCATCAAACTTGGAGAAGGACTTAGGAATACTCATAGACAACAAGTTAAATAATTGTATCCAATGCCAAGCAGCAAGTTACTGCAGCTAAAGCTAATACAATTTTGGGATGTATTAAAAAGGAAATAAAAACTTGAGATGCTAGTAAGGCCACATCTGGAATATGGAATTCAGTTCTGAGCACCACATTACAGGAAAGATATTGCAATTTTAGAGCAGGCACAGAGAAAAGCAACAAAATTGATATGAAGGATGGAAGGTCTCGCTTACCAAGAAAGGTTAGATAAACTGGGTTTATTTAGTCTAGAGAAAAGACGCCTTAGATGGGTTCTAATTAACATGTATAAATACGTCAAAGGGCAATATAGAAGACTAGGGGACATGATGGAGTCCATCAATCAAGGGGATGACTGAAATGTTCAGCTTGAAATGTTTTTTATGATATAGTTACATAGTTACTTGGCTTGAAAAAAGACATAAATCCATCGAGTTCAACCAGAGAACAAAGTACAACACCAGCCTGCTCCCTCATATATCCCTGTTGATCCAGAGGAAGGTGAAAAACCCTTACAAGGCATGGTCCAATTAGCCCCAAAAGGGAAAAAAATTCCTTCCCAACTCCAGATGGCAATCAGATAAAATCCCTGGATCAACATCATTGGGCATTCCTAGTAATTCTAGCCATGGATGTCTTTCAATGCAAGGAAAGTATCTAAGCCCCCTTTAAATGCAGGTATAAGATTTGCCATAACGACTTCCTGTAGCAATGCATTCCACACCTTAATCACTCTTACTGTTAAGAAACCTTTCCTAAATAAATGGCTAAAACGTTTTCCTCCATGCGCAGATCATGTCCTCCAGCTCTTTGAGAAGGCCTAGGGACAAAAAGCTCACCCGCCAAGCTTTTATATTGCCCTCTGACGTATTTATACATGTTATTTAGATCCCCTCTAAGGCGTCTTTTCTCTAGACTAAATAAACCCAGTTTATCTAACCTTTCTTGGTAATTGAGACCTTCCATCCCACGTATCAATTTTGTTGCCCGTCTCTGCACCTGCTCTAAAACTGTAATATCTTTCCTGTAATGTGGTGCCCAGAACTGATTTCCATATTCCAGATGTGGCCTTACTAGAGAGTTAAACGGGGCAATATTATCTCATCTCGAGTTTTTATTTCCCTTTTAATTAGGGATGGGACTTCAAATCCGGCGAATCCACGAATCCATCGAATCTTAAGAAAGTTTCGAGATTTGTGGATTCAAATCCCCATGCCATTTGCGCGCATTCGAATCTGATGAATCCGCGCAACCCGCCGCATCATTTCGTCGCACGCGTCGCTTTGTATACATTACCTGCGCCGCTTGTGACGTCATCGCGACCACCTCCGACCTCGCGTTCCATCTGTGCGTCGCTCCCGCTCGCCACGTGATGACGTTGACGCTGCCCCTCTCGCGGAGAAGACCCGGCGTGGACGTCGCAAGAGCTGAAGGCGTGGACGGACGGGCGAAAGAAGAAGCGACAGGTCAGGTACAGTATGTCGGGGGGGGGGGGTGCCCAGGGGCCCTAGAAGACCTAGAAGGGTGCATGGATGAGGGGGGTGGGGTCGGGTGCGGGCCTACGTGAGGTCGGGCGGCCTACTTATTTTTTGTGGGGGAGGGGACCTATGCCTGCCTGGCTACTTATACTGGGGGGGACCTATGCCTGGCTACCTATACTGGTGGGACCTATGCCTGGCTACCTACACTGAGCGGGACCTATGCCTGGCTACCTATACTGGGGGGACATATGCCTGGCTACCTACACTGGGGGGGGGACCTATGCCTTGCTACCTACACTGGGGGGGACCTATGCCTGCCTGGCTACTTATACTGGGGGGGACCTATGCCTGGCTACCTATACTGGTGGGACCTATGCCTGGCTACCTACACTGGGCGGGACCTATGCCTGGCTACCTATACTGGGGGGACATATGCCTGGCTACCTACACTGGGGGAACCTATGCCTGGCTACCTACACTGGGGGGGCCCTATGCCTGGCTACCTATACTGGGGGGACCTATGCCTGGCTACCTATACTGGGGGGACCTACAGGTTAGGTACAGTATGTCGGGGGGGGGGGGTGCCCAGGGGCCCTAGAAGACCTAGAAGGGTGCATGGATGAGGGGGGTGGGGTCGGGTGCGGGCCTACGTGAGGTCGGGCGGCCTACTTATTTTTTGTGGGGGAGGGGACCTATGCCTGCCTGGCTACTTATACTGGGGGGGACCTATGCCTGGCTACCTATACTGGTGTGACCTATGCCTGGCTACCTACACTGAGCGGGACCTATGCCTGGCTACCTATACTGGGGGGACATATGCCTGGCTACCTACACTGGGGGGGGGACCTATGCCTTGCTACCTACACTGGGGGGGACCTATGCCTGCCTGGCTACTTATACTGGGGGGGACCTATGCCTGGCTACCTATACTGGTGGGACCTATGCCTGGCTACCTACACTGGGCGGGACCTATGCCTGGCTACCTATACTGGGGGGACATATGCCTGGCTACCTACACTGGGGGGGACCTATGCCTGGCTACCTACACTGGGGGGGACCTATGCCTGGCTACCTATACTGGGGGGACCTATGCCTGGCTACCTACACTGGGCGGGACCTATGCCTGGCTACCTATACTGGGGGGACATATGCCTGGCTACCTACACTGGGGGGGACCTATGCCTGGCTACCTACACTGGGGGGGACCTATGCCTGGCTACCTATACTGGGGGGACCTATGCCTGGCTACCTATACTGGGGGGACCTATGCCTGGCTACCTATACTGGGGGGACCTATGCCTGGCTACCTACACTGGGGGGGACATATGCCTGGCTACCTACACTGGAGGGGACATATGCCTGGCTACCTACACTGTGGGGGACCTATGCCTGGCTACCTATACTGGTGGGACCTATGCCTGGCTACCTACACTGGGGGGGACCTATGCCTGGCTACCTAAACTGGGGGGGGGGGGGGCTATGCCTGGCTACCTACACTGGGGGGGACCTATGCCTGGCTACCTATACTGGGGGGACCTATGCCTGGCTACCTATACTGGGGGGACCTATGCCTGGCTACCTATACTGGGGGGACCTATGCCTGGCTACCTATACTGGGGGGACCTATGCCTGGCTACCTATACTGGGGGGACCTATGCCTGGCTACCTATACTGGGGGGACCTATGCCTGGCTACCTATACTGGGGGGACCTATGCCTGGCTACCTACACTGGGGGGGACCTATGCCTGGCTACCTACACTGGGGGGACCTATGCCTGGCTACCTACACTGGGGGGGACCTATGCCTGGCTACCTATACTGGGGGGACCTATGCCTGGCTACCTATACTGGGGGGACCTATGCCTGGCTACCTATACTAGGGGGACCTATGCCTGGCTACCTACACTGCGAGGGACCTATGCCTGGCTACCTACACTGGGGGGACCTATGCCTGGCTACCTATACTGGTGGGACCTATGCCTGGCTACCTACACTGGGGGGGACCTATGCCTGGCTACCTACACTGGGGGGACCTATGCCTGGCTACCTATACTGGTGGGACCTATGCCTGGCTACCTACACTGGGCGGGACCTATGCCTGGCTACCTATACTGGGGGGACATATGCCTGGCTACCTACACTGGGGGGGACCTATGCCTGGCTACCTACACTGGGGGGGACCTATGCCTGCCTGGCTACTTATACTGGGGGGGACCTATGCCTGGCTACCTATACTGGTGGGACCTATGCCTGGCTACCTACACTGGGCGGGACCTATGCCTGGCTGCCTATACTGGGGGGACATATGCCTGGCTACCTACACTGGGGGGGACCTATGCCTGGCTACCTACACTGGAGGGGACCTATGCCTGGCTACCTACACTGGGGGGGACCTATGTCTGGCTACCTATACTGGTGGGACCTATGCCTGGCTACCTACACTGGGGGGGACCTATGCCTGGCTACCTAAACTGGGGGGGGGGGGGCTATGCCTGGCTACCTACACTGGGGGGGACCTATGCCTGGCTACCTACACTGGGGGGGACCTATGCCTGGCTACCTATACTGGGGGGACCTATGCCTGGCTACCTATACTGGGGGGACCTATGCCTGGCTACCTATACTGGGGGGACCTATGCCTGGCTACCTATACTGGGGGGACCTATGCCTGGCTACCTATACTGGGGGGACCTATGCCTGGCTACCTACACTGGGGGGGACCTATGCCTGGCTACCTACACTGGGGGAACCTATGCCTGGCTACCTACACTGGGGGGGCCCTATGCCTGGCTACCTATACTGGGGGGACCTATGCCTGGCTACCTATACTGGTGGGACCTATGCCTGGCTACCTATACTAGGGGGACCTATGCCTGGCTACCTACACTGTGAGGGACCTATGCCTGGCTGCCTACACTGGGGGGACCTATGCCTGGCTACCTATACTGGTGGGACATATGCCTGGCTACCTACACTGGGGGGGGGGGACCTATGCCTGGCTACCTACACTGGGGGGACCTATGCCTGTCTACCTACACTGGGGGGGGGGGAGGACCTATGCCTGGCTACCTACACTGGGGGGGACCTATGCCTGGCTACCTATACTGGGGGGACCTATGCCTGGCTACCTATACTGGTGGGACCTATGCCTGGCTACCTACACTGGGGGGGACCTATGCCTGGCTACCTACACTGGGGGGGACCTATGCCTGGCTACCTATACTGGTGGGACCTATGCCTGGCTACATACACTGGGGGGGACCTATGCCTGGCTACCTACACTGGGGGGACCTATGCCTGGCTACCTACACTGGGGGGGGGGAGGACCTATGCCTGGCTACCTACACTGGGGGGGACCTATGCCTGGCTACCTATACTGGGGGGACCTATGCCTGGCTACCTATACTGGTGGGACCTATGCCTGGCTACCTACACTGGGGGGGACCTATGCCTGGCTACCTACACTGGGGGGACCTATGCCTGGCTACCTATACTGGGGGGACCTATGCCTGGCTACCTATACTGGGGGGACCTATGCCTGGCTACCTATACTGGGGGGACCTATGCCTGGCTACCTATACTGGGGGGATCTATGTCTGGCTACCTATACTGGGGGGCCCTATGCCTGGCTACCTATACTGGGGGGACCTATGCCTGGCTACCTATAGTGGGGGACCTATGCCTGGCTACCTATACTGGGGGGATCTATCCCTGGCTACCTATACTGGGGGGATCTATTCCTGGCTACCTATACTGGGGGGACCTATGCCTGGCTACCTATACTGGGGGCACCTATGCCTGGCTATCTATACTGGGGGCACCTTTACCAGAAGCTACCTATACTGTCATTTTGATTATCATGTGCTTGTTCTTTGAGAAAAGGTTTGGTTGTACTCATATGAGCCTTTCCTACCCTTCTCCCTTTATGAATGCGTGCAGTCCAAGCCCCACACAAGCCAGATACTCGCTGTTGCCTGAGCCTCACACAAGCTGCCGCCTGAGCCTCACACAAGCTGCCGCCAAAGACAGAGACCACCACAGACATCTTGCTACAGTAAGAAAAGTACTATACTCGCATTCTGTTTGTCTTTGAGGGGCACAATGTACTGTACCTGACTACCTATGCCTGGCTACGCTAGCTAAACTGTGGGCACCTGAACCATGAGCTACCTATACTGGGGGCACCTATGCCTGGCTATCTATACTGAGGGCAACTATGCCTGGCTACCTATACTAGGGGCACCTATGCCTGGCTACCTATACTGGGGGGGACCTATGCCTGGCTACCTGTACTGAAGGCACCTATGCCTGGCTACCTGTACTGGGGGCACCTTTGCCTGGCTACCTGTACTGGGGGCACCTATGCCTGGCTACCTGTACTGGGGGCACCTATGCCTGGCTATCTGTACTGGGGGCACCTATGCCTGGCTACCTGTACTGGGGGCACCTATGCCTGGCTTTCTGTACTGGGGGCGCCTATGCCTGGCTATTTATACTAGGGGCAACTATACCACGGATCGCACAATTCTTATGTGCAGGATTCGTTAGATTCGGGATTCTAAAGGTTCGAGATATTCGAGAATCTTTTCGGATTCGGATTCGAAAAAATTGTGGATTCGTCCCATCCCTACTTTTAATGCATTCCAAAATTTTGTTAGCTTTAGCTGCAGCGGCTTGGCATTGAGTACGATTATTTAACTTGTTGTCGATGAGTGCTCCTAAGGCATGTATCAAAAAAGGCGCCTGGAAAAAAGGGCGCGGATATAGCCGAAATTATAAGTTGTAATGTAAAACAATATTTTTTTCATTTATAGCTTATAAATGAAAATATAGTGCTAAATCGGTTCAATAAACGGAAATGAAATGGCAAAATACTGTCTATAACAACAAACGAATTCGGAAATTAAACGTCAAATAGCATTTATACAAAAAAATGATATTTACACTTGTATTAAGCATAGTAAAACAAAAGTAGATTTTACAGGTATTTTACTGCAATTATATCTAACTGTAGGCTCTCCCTATCCCTATCCCTAACCCCTAGACTCCCCCCCTTTGTGTAAATATACATAATTTAATAAATTGTGTATATTACAAATATTGTACTGTAACTATACCTATCCCTACTCTCACACAGAACCCTCCCTGTACCTATCCCTAACCCCTAGACCCCCCTGGTGGTGCCTAACCATAAGACCCCCCTGGTGTATATTGTACTGTAACTATACCTATCCCTACTCTCACACAGAACCCTCCCTGTACCTATCCCTAACCCCTAGACCCCCCTAGTGGTGCCTAACCGTAACCACCCCCTGGTGGTGCCTAACCCTAAGACCCCCTGGTGGTGCCTAACCCTAAGACCCCCCTGGTGGTGCCTAATCCTAAGACCTCACTGGTGGTGCCTAACCCTAACCATCACCCTGGTCATGCCTAACCCTTACCTTCCCCACTGCACAAACACCCTTACACGCATATAAACAATAATATATTTAATCCTTAAAATACTTCACTATAAATAACATGAATAGAATAATTTATATATTTGTAATAGAATAAATAGCGTTAAAATCACGTACACATGAATAATATTATACATAAAATAAAATAAATATTATATATATATATATATATATATATATATATATATATATATATATATATATATATATATATATATATATTAGAATTGATAGCCTTGCAATCACGTATGCATTAAAAATCTTAAAATAATGGTAATATTAAAAGCGATATATTAGAAAACTATAATCAACGCATTATAAATGTAAAAAACAAAGTTAATACCAAAAGTGACGTATTTCCAATAGAACAAGGTTGAATATGATATTTAAGCATTACACGGATGAAAACAAATTTTAAATGATAAAATAAGTGTAAACGATAATTTACTTGTTACAGCCCTGAAAGCGAAATTTAAAAACGGAAAAATAAGTAAAAGCTCCTATAAGCGAAATGTAAAAACGAAAAAATAAGTAAACCACAAAGTTAAAACAAACTTGTAAACGGTATTTGTAATAAACCTTATTCTGTAAACGAAAACTTTTGTTAACACGATCCCTGCAACCGCTATTTCTCGGGCGCCCTTTTTTCCTGTAGGGCGCCCAATAGCCGATATTTTGCATTGCAGTCTATGGCAGCGCCCTTTTTGTCCATTAGCCATATGCGCCCTTTTTTACTGTCCCGCTCCTAAGTCCTTCTCCATGTTTGATGTCCCCAACTGTATCCCATTTATTTTGTATGGTGCTAGACCATTGGTACGACCGAAATGCATGACTTTACATTTTTCAACATTGAATTTCATCTGCCATTTATGTGCCCATATAGCCATTCTATCCAGATCCTGTTGCAGTATGTCCCTATCTTCCTGTGAGTTGATGATTCTGCACAATTTTGTGTCATCTGCAAAAATAGCAACATTGCTTACTACTGCATCTACTAGGTCATTAATAAATAAATTGAAGAGCACTGGACCCAGCACTGACCCCTGTGGGACCCCACTGCTTACAGTCACTCATTTTGAGTATGATCCATTGACCACAACTCTTTGTTTTCTGTCCATTAGCCAGTTCCCTATCCATGAACACAGACTCTTCCCCAGTCCTTGCATCCTCAATTTATGCATCAGACTTTTGTGTGGAACAGTGTCAAAGGCCTTTGCAAAGTCCAAGTATATCACATCTACAGCGTTCCCAATATCCACATTAGCATTCACTACCTCATATAGTTACATATAGTTATTTTGGTTGAAAAAAGACATACGTCCATCGAGTTCAACCAGTACAAAGTACAACTCCAGCCTGCTCCCTCACATATCCCTGTTGATCCAGAGGAAGGCGAAAAAACCCTTACAAGGCATGGTCCAATTAGCCCCAAAAGGGAAAAATTCCTTCCCGACTCCAGATGGCAATCAGATAAAATCCCTGGATCAACATCATTAGGCATTACCTAGTAATTGTAGCCATGGGTGTCTTTCAACGCAAGGAAAGCATCTAAGCCCCCTTTAAATGCAGATATGGAGTTTGCCATAACGACTTCCTGTGGCAATGCATTCCATCTTAATCACTCTTACTGTAAAGAACCCTTTCCTAAATAAATGGCTAAAACATTTTTCCTCCATGCGCAGATCATGTCCTCTAGTCCTTTGAGAAGGCCTAGGGACAAAAAGCTCATCCGCCAAGCTATTATATTGCCCTCTGATGTATTTATACATGTTAATTAGATCTCCTCTAAGGCGTCTTTTCTCTAGACTAAATAAACCCAGTTTATCTAACCTTTCTTGGTAAGCGAGACCTTCCATCCCATGTATCAATTTTGTTGCTCGTCTCTGCACCTGCTCTAAAACTGCAATATCTTTTTTGTAATGTGGTGTCCAGAACTGAATTCCATATTCCAGATGTGGCCTTACTAGAGAGTTAAACAGGGGCAATATTATGCTAGCATCTCGAGTTTTTATTTCCCTTTTAATGCATCCCAAAATTTTGTTAGCTTTAGCTGCAGCAGCTTGGCATTGAGTACGATTATTTACTGTCCTTCTCCAAGTTTGATGTCCTCAACTGTATCCCATTTATTTTGTATGGTGCTAGACCACTGGTACGACCAAAATGCATGACTTTACATTTTTCAACATTGAATTTCATCTGCCATTTATGTGCCCATATAGCCATCCTATCCAGATCCTGTTGCAATGTGACACTATCTTCCTGAGAGTTTAAGATTCTGCACAATTTTGTATCATCTGCAAAAAAAGCAACATTGCTCACTACTGCATCTACTAGGTCATTAATAAATAAATTGAAGAACACTGGACCCAGTACAAACCCCTGTGGGACCCCACTGCTAACAGTCTCCCATTTTGAGAACGATCCATTGACCACAACTCTTTGTTTTCTGTCCATTAGCCAGTTCCCTATCCATGCACACAGACTCTTCCCCAGTCCTTGCATCCTCAACTTTTGCACCAGACTTTTGTGGGGAACAGTGTCGAAGGCCTTTGCAAAGTCCAAGTATATCACATCTACAGCATTCCCAATATCCATATTAGCATTCACTACCTCATAAAAGCTGAGCATGCTAGTCAAACAGGACCTGTCTTTAGTAAACCCATGTTGATGCTGAGAAATAAGATTCTTTTCTACTATGAAGTCATGTATAGTATCTCTTAGTAACCCCTCAAATAGTTTGCATACAACTGATGTTAAGCTTACAGGTCTATAATTTGCTGGATCTGATTTTTTGCCCTTCTTAAATAATAGGAAAATGTGGGCTGTACGCCAATCCACTGGGACTCTGCCAGTTGAAAGAGAGTCACAAAAGATAAGGGGTTTATCTATAACTGAACTTAATTCCCTTAGGACCCGAGGATGCATGCCATCCGGGCCAGGTGCCTTGTCTATTTTTAATTTATTTAGTCTTGCCTTCACTTCTTCCTGCGTTAAGTATTTAATATTACAGTTAGAAGATTGAGACTCTTCTGCCTCTGTAATTTGCAAAAGTGCTGTTTCCTTTGTAAAGACAGAAGCAAAGAAAGCATTTAATAACTCTGCCGTACCTTGGTCATCCACCATTGAGTTCCCACCCTCATCCTTTAGGAGTCCTATACAGTCAACCTTTCTTTTTTTAGAGTTGATGTACTTGTAAAACTTTTTGGGGTTAGATTTGATATCCCTAGCGATTTGATTTTTAGTTTCGATCTTTGCCAGCCTAATTTCTTTTTTACAATTTGTATTGCACGCCTTATAATTGCTTAGTGCAGCCTCGGTCCCCTCCTGTTTTAGGACCTTATAGGCATTCTTTTTCCTCTTCATTTTATCCCTAACCTTTCTATTCATCCATAGAGGCCTTGTTTTATTCCTAGACATTTTGTTTCCATATGGGATATACATACTACAATATTGATTGAGAATAAGTTTAAAAGCTTGCCATTTCCCTTCAGTGTCCTCCCCTTGTAGTACATTATCCCAGTTCACCAAACTTAGTGCCTGCCTGAGTTGATTGAACTTTGCTTTTCTAAAATGCATAGTTTTAGTGGTCCCGCTGCCCTGTAGCCTATCACTCACCAGATCAAATGTTATCATGTTGTGATCACTATTTCCAAAATGTTCTTGAACCTGCACATTTGATACATTATCTGGTCTATTAGAAATGATCAGATCCAGCAACGCATTCCCCCTAGTTGGTTCCGTTACCATTTGAGTCAAGTAATTGTCCTGTAGTGCTGCCAGAAATCTGCTGCTTTTACCAGAATGGGTAGCTTCAATACCCCAGTCAATGTCTGGAAAGTTGAAGTCGCCCATAACTATGACCTCATTTTTACTTGCAGCTTTTTCAATCTGCTGTAGTAATCGCAGTTCTGCAGCTTCATTAATATGAGGTGGTCTGTAGCATACCCCAAAAAGCAATTGTCAACTTTTATTTCCACCATGAATATTTACCCAAACGGACTCCACATCTTCGCAATCTTCCTCCATCTCATCGTTGAGGACAGCTCTAAAAGAATTCTTAACACAGAGACAAACCCCTCCACCTTTTTTCCCTGTCCTATCCCTCCTAAACACATTGTATCCTTTTAAATTAGCTATCCAGTCATGGCTTTCATCCATCCATGTCTCGGTTATTCCCACAATGTCATAGCCTTCGTCATTCAGAATGAACTCTAGTTCGTCTATTTTATTTGCAAGGCTCCGAGCATTGGTTACCATGCACTTTATATTTTTACCACCACATTTACCAATTTTGTTTACATGAAATTGGCTACTTGAAGTTTTACCAACCTCCTTAATCTTTACACTGTCCCCACCCCCCTCTCCACCCCCCATAATGTTAGGCTCCCACTGTCTTTTTACCTTATCTTGTCTACATATTGAGACTTTATCCTCCCGCCTCCCCCCAGATCCTAGTTTAAAATCTCCTCCAACCGTTTAGCCATCTTCTCCCCCAATGCAGCTGCACCCTCCCCATTAAGGTGCAGCCCATCTCTGCTGTAGAACCTGTAGCCGACTGCAAAGTCTGCCCAGTTCTCCAGGAACCCAAACCCTTCCTTCCTACACCAATTTCTTAGCCACTTATTTAACTCCCTAAGCTCCCTCTGTCTCTCAGATGTAGCACGTGGCACTGGCAGTATTTCAGAGAACACCACCTTGGAGGTCCTTGCTTTAAGTTTATCTTCAAGTACCTGAAAATCATTTTTGAGGACCTTCCATCTCCCACTAACTTTGTCATTGGTGCCAATGTGTACCATGACAGCTGGGTCTTCCCCAGCCCCACCCAATAATCTGTCAATTCTTTCTGCAACATGCCGAACCCGAGCACCCGGGAGGCAACAGACTGTACGGCATTCACGGTTTCTTCGACAGATTACCCTATCTGTGTGCCTAATAATTGAATCCCCTACCACCAGTACCTGTCTAGCCTTAGCTGCACTCCTATTCCCTTTCTCGTTACAACAGTCTGCCCCTTGGTTGCTAAGGAGCACATCCTGCTGCAGCATTGCTACTCCAAAATCATCCTCCCCAATATTACGCAAACAAGCATACTTATTAGTGAGGGACAACTCGGGACTAGCCTCCCTGCCACTTTTTCCCCTACCCCTTCTAACTGTGACCCAACTAGCGGCTACCTCTGCTTCTTGCTTCAGCTTTACTCCACCCACCTCCTCTTCGCCGGTTCCATCCAGTGTCTGGATCGTGAGATCCAAGCTCATCTCCATGTTGTGTGTGCATCTCAGTGTTGCGAGATGCATATATAGCTCTGCGACTTCCGCCTCTAACTGAGCAACACGCACACACCCAGGGCAACAATAAACACCCTCAATCAGCTGATTAAGGCATGCATACATGTCGCAGGATGTACACTGTACTGCATTGTCCAACATGATGACTATTGTGTGGGGAAAAATTATTTAAAGTAAACTGTGGCGGTAAAAGATGAAACGGGAGAGTGAGTGAAGTTCAGGAGTGAGTGCAGCTGGGGTGGAAGAGGGGGAGGAGGGGAGGAGGGGGAGTGAGTGAAGTTGGGGGGAGGAGGGGGAGGGGAGGAGGGGGAGTGAGTGAAGCTGGGGTGGAGTCCTCAAAACTCAAAGACTACACCACAACGTGTTAGCACATTCTAACCAATGCAAAAAAACGCAATATTGGTTGAAGGTTTTTTTTTTGTTTTTTTTTTTAGTCACTTGCAACCTCTCACCTCTCTCTTTGTGCCTGTGTTGTAACGCCTGTTTTTAACGCCTATGCCACTTGTGTCGAAGCCACTTTGTGAGCAAGCCACAGACTGAGCAAACTCAGTACTGAGTCCTGAAGCTGACCAAATACCTCCTGTTGCAGCTAATCCCTCTCCCTAGCTAATTACCTAGAACACTAGAGAAAAAAAAATGTACTTTAAAAACTAACACTTGCTGCTAGATATCTGATGAACCGCAATGTACAAGCCACCAGATATCAAAGTAGCAAAACACAATTTACAAACAACAGCAATATATTATAATCAGAGCTCACAATTCCCTCATAAAAGCTGAGCATGTTAGTCAAACAGGACCTGTCTTTAGTAAACCCATGTTGATGCTGAGAAATAAGATTAGTTTCTACTATGAAGTCAAGTATAGAGATGGGCCGAACCTCCGATTTTAGGTTCGCGAACAGGTTCGCAGAAGGTTCAGTTCACGGAAAAGTTCACGAACTGCAATAGACTTCAATGGGGATGCGAACTTTAACAATTGAAAAAATTATGCTGGCCACAAAAGTGATGGAAAAGATGTTTCAAGGGGTCTAACACCTGGAGGGGGGCATGGCGGAGTGGCATACATGCCCAAAGTCCCGGAGAAAAATCTGGATGTGACGCAAAGAAGCGTTTTAAGGGCAGAAATCACATTGAATGCTAAATTGCAGGCCTAAAGTGCTTTAAAACATCTTGCATGTGTGTACATCAATCAGGGAGTGTAATTAGAGTACTGACACACCAAACTGTGTGTACTGACACACACACTGACACACCAAACTGTGTAACGCACCACAAACAGCTGTTTGTGTAGTGACGGCCATGGTGGTGCGCACCATGGCCAGAGTGCAGGCCGTGGCGAGTTTTCAAGCACATATGGTCACCGGGCTGTGGTAGCTCAATGATAGAACAACAGTGACTGTCCAGCTGATCAAATTTGGTCTGTCCACAATGAAGCAACGACCTTGTTATCTTTGGTGTGCCACCTCCCGAGACACTCATATAGCCGGCGGTCATTGCTTCATTGTGATACGCAAGCCCCTTCACCGCGGCAAGGTAATGATCATGAAGGGGGATGGGCACATGTACATGCCTTTTGTTTTTTGTTGCAGCCGCCCGCAGTGCAGCCAGAAAAATTAGGCAGGCATGTACACGCACCAGAAAAATTAGTGTAGCGGCCGCTGCTAGCAGCGGCCTTAAAAATTCAGGAATCCGCCTAGAGTCCTGGACTCTGTTGGTGGTGGCGGAGAAGGCAAGTGGCCTGCAGGCAGGGATGCTGTGTGTGGGGACTGACTTAGTCTTCGGTCATGCAATAGCCCTCCGTGATCCATTCCTCATTCATTTTGATAAAGGTCAGGTACTGAACACTGTCGTGACTTAGGCGACTTCTCTTCTCAGTGACAATGCCTCCAGCTGCACTGAAGGTCCTTTCTGACAGGACGCTTGAGGCAGGGCAAGAGAGAAGTTGTATGGCAAATTGGGACAGCTCTGGCCACAGGTCAAGCCTGCGCAACCAGTAGTCCAAGGGTTCATTGTCGCTGCTCGCAGTGTCTACACCCACACTCAAGGCCAGGTAGTCGGCTACCTGCCGGTCCAGGCGTTGGTGGAAGGTGGATCCGGAAGGACTATGGCGAGGAGTTGGACAAAAGAATGTCCGCATCTCCGACATCACCCTGAGATCGCTGGAGCGTCCTGTCCTTGCCTGCGTGGGCTTGGGAGGAGGAGGGTTACTGCCAGTGGTACCTTGATTGTGTTGTGCAGCCACATCACCCTTAAACGCATTGTAAAACATCATCGACAGCTTGTTCTGCAAGTGCTGCATCCTTTACACCTTCTGTTGAGTTGGTAACAGGTCCGCCACTTTGTGCCTGTACCGAGGGTCTAGTAGCGTGGCCACCAAGTACAGGTAATTCGCCTTGAGTTTTTTGATACGGGTGTCCCTCAACAGGCTGGACAACATGAAAGAGGCCATCTGCACAAAGCTGGATGCAGACATACTCTCCATCTCCTCTTGCTCTTCCTCAGTGACAAGACGCAACTCCTCTTCCTCCCCCCAGCCACGAACAATACCACGGGAACGTAGAGCAGCAGAAGCCCCCTGTGACGGCTGCCGCGGTTGTTCTTCTTCCGCCGCCTCTTCCTCCTTCACAGAAACACCTTCCTCATCATCATCATCAGAGTCTGAATCCTCTCCTTCCCCACACGACTCCTCTTCTTCCTCCTCCTCCTCCCCCCTCTGTGCTGCCGCAGGTGTTGTGGAAACCTCTGGTTCAGATGTAAATCGCTCCCACGACTCCTGCTGCCGTAACTGTTCTCGTTCATGCTCCTCCACAGCTGTATCCACCACTCTATGCACGGCACGCTCCAGGAAGTAGGTGTGGAATTCCAGCGAGTCGGGCTATCACAAATCAGGCGTCTCACCGGCAAGTTGTTTCTACGCTGAATGTCTGCAAAGCGTGCCATGGCTTTGTAAGAGCGCCTGAAATGCCCACACAACTTCCTGGCCTGCTTCAGGACGTCCTCTAAGCCTGCGTACTTGGACACAAATCTTTGCACATGTGCCATGCAGGGTACGTGTGTCATCTTTCCCAAATTCAACGCGGAAATGAGATTGCTGCTGTTGTAACACACCACGTTGCCAATCTCAAGCTTGTGCGGGGTCAGCCATTGCTCCACCTGTTTGTTAAGAGCAGCCAGGAGAGCTGCTCCAGTGTGACTCTCCGCTTTCAGGCAAGACATGTCTAACACTGCGTGACACCGTCGTACCTGGCATGCAGCATAGGCCCTGGGGTGCGGGGGCTGTGTAGCTGGAGAGGAGATCACAGCACCAGCCAAGGAGGAGGATGATGACAGCGAAGAGGTGGTAGCAGGCGGAGAGGAGGTGGCTGGAGGCTTGCCTGCAAGCCGTGGAGGTGTGACAAGTCGGTCCGCTGCGCAGCCATGTACTCCCTGCTTGCTGCCATCGGTCACCAGGTTGACCCAATGGGCTGTGTATGTAATGTAGCGGCCCTGCCCATGCTTGGCAGACCAGGCATCCGTGGTCAGGTGGACCCTTGACCCAACGCTTTTCGCAATAGATGACAGCACTTGCCTCTCAACTGCACGGTGCAGTTTGGTTATGGCCTTTCATGAAAAATGAGTGTGGCCTGGTATCTTCCACTGCGGTGTTACAATGGCCACAAATTTACGGAAAGCCTCTGACTCCACCAGCTTGTATGGTAATAGCTGGAGAGCTAATAGTTCCGCCACGCCAGCTGTCAGACGCCGGGCAAGAGGGTGACTGGCAGACATTTGCTTCTTACACTCAAATACTTTCTTTACGGACAGATGGGTACTGCTGTGGGCAGAGGAGAAGGAACCGCTCAAGGGAAGAGGCGGTGTGGAGGAGGGTGGCTGTGAAGGTGCAAGGGAGAAAGCGGATGAAGACGATGCACCTGAAGGAGGAAGAGGAGAAGGAGGGTGGCTTGTCTTTTGGGTGCTGCTTTTCCTCAGGCGTTCTTGCCATAGCTGTTTGTGCCTTCTCTCAAGGTGCCTTCGTAAGGCACTTGTCCCTATGTGAGAGTTGGCCTTTCCACGGCTCAATTTTTGCTGGCAGAGACAACAGATGGCTTTGCTCCGATCTGAGACACACATGTTAAAAAATTTCCAAACCGCTGAGCCCCCCTTGTCAGAATTCTAGCGGTTTTATTTATGCAGGAAAAGATGTCATATGTATATGTGTTAAGTTTTAATGTTCTATGCAAAATTTCATGGTAAAGTGAAAAGTTAGAGTACTTTATATTGCTCTGTGACATAGCATATTCCAGGCTGTGAGGCCTATACGATTATTCTAGTTACAAAAAGTTAGAGCATTCTTGTTTATGCTAGTGCGTGGCCATGACATTTAAAGAGGCTTCTGTGTGAAGACAGAAAAGCAAGTTAAACTTACATTAATGCAGTAATTATAAATGCACATAATTATTACACACAGATATTATTAATCTAAATATTAATGATCAATACAGACCCTTTAAAGAAAGAAATAGTTATTGTTAAACCCTATATAATAGAATCTATTACTTTAAAATATATTTAAAAGCTAGTGATGATTTGAGTCTGTGAAACCTTCTTGTGAGATTGTTTTAGTTTTAGAAGATGTTGACATGTTTCTTAGCTTGAAGGCCAAGGCCAGCAAGAAAATATAAACATTTCCCAGACAGAGAAAGTCAAAACATGGAAGATATAAAATATAAAACAAGGGGTTTTCCCAATTAGTTAAAGATGGCTCCATGATGCCACCTGGTGGTTACATAGTTTTATAAAACCAACATTATTAATAGATTGTTATTTGTTATTAAATGCTGACATCTGCCGGTTGAAATTAGATATTTATTTCTTCATCAGAAAGACAAATATATGGAAAAGGATTTTATATTATCAAGATTTAATGTGCAATTATTTCTTTTATGATTAATTGTTTTAAGAAGAATTATATAATAAGCTTTATATTTAAATAAGTATATTAGAAGCCCTGTATGTTTTAATAAGCTTTAAATTGCTGAAGGCTCTTACAGGTCTGTGTATAGGGTCAACCTGACCTGGGAAAGTACAGACACATTCCAAAAACTAATTAGCAGCGAACACTTTATCAGAAATGCGTCATAAATGACATTGTTTAGTCTCCATGTCTGGGTCAGCCAACAGACAAGATGGCTGTTGACGTCCATTTTTAATTAAGTGCGTCAGAAATGACCCTATATCAAATGTCAAGCACTCCAAATGACGTAAATTCCCACAAGATAAGGTAATTAAGAATTTATAAACAAGAATATTGTGACTTAGGAAATCAAAACATGATAAAGCATTGACGCACGGAAGCTTTAGCCAATCAGAATCTGGGATCCAGGGAAGTTCCAGATTAGGCAGCCATATTGCCTCCAGCCCCTATAAAGGTAGGAGCTGTAAGCTCATAGTTTGCAGAAGCCCAACAATCTCCTGAGAAGACACATGAGGCAGAAGCTACCTTCCCACACGTGGTTCTAGATGCTGAAGAGATGACAGAGAAGGGGTAATATGCTTAATATTCTGGTGATTTACTTTAGTTTTTCAGCATTAAGTTTTATTAAGATGTTAGCAAGAAGTTTTTTAGAAACTATTTTTTTGTGTTATTTCTTTAAGAAGATTACTACAGGTTTTACACAGCTACTAGATACACAGCTATTGATACAGATGAGACTACTTTTGACCTTATTCTACATAACACAACCGTTATATTACTTTTTGAATGTACTTAGAAGATTGATAATTGCTTGGCTCTAAAGCCTTGATAAGATGGAATACTGTTAGAAGGAAACATTACTTGGAACGGTTCATATTTTGTATATATGCTGTATGATAAGCAAATACAATTTTTTATATAAAATCATATACTGAGTGCTCTGATTCATTTCAAGGTACACCGTCAATCTATAATTACTGTTATAGAGGGTTGAGACCCCATTATGCCAAATTTATATGATAGCAATGCTTTAAGGGCTGGTCCTTTACTGAGTTGGCAATCATGAAAAAGGCAAGAACCGCCCGAGTTTTTGACACCCTGGGGTGATGGCGCTACGGTGGCATCAGCAGCTGACGTTGAAGGGCATGTTGGCTGGCTGTCCATAGCTGGAGATACATGGTGCCAGACACTGCCCCCAGCTGTTTCTGAGGACGAGCTCCCTCTGCTTCTATCATGGAGTCGTCTCCTCCTACTTCTCTCTGACTCCCCCTCTGAACTGTCCCCCTGGTCATCTCCTCTACTGGGAACATACGTGGCATCCGTATAATCGTCATCATAATCCTCCTGCCCAGCTTTGCTTTCCTCAGACACCTCCTCAACTGCACCAACTTCAGGTGGTTCATCATCCCCCTCCTCACACGTTACATCCATACCATCGCCACCTAACTCAGACGTATGATGTGGTGTACCTGCGCCTTCTTCTTGTTGTTGCAGTAGTGGCTGGGAATCAGTGATTTCACCACCACCACCACCACCACCACCACCAAATAACTCCTGCGAAGTGTCAAATGCAGGGGATGTGGTGCTTGTTGTAGCGCTGGTGGCTGCGGGAGATGAGGTGTTCTGTGTTGAAAACTCAAGCACTTCCTCACAATTTTGGGAAGTGATGGCATGTGCCTTCTTCTGAGCACTGTATTTTGGGACAGGTCCGCACGAAATCACAGCAACACCACCTCGCACAGACCTGCCGGTGCCTGGTGGCCTTCTTCTGGGTCTGCCTTTACCTCTTCCTCTACCTGGTTTGTCCATTTTGTCCATCTCAGGGGGATGCTAGGTATATGCAGTGAGCTGGGTTCACTGAACAGTAAAGGTAGTTATATGCGGTGAGGTGGGTTCACTGAACAGTAAAGGTACTTAGATGCAGTGAGGTGGGTTCACTGAACACAACAGGTAGTTATATGCAGTGAGCTGGGTACACTGAACAGTAAAGGTACTTAGATGCAGTGAGGTTGGTTCACACAACACAACAGGTAGTTAGATGCAGTGAGGTGGGTTCACTGAACAGTAAAGGTACTTAGATGCAGTGAGGTGGGTTCACTGAACAGTAAAGGTACTTAGATGCAGTGAGGTCAGTTCACTCAACACAACAGGTAGTTAGATGCAGTGAGGTGGGTTCACTCAACACAACAGGTAGTTAGATGCAGTGAGGTGGGTTCACTGAACAGTAAAGGTACTTAGATGCAGTGAGGTGGATTCAATGAACAGTAAAGGTACTTAGATGCAGTGAGGTGAGTTCACTGAACACAACAGGTAGTTATAGGCAGTGAGCTGGGTTCACTGAACAGTAAAGGTACTTAGATGCAGTGAGGTGGGTTCACTCAACACAACATGTAGTTAGATGCAGTGAGGTGGGTTCACTGAACAGTAAAGGTACTTAGATGCAGTGAGGTGGGTTCACTGAACAGTAAAGGTACTTAGATGCAGTGAGGTGAGTTCACTCAACACAACAGGTAGTTATATGCAGTGAGCTGGATTCACTGAACAGTAAAGGTACTTAGATGCAGTGAGGTGGGTTCACTGAACACAACAGGTAGTTAGATGCAGTGAGGTGGGTTCACTGAACAGTAAAGGTACTTAGATGCAGTGAGGTGGGTTCACTGAACAGTAAAGGTACTTAGATGCAGTGAGGTGAGTTCACTCAACACAACAGGTAGTTATATGCAGTGAGCTGGATTCACTGAACAGTAAAGGTACTTAGATGCAGTGAGCTGGGTTCACTCAACACAAAGCTAGGTATATGCAGTGATGAGGTGGGTTAAGTAAACACAACAGGTACTGGGTATATGCAGTACTGGGTAGTACAATGTGCAGCTCTCTGTCACACACACAGGTAGTCACTGAATGAGCTGGGCTGCTGGCAGTGGCACACACACTATGAATTAGTAAGGCTGTGCATGCAACAAAAGTGTCAGTTTGACACACAGAAAGTACAGGATGAGCTCTGAAAAGAGTTGTTGAGGGGTGCTATAAAAGCAATAATAATCAGCCAGGAGCAAGCTAAGCAGCCAAGAACCTAACTAATCTGTCCCTAGAAGAACAAGTCTACAGCAGCTGTCCCTAGTCTGTCTCTAGCAGGCTAGCCGGCACACAAGTCAGGCTAATGGTCGCCGGAGGCTGCCTTATATAAGAGGGGTGGGGCTCCAGGGCTTAGTGTAGCCTGAATGGCTACAATGTGCCTGCTGACTGTGATGCAGAGGGTCAGAAGTTGACCCTCATAGTGCATTATGGGGCAAATCGAACTTCCGCAAAAGTTCGCCTGATCCAGGTGAACGCGAACCACCAAAGTTTGCCTGGAACCGTTCGCCGGCGAACCGTTCGGCCCATATCTAGTCAAGTATAGTATCTCTTAGTAACCCCTCAAATAGTTTGCATACAACTGATGTTAAGCTTACAGGTCTATAATTTCCTGTATCTGTTTTTTTGCCCTTCTTAAATAATGGGAAAACGTGGGCTGTACGCCAATCCACTGGGACTCTGCCAGTTGAAAGAGAGTCACAAAAGATAAGATAAAGGGGTTTATCTATAACTGAATTTAATTCCCCCAGGACCCGAGGATGCATGCCATCCGGGCCAGGTGCCTTGTCTATTTTTTATTTATTTAGTCTTGCCTTCACTTCTTCCTGTGTTAAGTATTTAATATTACAGTTGGAAGATTGAGACTCTTCTGCATCTGTAATTTGCAACAGTGATGTTTCCCTTGTGAAGACAGAAGCAAAGAAAGCATTTAATAACTCTGCCTTACCTTGGTCATCCACCATTGAGTTCCCACCCTCATCCTTTAGGAGTCCAATACAGTCAACCTTTCTTTTTTTAGAGTTGATGTACTTGTAAAACTGTTTTGGGTTAGATTTGATATCCCTTTTGATTTGATTTTCAGCTTCAATCTTTGCCAGCCTAATTTCTTTTTTACAACTTTCATTGCACTCCTTATAATTGCTTAATGCAGCCTCGGTCCCCTCCTGTTTTAGGATCCTATAGGCATTACTTTTCCCCTTCATTTTATCTCTAACCTTTCTATTCATCCATAGAGGCCTTGTTTTATTCCTAGACATTTTGTTTCCATATGGGATATACATGCTACAATATTGAGAATAAGCTTAAAAGCTTGCCATTTCCTTTCAGTGTCCTCCCCTTGTAGTACATTATCCCAGTTCACCAAACTTAGCGCCTGCCTGAGTTGATTGAAGCTTGCTTTTCTAAAATTCATAGTTTTAGTGGTCCCGCTACACCACGGCCTACCAGTCACCAGATGAAACGTTATCATGTTGTGATGTTTTATTTCCCAAATGTTCTTGAACATGCACATTTGATACATTATCTGGTCTATTAGAAATGATCAAATCCAGTAATGCATTCCCCCTAGTTGGTTCCGTTACCATTTGAGTCAAGTAATTGTCCTGTAGTGATGCCAGAAATCTGCTGCTTTTACCAGAATGGGTAGCCTCAATACGCCAGTCAATGTCCGGAAAGTTGAAGTCACCCATAACTATGACCTCATTTTTCCAGATTTTCAATCTGCTGTAGTATTTGCAGCTCTGCAGCTTCATGAATGTGTGGTGGCCTGTAGCATACCCCAATAAGCAATTGGCAACCTCTATTTCCACCATGAATATTTACCCAAATGGATGCGACATCTTCACAATCTTCCTCCATCTCATCGTTCAGGACAGCTGGAAAAGAATTCTTAGCAAAGAGACAAACCCCTAGACCTTTTTTCCCTGTTCTATCCTTCCTAAACACATTGGGCCTGATTCACAAAGCGGTGCTAACAGTTAGCACGCTAGTGAAAAGCCCTTTATCACGCCTAAACTCAGTTTAGGCATGATAAGTTTAGGTGTGATAAGTTTAGGTGTGATAAGTTTAGGTGTGATAAGTTTTTAGGCGTGATAAGTTTAAGCATCAACTGCGCTAGCACCGCAGTGCACAGCTGATCAAAAGTTTTGCGCTAGCAAAGTCTGGTGCTCTTTGCATAGAGTTTAATGGCGCTGCTTTGCGTGCAGGACTTTGCCCGCGATCTAAACTTATCTAAACTTATCATGCCTAAACTTATGATGCCTAAACTTATGATGCCTAAACTTATCATGCCTAAACGTATCATGCCTAAACTGAGTTTAGGCATGATAAAATGGTTATCACGCCTAAAGTCTTTAACTGGGTTATCACCGCTTTGTGCATCGAGCCCATTGTATCCCTCTAAATTTTATATTCAGTCATGGCTTTCATCCATCCATGTCTCGGTTATTCCCACAATATCATAGCCTTTGTCAATCAGAATGAACTCTATTCGTCCAATTTGCAAGGCTCCTAGCATTGGTTACCATGCACTTTATATTTTTACCTCCAAATTTCCAATTTTGGTTACATGAAATGGGTTGCTTGAAGTTTTACCAACCTCCTTACTCTTTACACTGCCCCCCCCCCCCCCCTCTCCACCCCCCATAATGTTATGCTCTCACTGTCTTTTTACCTTATCTTGTCTACATATTGAGACTTCACCCTCCCGACATTTTTTTGGTAATTAGGCCACTGCAGCTTTAAGGCCTCGCTGAAGGGCCGCACAACTCAGCACACACGTGATTCCTGCTCCCCCACCACCTTTTCCGCCCACCAACAGAGCTCTCTTTTGGTGGGCTGTGATGGCTCCCAGGAGTGTTTGTTTATTTTTTATAAATATTTATTTTATTATTTTTGTAATAAACATACTGTTTTTTTTTATTTTTATAATTCCCTCTCCCTCCCTCCCTTAGCCAGCCTATGAAAGGGATCGGCTGTCACAGGCTTCAGCCAATGAGAGCTGATTGCTCTCCTGTGTCCCAGGGGTACAGTCATGTCACACGGCTGTCCCCAGTACAGCGCTGCCTTAGATTACAGCAGTGTACAGTGATAAAAGACGGTGGTTTTGCCATCTAACAGTCTCCCAGTGGCGATCGCCGCTGGGAAACTGAAGGCGGAGCAGAGCTCTGTCATCCAAGTGGAGATGCACACTCGATCTCCTGCAATCCCTGCCCCTAGGACCTTACACCGATTGATGTTAGGTGGTCCTGAGGTTGCCGTCGTGTCCACCCCAACTGGCATGGAACGGTCTTTAAATGGTTAATGTATGTACACCTGATGAAGGGGATATACCCCGAAACATGTTGTGTATTGCTGGGATTTGATAAAACGCAAGTTTGAAAGCCATTGGATTGCCTCCTTTGTATTTACTATATCCTACCTCATTTGCCAACTACCACCATTGTCAAATTATTTGTATGCCATATGTATGCTGAATTAAACCATTATTTATCTGCTAACTCACTGCTTGATCATTCCCAGTCTTGCATTCCCTCTATCCACTCCACAGAAACAGCTCTTACTAAAGTTGCCAATGATGTTCTTACAGCTAAATCCAAAGGTCAATTTTCCATACTCATCCTTCTTGACCTGTCATCAGCATTTGATACTGTTGACCACACCTTACTTCTACACATACTTTTATCTGTAGGCATCAAGGGCCTCGCTCTCTAATGGTTATCTTCCTACCTCTATGGAAGGTCCTTCACAGTCTCTTACTCAGATCAGATCTCTTCTCCTCATCCTTTGTCTGTAGGGGTTACTCAAGAATCTGACCTTGACTGCCTCCTATTTTCCATCTACCTGTACGGTCTTATGTGACTTATAATCAACTCATTTGGGTTTCAATACCACCTATATGCAGATGATACACAACTGTACTTCTCAGCCCTAGACCTTAACTCCCTCCTCACACGTGTTCCTGAGTCTTGACTGCTTGTCTGCTAGATCATCCTTCATGTTCACTCACTTATTGAGTAAAACAGAACTAATCATTTTTCCACCGTCTTTGTCCACCACTTTGCCTGAAATAACCATAAATGTTAATAACAATACCATAACTTCAGTTCCCAAAGCACGGTACTTAGGGGTAATATTCGGCTTCTGTCTCTCTCTTTGATTCTTCATGTTCACTCCCTAACCAGCTCCTGTCATCTCCAGCTCAAAAACATATCTTGAATCCAACCTTTTCTCACTTAAGACACAACTAAAATGTTAAAACATGCTCTTATAATATTTCGTCTGGACTATTGTAACATACTACTTTGTGGACTACCTTCTAACTGACTGGTCCCTCTTCAGTGAGTGCTGAACTCAGCTGTTCGTCTCATTCATCTTTCTTCTCGATCTTCCTCTGCTGCCCCTCTCTGTCAAGCTCTTTAATGGTTGCCAATTAACCAGAGGATCCAGTTCAAACTCTTAACCCTAACCTACAAAGCTCTCCACAATCTCTCTCCCCTGTACATCTTCTCACTAATTTCCAGAAACCAACCCAATCACAATCCTTTAGATTGTAAGCTCGCAAGGGCAGGGCTCTCACCCTTTTGTGTCATGGACTGTTATTAATTTAATTGCTTGCACACTGTTAGACATTTATACATTTTAGTCATCATGTTAAATCAAATTGTAATCAGCAGTGCTGTATCTTGTATCAGTGTTTATATTTGATGTATATCATTGTCTGTATCATTATGTATCCCTTGTTTGTTTTCTTACATTGTACAGCGCCACGGAATATGTTGGCGCTTTATAAATAATAATAATAATAATAATAATAATAATAATCTCAGATCTAAAATCCTCAAAAGTAGATAAGAGCAACTGTCATTGGATAAGTTTCTAGTCCCACAAAAAACAAAGGTTGAGGTGAGCCGCCAGATAGCAAGGATTATGTCACTTATAGTGAAAGTCTTGTTCACATTTTTATTTTATAAGTACAGTACTTTGTATGAAATATTTTTCTAGAACTGTTTTTGGATTGTGGAACAAATCAACTGAGTTTACATTAACTCTTATGAGGAAATTCGGTTTGATATAAGAGTGCTTTGGATTACAAGAATCTTTCCGGAATTAATTATGCTCGCAAACCAAGGTTCCACTGTACTTGAATGTTGTAATGGATTGCGGAGATGCCGCTACGTGGTCTGGCAGCGGGGAGGCTGTCTCCGCGTTCAGACTGGCAGTTTCCGCACAGCAGCATGCGTCTGGTATGTCTGAGCCTTCTAGTGCACACAGATGGAGAGCTACGCGCACCCGCACTGGGAGGTAAGACCTTTATGCCAGTAGGAGAGGGATCAGCTGATCAGGTTGATCAGCTGATCCCAGCGCAGGCTTTGATTGGCTGAGTGGAGCTGGGTGGCGCTGAGGAGCGCTTCACTATATATAGATCTCGCTGGTCAGTCTCAAGTTGTCTGCTGTCGCGAATACATACGTGTGAGCACTCAGACCATAGTCAGATCCCACAGTGTGTTAGAACCAGGTGGACCTGGGAATTCACACTTAGCCAGATTACGCTTGTGTTATACTTTAGACCAGTTCCGGGGTGTTGTGACCAAGGACCTCACACCCAAGCTTAGGATTACTGTGTTATTGCTGTGTTTTACTTTACACCAGTTCCGGGGTGTTGTGACCAAGGACCTCACACCCAAGCTTAGGATTACTGTGTCATTGCTGTGTTATACTTTAGACCAGTTCCGGGGTGTTGTGACCAAGGACCTCACACCCAAGCTTAGGATTACTGTGTCATTGCTGTGTTATGCGTTAGACTAGTTCCTGGGTGTCGAGACCACGGACCTCACACCCCAGACTAGGACTCTGCTCTATTTCTGTTATGACTATTTGCTCTGTCGACCTCTCTATTGCCTTCTGATTCAGTACCCCTGCATATCTGCCTTCCTGTTGCCAGACCCTGCCTGTACCCGGTTACCGAATCAGCCTTCTGTCTCTGTACCTTATCTGCTCGTGTGTTGCTGACCTGGCCTGTCCAACCTTCCAGGCTGTCACTCACTCCTTGAGTGCCCAGTCTATCTGTACTAGCAGTGACACAATTCCACCAAGTGTCAGTTGCACTAGGACTCCTGCTCCTCAGGGAGTCTGGCCTGTTAGCAGCCAGTGGCCTCTTCTCCTGGAGTCCCCTGGCTGCAGTACAGTCTATATCTATCTCCAGATATCCCTGGTTGCCAGGTCCTCTCTATTCCCTCTCTCTAGGGGGATAGTTCCTGCACTTCCCAGGGCCACCTGCCCCTCAGGTGGTTCTTGGCTAAGCTGCCTGTATCTCCCGCCTCTCAGGAGATAGCCTACAGTTACACCAAACACTTACACTTTATTAGGTGTCCAGAGGTTAGTCATACCTGTATTATTGGTGATTCTGCAGATCATCCATAATCAGGTATACATCTGTATTGTTGATGATTCTGCAGATCATCAATAATCAGATTCTCTCTGTGTGCTGACACCGATCGTTACAAATGTCATATACATGCTTAAGTAAGTCATTATTTATCTGCTAACTCCCTGCTTGTTCAGTTCCAGTCTGGCTTTCGCTCTAACCACTCCACAGAAACAGCTCTTACTAAAGTGGCCTATGATCTTCTTACAGCTAAATCCAAAGTCCATTATTCCATACTCATCCTTCTTGATCTGTCAGCAGCATTTGATGTTGTCAACCACACCTTACTCATACAGATTCTTTCATCTGTAGGCATAAAGGGTCTCGCTCTTTCATGTATAGCGTTCTATCTCTCCGGCAGATTGTTCACAGTCTCTTAAGGCCTATACCCACAACGCAATTTGTACGGCAATTTTTCATGACATCGTTTAACAAAGCCTTGTTAAACGATGTTGCTTGATGCAGCCATCTGCAGGGATCAATCATCTTTAAATTACCGTCACGGCGGATTAAATCAAGAGCGATCTTTCCGATCACCATAGACTCCCACCCAAAAGTACTGTAACTACTTATCTGCTATATCATCTTTCCTGACCTCTCGCTTCTTAAAACTTAATATGAGTAAAGCAGAACGAATCATTTTTCCACCATCCCTGTCCACCTCTCTGCCTGATATACAGTGGAGGAAATAATTATTTGACCCCTCACTGATTTTGTAAGTTTGTCCAATGACAAAGAAATGAAAAGTCTCAGAACAGTATCATTTCAATGGTAGAATTATTTTAACAGTGGCAGATAGCACATCAAAAGGAAAATCAAAAAATAACCTTAAATAAAAGATAGCAACTGATTTGCATTTCATTGAGTGAAATAAGTTTTTGAACCCTCTAACAATAAAAGACTTAATACTTAGTAGAAAAACCCTTGTTTGTAAGCACAGAGGTCAGAGGTCAAACGTTTTTCTTGTAATTGATGACCAAGTTTGCGCACATTTTAGGAGGAATGTTGGTCCACTCCTCTTTGCAGATCATCTCTAAATCCCTAAGGTTTCGAGGCTGTCTCTGTGCAACTCTGAGCTTGAGCTCCCTCCATAGGTTTTCTATTGGATTAAGGTCCGGAGACTGACTAGGCCACTCCATGACCTTAATGTGCTTCTTCTTGAGCCACTCCTTTGTTGCCTTTGCTGTATGTTTTGGGTCATTGTCGTGCTGGAACACCCATCCACGACCCATATTCAGTTTCCTGGCAGAGGGAAGGAGGTTGTCATTCAGGATTTCACGATACATGGCTCCGTCCATTTTCCCGTTAATGCGATTAAGTTGTCCTGTGCCCTTAGCAGAAAAACACCCCCAAAGCAAAATGTTTCCACCCCCGTGCTTGACGGTGGGGACGGTGTTTTGGGGGTCGTAGGCAGCATTTTTCTTCCTCCAAACACAGCGAGTTGAGTTAATGCCAAAGAGCTCTATTTTGGTCTCATCAGACCACAGCACCTTCTCCCAGTCACTCACAGAATCATTCAAGTGTTCAAC
The DNA here is from genome assembly GCF_040937935.1 of Hyperolius riggenbachi. NCBI lineage: Eukaryota > Metazoa > Chordata > Amphibia > Anura > Hyperoliidae > Hyperolius > Hyperolius riggenbachi. The sequence goes on along the minus strand of NC_090647.1, from coordinate 376,322,531 downwards.
TTAAGACGGGCCTGCACATGTGCCTTCTTGAGCAGGGGGACCTTGTGAGCCCTGCAGGATTTTAATTCATTGCGGTGTAATGTGTTTCCAATGGTTTTCTTGGTGACTGTGGTCCCTGCTAATTTGAGGTCATTCACTAACTCCTCCCGTGTAGTTCTAGGATGCTTTTTCACCTTTCTCAGAACCATTGACACCCCACGAGGTGAGATCTTGCGTGGAGACCCAGAGCGAGGTCGATTGATGGTCATTTTGTGCTCCTTCCATTTTCGAACAATCGCACCAACAGTTGTCACCTTCTCTCCCAGCTTCTTGCTAATGGTTTTGTAGCCCATTGCAGCCTTGTGCAGGTCTACAATTTTGTCTCTGACATCCTTGGACAGCTCTTTGGTCTTTCCCATGTTGGAGAGTTTGGAGTCTGCTTGATTGATTGATTCTGTGGACAGGTGTCTTTTATACAGGTGACTAGTTAAGACAGGTGTCCTTAATGAGGGTGACTAATTGAGTAGAAGTGTCTAACCACTCTGTGGGAGCTAGAACTCTTAATGGTTGGTAGGGGTTCAAAAACTTATTTCACTCAATGAAATGCAAATCAGTTGCTATCTTTTATTTAAGGTTATTTTTTCGATTTTCCTTTTGATGTGCTATCTGCCACTGTTAAAATAAACCTACCATTGAAATGATACTGTTCTGAGACTTTTCATTTCTTTGTCATTGGACTTTGGATTTTGTCATTACAAAATCAGTGAGGGATCAAATAATTATTTCCTCCACTGTAAGAAGGAATGTTAATAACACCCCTATAACTGCAGTTCCCAAAGCAGTACTTAGGGGTAATATTTGACTCATCTCACTCGTTTATTCCTACTGTTCACTCCCTAACCAGTTTCTGTCATTTCAAACTCAAAAACATATCTTGCATCCAACCTTTTCCCACTCAGAACACTTCTAAAATGTTAATACATGATTTTATAATATCTTGTTAGGACTATTGTGATATACTGCTTTGTGGACTTCAAACTAACAGACTGGCACAGCTCCAATCTGTACTGAACTCGACTACTCGACTTATTCATCTTTCTTCTCGTTCTTCCTCTGCTTCTCTCTATCAAGCTTTTTATTGGCTGTCAATTAACCCTCCTGGCGGTTTATTAAAATCTGCCAGGGGGCAGCACAGCGTTTTTTTTGTTTTTTTTTATATCATGTAGCGAGACAAGGTCTCGCTACATGATAGCCGCTGCTCAGCGGCATCCCCCCAGCCCCTCCAAATGCCGGAGGCGATCGGAGATCAGGAGATCCCGTTTAAAGAACAGGATCTCCTGGAGGGCTTCCCCCGTCGCCACGGCGACGGGTGGGATGACGTCACCGATGTCCTCGATGTCGTGAGGTCAAAGGGGACTCCGATCCACCCCTCAGCGCTGCCTGGCACTGATTGGCCAGGCAGCGCATGGGGTTGGGGGGGCGCCTGCGGCGCGACGGATGGCAGATCGGTGAGGAGCGGCGGCGATCGGATTGCACACGCAGCTAGCAAAGTGCTAGCTGCGTGTAGCAAAAAAAAAATTATGCAAATCGGCCCAGCGGGGCCTGAGCGGTGCCTTCCGGTGGCATAGCCCGAGCTCAGCTCGGGCTTACCGCCAGGAAGGTTAGTGAGAAGATCCATTTCAGACTCTTATGCCTAGTACACACCATACAATTTTTTGTTAGACTTTTCTGTTAGATTTTACTGTTAGATTTTTTGTGTTAGATTTTCTGTTATGCAAGGAATACACGGTACGTTTACATAGTTACATAGTTACATAGTTATTTTGGTTGAAAAAAGACATACGTCCATCGAGTTCAACCAGTATAAAGTACAACACCAGCCTGCTCCCTCACATATCCCCGTTGATCCAGAGGAAGGCGAAAAAACCCTTACAAGGAATGGTCCAATTAGCCCCTAAAGGGAAAAATTCCTTCCCGACTCCAGATGGCAATCAGATAAAATCCCTGGATCAACATCATTAGGCATACCTTGTAATTGTAGCCATGGATGTCTTTCAACGCAAGGAAAGCATCTAAGCCCCCTTTAAATGCAGGTATAGAGTTTGCCATAACGACTTCCTGTGGCAATGCATTCCACATCTTAATCACTCTTACTGTAAAGAACCCTTTCCTAAATAAATGGCTAAAACGTTTTTCCTCCATGCGCAGATCATGTCCTCTAGTCCTTAGAGAAGGCCTAGGGACAAAAAGCTCATCCGCCAAGCTATTATATTGCCCTCTGATGTATTTATACATGTTAATTAGATCCTCTCTAAGGCGTCTTTTCTCTAGACTAAATAAACCCAGTTTATCTAACCTTTCTTGATAAGTGAGACCTTCCATCCCACGTATCAATTTTGTTGCTCGTCTCTGCACCTGCTCTAAAACTGCAATATCTTTTTTGTAATGTGGTGCCCAGAACTGAATTCCATATTCCAGATGTGGCCTTACTAGAGAGTTAAACAGCGGCAATATTATGCTAGCATCTCGAGTTTTTATTTCCCTTTTAATGCATCCCAAAATTTTGTTAGCTTTAGCTACAGTGGCTTGGCATTGAGTACGATTATTTAACTTCAATGAGTACTCCTAAGTCCTTCTCCAAGTTTAATGTCCCCAACTGTATCCCATTTATTTTGTATGGTGCTAGACCATTAGTACGTCCAAAATGCATGACTTTACATTTGTCAACATTGAATTTCATCTGCCATGTATGTGCCCATATAGCCATCCTATCCAGATCCTGTTGCAATATGACACTATCTTCCCTGAGAGTTGATGATTCTGCACAATTTTGTATCATCTGCAAAAATAGCAACATTGCTCACTTCTGCATCTACTAGGTCATTAATAAATAAATTGAAGAGCACTGGACCCAGAACAGACCCCTGTGGGACCCCACTGCTAACAGTGGACCCCACTGCTAACAGTATGTAGCGTTTGTACCGCTCGATTATGCCGCCAGATCGATTCCGCGCTTGTCCCTGCGGGTGACTCTCTTATCTTCTGCTCATTTTCCTTATCTTTTGCCATTGTTTCCCATGTGGTATCAAGCGCGGAATCGATCCGGCGAGTGATCGGACATGTTGGAAATTATCAATCGAGCCATCTAATGGCCTCTGAGAGGCGCTATACGTGCTACTGATGAGCTACTGTTTGTCCCCTATCTTATTGCCTGATGAAGCGGGTTTTGTCTGCGAAACGCGTTGCATCTTTTGGGGTACCAATAATAAATGTATTAGTTTAATTCAGACAGTATTTTGAGTCTGCTTTCCGGAGGTAAGTCCACCACTGCCTCCCAGCAAATTTTCAAAACTTTTATTACCTTTTATCCTTCTGGCGCCTCTGTTCTCTTACGATAATACTGTGTCCACCCCTGGTGGAGGGGTGACCTACCCCTACTTTTCTGATCTACAGTGAGAGACATCCTAATCCTGAGTAAGGACAGGTCTAATCTCTTCACCTGCATCTACAGTGGTTGCCTAAGAGGTAACCCATGTTTGTAAGTATATTCATCTCACACATACATTTATCCACGGTTTCCAAAACATACTACACTATATTGGGCTCTCTGTGTTACTTATTAACAATTACAATCATATACTACAAGGAGACCATCAGTTTCACATAGTAACGTGGCAGCAGGGATATATAATCCATGAGTTTATGCAATATATCCTCTGTGTCTGACTACTGCTTGCTTAGTCCTGGCCTCCCCACTCCCTCAACAGTTACAATATGGAGGTATAGAGACATTGTCCTGTTAGCCAGAGAAGTGCCTCCTTATGGAACTGGTCACTCGAGCAGAGCCGGGTTTCTAAATCTCCACCTGCCTTCAGTGGTTGGTTGCCCCCTGTGCAACCTTCCTTTGTGAGTACCGCAACCTTTTTTATTACATTTGACATTTAACTTGTGATGTATTGCACAATTTGGACTCCCATTGTTTCTGTGTCCTTCTTTTTTAGGGTGTTGATCACCACTTTAAATGTCTAGAAGCAAACATGGTATTGTATGGCTTCAGACCTGGCGGATGGGAGGGGGTTTTCTGGTTGGACTTGATGGACGAATGTCTTTTTTCAACCAAACTAACTATGTAACTATGAACAAGCAGATTGCCAGGATTTCCAGAATTCACCAATTTCCTTTCAGCACTTACGGTATGTCCTAATCTCTACCACATGTATCACATATAGACAAGCCCCACAATTAAACAGGAGATGCTATGTGTCTGCCTGACTCCGGTTACTTCCAGGACTTAGTGTGCAAGAAATAAATGCTAAGGTCACTGAGATCAATGAAGTACCAAACACTTCCAAAAGTCCAAAACAAGCCAGAAGTTTAACCCCTAGCCGACCGCTCCACGCTGATTGGCGTGAATGCGGCGGCGGCGGCCCAAGGACCACTCCATGCCAATTGGCATGAATGGCTGCAGGCGAGGATTGCAGGAGATCGTGCTCTGTGATGCATGTGCATCTCTGCATGAATGGCGGAGCTCCGCTCCGCCTTCAGTCTCCCAGAGACGATCGCCGCTCTGAGACTGTTAGTCGGCAAAACCGCCGTCTATTAACATTGTACAGCACTGTGATCTACAGCAGCGCTGTACTGGGGACAGCCATGTGACACGGCTGTCCCCCTGGCAGGCAGAAAAGTGATCCACTGTCATCGGCTGAAGCCTATGATAGCCGATCATGCTTATTGGCTAGCAGGGGGAGAGATATAAAATTAATTAAAAAATAGTGAAATTTATTTAAAAGAAACAAATAAATGTTAAAAAAAAAACATCTGGGGAGCGATCAGACCCCACCAACAGAGAGCTCTGTTGGTGAGGAGAAAAGGGGGGGGGGGGATTCACTTGTGTGCTGAGTTGTGCTGCAGCAAGCCCTTAAAGCTGCAGTGGCCCAATTAGTAAAAAAATGGCCTAGTCACTAGGGGGGGTTTAACACCGCAGTCCTCAAGTGGTTAAACCAGAAATCAGATTACTGTCAAACCAGGGAGAATCCAACTCAGTCTCAATAACAAGCCAAGGGTCATACATAAAAGATAAATCAGCCAGGCAGGAAATTCAGGGATTGGACAAATTCATAGTCGCACAAAAGCAGAAGTCAGACCAAGCAGTGATCAAATACGATCTAATATGATACTCAAAGAAGCATGCAAGGTGACAACAGGAAAGAGCTATGAGAGTACACCCAAGCAGTAGTACAGAGGTAAAGCTATAACAATCAATAAGTGAGATTCAGGAGCAGTTTATATACCACAGTCAACCAATAACACAGGACCCCCCCTCCTAGCGGCCAACCTGAAACCACTTCCTGCACATCATTCATAGGCCCAAGCAATGAGGTTTTTTTTTTTACCCAGCTGTCAACTGTCAACATCTGCAACATTATAAATAGAAGGATAGCGTGACCACGCATGTCCGCCTCCTGGAGTGGACCCCCTTGTGCAGCTTTTTGCACGTCCACAGAGATACAGGAAATCCTGTTATGCTGAACCTGCCCACCGGATTTACCAGATTGTGCAGACTCCTACACATCTGCAAGAGTGCCATGGATGCTACCTAAAACCTTAGCAGAAGTCAGTCTCTTATAATTCCTGGAACACTGGACTTGATTGCAGTCTTGAGGAGCATGAGGTGAGTTCATGACACAGATGAAGATGGCTGAGGATGAGACCAAGCTTTTTGCATTGGTGCAGCAGACATTTTCCTTTTTATTCCACAGGGAGTGAAAATTCCTTTTTTATTGCATAATTCATTTAACCATTCCTGCCGCCTGGACGTGATTGTCACGTCCAGGTGGCAGCTTCCTGGGCTGCTGCGCACTGCTCTAAGTCCCCGGAAGAAAAACCGGCAGCTTCTTATCAGAGGCCACAGTCTTTCCAAAAAAAAGTTTCCCGTCCGCCTTGTGCTTCCTGGAAGCGAGCTCTCGCTTCCAGGACTGAAAAAAAATCTCACTGTGGACATTTTGTGGCCAAATAGTAAAACTACATCTACATACATCTACATTCATTTTTTTCTTAATATTCCTGTTAAAATGCATTTAGAAAAAAGTAATTCTTATCAAAATGTACCACCCAAAGATTGGGTGGTAATTGGTGGCAGAAAAAACAAGATATAGATCAATTAATTGTGATAATTAGTGATAAACTTATTGGCGAATGAATGGGAGGTAAAAATTGCTCTGTTGCATAAGATGAAAAATCCCAGCAGGCTGAAAAGGTTAAAATTATGTTATATGGTATGCAGTAAAAACAGTATCTGTTAAAATTACAGTGTTTTTAATAAAATATAGTGCATGGAGTTGTGGCATTTAGCTATTAAATAAAAAAAAAGTGATATGACTCGTATTTTTTGAAAGATACCAGATTTTGAATTGTTAGCATACCAGGAGTTACATCCAAATGAACTTTGCTTTTGACCTACAAAACTAACATCTTCATCTTTTGAGGCTGGCATAAACCATACATTAACGTTCCCCTGAGGGTCCCTAATGGAAATAAGGCAGTCAACAGCCTGGAAAGTTCTTGCCAATCCTCATCCCCTGTGACAGGGAAATGGAAAACACAGCAGCCCGGTGAATTTCAGATAATTATGACAATGTTTAAACAATGCATGATGTTTAAATGTCTGGAACAAGCCCGTATAGTGCATGTAAAACATGTAGATGATTTCCACTTTTGGTTTTACTTTTATTAGATTATAAACAATGTAGCTGGAGAATAGAGAAGCTTTACTATTAGTCTGACAGAAAGGTGGAATAAAGTACAGTCTGCTTTGTTTGCTTAGCTGTAGCCTTTACTGTACAACTCACAGCAGTAAGCACAAATTACTCTCTACAGCTTGTATTCCAATTATTTCCATCATTAGTAGTGTCCAGTGACCTTTTCTCATAAGCCATGATGAAAATGGGAATATTAGTGTCACACATTTACAGTTCTGTTATTGATCTAATATTTAAACTGTGCATACAACTCTTTACTGTGCGTTATAGTGCCATACTGTGGCTATATTTACACTTCAAAACCCTTCAAAAAACGTTTCTGCTGTTCATGGCAGATTCAAGCCCCAATGTAAGCTGAGGCCTTTTCTCTCCCCCTTCCCCCTGACTGCTTACCAGGGTCGCTGCACTTTTTTGTAAGGATTACAGCTCACCTGTCCTGGCACGCTGCACCCTGTGCTGTGCTTCCCATCTTCATTTCTGCAGCCCGCCTCAGTATGTGATTACACAACAACATGCAACAGGTCTGAAGAAAATGTAGGCAGCAAGGATAAAGATGGAAAAGCATGAATGGAGCAGCGCTGCAGGAGAGGTGAGTTGTAAATCGTACACAAATTGTGTATGGGCCCCAGGGAGCAGTTTGGGGGGGGGGGGGGGGGCTTTCAGAAGGCCTCAGAGTCCACCAGCTTGTATTGTAACAGCTGGCGAGCTAACAGTTCCACCAAGCCAGCTGTCAGATGCCGGGCAAGGGGGTGACTGGCAGACATTGGCTTCTTCAGCTTTAAAGATTTTCCCTCATGGACACCTGGCTGCTGCTGTGTGCAGAGAAGCAGGAACCGCTCAAGGTGAGAGGCGGAGTGGAGGAGGGTGGCTGTGATTGTGAAGGTGCAAGGGAGAAATCAACTGAAGATGATGCACCTGAAGGAGGAGGAGGAGAAGGAGGGTGGCTTTTCTTTTGTGTGCTGATTTTTCCTCTGGTGCTCTTCCCGTTGCAGTTTGTGCCTTTTCTACATGTGCCTTCATAAGGCAGTTGTCCCTACGTGGCTGTTGGCCTTTCCCCAGCTCAATTTTTGGTGGCAGAGAGAACAGATGGCATTGCTCTGATCTAAGGCAGACACACAAAAAATTTCCAAACCGCTGAGCCCCCCTGGGGTGTGGGCACTATGGTGGCATCAGCAGCTGACGTTGAAGGGCATGTTGGCTGGCTGTCCATAGGTGGCGATACATGGCTCCGGACACTGCCACCATCTGTTTCTGAAGACGAGCTCCCCCTGCTTCTTTTAGCAACTCATCTCCTCCTACTCCTCTCTGACTCCCCCTCTGAACTGTCCCCTTGGTCATCTTGTCTCTTAGGATCCCACGTGGCATTCGTATCATCATAATCATCCTCCCCAGCTTCACTTGCCTCAGACACCTCATAAACTGTACCAACAGCAGGTACTTCATCATCCTCCTCCTCACACATTACGTCCATAGTGTCACCTAACTCAGACACATGAGGTGGTGTAACTTGCTTAGCGCCTTCATCTTGTTGTAACAATAATGTCTGTGAATCAGTTAATTCCCCACCAAATAATTCCTGCGAAGTGTCATATGCAGCGGATGTGGTGCTTGTAGTAGGGCTGGTGGCTGCAGAAGATGAGGTGTTCTGTGTTAAATAGTCAACCACGTCCTGACAATCTTGGGAGTTGATGGGACGTGCCTTCTTCTGAGCACTATACTTTGAGCCAGGGCCGCACAAAATCACATCAGCACGACCTCGGCTCGCACAGACCTGCCGGGTGGCCTGCCTCTGGGCCTGCCTCTGGCTCTGCCTCTGCCTGTTATTTTGTCCATATCGGGGGGGAGGGGGGGTGAAGTGAAAGGTATGCACTGACTTGACTAATACAATGTGCAGTCACACAGGTGCAGTGAAAGGTATACAGTGACTGGTATTACAATACAACGTTCAGCTGTCACACAGGTGCAATTATACACGGACTGGTATAGTACACAGCATGCGGTCACACAGGTGCTGTGAGCAATTATGCGATGACTAGTATTACAAATTTGCAGCTGTCACACACACATGTACCGTGAACAGGTGGAGTGACTGGTATGTAACACTGCTTGCGGTCACATAGGTAGGTAAGTAGGTGCACTGAACAGGTAGGTATGCAGTGATTGGTATTACAAATGTGCAGCTGTCACACACACAGGTACCGTGAACAGGTGCAGTGACACTGCATGCGCTCACGTACATAGGTAGGTAGGTGCACTGAACAGGTGGGTATGCAGTGATTGGTATTACAAATGTGCAGCTTTCACACACACAAATACCATCAACAGGTGCAGTGACACTGCCTGCACTCACGTAGGTGGGTAGGTAGGTGCACTGAACAGGTGGGTATGCAGTGATTGGTATTAAAAATGTGCAGCTGTCACACACACAGGTACCGCCAACAGGTGCAGTGACACTGCGTGCACTCACGTAGGTAAGTAGGTAGGTGCACTGACCAGGTGGGTATGCAGTGATTGGTATTGCAAATGTGTAGCTGTCACACACACAGGTAGTCACTAAATGTGCTGGGCCTGGCAGTGGCACAGTAGGAATTACCAAGGGGCCAAGGTCCCACCAGCAGCTGCGACTGACTGACAGGGCTGTATATGCAACACAAGTGTCTGTGACACACACACACACACACACACACACACACACACACACACACACACACACACACAAAAAAATAGGTCACAAGAACAACATTAGTTCTCAAAAGAGCTGTTGAGGATGAGGAGTGCTTTTTAGAAATAAGAGCAGCAAGAAAAGCTACCTAACAAGCCTAACTAAGCTTTCCCTATGTCAGCAGCCAGGTTCTCTCCCTTCTCTAATTACTGCAGCCACACGAGTGAGTGAAATTGGTGACGCTGCCTGTGTTTTATAAGGAAGGGGGGGGGGGGGGGGGGCTCCAGGAGGGAGTGTAGCCTGATTGGCTACCCTGTGCCTGCTGACTGTGATGTAAAGTGTCAAAGTTGACCCTAATGATGTAGTATAGGAGGTGGGTCGAACTCACATATAGTTCGCAGTTCACAGCGAACGCGAACCACCAATGTTCGCGTGAATAAGTTCACGGGCACACCGTTCGGGCCATCTCTAGTCAGGGATGCCCACTGTCCCCCCTGATCTTTACCCTCACAATGGAAACCCTGGCGGAAAACATAAGGGCCAATGAAAATATTGTAGGTATTGAAATTAATGGTACTTCACATAAAAATTTGCAGACGATGTTCTACTGTCAGTATCTAACCCGTCCACCTCCCACCAACATATTACAACTTCTTTAGCTAATTATTCAGCTGTTTCATACTACAAAATTAACAAAAGTAAATCATTGATGTTAAATTTAAACATACCCACAGATATGAAACAACGAATCTCAGCAAAATTCCCATTCCAACAGGCAAAATTGTCCATTCCCTGCCTCAGTATCAACCTTCCTAATGCCACTAATAAATTATATAAGGTTAATTTTATACCTATGCTTAGCTCCCTCACCAAAGAGTTGGAAACAATCGCTAAATTCGAACTCTCTTGGTTAGGTAGAATAGTGCCATTTCAGATGAAAGTCCTGCCTAAAATTATCTTCCTCTTCCGAACATTACACATACCTCTACCACACAATTTTTTCTCTCAGATCCAAATAACAGTGACCAAATATATATGGGGCAAGAAAAAACATAGAGTGGCATATATACATTCCGCTGTCCGCCCTGGCTCATCGCCCTGTTCCTCCGTCCTCCCTATTGGGTGGCCACCTTTGACGTCAGCCACCCGGCGCCATCTTGCGCCGTTGTGTGTTGTGCTTTGGTTGGAGCGCACCTGCACTCCATTCGCTGGCCACACACATGCCCACAATTCCGGTGGGCGTGTCGGGATGATGTCTGTGACTGGGGGTGGGCCGGGGGGCGGGCCGCGCAGCCGCAGTAAGCATTTATGGACGCCGGCATGGCGTCCATACATATTTCCACGCTGTCTGCCTTTGAAAAGGCCGCTAGGTGCGGCGAAACATGTCAGGCTCCTCCTGACAGCGTCTACTCCTCCACACCTCCACATCTCCTCCAATCTACACCTCCTTGGTCCCACGGACATTGAGCGTACAGGCTATTTGGGTCAGCCTCTTGCCAGCACAAGGGAAGCCTAGCATGCATCCGCACAGCCTTATGGACCTTGCCACTGTTATTTGGTAACTATGAGAGGCCATCATTCTTAACACACACCTGCTTGTTTGGCTGCACATGCCCTGCGAATGAGGGACTGTTAACTACATTTGGCATATGTGCTTACACCTGTGAAGATCTTCAGCTCCGCCTCACCTATGCATACTTTGCGTTTGAGGGACTGCTTGTTCACACTTGCCATTGCCTGTCATCAGGTTACATTATTGGCCATCAACACTGCATGCCATTAGCTTGCTTAGACGCTATCTACCTGCTTCAAGCTCCAGTGTGTTGCTGTGTGTCCTTCTCTGGATGCTGCCACTCCATCTGCTCCTTTGTGCTAACATCATTTATGAGCTTTGCCTGCATCCGCTGGCTTCCAACTGTCCATTATATGGCGGGCTTGACCCTTTGTGCTTTCTCATCTCACCTGCATTAGTGGTACCATTTCAAGTTCTCATGGTTCAGGTTACTAATTGTTTATAGGGGACTGCAGCCCCTGGGTTGTTGGAGGTTATGTGAGGAGTAATTTTATGGGGTAATTTTTATATTTATGGGATATTTGCATTTTTTCATGTTGTTTGATATTTGTGATATATGAATAAAATTTTTTGATCCTTTTCATGCACCCAAGAGCCAATTCTCTTTTTCTATTTTACTATTACATATATACATTTAGTAACTCTCAAACAACAAGGGGGTGTAGGTATTCCATGCTTAAAATCTTACTACTTTGCATGTTTGTTAGAAACTTCCAAAGAATGGTGGAAAATCAATACCCCCAAAAAATGGGTCCATATAGAAAATTCTGTCACTTTTACCCACCTGCACACGCAATCTCGTCTATTGCAGTGGGCATCCCCAAAAACAAAACCAATTACCCTACGGTTCAAGCTACCCTTCTAGCTTGGTCTTATTTCCTCAAATCTCCTAAGGACAACGTTGAAGTGAGACAATTGAAACTCCCAATTGATTCTCTCTCTCTCTAGTCATTACTGAGTTAAACCTAAAGGAATGGAAAAAAAGCTGGAATCCTCTGGAATCCATCTCAGACCTATTTCATCCGGTTACTCAATGCCTCCTTTCTTTTCCGGATTTAAGAGAAAAATTTCCTATTCCGTCCAAAGACATATTTAAATTCATCCGAATTAAGCACCTGCTTACTATGAATAAATTAATCCCACCAGTAATCTCCATATGCATAGCCTCTCCAAACACATAGGTATCTCACTGTGGTACAAAGAACTACTGGGGTCTGGCCACAAACAACTGCATAAATACATAGTATCTTGGGCAGATGACCTTCAATTTCCCCTAGAACACAGTCATATTGTCTTCACCTTAAAGATGATAAATAATACATCAGCCTGCATAAATCATCGGGAGACCTTTCACAAAATTTTTCTAAAAAGGTATCTTACTCCACGACGCCTAGCACTATTCTCAACTAATAAATCCCCATTATGTTGGCTTAACTGCAACAAGATAGGCTCCTTGGTTCATATTCTTTGGGAATGCCCAATAATCAAGAACTTTTGGTTACTAATTGCTCAGATATTAAGCTATGTTATGCAGAAACAATTTGTGGTCACACCATAACTCGCTCTCCTACATGTTGGACTCCTAGATATCCCTCCTCGCTTCCGTCTAATAGCTTCACAGATTCTATGTATTGTCAGAGGACTGATACTATCCAATTGGGGCTCAGAAGATATCCCAACATTCTCCAGACTAAAATACACAATTTAAAGAACCCTAAGAGAACAGAACTGGAAAATGTCCTACCCCTTTGACATGCAAATAGATTGGTCATCCTTCCACACTCCTTAAAACTTGTTTATAAACTTGTTTTAAATGTTTTAAATCTTGCTATAATCCTCAAATTCTCACTACATTCTCGGAACCATACCTCTTAATCTCCGAATAAGTACTGTTTTTGTGACTATAGCACAGGATCATTTCCAAATGTTTTCCTCTTACTTTATTATTGACATAATTACTATATGCTCTTTGCTCTACATTAATGTTACATTAACTCCAATGTTGCGTTTGTATAAATGAAAACTTCAATAAAAATTAATTGTTTAAAAAAAAAAAGTGCTACAGTAGATAATAACTACAAATATAATTTGGCTATTTCTACCATTTATCACAAAATGTAAATTTTATTACTGTCACAGCTTATGGTGATGATATTTGGTTCTAAAATAAAGGTGGTTTTTTGCTACAATGTATCATTTTCACTTTAAAATTAGGACATAGTAAAAGTATTTTTAAAGGTAAAAATTATGTAGAAAGTGTGTCTCAAAAGTGGGCGTGGTCTAAAAGTGGGTGTGCTTAAACTCTGGTTTTGTTTTTTTGTAATAGGTTTTACTACATTGCCATTATTACGTTTTACCCTATTACACTCCCCCCTCTCTTAAAACAATTTCCCTAGTAGCCTAATAGCATCCTCATATGCTCCCCTTGCAGGGTCACCCAAGGTTCTCCAGCACTAGATTTTGAATTTGTGCCCCCCCCCCAAATTGTGTCCACCCCAGTATAGGTAGCAGACATGCCCCCAGTATTAGGTCGAATCCCCTCCAGTATAAGTAGCCAGATGTGCCCCCCAGTATTAGCCCCCTACAGCTATCCAGATGTTCCTCCAGTAGTGCCCCCCCTTTAGGTAGCCCCTGGTGTTAGGTGCTCATGCCAGTAAAGGTAGCCAGATGTGAATCTGGCATTAGCTCCCACCCCCAGCTATAGGTAGCAAGATGTGCCCCTGGTATTAGGTCCCCCATAATAAATAGCCAAATGGGCCCTTGGTATTAGGTTCCCCCAGTAAAGCCAGACATGCCCCTTGTATTAGGTTCCCCCAGTATAGATAGCAATATGTGCCCCTGGAATTAGCCCCCTCAGTATATAGCCAGATATGTACCTGGTATTAGGTCCCCCACCCCCCCAGTATAGCCAAATGTGCCCCTGGTAATGGCAACCTCCCCTTTAAATAATGTATCCCCCACAGAAATACCTGATGTTCCCCCATAACCAGGATACTCCTAATTTAGATTGCCAGACGTGAAGTGTCCCCACCCCCCCCCCCCCATTAAGCCGCGACTCGTATATGGAGCAGTACGGATCTGGCTGTAAAGCTGCGCACAGAGGCTGCCACTGCAGGGTCCTTGCTGGAACAGGTAGAGGTGAGCCAGGCTTGCTGCAAATGCTTTTATGTCCCGATCTCTGCATGCAGGGGGTGAGTTTTGCAGGGGGGTCACTAATTGGTTAAAGGGACACTTCCAATAGCCCCCTGAAGCTGTCCGGTGCCCTCGCTGTCTCCTTCCGATCCTCCTGGCCCCGCTGGCAGCCACTTCCTGTTTCGGTGACAGGAGCTGACAGGCTGGGGACGCGAGTGATTCTTCGCGTTCCCAGACACATTAGCACCCTCTATGCTGCTATATGGTATAGGATATATGCTATAGTAGCATAGATGGCGCTATTGTGGCCAGGAACGCGAAGAATCACTCGCGTCCCCAGCCTGTCAGCTCCTGTCACCGAAACAGGAAGTGGCTGCCAGCGGGGCCAGGAGGATCGGAGGGAGACGGCGAGAGCACCGGACAGCTGCAGGGGGCTATTGGAAGCCCCAGGTGAGTAAAACTCATTTTTTTTGTTTGACTTAAGTGTCCCTTTAAGGGAACATATTTTTCCTTAGAGCAATTGGTGTTGCAGCTGAAAGTGCAGGGTGCCACCCAGGAGTGCGCCTGATTGTGCACAGTTATGCCACCACTAAAAATTGTATATCTACGTCCTCATGGCTTTGATGAAGTCACAGAGGATGTAGATATAATGTAGTGGTGGAAAAAGTGGTAAAGTTGCGTAGTGGTTAGCACTCTTGCATTGCAGGATGCTCCCGGTAACAGGAGATTGAACCAGGGCCGGCACAGTGGAGGGTGATAACAAAAGAGATTGAAATAACTTTGTTTCTATAGAAAGCACTAAATTATGAAATTTTGCTTTAAGCATGAATTTTTGGTAGAATGCAAAATTATGTGACAGTAAATAATTACACTTATGGAATTACGGATGTTTGTAAGGCAATTACAAAATTACACATTTACGTCGTAGTGGTAAAATTCGCGTCTGTAATTAGGGATACACAAAATTACGCAAAGTTAGGCTCAACATTAGCCCTGGGTAAGTTACATTCTTTTTTTTAGTTATGTTCAGGTCCATTTAAGAGAGTTACGGTGCTCTCAAATTAGAATTCAAGTGCTTCTATTTGGTGTATTTTAGAGTACTGCTGATATGTTTACATACATGTATAACTGTTTTTAGTGTTAGTGTTATATTAACTTTGAATTTAGAGATTGGTTAGTTCTAAGATCTGAACTTAAAGTCCATCTGTAACTTTAAAGTGTAATAAAGCTCTGACATAACATTTAACAAAAATTGTATTACCCATACAGTTACCATATTTGCTTTTGTGCACAAGTAATATTGTCCATTTACAAATCAGAAGTTCCCAAAGTACAGTGTACCTGCTCTGAGCAGGCATTTGAACAAGCTGTCATTGCATTTTATTCATATCTGCTGAGAATAATATATACATTCTAGTGAGCATTTCTGAACTGTGTGCATGCTTGAAGCAGAAAGAGCTGTTCTCAGCTCAGCTAAAAATGTAACAACACAGGAATGTAAACACAAGATAAAGTTATCTCCTTTTTGGATGAAGATCATAAGCTGTAGGGGCTTTCCACTGCAGAGCAAAGTGCTCTGTTTAATAGTTTGAATGCTGTTCTGCTTTTTTTTTTTCTGGTAGTAGGTTTAAAGCTCTAAGTAATATTTTAGAGCAAAGAAGAAATGCTTAGTTTCAGAGCACTTCAAGTGTAATGACAATACAAAGACCAGAATTAGATCAGAATTGAACCAGAAGAGAGCAGAGGGAATTGACTCAAGACTAGTAATGATTGTAATCAAATTTACAATTATGCGAAAGTTCAAGAACATTTTCGCAATTACACCCATACGTAATTATGAATTGTAAATTCAGTTGATTTAGTGTAATCATTCATAAATTTGGGTAATATTTGCATAATTTCATGCTGGCTTTAGGGGTGAATAGCAAAGCCCCCATACATGCTATTGTCACCAAAACTGCTACATATGTTAAAGAGAATAACAATAACAACAACAATAACATTTCTATATATTGTATCCACTATTCTAACAATGGAAGATAGTGCAGCAGAAGGAAAAGAAGTCGGTACAAAACAAAGAACTGGTAATTACAGTGACAAAAATGAATATCAATAAATGTGTAACAAATTCCAAAACACAAAAAACACTCCTCCTCTTTTCCTACCACGCTGGCACACGTTTACTCACATATTGGTAGAAATTACTGCAGCCTAGACATGCAATCTGTCTCTGATGTCCTGGCACCTCTCCTTACATCATCCTTCATTGACCCAAACTCAGCAGCTACACACTACCACAGTTCAATCACAAAAGCCATGGATGCCTTTGCCCCCTCACTAATGTCCCCCTTATCGAGTCAGTCGCCAATCCTGGCTGACCAAAGCTACTAAACAGTAGAGATGGCCCGAACCTCCGATTTTCGCTTCGCAAACTTCCGCGGAAGGTTTGGTTCGCGCAAACGTTCGCGAACCGCAATAGACTTCAATGGGGAGGCGAACTTTGAAAACTAGAAACACTTATGCTGGCCACAAAAGTGATGGAAAATATATTTCAAGAGGTCTAACATCTGAGTTTTTGCATAGATAAGTGGGATAGACGCCAAAAGTCCCAGGGAAAAATCTGGATTTGACGCAAAGCAGCGTTTTAAGGGCAGAAATCACATTAAAATGCTAAATTGCAGGCCTAAAATGCTTTAAAACATCTTGCATGTGTATACGTCAATCAGGGAGTTTAATTAGAGTACTGCTTCACACTGACCCACCAAACTCACTGTGTAACGCAACACAAACAGCTGTTTGCGTAGTGACGACCATGCTGGACTGGTGCGCACCATGGCGAGATTGCTCTTCTTCACTCAGTGATGTCAGGTAATGTCTGACTGCCTTATCAACTTTCAATGGTTCTTTCTCTACCATCGTTAAAGCTTACATCTGTTTTTTAAATACTTGTTCTGCTTGCTGTTCTGTACCTGCAACGAGAATCTAATGGAGGGCAAGTATGCCATTGCGAGTGACCACGGGTAATGGCTGGGGAATCCTGGTTCGATTCCGGTCCGGAGTGGGAGCCTAAGAAACTGCTCCCACCCCTGCACATCCAAGGAAGGCAGCAGGCATGGCATGCACGTCCCGAGGTAGTGACCAAAAATAACAATACAGAAGGACTTTCGAGGCCCCGTATATGTGAAATGAGTCAACTTTAAATCCTTTACCGAGAATCTGTTATGGAGGGCAAGTCTGATGGTGCCTTCACTGCGACTCACCAGGTTGGTGACCTCCTCAAGGAGGCGAGAATCTGTTATGGAGGGCAAGTCTGACATTGTGAGTGACCACAGGTAATGGCCGGGGAATCAGGGTTCTATTCTAGTCCAGAGTGGGAGCCTGAGACCCATGCTATATAAGTAATGTACCTGCCCTGACCGTGCTTTGCAGACCAGGCATCTGTGGTGAGATGAACCCTTGACCCAGCGCAAGATGAACCAAATCGAAAGCATTTGCCAAGCATGTGTTATTATGGAGAGCAAGTCTGCCATTCATTCAACTGTGAAATAAATCAACTTTAAATCCTTTAATGAGAATCTGTTATGGAGGGCAAGTCTGATAGTGCCTTCACTGTGACTCACCAGGTTGGTCACCTCCTCAAACGGGCGCATGAGCCTGCATGCATTTCACATCAGTGTCCAATTGTTGGGCCACAACATCCCCATCTCCCCAGATTGTGTCCTTCTACTGTATTTGTACAGGTACAGGGTGATGGCTTTCTCCTGTTCTAGCAGGCGAGAGAACATGACCAGGGTCGAATTCCAGTCGGGCTATCACATCTCAAGCGTCTCCCCGGCAAGTTGTTTCTCCGCTAAATGTCCGCAAAGTGTGTCACTGAACACAACAGGTAGGTATATGCAGTGATGAGGTGGGTGCACTCAACACAACAGGTAGGTATATGCAGTAATGGGTATTAGAATGTGCACCTGCTGTCACACACACAGGCTGTCACTGAATGTGCTGGGCCTGGCAGTGGCACACACACAGTATGAATTAGCAAGGCTGTCTATGCAACACAAGTGTCAGTGGGACACACAGAAGAAAAAATTGATCACAAAAACAAGATTAGCTCTCAAAAGAGCTGTTGTGGGTTGCTATTTTAGCAATAAGAATCAGCCAGGAGCAAGCTAACAAGCCTATAACAGCCTAACTGTCCCCTCTCTCACTATTGCAGGCACACGAGTGAGTGTAATGGCCGGCGGAGCCTGCCTTATATAAGGGGGGAGTGGCTCTAGGAGAGAGTGTAGCCTGATTGGCTACAATGTGCCTGCTGACTGTGATGTAGAGGGTCAAAGTTGACCCTAATGGTGCACTATGGGGGCGAACGCGAACCACCGGAAGTTCGCCTGGAACCGTTCGCCGGCGAACCATTCGTGCCATCTCTACTAAACATTTGAAAAGTTGTTCTAGAGTAGCTAGACAGTGTTGTAGAGAATGTAACACAAGTGAGAACTTTATTTCGTACAAAAAAGCCTTTAGAAATGCACTTTTTGCAGCAAAACAGTCATATTTTTCTCCCTTGTATCCTCACACTCCCACAATCCAAAGCACTTCCTTCTCCTTCCTCCTTCTCAGGTGAAGAATTTGCAACATACTTTACTGATAATATTGACAAAATCTGAAGTGGTTTTTCCATGCAGCCCTCAAATTCCATCTCTACTTCTCTCATCAATTGCTCTCTATCTGTCTTCTCTACATGCTCTAAACATTCTCTCTGTCTCCAAAGCACTTCTAATAAGAAAAACTTACAAGAGAGGTCTTCAAAAAGGAATACCAAATGTTATTGAAAATAACATCACGGCTGACCTCGTGCGCTTGCATACATATCAGTGGTGCTCGGATACCACTTTTCACTATCTGGAACTGATTCAGATCCGGATACCCAGATATCTGATCCGGGTCGGATATTCGAGTTCCAAATTTTCCAAACCGAATCAGAACCGGATATCCGACTCCAGTATCCGGGATATCCGGCCGTATTCGGATATCTGGATCGAAAAAAACGGAAGTGCCCTTTAAATTGCTTTAAAAACTTTTTTTGGGGGGGGGGGGGGGTCAATGAGGCATGTAGCATCATTATTTTTTTAAAGGGGAACACTAATTGATGATGTGGGGACTTAACCACTTTACCCCCAGTGGTACGGATTTCTCCGTCCCTTTTTGCACCCTTAAAAAATCCGTACCTCCCGCGCTACCGCCGCTGTCCGCGCTCCCGCCGCTCGTGCGCACGCTCCCGCCGCTCGTGCACGGCGCCGCCCACTCGCCCGGAGGTCAATGAACAGGAAAATCCATTCCCGTTCGTTGATCTAAGCCCCTGCAATGATCTGCTGCTTCTATGAGAAACAGCGCGATCATTGTGATTTTCCCAGCCTCATATTGCTTCCTGTAAGCGTCCTTCCAGATGCTTACAGGTCGCATGAATACCAACTCCCTGTGGCCATCTTGTGGCCAAATAGTAAAACTAAAAGCATTTTACATATACAAATACATTAGTTTTACACAATAAATTAACTCATTACTAGAGATGTGGCGAACTGTTCGCCCGGCGAACATCTCTGGAGCTCTTACTACTTCCGGGTCGCACTGACCCGGAGTAGTACGCCTGCGCTGCCCAGCTGAGCGCATCCTAGATCGCGGTCCTGTTGCCGGGCACTCTCTGCGCATGAGCGTGACGTCATTCATGACGTTACGAACACGCGCAGAAAGTGCCCGGCAACAGGAGCGCGATCTAGGACGTGCTCCGCCGGGCAGCGCAGGCGTACTACTCCGGGTCAGTGCGACCCGGAAGTAGTAAGAGCCCCAGGGATTTGGAGATGTTCGCCGGTGAACGGTTCGGGAACCGTTTGCCACATCTCTGCTCATTACCTCCCACATTCCCCAAATTTTTTTTTTGTAATTAAAAAAAAAAAAATACAATAAAAAAACACATAAATAGTTACCTTAGGGACTGAACTTTTTAAATATTTATGTCAAGAGGATATAACACTGTTACTTTATAAACCACGGGCTTGTAATTAGGGATGGATGCAAAACTGAAAAAAATGCACCTTTATTTCCAAATAAAATATTGGCGCCAAACATTGTGATAGGGACATAATTTGAATGGTTTTATAACCGGGACAAATGGGCAAATACATTTCATGGGTTTTAATTACAGTAGCATGCATTATTTAAAAACTATAATGGCCGAAAACTGAAAAATAATAATTTTTGTCCCACATTTTTTCCTAGTTTCCCATTAAAACACATTTAGAATAAAATAATTCTTGGCGTAATGTCCCACCTAAAGAAAGCCTAATTGGTGGTGAAAAAAACAAGATATAGTTCATTTCATTGCGATAAGTAATAATAAAGTTATAGATGCATGAATGGAAGGGGCGCTGAAAAGTGAAAATTGCGCTGGTGTTCAAGGGGTAAAACCCCTCAGTGGTGAAGTGGTTGAAATCCCTCCCCCCCCCCCAAAAAAAAATGGCTGTCAATTAACATCAGGCCTAGGTTCCAGACAGCGGTCGTGCAGCCCACATTGTGTCCAAAGTGCCACGTGCAAAGTGCAAAGGGCCACGTGCAAACACATGCAAAGTGCCAAGTGCAAAGTGCCATGTGCAAACACGTGCAAAGTGCCATGTGCAAAGTGCAAAGTGCCACGTGCAAACACATGCAAAGTGCCATGTGCTAAGTGCCAAGTGCAATGTGCAAAGTGCCACGTGCAAACACGTGCCATGTGCAAAGTGCCAAGTGCGAAGTGTCACGTGCAAACACGCGCAAAGTGCAAAGTGCCATGTGCAAACACGTGCAAAGTGCCACATGCAAAGTGCCAAGTGCCACGTGCAAAGTGGCACTTTGCACGTGGCACTTTGCACTTTGCACATGGCACTTTGCACGTGTTTGCACGTGGCACTTTGCACATGGCACTTTGCACTTGGCACTTTGCAAGTGGCACTTTGCACGTATTTGCACGTGGCACTTGGCACTTTGCACGTGTTTGCACTTTGCACATGGCACTTTGCACATGTTTGCACGTGGCAATTTGCATGTGTTTGCACTTTGCACGTGGCACTTTGTAAGTGTGTGCACGTGGCACTTTGCATGTGTTTGCACATGGCACGTGGCACTTTTCACTTTGCATGTGTTTGCATGTTGCACGTGTTTGCACGTGGCACTTTGCACATGTTTGCACTTTGCACGTGGCACTTTGCACGTGTTTGCACTTTGCAAGTGGCACTTTGCACGTGTTTGCACGTGGCACTTTGCACTTGTTTGCACGTGGCACTTTGCACATGGCACTTTGCACATGTTTGCACGTGGCACTTTGCACGTGTTTGCACGTGGCAGCCAGCGGCTGGTCTGGTGTGTGCACAGCACACACACAGACACACAGCAGCTGCAGCAGCACTGGAACACACACTCTAACTGTCACACTATGGGCTCGATTCACAAAGCGGTGCTAACCCAGTTAGCATGCCTAAAAGACTTTAGGCGTGATAACCATTGCACCATGCTGGTGAAAAGCCAGTTTAGGCATGATAAGTTTAGGTGTGATAAGTTTAGGTGTGATAAGTTTAGGCGTGATAAGTTTAGATAAGTGTAGATAGCGTGCAAAGTCCCGCACGCAAAGCAGCGCCATTAAACTCTATGCGGAGTGCACCAGACTTTACTAGCGCAAAACTTTTGATCAGCTGTGCACTGCGGTGCTAACGCAGTTGGTGCTTAAACTTATCATGCCTAAACTTATCACACCTAAACTTATCATGCCTAAACTTATCACACCTAAACTTATCACACCTAAACTTATCATGCCTAAACTGAGTTTAGGCGTGATAAAGGGCTTTTCACCAGGGTGCTAACTGTTAGCACCACTTTGTGAATCAGGCCCTATGACATCAATCAAGCTAATTAACGATTTAACAATAGTGTAGTGATAGTGAAGGGGTTAAATCACTGAACAGCTTATCACTGTGTACAGCCCTTCCTAGGCTAGCAGCACTGCAGCACACACTCTAACTGTCACACTATGACATCAATCAAGCTAATTAACGATTTAGTGTAGTGATAGTAGTGAAGGGGTTAATCAATGAACAGCTTTAGGTTTATAACTGTGTATAGCCCTTTGTAGGCCACCAGCACTGGAGCATGTCTCTCAGTAAGCATTCAGCAAGCTAGGACGATCTGTCTCATCATGGCAGCCCTCCTTATTATACAGGGGGGCTGGCCAGTGTTCCTTTCTGTTATTGGGTGCCAGGGTTTAGGCTGGGAGCCCTCTGATTGGCTCATTGAGGTCAGGTGGGGCTGGCCAGGGTTCCCCTCTGTGATTGGTTGCTAGGGCTTCTGCTGGGAGCCCTCTGATTGGCTCCAGGACGTCCTTGGACATCATACAGTATTCCAATGGTCAGATATCCGCATTGCCCTGCCAACTATCCGCAGATAGCAATCTCGATTTGGGCGCAGGTATCCGGAATCTGGATCCGGTCGGATAGCTGAAAAAAGGTTGGATATCCGGGTTACCTGGATATCTGGAATCCGGATGAGCATCCCTGATACATATTTGAACCCAACCACACCATAGATTCACAACTTCAGATAGTTGGGGTTTCACCCCAGTATTCTTAGCAAGCTAATCACAATAGAGTTGTCAATCAATATGATGGATAATTGTAAGTATGATTATTCCACTTCATAGCCTGATTGACACATAATCTGCCACGGTAGTACCCCTCATTCACAACCTATGCTCCAGCGGGAAAGTTATACCAGCCAAAGAGACTTTGCGGTGATTGCCCCTTTAAGCCACATAAACGATGCAGTTCACGTATGCCCTGGAAACAGTTCACTCCTTTAGTTAAACATTGTGTAAGCTTTTGGACTGTCACAGGTGATAAACTCTATGTAGCATCCAAGCTCCAGTATTGCAACTGGGTAGCTGCTAATCCACATAAGAACCCTACAGACACAGTCCATATAAATCACAAGATGATTCAAGGATTGAACACTGTTGCCCAGTCGGGCTCTCGCCACCGCTGGGCACCTTTGGCTTATCACTTCCTCCTGTTCCATCCTGGAAGGCTGTATCGGATACCTGCAAGATGGCAAGTCGGGCAGACAGCATGGAACGCTAAGCAACTCAGAGGTACCAGCGGCCTGTCACGTCCATGTCACGTGACATGTTTCGCTTGACACAGCAATTTCGCTTGACACACAATTTTTTTTTAGTAAAACAGCATTCAAAGGGTTACATCACAGGGCTGACTCTTTCTTCTGCAGGGAGAACCCGCATCCGAACTGCTTATAATCTTATCTTGTGTACACATTCTTTACTTGATACACTTATAATCACAAACACTGGTTCGCAGGACAGCCGGGGGCCCCAGGTCTCTCTCACTAGCTGAGGCCCCCAAACCACCATGCGATACCTAGAGGCAAATGCAGGCGAGCCCTGGCACTCTCACTTCCAGGGACTTCACACTCACTGCCTCTAAACTGAAGCAGAGGGATACCAAGAGCCCCAATAGTGTAATTTGTCTTGGGGACAGCAAAATAAATGAGAAGTTAAAATGATACTTACAAATCAGGGTTACCAATAGGCAACCACTGTATAGGCAGGTGGGGAGAACAATCCTGACATTAAATAAATATCGGTATGCACACCATCAGAAAACACGTGTACATATAATACAGAAGGGTGCTCAGTCAGTAAACCAGACCTATCACTAGGTCTTACAAAATCCTAATAAAGAAAAATAATTGCCTGTGTTGTAACTGCCTGTAGTGTGTATTGTGTTATACATTGTGCCACATTAGGGCTATTCAATTGTTGGATAAGCCCATTTTTCTGTATCTGATGCGCAAACTTTTTCATGCTTACAATACAATTATAAATTAAGCATTTCAACTGCGTGGTGTGCCAGTTATTTTTCTTTATTGAGAACAATCCTGACCCCACTCAGGAATAAAAAGTCGCTCTCAGGAAAATAGGGTAACAACAACCCTCCACCCAGGGTGGACTCAATGTAGTGTACAAGATACAGAGGCGCCAAAAGAATAAAAGGTAATTAAATGAACTTAAAAAACCAACTGGTTAAACAGAGGAGACCTTACCCCCTCCAAACAGACACAGGCAAGGACTGCGATTCAGACAGTCAACAATTTATTCGGAACTCTATAAAAAAACAATGCAACAGGCCATACATCCCGCTTCCTCAGGCAAAATACAGTAGGAGTCACAGCATCTGTATTATATCAGCGAGCTCAGCGCCTCTGTCTTCACCCTCACTGCCTCTAAACTGAATGCTAACTGCAACACACACATTTGCTCACTACCAGGTCAAGCAATTTCCTACCTCTATCTGGTCAGCAGGCGCCTATCAGCCAATCAGGTGTATGGTCATACACCCTTTGCCTGCCATACCAAATCTAGCAGGAATTGCAGGGGTCGAACGGCGTCCACCCACTTATTCTTCAGAGTGAACGCCGTTCACCCTGGCTTGTGTGGAGGGGAGCAGAGCAGAGAAGGCGAACTATGGGGACAGCGGGGATGGGCGGACATCTCCCCCCCATCCCTCATCTTCGTGCTCCCCTTCCTGCCTCTCCCCTCTGGCGTTTTGAATTGTCGGGCCCGGTGGCGAAAGTGGGCGGAGACTTTCCGCGTTCCAGTCGCAAGGGACGCTCCGCTCTGTGTGAGGCTAGAAGACCAGACTAGCTGCACACAGAGCGGAGCGTCCCTTGTGGCTGGAACGAGGTAAGTCTCCGCCCACTTTCGCCGCCGGGCCCGACACTTTAAAACGCCGGAGGGGAGAGGCAGGAAGGGGAGAACAAAGGTGAGGGATGGGGGGGGGGGAGATGTCCGCCCATCCCTGCTGTCCCCATAGCTCTCCTTCTCTGCGCTGCTCCCTTCCTGCTTTCTACCTGGGCACATATCCCCCTGCCTACATATACTGGGCACATATACACCTGGCTACATATACTGGGGACATATACACCTGGCTACATATACTGGGCACATATACACCGGGCTACGTATACTGGGGACTACTATAGCCCTGACTACATATACTGGGCACATATACCCCTGGCTACATATACTGGGCATATATACCTCTGCCTACATATACTGGGCACATATACCCCTGCCTACATATACTGGGCATATATACCCCTGGCTACATATACTGGGGACATATACCCCTGCCTACATATACTGGGCACATATACCCCTGGCTATATATACTGGGCACATATACCCCTGGCTATATATACTGGGCAGATATACCCCTGGCTATATATACTGGGCACATATACCCCTGGCTATATATACTGGGCACATATACCCCTGGCTATATATACTGGGCACATATACCCCTGGCTATATATACTGGGCACATATACCCCTGGCTACATATACTGGGCACATATACCCCTGGCTACATATACTAGGCAACTATACCTCTGGCTACATATACTGGGGACTACTATACTCATGGCTACTTATACTGGGGACACCTATAGACCTGGCTACCTGGGGGTACCTATTTTCGGGGAACTGCTGTCAGATTATCTGCATTTTTGTGGAACCGCTGTTATGTATTTTGGGGAACAGCTGCCAGATTATGTGTATGTTAGGGGAACGGCTGCTGCCAGATTACGTGTATTTAGGGGAACTGCTGCCAGATTGTGTATGTTTGGGGGACCACTACTGCCAGATTATATGTCCTTTGGGTGTTACGTGTATTTTGGGTGATCCGCTGCCATGTTTCGCGTATTTTGGGGAACTGCTTCCAAATTATGTGTATGTTGGTGGAACTGCTGCTGCCACATTGTCTATTTTGGGGGAACCACTTCCATATTATCTGTATTTTGGAGGAACTTCTACCAGATTATGTGTCTTTTTGGTGAAATGCTGTCAGATGACATCTATTTTTGGGGGATACACTACGGCAGAGCTCAAACTTCCTCGGCAGACCTTTTACATTACTGCTAAGGTCATGTATATTTGGCCCCACCCATGACCACGCCCACGCTGTGCTTGACCACGCCAAAGTTTTGGCGCGCCCCGCGGTTCTCCAAGTGAGTCCACTCACTTCTTTTCCCAGGACTAGACCCCTGAGGAATTGCATAAATTAGCATTCAGGTGGGAGTCTCGGTTGGACGTAATCATTATTACATCTTTTACAGGGACCGCCGCGTTTTAGCATTTGATGTCGTCAACCACACCTTACTCCTACAGATACTTTCATTTGTAGGCATAAAATCCTTGCTCTCTCCTGGATATCTTCCTGTTTCTCTGGAAGGACTTTCACAGTCTCTTACTTGGATCAGATCTCTTCTGTTCATCTTTTTTCTGTCGGGGTTCCTGAAGGCTCTGTCCTTGGCCCACTCCTCTTTTTTATCTACATGCACAGTGTTGGCATTTGGCAAGTTAATCAACTTATTTTAGTTTAATTACTGCTTATATGTGCGTATATGCAGAAACGTACCTCACAACCTCAGACCTTAACTGAAAGGATATATATATATATTATAGATCCATTTCATGTACAATTGTGTATCTAATCAGTTTAATATTAGAGTGTTTTAGGTTGCTTGTAGTACAGTGAAAGACTGGCTGTATGAAACTGAGAATATTCAAATGTGGGCAACATTTCACCAGAAAAAAAACGCAATGTGGGCAACATTTAAGCAGAAAATAAACGCATTTTGGGCCACATTTTAGCAGAAAACAAACGCAATTTGGGCCACATTTCAGCAGAAAAATAACGCAATTTGTGCCACATTTCAGCAAAAAACAAACGTAATTTGGGCCACATTTCAGTAAAGAGCCAACGAAATTTGGGCAACATTTCAGCAGAAAACAAACACAATTTGGGCCACATTTTAGCAGAAAACAAATGCAATTTGGGCCACATATCAGCAGAAAAACGCAATTTGGGCAACATTTCAGCAAAAAAACAAACGCAATTTGGGCCACATTTCAGCAAAAAAACAAACGCAATTTGGGCAACATTTCAGCAGAAAACAAACGCAATTTGGGCCACATTGTAGCAGAAAACAAACGCAATTTGGGCCAAATTTCAGCAGAAAACAAACGCAATTTGGGCCATATTTCAGCAAAAAACAAACGTAATTTGGGCCACATTTCAGCAAAAAACCAACGCAATTTGGGCAAAATTTCAGCAGAAAACAAACACAATTTGGGCCACATTTCAGCAGAAAACAAACGCAATTTGAGCAACATTTCAACAAAAAACAAACGCAATTTGGGCCACACTTATGCAGAAAACAAACTCAATTTGGGCCACACGTTAGCAGAAAACAAACGCAATTTGGGCAACATTTCATTAAAAAAAAAGAATTTACTCACCTGACAGAAGTCTTGTCTCCCGGCCAGCCTCTGGCGCGCAGCTCCCCCGGAGATATTGCTCCTCCAATCTCCCACGCTGAATGGAATAGCAGGGCTACGGGAAGATGGCACCCAAAGCCCTGTACTGGAGACACAAATAGTCTCCAGTACAGGGCTTCGGACGCCATCTTCCCGTAGCCCTGCTCTGCGTGCCGGGAGACTATGCAGGCTGGAGCGGGGCTGCGGGCTATGAACTGGCACGGCTTCTATTAGACGCCACGGCCAGCCCAGTGTGGACAACAGTGTGACGTCACGACGAAGTCACGGAGCCTCTGAGGACCCTAAAAACATAAGGCCCCAAGCAGCTGCTTGGTCTGCTTGGTGCGTGGCGGAGCCGCTGACATTGAGAAGAGCTTGGATCTCACGATCCAGACACTGGATGGAATCGGTGAAGATGAGGTGGGTGGAGTACAGTCAGAGCAAGAAGCAGAGGTAGCCGCTAGTTGGTCACAGTTAGAAGTGGTAGGGGAAAAAGTAGCAGGGAGGCTGGTCCCCAGTTGTCCCTCCCTAATAAGTATACTTGTTTGCGTTATATTGGGGAGGATGATTCTGGAGTAGGAATGCTGCAGCATGATGTGTCCCTTAGCAACCAAGGGGCAGACTGCTGCAACAAGAAAGGGAAAAGGAGTGCAGCTAAGGCTAGACAGGTACTGGTGGTAGGGGATTCAATCAGTAGGCACACAGATAGGATAATCTGTCAAAGAAACCGTGAATGCCATACAGTCTGTTGTCTCCCGGGTGCTCGGGTCTGGCATGTAGTGGAAAGAATTGACAGATTATTGGGTGGGGCTGGGGAAGACCCGGCTGTCATGGTAAACAGTGGCACCAATGACAAAGTTAGTGGGAGATGAAAGGTCCTCAAAAATGATTTTCAGGTACTTGGAGATAAACTTAAAGCAAGGACCTCCAAGGTGGTGTTTTCTGAAATACTGCCAGTGCCACGTGCTACATCCGAGAGACAGAGGGAGCTTAGGGAGTTAAATAAGTGGCTGAGAAATTGGTGTAGAAAGGAAGAGTTTGGGTTCCTGGAGAACTGGGCAGATTTTGGCTACAGGTTCTACAGCAGGGATGGGCTGCACCTTAATGGGGAGGGTTCAGCTGCACTGGTGAAGAAGATGGCTAAACGGTTGGATGAGATTTTAAACTAGGATCTGGGGGGAGGCGGGAGGGTAAAGTCTCAATATATAGACAAGATAAGGTAAGAAGAGAGTGGGAACCTAACATTATGGGGGGTCGAGAGGGGGGTGGGGATAGTGTAAAGAGTAAGGAGGTTGGTAAAATTTCAAGTAGTCCATTTCATGTAAACAAAATTGGTAAATGTGGTGGTAAAAATATAAAGTGCATGGTAACCAATGCTAGGAGCCTTGCAAATAAAATAGACGAACTAGAGTTAATTCTGATTGACAAAGGCTATGACATTGGGAATAACCGAGACATGGATGGATGAAAGGCATGACTGGATAGCAAATTTAGAGGGATAAAATGTGTTTAGGAAGGATACAACAGAGAAAAAAGGTGGAGGGGGTTTTCTCTTTGTTAAGAATTATTTTACAGCTGTCCTGAACGATGAGATGGAGGAAGATTGTGAAGATGTGGAGTAGAGATGGCCCGAACCTCCGATTTTCGGTTCGCGAAAGTCCAGTTCATGCAAACTTTCGCGAACCGCAATAGACTTCAATGGGGAGGCGAACTTGGAAAACTAGAAAAAATTATGCTGGCCAGAAAAGTGATGGAAAAGATGTTTCAAGGGGTCTAACACCTGAAGGGAGACATGGTTGAGTGGGATAGATGTCAAAAGTACCGGAAATAAATTTGGTTTTGACGCAAAGCAGTGTTTTAAGGGCAGAAATCACATTAAATGATAAATTGCATGCCTAAACTTCCTCCCTCCTCCTCCCTTGTCTTATCTTCCAGGAATTTGCATGATGTCAAAAGCCAGCTTACATACATTGGCCAGGAATGGAACCCAGGTCAACTGCTTGGAAGGCAGCTATGCTCACCACTATACCACCAACACTACATGCTGAAGCCAGCCTAGCATGTACCATTGTGATATACCCAAGAGAAAAATGAGTTTGCTTATTTGCCTAATTTTCTAGATGAAAGCAGTGGGACACATGGTGATACTGCTTACAGGCATGTGCCCCCTGGATGATGCTGGTGTAACACACACAGCAAAGGACAGCAATTTGAAGTCTGGAAGATTCCAGGGCAAGGGTGGGAAGGATGAAAAGCCAGATGGCCATGCAACCATTCCTGCTAACCTAAAGCTTACTTGTGTCTTACAACACATTGGCTTAAGACTTTGCCAAATCCAATGCTCCACTATGGGGAAGCTTCTCTGTTTGCTGTTTTTTTTTATTTTTTTTTTAAGTGTGGTGTCACAGTTCACTCATCTCTTCAACTACAAGAAAGGCCCAGGAGTAGTCTTAGCTACCGTAATATCTATGTTACGGCAGGGCCCGTATTACACTTTCTCTTAAAGGGCTATGGAAACCGTTTTGTCCATACGATAAAGTGAGGTGCAAAAATGAAATCATGCCTAGCAGAGGATGGTTTCGATCCATCAACCTCTGGGTTATGGGCCCAGCACGCTTCCGCTGCACCACTCTGCTTACGTTTGTATATAACCTTCAAGTTTAAGAAGGGTACATTCGTTGAAATAGTTACACTACTATCTATGTTACAGCAAGGCCCTAATGACACTTTCTCTTACGGGGCTAAGGTCCACCGATTGGCCCATGTGGTAAAGCAAGGTGTAAAAACCAAAGTACACCTAGCAGAGGATGGTTTCGATCCATCGACCTCTGGGTTATGGGCTCAGAACGCTACCGCTGCGCCACTCTGCGGCTATACAGCAGATGCTTCGTTGTAGGAAAAAGTGAGTATAGTGGTGAGCTGCCTTCAAAGCAGTTGACCTGGTCAATGTATGTGAGGTTGCTTTTGACATCCTACAAATCCCTAAGCAAGCTCATTTTTATCTTGGGTATATCACAATGGTACATGCTAGGCTGGCTTCAGCATGTAGTGTTGGTGGTATAGTGGTGAGCATAGCTGCCTTCCAAGCAGTTGACCTGGGTTTGATTCCTGGCCAATGTATGTAAGGTTGCTTTTGACATCCTACAAATCCCGAAGCAAGCTCATTTTCTCTTGGGTATATCAAAATGGTACATGCTAGGCTGGCTTCAGCATGTAGTGTTGGTGGTATAGTGGTGAGCATAGCTGTCTTCAAAGTAGTTGACCCGGGTTTCGAATTCCGGCCAATGTATGTAAGCTGGCTTTTGACATCATACAAATCCCTGGAAGACAAGAAAGAAGGAGGAAGGGGAAAAAAAAAGCACAAGAACAAGATTAGCTCTCAAAAGAGCTGTTGTAGGGTGCTATTTTAGAAATAACAATCAGCCAGGAGCAAGCTAACAAGCTTACAAGAGCCTAACTAATCTTTCCCTATGAGAGTCTGCCAGCAGCTTTCGCTTCACTAATTACTACAGGGACACGAACGACTATAATGGCCGGCGCTGCCTGCCTTATATAAGGGGTGGGGTGGCTGCAGGAGATAGTGTAGCCTGATTGGCTACAATGGGCCTGCTGACTGTGATGTATAGGGACAAAGTTTACTCTAATGGTGCACTATGGGGGCGAACCGAACTTCCGGGAAAGTTTGCGTTCGCATGCAAACGCAAACCACCCAAAGTTCGCCTGGAACCGTTCGCCGGCGAACCGTTCGGGCCATCTCTAATGTGGAGTCCGTTTGGGTAAATATTTATGGTGGAAATAAAGGTTGACAATTGCTTATTGGGGTATGCTACAGGCCACCACATATTCATGAAGCTGCAGAACTGCAATTACTACTGCAGATTGAAAAAGCTGCAAGTAAAAATGAGGTCATAGTTATGGGTGACTTCAACTTTCCAAACATTGATTGGAGTATTGAGGCTACCCATTCTGGTAAAAGCAGCAGATTTCTGGCATCACTACAGGACAATTACTTGACTCAAATTGTAACGGAACCATCTATGGGGAAAGCATTACTGGATCTGATCATTTCTAATAGACCAGATAATGTATCAAATGTGCAGGTTCAAGAACATTTGGGAAATAGTGATCACAACATGATAACGTTTGATCTGGTGACTGATAGGCCACGGGGCAGCGGGACCACTAAAACTATGAATTTTAGAAAAGCAAAGTTCAATCAACTCAGGCAGGCACTAAGTTTGGTGAACTGGGATAATGTACTACAAGGGGAGGACACTGAAGGGAAATGGCAGGCTTTTAAACGTACTCTCAATCAATATTGTAGTATGTATATCCCATATGGAAACAAAATATCTAGGAATAAAAAAGACCTCTATGGATGAATAGAAAGGTTAGAGATAAAATGAAGAGGAAAAAGAATGCCTATAAGGTCCTAAAACAGGAGGGGACCGAGGCTGCATTAAACACTTATAAGGAGTGCAATAAAAATTGTAAAAAAGAAATTAGGCTGGCAAAGATTGAAGCTGAAAATCAAATCGCTAGGGATATCAAATCTAACCCAAAAAAGTTTTACAAGTACATCAACTCTAAAAAAGGAAAGGTTGACTGTATTGGACTCCTAAAGGATGAGGGGAGGAACTCAATGGTGGATGACCAAGGTAAGGCAGAGTGTAACGATCGGTGTCGGCACACAGAGAGAATCTGATTATTGGCGATTTGCAGTATCGCCAAGAATGCAGATATACCGTATATTCCGGCGTATAAGACGACTGGGTGTATAAGACGACCCCCAAACTTTTTCAGTTAAAATATAGAGTTTGTGATATACTCACCGTATAAGACTACCCCTCTTCCAACGTACACCAAATTTGAAAAAAATCATATACTGGTGCTGTACTGTATGTGGTACCCAGTATATAACAGTATATAGTCAATTGACTAGTTGGACTAGTCAACTCTCCCTCTCCCTAAGTGGATTGGTCAGCTCTCCCTGTCTCCCTGTTTATCAGAGCAGTATGGAAGAATAGATTGCGCTGTGCCCATAAAATACTCCTCTTTCACCCCTCTGGGCCCACCCTTGTATCCTAATTACCTCCCTCTCTGCCTCTCAGATCTCACACATATGCGCCTGCGCCGCTTTACTACAGTCCTCAGCAGCAAGATCTGAGAGACGGTAACAGGATAGGGGGTATCACCCAGCATCAATGATACCCGGCGTATAAGACGACCCCCAACTTTTCAGAAGATTTTCAAGGGTTAAAAAGTAGTCTTATACGCAGGAATATACAGTATATCCGATTATTGGCGATCTCCAGAATCACCGACAATACGGATATATTGCTAACCTCTGGATACCCAGCAAAAGAAACACAATAAAGACAGTAACATCACAAAAGTGTGGAAATATCCACCTCACGGCAATTCCTCAGAGGTGTGGTTACCTCTGAATGGGAACCCCGTGAGTGAAATCCTCTAACCAGGCCGAGTGAGGAATCTCGACCCCTAGCAGTAATCGTCTGCTTGGGGCAGGCGTCTCGGAGAGGCAAGCCTCAGGGATAACCCTCCAGTGGGAGACGTTCCACTGAAGGGAGAAAGGTCAGACAGGCAAGGGTTCAGCAACAGAGATGGCGGCAGCGGTACATGTAACGATCGGTGTCAGCACGCAGAGAGAATCTGATTATTGGTGGGCTGCAGACTCACCAATAATGCAGATATACACCGGATTATGAATAATCTGCAGAATCACTAATAATCCAGGTATGTCTAACCTCTGGACACCTATAGGTATATGAGTTGGTGTAACAGTAATACTTTGAGTAAGGCACCTGCTGAGCAGGTGATAAGGAGCAGCCTGGAATACTGCTTATGCTGACACAGAAACCTTCCAACAGCCTGAGATTCCCCAAGGGGTGGAGTCAGGCTGAAGGTAGGAGGAACCTGCGCAGGAGTGACACCTGAAGGGTGGATGTCACTAGCAAGTCGGGAGACTATCTCTTAAGGGAGAGAGATAGTTCCCAAGGTAGTAACAGATATCAAACAATGCCTAGTCTTGGTGTGAGGTCCTTGGTCTCTACACCCTGGAACTAGTCTGATGCATAACACAATGATAACACAGAGTCCCTAGTCTGGTGTGAGGTCTGTAGTCTCAACACCCTGGAATTAGCCTGAAGTATAACACAAATGATAATACAGTTCCCTAGTCTTAGGCGTGAGGTCCTTGGTCTCTACGCCCTGGAACTAGTCTGGAGCATAACACAAATGATAATACAGTTCCCTAGTCTGGTGTGAGGTCCGTAGTCTCGACGCCCTGGAACTAGTCTGAAGTATAACATAACATTAACATGCGAGAGTATTCTAGCTCAGTGTGAATTCCCAGGTCCGTCCTGGTTCTAACACACTGTGGGATCTGACTATGGTCTGAATGCTTCCACATAAGTGTTTGCAATGGCAGACAACCAGCAACTGGCAAGCAAGCTGTATACATAGCTGCTGGAGTCTGCCGCCCCGCCCAAGCCACTCAGCCAATCATGAGTTCAGCAGGAGTCAGCTGATCCTCCTGATCAGCTGACACTTCCCCTGCCGGTATAAAGGTCCTGACATCTGGGCCGCGCGCGCGTAGCTCTCCATCTGCCTATGTGAACTAACAGAACCAGCCACACCACCTGCACGCCACCGTGTACAAACCACCGCGTTGGACGCGGAAACAGCCGCCTTGCTGTCAGTACCCGCGGCGGCCTTTCCGCGTTCTCTTGTGGTGCCAGGTGCACGTCTCCGCATGCCTGCCGCTGTGCTGGACGCAGATTCAGCCGTCCTGCCGTTGGTACATGCGGCGGCTTTTCCGCGTTTCCTCACAGTACCCCCCCCCCCCCCCGAGGAGTGGACTCCGAACACTCAAGCTGAGAATCAATAGTTTTTCATATCCTCCAATGACTAACCATCATGGGGAGGGAGGGAGCGGAACCCACGTGCACGGCCGGTTTAGGCAAGGACACAGGGAATGAAGTCTTGTCAATCTGTTCTTTCAGTGGTAACATGACTTTGGGCCCAAAACCCTTATCTGAAGCATCTGCTCTGGTGCTTTTGCTATCCAATTTATACCTGCGTGGAAAGCATGAGGAAACAGATCCGTTATAAGACTCTGTACACTGTCCTGCCTTTCCTCCAACCTGTACCTTGGTATTACCCACATCAACTCTCCTCAAACAGCGCTCATGACAATGGGCTGACCAGTCCAGTAGCTGTCCTGAAGCCCAGTCGATCCGCGGAGAGTGAAGCTGTAACCAGGGTATACCGAGAACGACAGGGGAGCTTTTCATTGGCAGGACCAGGAACCGTAACCTTTCTTCATGCAATTCCCCCAAACGACAAGACAGTAGGGGAGTTTGGGAAAGGGATTGAGCACTCTGCAATGGAGAGTCATCTACTGCAGTGACCGAAATCTGCCGGTCGGGTGCAGACAAAGGGATTCCCAAACTTTTAGCAAAATCGCAATCCATGAGATTCGCTGCTGAACCCGAGTCCACCATGGCCTTTGCGGACCCTGTCCAACCCTCCCACGAAACTGAACAGGGAAGGAACAACCGACCATCGTTCAGAGACGAAACCTGCTCACCCATGGTATTGACTAATCCCAGGGGATAGCATTTGTCTGGCCTAGTAGAACCAGATATGTGTAATGTGTAAACATCAATATTCAGCAGAGAGACTTTTAGCTGTATACCAACCAAGAAATATCTATCCAATTGACAAATCCACAATAATTCTACTGAAGTCTGTTGGAATCTTCAGAAAGACAAAGAGAGGCTCGAGAGGACGTGGGAAAAGATATTCTTCACCGCAGAACCAAAATAACTCTGTGACAAAATCTGCAGAGTACACCCAGCCAACAACCCTAATAGTTCCAGCACAATCCAGCAGAGATGACAGCCACACATCTGGAGACTGTTCTGTCTTGGAGTCATCAATCTCAGACCCTAGCTCCCAGGGTAGCCCCATCAAGGCTGTCCTCTGTAATGTCAGATCGATAAACAACAAAACAGCAATCATACATGATCTAATAGAGTCTTCTGATCTGGCCTGCCTGACTGAAACCTGGCTTTCTGAACCAGTTGGCCCCACCCTGGAGGCTGCCGTGCCAACAAACTATTCCGTGATATACTGCAACA
This sequence comes from Hyperolius riggenbachi, assembly GCF_040937935.1. Taxonomy (NCBI): domain Eukaryota; kingdom Metazoa; phylum Chordata; class Amphibia; order Anura; family Hyperoliidae; genus Hyperolius; species Hyperolius riggenbachi. Next base: position 376,286,854 of record NC_090647.1, on the reverse strand, counting down.
GGAAAGAACGCAGGGGAGGAGGGGTTGCACTTTGCTTTAGATCAGCTTTGAAAATCAGACCACTTACTGTAGGTCCTACCAACTCGTTTGAATGCTTGGGGGTGCAACTTTCAGCTGAGAAAAACATTAACATATTGCTGATCTACCGCCCACCAGAAAAACACTCAGACTTCCTTAAGGAACTTGTAGACCTCCTATGCAACCTAACACTGGAACACCCCAGATGGATTGTTCTTGGAGATTTCAATACATGGGTGAATGACTCCTCTTCAAAACTTGGAATAGAGCTACCTCGTGCCTTACATGAACTGGGCTTCCTCCAATCAATCAGCTCTGCTACTCACAGGAAAGGCCACACTCTGGACCTTATATTCCATACTGGGCTGTCAATAGCCAATGTGGAAATTAATCCTGTTGCCTGGTCAGACCATCACACTATCCACTTCTCCCTCTCAATACCAGCTGTCAAACACCAGGTCAAGAATCAAATAAAATATCGCCGCTTAAAAGGGCTAACACCTCAACATATCCGAGATAACCTTAGCTTTGATGAATTGACTGACTCCAGCTTGGACCCTGATACTCTGGTGTTTAAATACAACAAATGTGTGTCCTCCACCTTTGAGACCATTGCTCCTCTGCGCACCAAATATCTTACTCCACACCATCATGCACAGTGGTTTGATAACGCTATAAAAGAGCTGAAAAGACAAGGCCGAAAACTTGAGAGACTGTGGCGTAAATCTCAGTCCCCAGAAGACAAACATGCCTTAATCCTCCACTTGAAGAGCTACCAAAAGGTAATCACGGGAAAAAAATCATCCTTTCTATCACAAGAGATTGCAAATGCAGTTAACAAACCAGCCCAACTGTTCCGCACAGTGGAAAAACTCTGCAACCCGGCATGTCAAAAACTTAACATCGAGTCTTCAAAGGACCTCTGTGACCAATTTGCCCATTTCTTCACAGACAAAGTCTCCGCTATAAGGTCCGCCATTCAACTTACAGCATCTGAGCCTAATATAGCGCCGAAGACCATTAGCAGAGACAATGTAACACCTTGGTCAAACTTCAAAGAAATTGATGAAGAAGTCACATCAAGCATCCTCCTTCACGTCCGCCTAACTACCTGTGACCTAGATCCTGGCCCAACACAGTTCATGTTGAACTGCCCCGACCTGTTCGTACCGGTATTCCTAAAAATTGTTAACTGTTCCTTAAAATCAGGGATATTTCCTGCTTTACTGAAGGAAGCAATCATCAGGCCTCTCCTCAAAAAACCCTCCCTGGACCCAGATGCAATGACCAGCTACAGACCTGTCTCTAACCTTCCCTTTCTGGGCAAGCTAATTGAAAAAGCTGTTTACCTCCAGCTAGAAGCCAAAATCCTACAAAACAACAGTTATGACCCATTCCAGTCTGGCTTCAGGAAACACCACAGCACTGAAACGGCCCTCATCCAAATATGCAACCACCTGCTCATGGCAAGAGACAGAGGAGAGTGCTCCATCCTCATACTGCTAGACCTTTCTGCAGCCTTTGATACAGTTGACCATGACATCTTGATAAACAGGCTACAGGAATACTGCGGCATTGATGGCATAGTTCTTCAGTGGTTCCAATCCTTCTTGAGTGGCAGAACCCACAAAGTGTCTATGGGGCCCTTCCTGTCCACCCCTGTATCACTTAGGTATGGGGTGCCCCAGGGCTCAATCCTCTCTCCCCTGCTTTTCACGATTTACATGTTACCGCTGGGAAAACTAATCCAAAAACATGGCCTGACATACCACTGCTATGCAGACGACACTCAACTATATCTTTCCTTCAAGCCTGGTGTGACAGACCCAACTCTAACTATAAATGCCTGCTTACGTGAACTACAGCAATGGATGAATGACAACTGGCTGAAACTAAATGCAGACAAAACTGAAGTCCTTCTGATAGGAGGGCAGAGCATGATAACAAAACAACTTAACTTGCAGTCTTCACCACTGGGAATAGGAGGCACGGATCTGCGCAGCTCTGATCATGTGCGTAGCCTGGGAGTTCTAATTGATTGGGATTTAAACTTCAGAACTCAAATCTCTGCTGTGGTGAAATCATCCTATTTTCACCTGAAGAACATTGCAAAAATCAAGCACCTCATACCCCCAGAAGATCTGCCAACCTTAGTCCACGCCTTCATCACATCCCGACTGGACTACTGCAATGCTCTCTACACTGGCCTTCCAAAAAAGGTCTTGTACCGACTACAGCTGATACAGAATACTGCTGCCAGACTGCTAACCAACCAACCCCGTCACTGCCACATAATGCCAGTCCTGCACTCCCTTCACTGGCTACCTATAGAATGGAGGGTCCTATTCAAGATCGGCCTACTGACATTTAAATCCCTGAATAATTTAGGCCCTGGATATATGAAAGATATGTTGCAGCTGCGTAGCAATCCCCGCATTCTCATATCAACAGGTTCTAATAATCTAGTCATACCCAGAGTCCACTTGGAAACTTTTGGTCCCAGAGCCTTCTGTCATGCTGCCCCTACGTTTTGGAACTCCTTACCTCAACAGATCAGGACAGCTCCATCCCTGGACGTGTTTAAATCCAGACTGAAAACCCACCTGTTCAGTTTGGCATTTGCAGAAATATAACTTTTGTTGTGTGAATACTTCATCCTACTAATTACTGAATCTGAGAGAGCCTAAGCGCTTTGAGTCCTATGGGAGAAAAGCGCTATAGAAATGTTATTGTATTGTATTGTATAGATAAAGCGTCTCTCTTTGGTCTCCTGTGACTCTTCTTCCCTAGAGTCAGCCCTGTATACCCAATTTGCATTGGTTCGGCTGGTGGTGAGGGAGACCGAGAAGGGTCATGTAAGATAGTCCTTCCAGTATCTCTACCTCGAATCTGTCTCTGGTATCGCAAACGGCGATCTATCAGTATGGCCAAAGAAATTGCCTGGTCCACAGATTCAGGCTCAGGATATCCAATCATCACATCGTGAATTTCCTTTGACAATCCTGCTATAAAACAATCTAACAAGGCATAATCCCCCCATCTCGCTGAAGCAGACCACTTCCTAAACTCAGCGGCGTAAACCTCCACTGAGTTACGACCCTGTCTGAGCAACTTGAGCTTCCGCTCAGCAGTGGAAGCGATGTCCGGATCATCATAAACTATGGCCATCACTTTAAAAAATTCCTCAACCGAAGTCAGGGCCTCATCCCCAGGTTGAAGGCTATATGCCCAGGTCTGAGAATCCCCCATTAACAGTGTCTTAATGAAGGTAATTCTCTGTGCGACAGTACCTGAAGAATTAGGTCTCAACTCAAAGTAAGACAACACTCGATTTTTAAAGTTTAGAAAGTCAGATCTGTGACCAGAAAACTTCTCGGGCACAGGCATGCGTAAGTCTGTAACAAGAGGAGATCGCACTATGTTTATAGCAGATTGAAGTTCCTGAATAGCTCCAAATAGCTGACTGATCTGGTTCTGCTGGTTCAAAGCTACCCCGGAAAGCTGTTTTACAGCGGTGGTCAGGACTTCAACATGTCTACATAGTGCGTCCATTTGAGTTGGGTCTGCCATTCTGTAACGATCGGTGTCAGCACGCAGAGAGAATCTGATTATTGGTGGGCTGCAGACTCACCAATAATGCAGATATACACCGGATTATGAATGATCTGCAGAATCACTAATAATCCAGGTATGTCTAACCTCTGGACACCTATAGGTATATGAGTGTTTGGTGTAACAGTAATACTTTGAGTAAGGCACCTGCTGAGCAGGTGATAAGGAGCAGCCTGGAATACTGCTTATGCTGACACAGGACCCTTCCAACATCCTGAGATTCCCCAAGGGGTGGAGTCAGGCTGAGGGTAGGAGGAACCTGCGCAGGAGTGACACCTGAAGTGTGGATGTCACTAGCAAGTCGGGAGACTATCTCTTAAGGGAGAGAGATAGTTCCCAAGGTAATAACAGATATCAAACAATGCCTAGTCTTAGGCGTGAGGTCCTTGGTCTCTACGCCCTAGAACTAGTCTGGAGCATAACACAAATTATAATACAGTTCCCTAGTCTGGTGTGAGGTCTGTAGTCTCAACACCCTGAAACTAGTCTGAAGTATAACACAAATGATAATACAGTTCCCTAGTCTTAGGCGTGAGGTCCTTGGTCTCTACGCCCTGGAACTAGTCTAGAGCATAACACAAATGATAATACAGTTCCCTAGTCTGGTGTGAAGTCCGTAGTCTCGACACCCTGGAACTAGTCTGAAGTATAACATAACATTAACGTGCAAGAGTATTCTAGCTCAGTGTGAATTCCCAGGTCCGTCCTGGTTCTAACACACTGTGGGATCTGACTGTGGTCTGAATGCTTCCACGTAAGTGTTTGCAATGGCAGACAACCAGCAACTGGCAAGCAAGCTGTATAAATAGCTGCTGGAGTCTGCCGCCCCGCCCAAGCCACTCAGCCAATCATGAGTCCAGCAGGAGTCAGCTGATCCTCCTGATCAGCTGACACTTCCCCTGCTGGTATAAAGGTCCTGACATCTGGGCCGCGCGCGCGTAGCTCTCCATCTGCCCATGTGAACCAGCCAGACCACCCGCACGCCACCGTGTACAAACCGCAGCGTTGGACGCGAAAACAGCCGCCTTGCTGTCAGTACCCGCGGCGGCCTTTCCGCGTTCTCTCGTGGTGCCAGGCGCACGTCTCCGCATGCTCGCCGCTGTGCTGGATGCGGATTCAGATGTCCTGCCGTTGGTACACGCGGCGGCTTTTCCGCGTTTGCTCACAGTACAGGAGCGGAAGGCAGAAGAGTAATCGGTAATCAGGCAGAGGTCGGCAACAAGAATCAGATAGGCAGAGGTACAATAGCGTAGAGCGAGAGAGTAGTCAAGGAGAGCCGGAGTCAAAACACAGATACAATATACAATACAATCCTAACTAAGGTGTGAAATCCTTAGTATCAACACCAGGGCACTGAGCTAAGGTCTGAGCGCTAACACAGAAGTGTTTTCACGACAGCAGACAAGGAGCAACTGAACACAGGCTCCTTATATGCTGGGAGCGCATCTGCAGCGCCACCCAGCCACCCAACCAATCAGAAGGCCTCCTGAGGTCAGCTGACTGGAGAGTCGGCTGATCCTCCTACGTAGGAGGTAAAAGTCCTGCCTCCTTGCGCGCGCGCGTGCTACCCTCTGGCTTTGTGTACTGGAGAGGCCAGGTCTAGGGTCCGCAAACGAATGTGGACCGAGGTTCGCCAACTGCGCTGCAGGACCCGCCGCCATGCCGCCAGCCGCGGCGCCGGTGTCCCCATGCACTTGCGCTGGTGATTCCGCCTGTGAGGCGGAACCCGCCGGCTGGGAAGCAGAGACCGCTGCCATGCTGCCCTGCGCGGCGGCGGCTCCGCTATTGTTCACACAGAGTTATTAAATGCTTTCTTTGCTTCTGTCTTCACAAGGGAAACATCACTGTTGCAAATTACAGAGGCAGAAGAGTCTCAATCTTCTAACTGTAAAATTAAATACTTAACGCAGGAAGAAGTGAAGGCAAGACTAAATAAATTAAAAATAGACAAGGCACCTGGCCCGCATGGCATGCATCCTCGGGTCCTAAGGGAATTAAGTTCAGTTACAGATAAACCCCTATAACTTATCTTTTGTGACTCTCTTTCAACTGGCAGAGTCCCAGTGGATTGGCGTACAGCCCACGTTTTCCCATTATTTAAGAAGGGCAAAAAAATCAGATCCAGGAAATTATAGACCTGTAAGCTTAACATCAGTTGTATGCAAACTATTTGAGGGGTTACTAAGAGATCCTATACATGACTTTATCGTAGAAAACAATCTTATTTCTGAGCATCAACATGGGTTTACTAAAGACAGGTCCTGTTTGACTAACATGCTCAGCTTTTATGAGGTAGTGAACGCTAATGTGGATATTGGGAATGCTGTAGATGTGATGTACTTGGACTTAGCAAAGGCCTTCGACACTGTTCCCCACAAGTCTGGTGCAAAAGTTGAGGATGCAAGGACTGGGGAAAAGTCTGCGTGCATGGATAGGGAACTGGCTAATGGACAGAAAACAAAGAGTTGTGGTCAATGGGTTATACTCAAAATGGGAGGCTGTTAGCAGTGGAGTCGCACTGGGGTCTGTACTGGGTCCAGTGCTCTTCAATTTATTTATTAATGACCTAGTAGATTCAGTAGTGAGCAATGTTGCTATCTTTCCAGATGATACAAAATTGTGCAGAATCATCAACTCTCTGGAAGATAGGGACATATTGAAACTGGATCTGGATAGGATGGCTATATGGGTACATAAATGGCAGATGAAATTCAATGTTAAAGTCATGCATTTTGGTCGTACCAATGGCTTAGCACTATACAAAATAAATGTGATACAGTTGGAGACATCAAACTTGGAGAAGGACTTAGGAGTACTCACCAACAACAAGTTAAATAATCGCACTCAATGCCAAGCCGCTGCAGCTAAAGCTAACAAAATGTTGGGATGCATTAAAAGTTAAATAAAAACTTGAGATGCTAGCATAATAATGCCCCTGTTTAACTCTCTAGTAAGGCCACATCTGGAATATGGAATTCAGTTCTGGGCACCACATTACAGGAAAGATATTGCAGTTTTAGAGCAGGTGCAGAGACGAGCAACAAAATTGATACGTGGGATGGAAGGTCTCACTTACCAAGAAAGGTTAGATAAACTGGGTTTATTTAGTCTAGAGAAAAGACACCTTAGAGGGGATCTAATTAACATGTATAAATACATCAGAGGGCAATATAAAAGCTTGGCAGATGAGCTGTGAGTGTGAAGGGTTAATAGATTTTTGCTGTTTTCTAGCCACACCCCCTTCAGCACCTCCCTTTCCTTAACTTATTTAACCCATTCAGGTTCCGTCGTTTTCACGTGAGAAATGTTCACCTCCCATTTATTAGCCTATAACTTTATCACTACTTATCACAATGCACTGATCTATATCTTGTTTTTTCCGCCACCAATTAGGCTTTCTTTGGGGGGTACATTTTGCTAAGAGCCACTTTACTGTAAATGCATTTAAACAGGAAGAATAAGAAAAAAATGGAAAAATTCATTATTTCTCAGTTTTCAGCCACTATAGTTTTAAAATAATACATGCCTCCATAATTAAAACTCACGTATTGGATTTGCCCATATGTCCCGGTTTTTACACCGTTAAAATTATGTCCCTATCACAATGTATGGCGACAATATTTTATTTGGAAATAAAGGTGCATTTTTTTCATTTTGCATCTATCACTATTTACAAGTTTAAAATAAAAAAAATATAGAAATATTTCATCTTTACATTGATATTTAAAAAGTTTAGACCCTTAGGTAAATATTTACATGTTTTTTTTTTTTTATTGCAATGGATTTTTTTTTATAATAAACATTTTATTTGGGTACTTTTGGGAGGGTGGGAGGTAAACAATAGATTTATAATGTAAATGTGTGTTAATTCTCTGTTTTTTTTTTCAGGTGTAGTATTACTTTTTGGCCACAAGATGGCGGCCATGAGTTTGTTTACATGACGTCACTCTAAGCGTAGCACGCGCTTAGAGTGACACATCGAGAAGGGAACGGCCAGAAAAGGCGCAGCTTCCGAGAGAAGCTGTCGCTTTTTCAGCGGGGGAGAGGAATCAGTGATCGGGCTCCATAGCCCGATACATTGATTCCTTGGCTACCGAATCCGCGGCCGGGAGTGCGCGTGCACATGCACGATCGGCCGCGGGAGCGCGCATGGTTCCTGGATGTAGAAACTACGTCCAGGAACCAAAATAGGTAAATGTCCAAACTAGATGTGATGTGCCTGGATATATGTATTTTGTTCCTGTTACTGACCCCTGTGGCTAGGGTCTAATCCAGTGCACTCCCTCCTCCCCTGTATGTGTTTGTCAGCATGCACACAGCTTATGCTGGTGTATGTGCATGGTGCACATGGATACACTAAGTCAGCTCCCTTGTGCGATTGGTAAGATGCACTATCTGTCCCAGGAGAGGACGTCAGGATATGTGCTCCTAATCCATTGATAGGTTTGATGCAATGAATGTGTTTGCATGTCTGCACTATGCATGTTACAGGGCTAGAGTTAGGACACCTATGTTTACCTGGGTACTTCTGCGCAGTGTAGGTGACTAAGCATAAGAATGCATTATTCTGTGAACTAAGACCCCGGCTTTTAACTTAGCTGTAGGGATAACAGTTGTGCCTGGATGAGTAAATCTGTGAATGCATTTGTTTGAACATTTGCATGCAAGAGTGCGAAGGGTTAATATATTTTTGCTGTTTTCTAGCCACACCCCCTTCAGCACCTCCCTTTCCTTAAATTATTTAATGTCCTAACTAGATGTGATGTGCCTGGATATATGTATTTTGTTCTTGTTACTGACCCCTGTGGCTAGGGTCTAATTCAGTGCACTCCCTCCTCCCCTGTATGTGTTTGTCAGCATGCACACAGCTTATGCTGGTGTATGTGCATGGTGCACATGGATACATTACGTTAGCTCCCTTGTGCGATTGGTAAGATGCACTATCTGTCCCAGGAGGGGACGTCAGGATGTGTGCTCCTAATCCATTGGTAGGTTTGATGCAATTAATGTGTTTGCATGTCTGCACTATGCATGTTACAGGGCTAGAGTTAGGACACCTATGTTTACCTGGGTACTTCTGCGCAGTATAGGTGACTAAGCATAAGAATGCATTCTTCTGTGAACTAAGACCCCGGCTTTTAACTTAGCTGTAGGGATAACAGTTGTGCCTGGATGAGTAAATCTGTGAATGCATTTGTTTGAACATTTGCATGCGAGAGTGCGAAGGGTTAATAGATTTTTGCTGGGGATATGTGAGGGATATGTGAGGGAGCAGGCTGTTGTTGTACTTTGTTCTCTGGTTGAACTCAATGGACGTATGTCTTTTTTCAACCCAAATAACTATGTAACACAACAAGACAGTTTGCTCAAAAACAAAACCGGGAATAAAACGTTACCAGCATGAAGGTCTGAACGTTGTTTGTGAGGATCACACAATTCTGGTTGGACCAGGGCAGTTCTAGTGTCATTGCTATCTCCAGGGAACTACAAGCTGTGAAGGTCCTCCGCGGACTTTTATAGCAAGCAGCGTATCCCCAGGGTACACGTCTAGATATAATTTAATTTCCTCAGAAGGTTTGCACAAAACGCTTGTCATATCTTTGCTGGCTGTGATATGCAAACTTCAAAGGTTCCTGTTTTAGGTTCCAACTTTTTAGACTCAGTTAGTCCATATTGTATATTGGGTCAACAGGGCTGTTTACATGCAAAGTTCAAAGCAATGCAACACCTTTTCAGCAGATTCAAGACAAAAGAGTGGGTTGTTAACTAATTACCTGTTTCCTTGCTGGAGGCCACAGTGTCCAGAGGAAACTGAATGCAAATGTACTTTACACTTCCATACAGAAAATCAAATTAGCAGCTTCCTTGAGCCAGGTGACAATTATACCCCCAAAGACAGATGGCTTCTGAACATACATACACATCTGAAATAGTCCACAGCAGACAGAAAAATGAAAAATATGGCTTCTGTATTATACGCAATATCACCAATGGCTGTGATTATTATGACAATCTGGAACCTGACTAGGCCGTATCCTGGCTATAGTAGTGACCACTTCCTTTTAGTGGGAGCTTGCCGAGATGATCTTCAGAATTCACGTAAGTAATATTCTCTTTTTATTTTTTTAAAGAGAGATGTTTATATTATTTATGTGAGTTTATGTCGATACTAAAACGAATCCAGTTTTGTGGTTTGTGTTTTTTTAAAAGGATGATTTTGATAGATTTGGTTTTATAATATAGACAGTTTGGATAATATCCAAACCTGGTGTCTAAATTTTTGATTTAGTAAATTGAATTACATAGACTTTTAGAAGACTTTTAGAAGGCCTTAGTTTAAAAAAAAAATAGGAGTTTTGGACTTTTTTTTGATAAGTAAAAAAAAAAAAACTATTTCTTTTAGGTTCTCTTGGTAGGTCTAAGAGAAATGTAGATTTTTGGGAAAATCTGATCCATTTGAAGTCTCATCAACTTCAATATTTTTCTTTTTGAAAGAAAGATAGAGAGTGTTCATTTTGGTAATGAACAGGCCATATTAATTTTGGTATTTTGCTTTTTTTATACTTGCTTCCCCCCTCACCTTTGCCGGTATATGAGTTTGGCTAGAATATAAATGAACTCAATAAATACTGATCTGAGCACTGCCCCCACAGCTTCCCTGTCACTACGATCACTTGGCTGTCTCAGCCGGGCTAGCATGCCAAATTAACAGCAGCTACATGATCAGAGCACTGAGAATAAGAGGTGCACCAAATTTTAGGTACTCGGCACTCCAAGCCGCAAAACTATATACTTGCATCTGCAACCCAATCTGCAATTTCCCTGTTCATCTTCATCCTTTCTCAACAGGCATGTCTGATAATTTCCATCTTTGAATCTGAACTGCACTGAAATCTGCAACCACACGCTTAATCTCATCCTGCATTTGCCTGCGTATGTATGATCAATTCCATCTTTGAATCTGAACTGCACTGAAATCTGCAACCACACGCTTAATCTCATCCTGCATTTGCCTGTGTATGTCTGATAATTTCCATCTTTTGTATTTGTTCACTTTTGCTTTCTTGATATTCTTCTGTAATAGTGTTAGCACCTGAGTAACATTACAGACATTATTGTAATTGCTTTTGAATTCTGGCTCTGTTTGTGCACACTTTGTTTCCTGGTGGCTGGCCTGCAATTTCCATCAAAGCCTGTATCACATACAGTTCTGTTTGAACTTGCAGGAGACAAGCCGACCCCTATTACTTAATTTGCATATTGTTTGCTAGCTGACCAGGCCTTCCTGATTGCACATTGCTCTAGCTCTGTGTATATAAGGAGAGCACATTGTCGGTTCGCCGACAAATAGGTTCACTTTCTAAGGGCAGCTTTCAAAGGGCGAAAAAACAAATTTACCCGAATTCACCAGTAATTCAGCAGAAATAAGCACCACATCAAGGTAACATTATCATTGTTGTAATTTACTTGTATCTGAACTGCACTGCCTACAAGCCACCCCACCAAATACAATCAAACAAACTGCACTGATAATTTACTAAACGCTGCTCCATTGCCCTAGATACGCCCAACACCAAGTATTCTCCAGCCTCTGCAACACCATTTTCCCTACCTACCTCACCACCACTCCCAATGCAACAGTATGTATCCCCAACACATCATTATGCGTACCCCCCTCATACCTGCTCCTCTTTCCCTTGATCACCCGCCCTATTGGTGCCTCATGTTCTGGCTCCATCTGCTCCTCCCCCTGGTCCCTTGTCCACTTCTCGCCACACATCTTAACCCCAGGCCCACTCCTGTCTCCCAACCCCCCCCATTCCCCTCCTTTTACATTCCCCCTCACCCACCACAACCAAATCCACCCACCAAGCCCCTCTCCCCGCTGCACCACCCACCCTCCCCATACCCACGAACTTTCTCGCCCCAATCTAATTTCCATCCGCCCCATACTCAGACAATCTTTTCCTCTATCCGGCAGTCTCTGGAATGCCAGATCTATCCATAACAAGCTTACAATCATCCATGACCTCTTTATCTTAAAAACCCTCACCTTTCTTGCTCTTACTGAGACCTGGCTCACCCCCTCTGACCTGCCTGCGGCTGCAGCCCTATCCCACGGGGGTCTACACCTCAGCCATACCCCAAGACCAGATAACAGGCCTGGGGGAGGGGTGGGCCTACTCCTCTCCCAGTCCTGCACTTTCCGTGTCCTTACCCCTCCCCCTTCTCTTTACTTTACCTCCATTGAGGCCCATGTTATCCGCCTCTACTATCCCCTCCCAGCCATTATTGCAGTCCTGTATCGCCCCCCTCCTCCAATATCGCACTTCCTAGAAAACCTTGCCTCCTGGCTCCCACACACCCTTTCCTCCGACCTCTCAACCATCATCGTCAGAGACTTTAACATTCCAATTGATGAGCCTACCACCTCTGCTGCCACTCAGCTTCTCTCCCTCACCAACTCCCTTGACCTCACTCAGCATACTAACGCCCCCACCCACAGCGCTGGTAATACTCTGGACCTAATTTTCTCCAAAGCCATCACACTTACAAATCTAGACATTGCACCATTCCCCATCTCCGACCACCACCCCATCACCTTCACCCTCACTCCGTCCAGCACCCCCTGTCCCCCTCCCCAAACAAGCAGAGAGATCTGCGCAACCTTGATCCCAATGTACTAGCCACACCCCTCCACTCCCTCTACTCCTCCCTCCCCAGCCTAACCTGCCCCAATGAAGCGGCAGCTCAATACAACAGTAACCTCTCCGCAGCCTTAGATCATGCTGCTGCCCTGACCTTTCGTACCAACTGTCGCCCCAACCCCCAACCTTGGCACACTGCTGTAAGGGATTGCGGAGACACCGCCGCGCAGTCTGACAGCGACCGGCGGTTTCTCCGCAGCAGCAGCGTGCACCTGGTTTGTCTGAGCCTAGTAGTGCACACAGATGGAGAGCTACGCGCGCGCGCGCTAACAGGCAAGCCCTTTATGCCAATAGGAGAGGGATCAGCTGATCTGGACAATCAGCTGATCCCAGCGCAGCACGTGATTGGCTGAATAGGACTGGGCGGCGCTGAGGAGCGCTCTGCTATATATACTTCTTCCCTGTCAGTTGCCAGTTGTCTGCCGTTGCAAATGCTTATGTGTTAGCACTCAGACCATAGTCAGATCCTTCAGTGTGGTTGAACCAGGTGGACCTGGGAATCCACACTTAGCCAGATTACTGTGTTATTACTGTGCTATTATTGTGTTATACTTCAGACTAGTTCCAGGGTGTTGAGACCACGGACCTCACACCCAAGACTAGGGATACTGTGCTATTATTGTGTTATACTTCAGACTAGTTCCAGGGTGTTAAGACCACGGACCTCACACCCAAGACTAGGGATACTGTGTTATTATTGTGTTATACTTCAGACTAGTTCCAGGGTGTTGAGACCACGGACCTCACACCCAAGACTAGGGATACTGTGTCATTACTGTGTTATTCTTTAGACCAGTTCCTGGGTGTTGAGACCACGGACCTCACACTCTAGACTAGACCTATGCTTGATATCTGTTATGACCTGTTGCTTTCCTGACCCTCCTTCTGCTCTCTGATTCGGTACCTACGCATATCTGATTACTTGTTGCCAACCCTGCCTGTCCCTGGTTACCGAATCAGTCTTCTGTCTCTGTACTTTATCTGCTCGTGTGTTGCCGACCCGGCCTGGCCGACCTCTCTAACTGTCTGCAGAGACTCCCTGTCTCTTAAAGGGACCTCTCTGCAATCCAGGTCAGGGACTCCATCTCTTAGGTGTCCTTTGACTGCAGTAGAGTCTGATTCCCAGCAGTCAGGGAATCACTGGCTCATATACTGTCTTATCAAACACTTACACTTTGTCAGGTGTCCAGAGGTTAGTTATACTTGTATTATTGGTGATTCTGCAGATCATCAATAATCAGGTATAAGCAATTCAAGGTCGGCTGGGACACCAGTTCAAAGTTCCAAGCAGTTTTATTGTATGCACAACATGACAATTGTTTCGGGGCCACGGAGGGTCCCCTTCATCAGATAAAGTGCAGACATACGAAACGGTATGTCTGCAACCTGATCATCAATAATCAGGTATAAGCAATTCAAGGTCGGCTGGGACACCAGTTCAAAGTTCCAAGCAGTTTTATTGTATGCACAACATGACAATTGTTTCGGGGCCACGGAGGGTCCCCTTCATCAGATAAAGTGCAGACATACCGTTTCGTATGTCTGCACTTTATCTGATGAAGGGGACCCTCCGTGGCCCCCGAAACAATTGTCATGTTGTGCATACTATAAAACTGCTTGGAACTTTGAACTGGTGTCCCAGCCGACCTTGAATTGCTTGCATTGGACTGATGCCGCTTCTGCATCAAGGCTGAGCACTCGACTACAGAAACACGGCAAGGTGTGCCAATCCAAGACCTGACATTGCAATAATCAGGTATATATCTGTATTCTTGGTGATACTGCAGATCACCAATAATCAGATTCTCTCTGTGTGCTGACACCGATCGTTACAACTGCCCTCACAAAAAAAACTACAAAATGAGACACGAGCTGCAGAACGCAAATGGAGGAAATCCCGCCACAACCATGATTTCCTGGGATACAAGACCAAGTGGTAGACGTACCATACTGCCCTCGCTGATAGCAAACAGATATACTTCACTCGCTTGATTGCTACCCAAGCCTCCAACCCCCGTCGTCTTTTTGCCACCTTCAATGCCCTACTCAACCCCACACCTCCCCCCCCAACCTCCACCCTCTCAGCTACTGACCTATCAAACTACTTTATCAACAAAATTACAACCATCTGGAGGGATATTTCTCTCCTCCACTCCATCGCCCCCGTCTCCTCACCCATCCTACTCCTGCCTCTTTCTCCTCCCTTACCTCCTTCAATCCTGTCACGGTGGAGGAAGTCAACCAGCTGCTGGCAACTTCACCTGCCACTTCCTGCCCCCTAGATCAGGTCCCATCTGATTCTCTGCGCCCACATTTTTCTGATCTGGCCCCTGTCCTCACCCACCTGTTCAACCTCTCCTTCTCCACCGGCATCTTGCCCAACGTATTCAAACAGGCCACTGTGCTTCCCCTGCTAAAGAAATCTTCACTTGACCCTGCTCTGCCATCCAACTACCGCCCAATCTCTCTCCTTCCTTTTGCCTCGAAAATTCTTGAACGCCTGGCCAACCAACACCAGACCAACTTCTTCAAATCCAACTCCCTTCTCGATCCTCTGCAATCTGGTATTCACACAGCCCATTCTACAGAAACAGCTCTCATCAAAGTTGTCATTGACCTTGCCCTTGCCAAAGCCGAAGGTAAATACTCCATCCTGCTCCTCCTGGACCTCTCCTCGGCATTTGACACTGTCGACCACTCCCTCCTCCTCCACTCCCTGCAGTTAATGGGCATTCAGGACCTAGCCTTAGCCTGGATCTCCTCCTACCTCTCCAACCGCTCCTTCACAGCATTTTTCAATGGCTCCTCGTCCACTCCGACACCCCTCTCAGTTGGTTTTCCTCAAGGTTACATCCTAGGACCACTACTCTTCTCACTCTATACTGCCTCAATTGGCAAAATCATCTCCTCCATGGGTTTCAATTACCACCTGTATGCCGATGACACCCAGATATACCTCCACACCCCAGATCTCTCCTCCTCTACCATAGACAAAGTCTCCGCTTGCCTCACATCCATTTCCTCCTGGATGGCTGCCAGGTACCTGAAGCTTAATTTGGACAAGACTGAGCTTCTAATATTCGCACCCCGCACAGCTGCACCCCTCCCAGATCTGCACATCACTATCGAAAATACTACCATCCGCCCTACCTCCCAAGCCCACTGTCTAGGAGTTACCCAGGACTCTGAACTTTCCTTTACACCCCACATCCAAGGTATTGTCAGATCCTGCAACTTCCACCTCCGCAACATCTCCAAGATCCGCTCCTACCTGTCCCCTGACACCACTAAACTCCTTATCCACGCCCTTGTCATCTCCCGCGTAGACTACTTCAATTCTCTTTTGTCTGGCCTCCCCTCTAACCGTACTGCCCCACTTCAATTTGTAATGAATGCAGCAGCCAGACTGATACATTCTTCTCAGCGCAGCGCCTCTACAACTCCGCTCTGTAAAGCCCTACACTGGCTCCCCATCAGCTTTAGGATCAATTTCAAAATCCTGTGCTTGGCCTACAAATCAGTGCACAAGACCTGCCCAACCTACATCTCTGATCTGGTCCACAGGTACATACCAGCCTGCCCCCTCCAATGACCTGCGCCTAGTCGCACCATGCATATCTCAGTCACATGCATGATTGCAGGACTTCACCAGGGCTGCCCCTACTCTCTAGAACTCACTCCCACCAGCCATCAAGACTCGCCTTTTCATGCTCACATACCCCCCTACACCAGCACAATAATATGTTCTGTTAGACACCCTCTCAAAAGATGCACCTATTGTCTCCACCCCCACCCTTTAGATAGTAAGCCTCTGGCAGGGCCCTCCTCCCTAGTGTTTCCAGCTTGATTATGCAATCTTACTGACAACCACCCCTCTCGTGGACTAGAACAGTCTCTATTTTGACCTATGACACTATTGTTATCAAATCATTTGCATGATCTTGTTTTGTTGTGAGTTTCCTGTATGTTCTACCATGTATGTTAACATATTTATCTATTGTGCAGCGCTGCGTAATATGTTGGCGCTTTATAAATACAATAAATAATATTAATAATAATAATACCATTGTTAAAGCTTACATCTATTCTTCTAAATTACTTTTACTGCTGTCTGTGCAGTTCCTTCAACGAGAATCTGTTATGGAGGGCAAGTCTGCCATTCATGAAACTGTGTGATAAACTTTCCATAGTACTTTCCCAAAACCATGGTGACCACGGGTAACGGGCTGGGAATCAGGGTTCAATTCTGGTCTGGAGTGGAAGCCTGAGAAAAAGCTACCACCACACATCCAAGGAAGGCAGCAGGCACGGCATGTAATTCCCGACTCAGGGAGGTAGTGACGAAAAATAACAATACAGGAGGACTCTTTCAAGGCCCTGTTGTATAACGGTGAGACAAATAAACTTGAAATCCTTTAACGAGAATCTGTTATGGAGGGCAGGTCTACCATTCATTCAACTGTGTGATAAACTTTCCATGGTACTTTCTCAGTACCATGGTGACCACGGGTAATGGGCTGGGACAGCGAGGCGGCTGGGGCCGCGTTCAGACCGGCGGTTTCTCCGCAGCAGCAGCGTGCACCTGGTTTGTCTGAGCCTAGTAGTGCACACAGATGGAGAGCTACGCGCGCGCGCGCTAACAGGCAAGCCCTTTATGCCAATAGGAGAGGGATCAGCTGATCTGGACAATCAGCTGATCCCAGCGCAGCACGTGATTGGCTGAATAGGACTGGGCGGCGCTGAGGAGCGCTCTGCTATATATACTTCTTCCCTGTCAGTTGCCAGTTGTCTGCCGTTGCAAATGCTTATGTGTTAGCACTCAGACCATAGTCAGATCCTTCAGTGTGGTTTAACCAGGTGGACCTGGGAATCCACACTTAGCCAGATTACTGTGTTATTACTGTGCTATTATTGTGTTATACTTCAGACTAGTTCCAGGGTGTTGAGACCACGGACCTCACACCCAAGACTAGGGATACTGTGCTATTATTGTGTTATACTTCAGACTAGTTCCAGGGTGTTAAGACCACGGACCTCACACCCAAGACTAGGGATACTGTGTTATTATTGTGTTATACTTCAGACTAGTTCCAGGGTGTTGAGACCACGGACCTCACACCCAAGACTAGGGATACTGTGTCATTACTGTGTTATTCTTTAGACCAGTTCCTGGGTGTTGAGACCACGGACCTCACACTCTAGACTAGACCTATGCTTGATATCTGTTATGACCTGTTGCTTTCCTGACCCTCCTTCTGCTCTCTGATTCGGTACCTACGCATATCTGATTACTTGTTGCCAACCCTGCCTGTCCCTGGTTACCGAATCAGTCTTCTGTCTCTGTACTTTATCTGCTCGTGTGTTGCCGACCCGGCCTGGCCGACCTCTCTAACTGTCTGCAGAGACTCCCTGTCTCTTAAAGGGACCTCTCTGCAATCCAGGTCAGGGACTCCATCTCTTAGGTGTCCTTTGACTGCAGTAGAGTCTGATTCCCAGCAGTCAGGGAATCACTGGCTCATATACTGTCTTATCAAACACTTACACTTTGTCAGGTGTCCAGAGGTTAGTTATACTTGTATTATTGGTGATTCTGCAGATCATCAATAATCAGGTATAAGCAATTCAAGGTCGGCTGGGACACCAGTTCAAAGTTCCAAGCAGTTTTATTGTATGCACAACATGACAATTGTTTCGGGGCCACGGAGGGTCCCCTTCATCAGATAAAGTGCAGACATACGAAACGGTATGTCTGCAACCTGATCATCAATAATCAGGTATAAGCAATTCAAGGTCGGCTGGGACACCAGTTCAAAGTTCCAAGCAGTTTTATTGTATGCACAACATGACAATTGTTTCGGGGCCACGGAGGGTCCCCTTCATCAGATAAAGTGCAGACATACCGTTTCGTATGTCTGCACTTTATCTGATGAAGGGGACCCTCCGTGGCCCCCGAAACAATTGTCATGTTGTGCATACTATAAAACTGCTTGGAACTTTGAACTGGTGTCCCAGCCGACCTTGAATTGCTTGCATTGGACTGATGCCGCTTCTGCATCAAGGCTGAGCACTCGACTACAGAAACACGGCAAGGTGTGCCAATCCAAGACCTGACATTGCAATAATCAGGTATATATCTGTATTCTTGGTGATACTGCAGATCACCAATAATCAGATTCTCTCTGTGTGCTGACACCGATCGTTACAACTGCCCTCACAAAAAAAACTACAAAATGAGACACGAGCTGCAGAACGCAAATGGAGGAAATCCCGCCACAACCATGATTTCCTGGGATACAAGACCAAGTGGTAGACGTACCATACTGCCCTCGCTGATAGCAAACAGATATACTTCACTCGCTTGATTGCTACCCAAGCCTCCAACCCCCGTCGTCTTTTTGCCACCTTCAATGCCCTACTCAACCCCACACCTCCCCCCCCAACCTCCACCCTCTCAGCTACTGACCTATCAAACTACTTTATCAACAAAATTACAACCATCTGGAGGGATATTTCTCTCCTCCACTCCATCGCCCCCGTCTCCTCACCCATCCTACTCCTGCCTCTTTCTCCTCCCTTACCTCCTTCAATCCTGTCACGGTGGAGGAAGTCAACCAGCTGCTGGCAACTTCACCTGCCACTTCCTGCCCCCTAGATCAGGTCCCATCTGATTCTCTGCGCCCACATTTTTCTGATCTGGCCCCTGTCCTCACCCACCTGTTCAACCTCTCCTTCTCCACCGGCATCTTGCCCAACGTATTCAAACAGGCCACTGTGCTTCCCCTGCTAAAGAAATCTTCACTTGACCCTGCTCTGCCATCCAACTACCGCCCAATCTCTCTCCTTCCTTTTGCCTCGAAAATTCTTGAACGCCTGGCCAACCAACACCAGACCAACTTCTTCAAATCCAACTCCCTTCTCGATCCTCTGCAATCTGGTATTCACACAGCCCATTCTACAGAAACAGCTCTCATCAAAGTTGTCATTGACCTTGCCCTTGCCAAAGCCGAAGGTAAATACTCCATCCTGCTCCTCCTGGACCTCTCCTCGGCATTTGACACTGTCGACCACTCCCTCCTCCTCCACTCCCTGCAGTTAATGGGCATTCAGGACCTAGCCTTAGCCTGGATCTCCTCCTACCTCTCCAACCGCTCCTTCACAGCATTTTTCAATGGCTCCTCGTCCACTCCGACACCCCTCTCAGTTGGTTTTCCTCAAGGTTACATCCTAGGACCACTACTCTTCTCACTCTATACTGCCTCAATTGGCAAAATCATCTCCTCCATGGGTTTCAATTACCACCTGTATGCCGATGACACCCAGATATACCTCCACACCCCAGATCTCTCCTCCTCTACCATAGACAAAGTCTCCGCTTGCCTCACATCCATTTCCTCCTGGATGGCTGCCAGGTACCTGAAGCTTAATTTGGACAAGACTGAGCTTCTAATATTCGCACCCCGCACAGCTGCACCCCTCCCAGATCTGCACATCACTATCGAAAATACTACCATCCGCCCTACCTCCCAAGCCCACTGTCTAGGAGTTACCCAGGACTCTGAACTTTCCTTTACACCCCACATCCAAGGTATTGTCAGATCCTGCAACTTCCACCTCCGCAACATCTCCAAGATCCGCTCCTACCTGTCCCCTGACACCACTAAACTCCTTATCCACGCCCTTGTCATCTCCCGCGTAGACTACTTCAATTCTCTTTTGTCTGGCCTCCCCTCTAACCGTACTGCCCCACTTCAATTTGTAATGAATGCAGCAGCCAGACTGATACATTCTTCTCAGCGCAGCGCCTCTACAACTCCGCTCTGTAAAGCCCTACACTGGCTCCCCATCAGCTTTAGGATCAATTTCAAAATCCTGTGCTTGGCCTACAAATCAGTGCACAAGACCTGCCCAACCTACATCTCTGATCTGGTCCACAGGTACATACCAGCCTGCCCCCTCCAATGACCTGCGCCTAGTTGCACCATGCATATCTCAGTCACATGCATGATTGCAGGACTTCACCAGGGCTGCCCCTACTCTCTAGAACTCACTCCCACCAGCCATCAAGACTCGCCTTTTCATGCTCACATACCCCCCTACACCAGCACAATAATATGTTCTGTTAGACACCCTCTCAAATGATGCACCTATTGTCTCCACCCCCACCCTTTAGATAGTAAGCCTCTGGCAGGGCCCTCCTCCCTAGTGTTTCCAGCTTGATTATGCAATCTTACTGACAACCACCCCTCTCGTGGACTAGAACAGTCTCTATTTTGACCTATGACACTATTGTTATCAAATCATTTGCATGATCTTGTTTTGTTGTGAGTTTCCTGTATGTTCTACCATGTATGTTAACATATTTATCTATTGTGCAGCGCTGCGTAATATGTTGGCGCTTTATAAATACAATAAATAATATTAATAATAATAATACCATTGTTAAAGCTTACATCTATTCTTCTAAATTACTTTTACTGCTGTCTGTGCAGTTCCTTCAACGAGAATCTGTTATGGAGGGCAAGTCTGCCATTCATGAAACTGTGTGATAAACTTTCCATAGTACTTTCCCAAAACCATGGTGACCACGGGTAACGGGCTGGGAATCAGGGTTCAATTCTGGTCTGGAGTGGAAGCCTGAGAAAAAGCTACCACCACACATCCAAGGAAGGCAGCAGGCACGGCATGTAATTCCCGACTCAGGGAGGTAGTGACGAAAAATAACAATACAGGAGGACTCTTTCAAGGCCCTGTTGTATAACGGTGAGACAAATAAACTTGAAATCCTTTAACGAGAATCTGTTATGGAGGGCAGGTCTACCATTCATTCAACTGTGTGATAAACTTTCCATGGTACTTTCTCAGTACCATGGTGACCACGGGTAATGGGCTGGGACAGCGAGGCGGCTGGGGCCGCGTTCAGACCGGCGGTTTCTCCGCAGCAGCAGCGTGCACCTGGTTTGTCTGAGCCTAGTAGTGCACACAGATGGAGAGCTACGCGCGCGCGCGCTAACAGGCAAGCCCTTTATGCCAATAGGAGAGGGATCAGCTGATCTGGACAATCAGCTGATCCCAGCGCAGCACGTGATTGGCTGAATAGGACTGGGCGGCGCTGAGGAGCGCTCTGCTATATATACTTCTTCCCTGTCAGTTGCCAGTTGTCTGCCGTTGCAAATGCTTATGTGTTAGCACTCAGACCATAGTCAGATCCTTCAGTGTGGTTTAACCAGGTGGACCTGGGAATCCACACTTAGCCAGATTACTGTGTTATTACTGTGCTATTATTGTGTTATACTTCAGACTAGTTCCAGGGTGTTGAGACCACGGACCTCACACCCAAGACTAGGGATACTGTGCTATTATTGTGTTATACTTCAGACTAGTTCCAGGGTGTTAAGACCACGGACCTCACACCCAAGACTAGGGATACTGTGTTATTATTGTGTTATACTTCAGACTAGTTCCAGGGTGTTGAGACCACGGACCTCACACCCAAGACTAGGGATACTGTGTCATTACTGTGTTATTCTTTAGACCAGTTCCTGGGTGTTGAGACCACGGACCTCACACTCTAGACTAGACCTATGCTTGATATCTGTTATGACCTGTTGCTTTCCTGACCCTCCTTCTGCTCTCTGATTCGGTACCTACGCATATCTGATTACTTGTTGCCAACCCTGCCTGTCCCTGGTTACCGAATCAGTCTTCTGTCTCTGTACTTTATCTGCTCGTGTGTTGCCGACCCGGCCTGGCCGACCTCTCTAACTGTCTGCAGAGACTCCCTGTCTCTTAAAGGGACCTCTCTGCAATCCAGGTCAGGGACTCCATCTCTTAGGTGTCCTTTGACTGCAGTAGAGTCTGATTCCCAGCAGTCAGGGAATCACTGGCTCATATACTGTCTTATCAAACACTTACACTTTGTCAGGTGTCCAGAGGTTAGTTATACTTGTATTATTGGTGATTCTGCAGATCATCAATAATCAGGTATAAGCAATTCAAGGTCGGCTGGGACACCAGTTCAAAGTTCCAAGCAGTTTTATTGTATGCACAACATGACAATTGTTTCGGGGCCACGGAGGGTCCCCTTCATCAGATAAAGTGCAGACATACGAAACGGTATGTCTGCAACCTGATCATCAATAATCAGGTATAAGCAATTCAAGGTCGGCTGGGACACCAGTTCAAAGTTCCAAGCAGTTTTATTGTATGCACAACATGACAATTGTTTCGGGGCCACGGAGGGTCCCCTTCATCAGATAAAGTGCAGACATACCGTTTCGTATGTCTGCACTTTATCTGATGAAGGGGACCCTCCGTGGCCCCCGAAACAATTGTCATGTTGTGCATACTATAAAACTGCTTGGAACTTTGAACTGGTGTCCCAGCCGACCTTGAATTGCTTGCATTGGACTGATGCCGCTTCTGCATCAAGGCTGAGCACTCGACTACAGAAACACGGCAAGGTGTGCCAATCCAAGACCTGACATTGCAATAATCAGGTATATATCTGTATTCTTGGTGATACTGCAGATCACCAATAATCAGATTCTCTCTGTGTGCTGACACCGATCGTTACAACTGCCCTCACAAAAAAAACTACAAAATGAGACACGAGCTGCAGAACGCAAATGGAGGAAATCCCGCCACAACCATGATTTCCTGGGATACAAGACCAAGTGGTAGACGTACCATACTGCCCTCGCTGATAGCAAACAGATATACTTCACTCGCTTGATTGCTACCCAAGCCTCCAACCCCCGTCGTCTTTTTGCCACCTTCAATGCCCTACTCAACCCCACACCTCCCCCCCCAACCTCCACCCTCTCAGCTACTGACCTATCAAACTACTTTATCAACAAAATTACAACCATCTGGAGGGATATTTCTCTCCTCCACTCCATCGCCCCCGTCTCCTCACCCATCCTACTCCTGCCTCTTTCTCCTCCCTTACCTCCTTCAATCCTGTCACGGTGGAGGAAGTCAACCAGCTGCTGGCAACTTCACCTGCCACTTCCTGCCCCCTAGATCAGGTCCCATCTGATTCTCTGCGCCCACATTTTTCTGATCTGGCCCCTGTCCTCACCCACCTGTTCAACCTCTCCTTCTCCACCGGCATCTTGCCCAACGTATTCAAACAGGCCACTGTGCTTCCCCTGCTAAAGAAATCTTCACTTGACCCTGCTCTGCCATCCAACTACCGCCCAATCTCTCTCCTTCCTTTTGCCTCGAAAATTCTTGAACGCCTGGCCAACCAACACCAGACCAACTTCTTCAAATCCAACTCCCTTCTCGATCCTCTGCAATCTGGTATTCACACAGCCCATTCTACAGAAACAGCTCTCATCAAAGTTGTCATTGACCTTGCCCTTGCCAAAGCCGAAGGTAAATACTCCATCCTGCTCCTCCTGGACCTCTCCTCGGCATTTGACACTGTCGACCACTCCCTCCTCCTCCACTCCCTGCAGTTAATGGGCATTCAGGACCTAGCCTTAGCCTGGATCTCCTCCTACCTCTCCAACCGCTCCTTCACAGCATTTTTCAATGGCTCCTCGTCCACTCCGACACCCCTCTCAGTTGGTTTTCCTCAAGGTTACATCCTAGGACCACTACTCTTCTCACTCTATACTGCCTCAATTGGCAAAATCATCTCCTCCATGGGTTTCAATTACCACCTGTATGCCGATGACACCCAGATATACCTCCACACCCCAGATCTCTCCTCCTCTACCATAGACAAAGTCTCCGCTTGCCTCACATCCATTTCCTCCTGGATGGCTGCCAGGTACCTGAAGCTTAATTTGGACAAGACTGAGCTTCTAATATTCGCACCCCGCACAGCTGCACCCCTCCCAGATCTGCACATCACTATCGAAAATACTACCATCCGCCCTACCTCCCAAGCCCACTGTCTAGGAGTTACCCAGGACTCTGAACTTTCCTTTACACCCCACATCCAAGGTATTGTCAGATCCTGCAACTTCCACCTCCGCAACATCTCCAAGATCCGCTCCTACCTGTCCCCTGACACCACTAAACTCCTTATCCACGCCCTTGTCATCTCCCGCGTAGACTACTTCAATTCTCTTTTGTCTGGCCTCCCCTCTAACCGTACTGCCCCACTTCAATTTGTAATGAATGCAGCAGCCAGACTGATACATTCTTCTCAGCGCAGCGCCTCTACAACTCCGCTCTGTAAAGCCCTACACTGGCTCCCCATCAGCTTTAGGATCAATTTCAAAATCCTGTGCTTGGCCTACAAATCAGTGCACAAGACCTGCCCAACCTACATCTCTGATCTGGTCCACAGGTACATACCAGCCTGCCCCCTCCAATGACCTGCGCCTAGTTGCACCATGCATATCTCAGTCACATGCATGATTGCAGGACTTCACCAGGGCTGCCCCTACTCTCTAGAACTCACTCCCACCAGCCATCAAGACTCGCCTTTTCATGCTCACATACCCCCCTACACCAGCACAATAATATGTTCTGTTAGACACCCTCTCAAATGATGCACCTATTGTCTCCACCCCCACCCTTTAGATAGTAAGCCTCTGGCAGGGCCCTCCTCCCTAGTGTTTCCAGCTTGATTATGCAATCTTACTGACAACCACCCCTCTCGTGGACTAGAACAGTCTCTATTTTGACCTATGACACTATTGTTATCAAATCATTTGCATGATCTTGTTTTGTTGTGAGTTTCCTGTATGTTCTACCATGTATGTTAACATATTTATCTATTGTGCAGCGCTGCGTAATATGTTGGCGCTTTATAAATACAATAAATAATATTAATAATAATAATACCATTGTTAAAGCTTACATCTATTCTTCTAAATTACTTTTACTGCTGTCTGTGCAGTTCCTTCAACGAGAATCTGTTATGGAGGGCAAGTCTGCCATTCATGAAACTGTGTGATAAACTTTCCATAGTACTTTCCCAAAACCATGGTGACCACGGGTAACGGGCTGGGAATCAGGGTTCAATTCTGGTCTGGAGTGGAAGCCTGAGAAAAAGCTACCACCACACATCCAAGGAAGGCAGCAGGCACGGCATGTAATTCCCGACTCAGGGAGGTAGTGACGAAAAATAACAATACAGGAGGACTCTTTCAAGGCCCTGTTGTATAACGGTGAGACAAATAAACTTGAAATCCTTTAACGAGAATCTGTTATGGAGGGCAGGTCTACCATTCATTCAACTGTGTGATAAACTTTCCATGGTACTTTCTCAGTACCATGGTGACCACGGGTAATGGGCTGGGACAGCGAGGCGGCTGGGGCCGCGTTCAGACCGGCGGTTTCTCCGCAGCAGCAGCGTGCACCTGGTTTGTCTGAGCCTAGTAGTGCACACAGATGGAGAGCTACGCGCGCGCGCGCTAACAGGCAAGCCCTTTATGCCAATAGGAGAGGGATCAGCTGATCTGGACAATCAGCTGATCCCAGCGCAGCACGTGATTGGCTGAATAGGACTGGGCGGCGCTGAGGAGCGCTCTGCTATATATACTTCTTCCCTGTCAGTTGCCAGTTGTCTGCCGTTGCAAATGCTTATGTGTTAGCACTCAGACCATAGTCAGATCCTTCAGTGTGGTTTAACCAGGTGGACCTGGGAATCCACACTTAGCCAGATTACTGTGTTATTACTGTGCTATTATTGTGTTATACTTCAGACTAGTTCCAGGGTGTTGAGACCACGGACCTCACACCCAAGACTAGGGATACTGTGCTATTATTGTGTTATACTTCAGACTAGTTCCAGGGTGTTAAGACCACGGACCTCACACCCAAGACTAGGGATACTGTGTTATTATTGTGTTATACTTCAGACTAGTTCCAGGGTGTTGAGACCACGGACCTCACACCCAAGACTAGGGATACTGTGTCATTACTGTGTTATTCTTTAGACCAGTTCCTGGGTGTTGAGACCACGGACCTCACACTCTAGACTAGACCTATGCTTGATATCTGTTATGACCTGTTGCTTTCCTGACCCTCCTTCTGCTCTCTGATTCGGTACCTACGCATATCTGATTACTTGTTGCCAACCCTGCCTGTCCCTGGTTACCGAATCAGTCTTCTGTCTCTGTACTTTATCTGCTCGTGTGTTGCCGACCCGGCCTGGCCGACCTCTCTAACTGTCTGCAGAGACTCCCTGTCTCTTAAAGGGACCTCTCTGCAATCCAGGTCAGGGACTCCATCTCTTAGGTGTCCTTTGACTGCAGTAGAGTCTGATTCCCAGCAGTCAGGGAATCACTGGCTCATATACTGTCTTATCAAACACTTACACTTTGTCAGGTGTCCAGAGGTTAGTTATACTTGTATTATTGGTGATTCTGCAGATCATCAATAATCAGGTATAAGCAATTCAAGGTCGGCTGGGACACCAGTTCAAAGTTCCAAGCAGTTTTATTGTATGCACAACATGACAATTGTTTCGGGGCCACGGAGGGTCCCCTTCATCAGATAAAGTGCAGACATACGAAACGGTATGTCTGCAACCTGATCATCAATAATCAGGTATAAGCAATTCAAGGTCGGCTGGGACACCAGTTCAAAGTTCCAAGCAGTTTTATTGTATGCACAACATGACAATTGTTTCGGGGCCACGGAGGGTCCCCTTCATCAGATAAAGTGCAGACATACCGTTTCGTATGTCTGCACTTTATCTGATGAAGGGGACCCTCCGTGGCCCCCGAAACAATTGTCATGTTGTGCATACTATAAAACTGCTTGGAACTTTGAACTGGTGTCCCAGCCGACCTTGAATTGCTTGCATTGGACTGATGCCGCTTCTGCATCAAGGCTGAGCACTCGACTACAGAAACACGGCAAGGTGTGCCAATCCAAGACCTGACATTGCAATAATCAGGTATATATCTGTATTCTTGGTGATACTGCAGATCACCAATAATCAGATTCTCTCTGTGTGCTGACACCGATCGTTACAACTGCCCTCACAAAAAAAACTACAAAATGAGACACGAGCTGCAGAACGCAAATGGAGGAAATCCCGCCACAACCATGATTTCCTGGGATACAAGACCAAGTGGTAGACGTACCATACTGCCCTCGCTGATAGCAAACAGATATACTTCACTCGCTTGATTGCTACCCAAGCCTCCAACCCCCGTCGTCTTTTTGCCACCTTCAATGCCCTACTCAACCCCACACCTCCCCCCCCAACCTCCACCCTCTCAGCTACTGACCTATCAAACTACTTTATCAACAAAATTACAACCATCTGGAGGGATATTTCTCTCCTCCACTCCATCGCCCCCGTCTCCTCACCCATCCTACTCCTGCCTCTTTCTCCTCCCTTACCTCCTTCAATCCTGTCACGGTGGAGGAAGTCAACCAGCTGCTGGCAACTTCACCTGCCACTTCCTGCCCCCTAGATCAGGTCCCATCTGATTCTCTGCGCCCACATTTTTCTGATCTGGCCCCTGTCCTCACCCACCTGTTCAACCTCTCCTTCTCCACCGGCATCTTGCCCAACGTATTCAAACAGGCCACTGTGCTTCCCCTGCTAAAGAAATCTTCACTTGACCCTGCTCTGCCATCCAACTACCGCCCAATCTCTCTCCTTCCTTTTGCCTCGAAAATTCTTGAACGCCTGGCCAACCAACACCAGACCAACTTCTTCAAATCCAACTCCCTTCTCGATCCTCTGCAATCTGGTATTCACACAGCCCATTCTACAGAAACAGCTCTCATCAAAGTTGTCATTGACCTTGCCCTTGCCAAAGCCGAAGGTAAATACTCCATCCTGCTCCTCCTGGACCTCTCCTCGGCATTTGACACTGTCGACCACTCCCTCCTCCTCCACTCCCTGCAGTTAATGGGCATTCAGGACCTAGCCTTAGCCTGGATCTCCTCCTACCTCTCCAACCGCTCCTTCACAGCATTTTTCAATGGCTCCTCGTCCACTCCGACACCCCTCTCAGTTGGTTTTCCTCAAGGTTACATCCTAGGACCACTACTCTTCTCACTCTATACTGCCTCAATTGGCAAAATCATCTCCTCCATGGGTTTCAATTACCACCTGTATGCCGATGACACCCAGATATACCTCCACACCCCAGATCTCTCCTCCTCTACCATAGACAAAGTCTCCGCTTGCCTCACATCCATTTCCTCCTGGATGGCTGCCAGGTACCTGAAGCTTAATTTGGACAAGACTGAGCTTCTAATATTCGCACCCCGCACAGCTGCACCCCTCCCAGATCTGCACATCACTATCGAAAATACTACCATCCGCCCTACCTCCCAAGCCCACTGTCTAGGAGTTACCCAGGACTCTGAACTTTCCCTTACACCCCACATCCAAGGTATTGTCAGATCCTGCAACTTCCACCTCCGCAACATCTCCAAGATCCGCTCCTACCTGTCCCCTGACACCACTAAACTCCTTATCCACGCCCTTGTCATCTCCCGCGTAGACTACTTCAATTCTCTTTTGTCTGGCCTCCCCTCTAACCGTACTGCCCCACTTCAATTTGTAATGAATGCAGCAGCCAGACTGATACATTCTTCTCAGCGCAGCGCCTCTACAACTCCGCTCTGTAAAGCCCTACACTGGCTCCCCATCAGCTTTAGGATCAATTTCAAAATCCTGTGCTTGGCCTACAAATCAGTGTACAAGACCTGCCCAACCTACATCTCTGATCTGGTCCACAGGTACATACCAGCCTGCCCCCTCCAATGACCTGCGCCTAGTCGCACCATGCATATCTCAGTCACATGCATGATTGCAGGACTTCACCAGGGCTGCCCCTACTCTCTAGAACTCACTCCCACCAGCCATCAAGACTCGCCTTTTCATGCTCACATACCCCCCTACACCAGCACAATAATATGTTCTGTTAGACACCCTCTCAAAAGATGCACCTATTGTCTCCACCCCCACCCTTTAGATAGTAAGCCTCTGGCAGGGCCCTCCTCCCTAGTGTTTCCAGCTTGATTATGCAATCTTACTGACAACCACCCCTCTCGTGGACTAGAACAGTCTCTATTTTGACCTATGACACTATTGTTATCAAATCATTTGCATGATCTTGTTTTGTTGTGAGTTTCCTGTATGTTCTACCATGTATGTTAACATATTTATCTATTGTGCAGCGCTGCGTAATATGTTGGCGCTTTATAAATACAATAAATAATATTAATAATAATAATACCATTGTTAAAGCTTACATCTATTCTTCTAAATTACTTTTACTGCTGTCTGTGCAGTTCCTTCAACGAGAATCTGTTATGGAGGGCAAGTCTGCCATTCATGAAACTGTGTGATAAACTTTCCATAGTACTTTCCCAAAACCATGGTGACCACGGGTAACGGGCTGGGAATCAGGGTTCAATTCTGGTCTGGAGTGGAAGCCTGAGAAAAAGCTACCACCACACATCCAAGGAAGGCAGCAGGCACGGCATGTAATTCCCGACTCAGGGAGGTAGTGACGAAAAATAACAATACAGGAGGACTCTTTCAAGGCCCTGTTGTATAACGGTGAGACAAATAAAC
This sequence comes from Hyperolius riggenbachi, assembly GCF_040937935.1. Lineage (NCBI taxonomy): Eukaryota > Metazoa > Chordata > Amphibia > Anura > Hyperoliidae > Hyperolius > Hyperolius riggenbachi. Next base: position 376,257,001 of record NC_090647.1, on the reverse strand, counting down.
TTGAAATCCTTTGACGAGAATCTGTTATGGAGGGCAGGTCTACCATTCATTCAACTGTGTGATAAACTTTCCATGGTACTTTCTCAGTACCATGGTGACCACGGGTAATGGGCTGGGAATCAGGGTTCGATTCCAGACCGGAGTGGGAACCTGAGAAATGGCTACCACCACACATCCAAGGAAGGACCCAATGTGCTGTATAAGTAATGTACCTGCCCTGACCGTGCATTGCAGACCAGGCATCTGTGGTCAGATAGACCCTTGACCCTACGCTGTGTGCCAGAGATGACACCACTTGCCTTTAAACATCATGGCACAGTTTGGGTATCGCCTTCTTAGAAAAATAATTGCGGCCTGGTATTTTCCACTGCGGTGTCCCAATCGCCACAAATTTTCGGAAGGCCTCAGAGTCCACCAGCTGGTATGGTAACAGCTGGCGAGCTAACAGTTCAGCTAAGGCAGTTGTCAGACACCAGGCAATGGGGTGACTAGCAGACATTGGCTTCTTCCGCTCAAAGATTTCCTTAACCCTCCTGGCGGTTTGCAAAAAAATCGCCAGGGGGCAGCAAATCTTTTTTTTAAAATTTTTTTTTTTTTTTTCATGTAGCGAGACAAAGTCTCGCTACATGATAGCCGCTGCTCAGCGGCATCCCCCCAGCCCCTCCGATCGCCGCCGGCGATCGGAGATCCGGAGATCCCGTTCAAAGAACGGGATCTCCTGGAGGGCTTCCCCCGTCGCCATGGCGACGGGCGGGATGACGTCACCGACGTCATCGACGTCGTGACGTCAGAGGGGACTCCGATCTGCCCCATAGCGCTGCCTGGCACTGATTGGCCAGGCAGCGCACGGGGTCTGGGGGGGGGGGGCGGCCGCGGCGAGAGGAATTGCGGCGGATCGGCGGGTAGCGGCGGCGATCGGGCACTGCACGCAGCTAGCAAAGTGCTAGCTGCGTGCAGCAAAAAAAAAATTATGCAAATCGGCCCAGCGGGGCCTGAGCGGTGCCTTCCGGCGGCATAGCCCGAACTCAGTTCGGGCTTACCGCCAGGAAGGTTAATGGACACCTGGCTGCTGTGGGCAGAGGAGCAGGAACTGCTCAAGGTGAGAGGCGGAGTGGAGGAGGGTGGCTGTGAAGGTGCAAGGGATAAAGCGTCTGAAGATGCTGCACCTGAAGGAGGAAGAGGAGGCAGAGGGTGGCTTTGCGTTTGTGTGCTGCTTTTCCTCAGGTGGTCATCCCATTGCTGTTTGTGCTTATTCATCATGTGCCTTTGTAAGGCAGTTGTCCCTACGCCTGTCTTGCTCTTTCCACTACTCAATTTTTAATGGCAGAGAGTACAGATGGCATCGCTGTCATCTGAGGCAGGCACACAAAAAAAGTCCACACCAGTGAGGTCTGGAATAATGGCATTTTGGTGGTGGCGGCAGCAGCTGACCTTGATGGGCATGTTGGCTGGCTGTCCATAGGTGGCAATACATGCCGCCAGACACTGCCACAAGCTGTTTGTGATGACGAGCTCCCCCTGCTTCTTATAGCAACTTGTCTCCTCCTACTCCTCTCTGAGCCCCCCTCTGAACTGTCCCCCTGTTCATCTTGTTTATTGGGAACCCATGTGAGATCCATGGCAGGATCATCATCATCATCATAATCATTCTCCACAGTTTAGCTTGTATCAGACACCTCCAAAACTGCTCCAACAACAGGTACTTCATCATCCTCACACCTTACGTCCATACTGACGCCTAACTCAGACATATGAGGTGATGTAACATGCTTAGCACCTTCATCTTGTAACAATAAAGGTTGTGCATCAGTAAATTCATCACAGGAATGTGTGAATAACTTCTCTGACATCTCAAGTGGAGCAGCTGTGGTGCTAGTAGTAGCGGTGGTGGCTGCCAGCTGAGTGTTAAGTGGGGTGCCAGAATCAGAGCAGGAGGAGGAGATATATAATGGTTCAGTGCGGAAGCTGAGGTGTTCTGTGCTAAATAGTCAACTACATCCTGACAATCTTGAGGGTTGATGAGGTACGTGCCTTCTGAACACTGTACTCTGGTCAAGGGCTGCATGAAATCATGACACCACAACCTCAAACAGACTTACCGGGTGGCCTGCCTCTGGCTCTGGCTCTGGCTCTGCCTCTGCCTGTTGTTTTGTCCATATTGGGGTCACAGATGCAGTGAAAGGTATGCACTGACTGGACTAATACAGTGTGCAGTCACACAGAGGCAGTGCAAGGTATGCACTGACTGGTATAATACAATGTGCAGTCACACAGATGCAGTAAAAGGTATGCACTAACTGGACTAATACAGTGTGCAGTCACACAGATGCAGTGCCAGGGAAAGGTATGCACTGACTGGTATAATACAGTGTGCAGTCACACAGATGCAGTGAAAGGTATGCACTGACTCATATAAAACAGTGTGCAGTCACACAGATGCAGTGAAAGGTATGCAGTGACTGGTATAATACAGTGTGCAGTCACACAGATGCAGTGAAAGGCATGCAGTGACTGGTATAATACAGTGTGCAGTCACACAGATGCAGTGAAAGGTATGCACTGACTGGTATATAAAACAGTGTGCAGTCACACAGCTGCAGTGAAAGATATGCACTGACTGGTATATAAAACAGTGTGCAGTCACACAGATGCAGTGAAAGGTATGCACTATGCAGTGACTGGTATAATACAGTGTGCAGTCACACAGCTGCAGTGAAAGGTATGCAGTGACTGGTATAATACAGAGTGCAGTCACACAGATGTAGTGAAAGGTATGCAGTGACTGGTATAATACAGTGTGCAGTCACACAGATGCAGTGAAATGTATGCACTGACTGGTATATAAAACAGTGTACAGTCACACAGATGCAGTGAAAGGTATGCACTGACTGGTATATAAAACAGTGTGCAGTCACACAGATGCAGTGAAAGGTATGCACTGACTGGTATATAAAACAGTGTGCAGTCACAGATGTAGTGAAAGGTATGCACTGACTGGTATAATACAGTGTGCTAGGCCTGGCACAGTATAGCAAGGGCCAGCTGCAACAGACAGGGCTGTATATGCAGTCAGTGGCACACAAAAAAAAACACATCACAAGAGCATTAGCTCTCAACAGTGCTTTTTTGGAGTGCTTTTCAGCATGGAGCAAGCTAACATGACCTAACTAACCCTTTCCCTATCTGTGCAGAAATGTCTCTTCCTTCTCTCACTAAGTAGGCAGCAGATAGAGTGAGAAGATGGCCGACGTAGCAGCATTTTTATGGGGGGGGGGGGGTGTTCCAGGAGGGAGTGCAGCCTGATTGGCTGCCATGTGTCTGCTGACTGTGATGTGGAGGGTCAAAGTTTAGCCCAAGGATGTGGTATAGGAGGCGGGTCGAACTCACTATGTGTTTGCGGTTCACAAATTAATCGGCGAACCGTTCAGGCCATCTTTAATAACTAAATCTATTTCGTCTCTCCGCTCTCTCTGGTTTTCTCCCACCCCCTCCTTGACAAGCTCACCAACGCTACTCAGTTCTCCCATGCTCTTACTCCACCAGTATGATCCTAAAGCTATGCACACACTTCCGATTACTGTTGCCCATTGGGATCGGGAAGTAAAGAGATTGATTTGTTTCCTAGGAAGCAAAGAGCTGTGTGATTGACTCTGGCTGTGGGTGTGTCGATCACCAACCACAATCTAGTTCACAATTCCCCAACAGCACAGCACAGTTGAAATTTAGAAAGCAAATTCAAACTTTAGGCTTGATTCATGAAGCTGTGCTGCTATAGCAGCGAAACTTCCATGACCAACAGTGCAACCGAAATCCAGGGATGCATGCTACACTCGCTCTTGCAGCATAGCGTGCCTTACTTAGTTACGCATGTTGATTATATAGCAATGCGCACTTCTTTAAATGCCGCTTGCTGCCGTGAAGTATCGCGACCATGATACTTCACTAGTGCAGCTGCTACTATGTTAATTGACATAGTTACATAGTAACTTTGTTAATTAGCATAGTAGCGGCCGTGCTACTTAAGTATTGTGGTCACAATACCTGACAATACTTCACACAGCACAATACTTAGCAGCATTTAAACAAGTTGCTATGTAAGCAATGCACATAACTTAGGAAGCAACTCTTGCAACGTAGCGTGCATCCCTGTATTTAGGTCGTGCTGCTGGTCATGGAGCAGTGTATCTTCATGAATCAAGCCCATCGGGCCTGATAAAATTCAATGAGATAAATATCTCCATACAAATCTTTTCTTTCCTTCTTTGACATAGTGTCTAATGATAGATGCAATTTAATTGCACAGCATCTCACTCCTAATTTTTAAGCAAGGTTAGCTTTAAGCTCCATACACACTCTTGATTGATGGCTGAGGTGGCCAATAATGACCTTCCTCGGTCGATAATTAGGCATGTTTACAGTGGCCCCATCTTCCGACTACCGCCCTGCAAACCATTCACCAGGCAGATCAACTCGACCGAGCAATGGCCGATTCCTTTCTGCCGCTGCTTGCCTCGTCTGCCCAACGCATCACATCATGCATGCACCACTCCGCTGGCCCTCTGCCCCCCTGCACAACATTAGAACACATTGTCAGCTGACTTTACATCTGTACAGTGTTGGCCCAGTTTTGGCCCAGCAATGTTTCCCGAGGGATCAGATACCAATCCCCTATGGGCAACATCAGACGTGTGTATGTGCCTTTACACGTGCTGTGTTAAACAAATTGCTTTCTCTAATTATGTGATTTTTAAATGAGATGCTGAGCCATTTGAGGACATTCACATTCTTTCTTAGATCAGCTCCACCAGAAAAACTGAAACTTCACTTATTAAGTGTGATACGAGAATTAGAAATCAACCTGTGGATTATGCGAAGTAACTCAATGAACATAACTGTTTCTTGCTTTGTCATCCTATAGATTGCTATTAGTTGTAGCTTTTGCTTGCTTTTTCCTAGAATTAAAAAAAAAAATTGTACCATTACATTATTTACATCAAACCCCCCTCTAGTCCCTTGCACTGAGTGATCAGCCAAGGTGTTATGCATGGAAATAGTGTATAAATAAGGTGTATGCACCAAGCAGTCGGGGTGATTTTTTTTTTTTTTATGCAGGTATGCAGCATCCACATATGCCTCTGATAACATGCCATCTGTTCGGAAACAGCTGTTAGATTGGAATTAATGCTACAATGTTTGCACATCAAACAACAGATTGTTTATATGGTGGGTGACTCATGTTTAGTGTTTGGATTTTATACTTGTCAGGTTCCCTTCTTCCCATTGCACTTGTGATGTTGTTTACTTGTTTTTTTTCTAGCTAACTGTCTGCATAATGGTATCTACTAAAGCACTTTTCGTCATTTGGTCTGTGAACTTAAGTAACCAGCACTAGGTAGTTCTGGATTTATGGCAAAATATTTTATTTGTAGGGACATCTATGGCACAGTATCTGCACAATTGTGGTTGCAATTATTTTACTCACTTCTTAAAGCGGAATATAACCCTGCATTTCAACTTTGCTCTAAAACATTATTTACAGTATAATTATATGCAACCAGCATTTTTTTTTTTACTAGACCAGCATTGGAAGGGTTACACTGGGCTTTAAAGTCCCTAGAGATTTCTGCAGAGGAATCCGAACTTGAGTTAGATACTTTTTGTTTACAAATATGTGTTTATTGTGACTCATCTCTCTCACTGAGAAGGAGCTTGGAGGACAGCCAAAGAGATGTATCTATTGATAAACAGTTACACACTAACTAAATAGAATGTAACTATCTGAATGTCTGCACGGAACTTAAAACCTCTGTGTTTAACCCTTCCAATGCTGGTCTAGTAAAAAAAAAATGCTTTTTGCATATAATATGCTGTAAATAATGTTTTAGAGCAAAGTTGAAATGCAGGGTTATATTCCGCTTTAACAATCCCTAATAAGATCTAATATGGTAGGCGTTACAAACAGCAGTTTTAAAGGGACTCCGAGCAGTGCAGAAACTATGGAAAGATGCACATCATTTTAAAGCTCTCTTTCTCCTCTTTCCAATGATATATAAACCGCCACCCTACGCCTTTTAGTTTTCGCTATTATCGCGATTGAAATTGCCGCGGCTGCGATTTCGATCGCAAAAATAGAGAAAACTAAAAGGCGTAGGGCAACGATTTAGGTGTCGTCAGAAAGAGGAGAAAGAGAGCTTTAAAATGATATCCATCAAGCCATAGTTATATTGTATTACACAGGGCGACTTTTTGTCAAATTCAGCAGCTGCATTCAGCAAAATGGAGCTGCTGACACTGGGGAAAGTGTCGTCCTGTGTAATACAATATAACTATGGCTTGATGGATATCATTTTAAAGCTCTCTTTCTCCTCTTTCTGACGACACCTAAATCCTTGCCCTACACCTTTTAGTTTTCTCTATTTTCGCGATCGAAATCGCGGCCACGGCAATTTCAATCGCGAAAATAGCGAAAACTAAAAGACGTAGGGTGGTGGTTTATATATCATTGGAAAGAGGAGAAAGAGCGCTTTAAAATGATATGCATCTTTCCATAGTTTCTGCACTGCTCGGAGTCCCTTTAAGCTCCATCTACACGGTACGATTTTCCATCAGATCGACTGATCTTTTCGATTATTTCTGATTGGAATCCGATCTATTTTTCAATTGATTTTGGGTACTTATTAACGCAAAATCGCACACAAAATTGATTGGAAACAATTTGGACGTCTACACACTATGCAATTTCTTATCAGATCACTGGTCGATCTGATGGACAATTGTACTGTGTAGATGGGGCTTTAAGGTGGCCACTAATGAGACAATATTTTCACAAAATTTTACCAAAGCTATGTAGTATAAGGGTAAACTGAGTGAATATGTTGAATGGATAATTTAGGCAGTTCCCTTATGTTACGTAGAAGTGGTAAGATTGGAGGAAAAAGATTGGATAATCAGTGCCCATCATGAAGGCGAGTACACACTCTGGATTGATGTCACCATATGGGGAATCAGGCTCCAATCCCTTCAGCGATATTGCTGGGCAGAGGCTGTATAGATCTAATGTGGGGAGACAAAGGGCCGATGGAGCAGCACATGTGGTGGGTAGGGGGATCAGAGAGGTCAAAGGTATCATCCATCGATCCACGTGGCGTATCGCTGGCTGGGCGGCGGTTGGTGGCTGCTGTACACATGATATAATATTGCCTTAGGCGGTCATTATCTGCCTCCTCAGCTGACTTGAATCCAGGATGTGTACAGGGTTTAAGACATTATATTGCTCTCAACCGCTCTATAATCCTTAGAAATAAGTGTGTGTGTGTGTGTGTGTGTGTGTGTGTGTGTGTGTGCGTGCGTGCGTGCGTGCGTGCGTGCGTGCGTGCGTGTGTGTGTGTGTGTGTGTCTGTGTGTGCGTGCACACATGCACATGTGTGTATAACTTCAGAGTTTCAGAACTAGTTCTACACACTTTAGTAAGGATCAAAGTAAGTCAATGCATCACATAACATTCCATGATTCTGTAGTTCTCTGAACAGTCATTAGCACATGCTTTACTGGAGACCTTATTTTTACTGCACACGATTTATCTCACATGTAATCTTATATGATAAGGGCCAATGCTCATTATCTTATAGCTATTTTATCAGACACATCACTCTGCCACATTAATTGACCTAATGTATACATATTGGCAAGGCCAATGGCAGAACATCAATAGAGCTCTGAACTTCAAAGATGACAGATTCTGGGGACTGTACCTCAAGGCTGCAATCAGCATGAAGAAGACAGCACTACAGGCAGGCAAGATTTTCAAAGAAAGAGATGGAAGAATCCATCAAAGAAGGAGGAGGGAATCAGTGTGTCTTATAGCCCGAATGTAGGTCAGTGCAGAGTGCCCTGCATAGCTCTTACCAAGCTAGATGCACTCTGAGCCCCCAGGTTCCTCCTGGTGCCCTCAACCCTGGCTCCATGCACCATGCCTGGCCAATAGCAGTGATGCTTGGATACATCCAATCACAAATTCGAGCAAATCCGGCCACGGCAGAATCGAAATCCGGATACGCTGTGATCATGATCCGGATTTGAATTGGCGCTTTTTAGTCATGATTACATGTAGAATCTAGATTTGACTTTAATATTAATAGCAAAGCCCCCATACATAGTACAATCACCAAAATTGCATGGATTATAAAGGTCATCAGTGACAACAACTTAATTTTTTTTTTCAAAAAGACCTTATAGTTTTTGACAAAATCGATTTTAAAATTTCAAATCAAAAAAGTATTTGGGATTAAAAATGCGGTAAATACATAAACTGGATCAGTCCACGGATCAGTTTTTACATGGATCAGGTTTCCATCCATGCATTGTGATCTGGACCTTATCTATATACAGAGAAGTAATAAGGAGGTGCTATTGAAGGATGTTTATGGATCAGGTAAATTGCTGTATGCACAATATTATCTATATTTGAAGTGTAATTAGGGCAGCATACTTTCTTTCAGAGCAGGGACAAGGTCCTCCAGCACCCAAGGCTGAGACACCAAAGTGCGCCCCTCCATCCCTCCCACCCCAGCTGTCACTCACTGATTGCTACTAGACTAAGAGGGCCACAGGGCCCACAACCTCCCCAACACCTTAATATCTAGTTATCTGGCTTGCAGTCACTGCTATGTATCCCCTTTTCTTATTTCTTTCTGCTTCATACACAATTAGGAATGACAACTGAATGAATTGTGCGCCCCCTGCTACAATGCGCCCTGAGGCTGGAGCCTCTCCAGCCTATGCCACGGCCCGGCCCTGCTTTCTTTATTCAAAGCAGCACTAGTTGTTGGGGTATGATAACATTTTTTAAGAACATTGACATATACAGTGTCATATTACTGCCACAAACATGAATCAATTTTATTGGAATTCCACATGAAAGACCAACACAAAGTGGTGTACACATGAGAAGTGGAACGAAAATCATACATGATTCCAATTTTTTTTTACAAATAAATAACTGCACCCTTTGATCTGAGTGCAGTCAGTTGCCTATAGACATTGCCTGATGAGTGCTAATGACTAAATAGAGTGCACCTGTGTGTAATCTAATGTCAGTACAAAAACAGCTGCTCTGTGAGGGCCTCAGAGGTTGTCTATGAGAATATTGGGAGCAACAACACCGTGAAGTCCAAAGAACACACAAGACAGGTCAGGGATCAAGTTATTGAGAAATTTAAAGCTGGCTTAGGCTACAAAAAGATTTCCAAAGCCTTGAACATCCCATGGAGCACTGTTCAAGCGATCATTCAGAAATGGAAGGCGTATGGCACAACTGTAAACCTACCAAGACAAGGCCATCCACCTAAACTCACAGGCCAAACAAGGAGAGCGCTGATCAGAAATGCAGTCAAGAGGCCCATGGTGACTCTGGACGAGCTGCAGAGATCTACAGCTCAGGTGGGAGACTCTGTCCATAGGGCAACTATTAGTTATGCACTGTACAAAGTTGGCCTTTATGGAAGAGTGGCAAGAAGAAAGGCATTGTTAACAGAAAGCATAAGAAGTCCCGTTTGCAGTTTGCCACAAGCCATGTGGGGGACACAGCAACCATGTGGAAGAAGGTGCTCTGGTCAGATGAGACCAAAATGGAACGTTTTGGCCAAAATGCAAAACGCTATGTGTGGCTGAAAACTAACAATGCACATCACTCTGAACACACCATCCCCACTGTCAAATATGGTGGTGGCAGCATCATGCTCGGGGGGTGCATCTCTTCAGCAGGGACAGGGAAGCTGGTCAGAGTTGATGGGAAGATGGATGGAGCCAAATACAGGGCAAACTTGGAAGAAAACCTCTTGGAGACTGCAAAAGACTTGAGACTGGGGCGGAGGTTCACCTTCCAGCAGGACAACAACCCTAAACATAAAGCCATGGCAACAATGGAATGGTTTAAAACAAAACATATTCATGTGTTAGAATGGTTCAGTCAAAGTCCAGATCTAAATCCAATCGAGAATCTGCAGCAAGATCTGAAAACTGCTGTTCACAAACGCTGTCCATCTAATCTGACTGAGCCGGAGCTGTTTTGCAAAGAAGAATGGGCAAGGATTTCAGTCTCTAGATGTGCAAAGCTGGTAGAGACATACCCTAAAAGACTGGCAGCTGTAATTGCAGCGAAAGGTGGTTCTACAAAGTATTGACTCAGGGGGCCGAATAATTACGCACACCCCACTTTGCAGTTATTTATTTGTAAAAAATGTTTGGAATCCTGTATGATTTTCGATCCACTTCTCACATGTACACCACTTTGTATTGGTCTTTCACATGGAATTCCAATAAAATTGATGCATGTTTGTGGCAGTAATGTGACAAAATGTGGAAAACTTCAAGGGGGCCGAATACTTTTGCAACCCACAGTATGGACTGGGTATGAGCTGTATAGTAGTAAATAGGAGTATTTATTCAGTGACCACAATTACAAAAGAATCAGATGTGAAATACACACACACACACACACACATATATATGTATATACATTAGGCAACCTAAGCCCATTTAAAATTGGGCTCTAGTTCTGTCACTGCCACATATCGCCCGGCCCCCTGCCAAGTCCTAACATCCTGTCCTAACGGCTGTCAGTGCGGCACATGTGCAGTAGCACAAAAACACTGACACAGGGACATGGGATGCAGAGACACTTGCAAAATATATGTGTATATATATATATATATATATATATATATATATATATATATATATATATATATATATACAGTACTGTAGTACTGCCCATAATTATTCATACCCCTGGCAAATTGTGACTTAAAGTTACTTTTATTCAACCAGTAAGTATTTTTTTTGACAGGAAATGGCATAGGTGTGCCCCAAAAGATAATAAGACGGTATACAAGAGGCATTATTGGGGGGGGGGGGGGGGGGACATTTCCCAGCTTTTATTTACTTTGAGCAAAAAATGTCCAGTCCAAAATTATTCATACCTTTAACAAACTGTCACAGTCTGTAGGAAAATCCAAAGTTCTACATCATTCCAAATAGTCCAAGCTGTTCTAAAGCATCCTAATTACCCTGATGAATTGGGAACAGCTGTTTTAATCAACTCAACAGGTGAAAAACAACAGCTCCCTGCAGTAAATTTGTGAACAGTCATGGCTAAGACAAAGGAGCTCAGTGAGGACCTGCGGCTGCGCATTGTGGCTGCTCACAAGTCAGGTAAGGGCTGCAAGGCCATTTCTAAATGTTTTCAAGTTCCAGTGGCTACAGTGCAAATTATATTAAAAAATACAAGATGTTTGGCACTGTGGAAAATCTCAGAGGATGTGGGTGGAAATCAAAAGTGACACCTGTGCTGGCCAGGAGGATAGTGAGACAGATGAAAAATAATCCAAGAAGCACCACCAAGGCTATCCTGGTGAATCTGGGCTCTGCTGGTGGCAATGTCTCAAGGCAGACAATCCAATGGACACTGCTCACTGCTGGGTTCTATGAATGAAGATGAAAGAGGACGCCACTTCTCCAGATTAGACACACAAAAGCTTGCTTGGCCTTTGGAAATGCTCATCTGGACAAAGAAGTCTTCTGTTAGTATTCCCAGCTGCCCCATGCTGCCACTGCAGTAATGGTCAAGGCTTGGGATGGAGCTGGGGTTGTATTGTTGTATTGCCTCTGTGGGGCAGGCCAGGCTTTGCCCATCTCGCCGCCACCCAGAAGTCGAAGTTCTCCTGAGCCAGCAAGCAGCAGATATCTCTTCAAGGCAGTACCATTCTTACAGGACAGCACCATCTTTCCTGCTTGCGAGTGTCATCATGGCACGAGTGCAGGAAGCCAGCCTTGGTCTGGGATAAGCGAAGACATTCAAGTGAAGGTGAGATGACAGCATTGTTGGTACTATTCACCCAAACAGCATGTTTGAGAGCAAGAACCCAGCGGGCTATTGCAGCACGTGTATGCTTGTATTTTGCAAAATTTCCAAAAACCTAGACAACAATTCTGACCTGCTGCAATGCAATGTGAGCGACATGCTCTGTGTGTGAATTTTATGTGCGTGCCCTCTGCATGGGGCAGTCATGTTACTAGCAGCACAGGAGGCTCTGCTCACTGCATTATGCTGGTTATAGCTGCATATCCTGTGTGTCTAGAGTAGTGTAGTAATGACACCGTAGTGTGAGATAACTCACATTAATGATGAAATATCAGTTTTGTTGTGTTTGTATAGTATACAGTGGGGTTATAATTCCTACATAAGTAAAAGCTCCACAAGATGTCCCTACACCATGGACACACCAGATTTAGTATATTTTTATTTTCCTTGATTTTTGTCCTCTAAACCTGGGTGCATCTTATGGTCCCTAGTATCTTATAATCTGAAAAATATGGCAATCAATAGGATCCATTCGCATTGCTCTGTTAGAATGGATCCGATCGGCACGTTCCGACGAATGTACTGTAAGTTCAGGGTGGCTGTGATAAATCGAGAGCAACGGACACATCGCATTGACCGGACAATAACACAATGGATCATGGGATAAAAAACTGATGCCTTTTAAAAACGAATCCGTTCCAGTGATCAGTTTTTCATCCATGCATTGTGATCTGGACCTTATCTATATACAGAGAAGTAATAAGGAGGTGCTAATGAAGGATGATGTTTATGGATCAGGTAAATTGCCGTATGCACAATATTATCTATATTTGAGTTGTAATTAGGGCAGCATACTTTCTTTATTCAAAGCAGCACTAGTTGTTGGGGTATGATAACATTTTTAAAGAACATTGACATATATGGACTGGGTATGAGCTGTATAGTAGTAAATAGGAGTATTTATTCAGTGACCACAATTACAAAAGAATCAGATGTGAAATACACACACACACACACACACACACACGCACACACATATATATATTTATATGTATATATAAGGCAACCTAAGCCCGTTTAAAATCAGGCTCAAGTTCTGTCACTGCCACATATCGCCCGGCCCCCTGGCAAGTCCTCACATCCTGTTCTAACAGCTGTCAGTGCGGCACATGTGCAGTAGCACAAAAACACTGACAGAGGAACATGGGATGCAGAGACACTTGCAATAATATATATATATATATTACTGTAGTACTGCCCATAATTATTCATACCCCTGGCAAATTTTGACTTAAAGTTACTTTTATTCAACCAGCAAGTAATTTTTTGACAGGAAATGGCAAAGGTGTGCCCCAAAAGATAATAAGACGGTGTACAAGAGGCATTAATGGGGGGGGGGGGGGGGGGAAATAAAACATTTCACAACTTTTATTTACATTTGAGCAAAAGGTGTCCAGTCCAAAATTATTCATACCTTTAACAAACTGTCACAGTCTGTAGGAAAATACAAAGTTTTATTTCGTTCCAAATAGTCCAAGCTGTTCTAAAGCATCCTAATTACCCTGATGAATTGGGAATTTATATGAAAGGACATAAAGGATTGGCTCTTGGATACATACAAACATATATTTTATTGATTCATATACTAGAAAATAGCTTAAAATGCCACAAACAAACAAGCAGAACAAAAAAGAGAAATCATACAAAATACATTAAGATACTCACATTTAAAAGTCACTGCTAACCAATTCAACGCCAAAGCACAAGAGGAGGCTGCAGTCCACCTCAGTGGGGAGGTGACTGCAGCCTCCTACGGTGTTTTGGAGTTGAGCTGGTTAACAGTGACTTTTAAATATGAGTATCCTAATGTATTTTGTATGTTTTCTCTTTTTTGTTTCGTTTATTTGTTTGTGGCACACCTGTGGACTATTCAGAGGCTTCCCTCTACTGAGGTTTTTTTCTTTCCAGTTCAAATCGGCTTTATATTGTGAGTCCCAGGGTGCTAGACTAGTATAAAATTACTGTAAACATTAAAAAGCAAAACCAGCACCAAACAACCCTAGGAGAAAGAAAAGTCAAATGCAAAGTGTACCACTGTATCTGTACTCTACTACAGCCAAAATATTTCATAATTGGATAAAAGTTTTGAGGAGGAGTATCTTAATCCTTTAGCAGCCACATTATATGTGTACTGCATGACCAAGTTTTTCAGCCCTTCCCCAAGCCTGGCAGCCTATGCAGAGTGAGCGCAGGGAGCACTTTCATTTCTAACTGTTCTGGAGACTCAATCAACTCTCCTCTTCTTCAACCCATGACGCTTCAATGCCGAATCCTGTTCTAGGTCCAGAGGATGGTGTCATTGTTGCCTCGCTGTTTGGTGGTGGAAGGGGGTGGAGGAAAAGTATCAATGTACTGGTGCTCCTCACACATCTCAGACCTGTTTGAGAACTTGTGCTAATGCCATGTGCCATGTGTTCACAGTACACAGGATACAGTGTGGGACAGCTAGTGGACAAAAAGTAAAAAGACATGTAAAATACATTCAAATATATTAACAAATAAACCCCCCCTCTCCCATAGTTACCAAAATAAAACACATATAAAAATGATTACATACATAAAAAATGCATAAATAGTTACTTTAGGGTCTCAGCTTTTTTAATATGTATGTCATGAGGGTATTTTACTGTTATTTTTGCAAATAAGGGCTTGTAATTATAGATATAGTATAAAAAACACAAAAAAAGACACCTTTATTTCCAAATAAAATCTTGTCACCATACATTGTACTAGCGACATCATTTAAATGTTGTAATAAGCAGGACAAATGTATCAGTTTTATCTACAGTGCAAATTTTTATTTTTAACTTCTTAACGTCCGCTCCCCACCAATTGGTGTGAGTGGAGTGACAGCCCCAGGACCACTCCACGCCATGAACTCCTAGGGGTCGGGATTGCAGGGGATTGCACGCACCGATGCGCAAGCATCCCTGCTTGAATGACGGAGCTCTGCTCCATCATCAGCCTCCTAGTGGCCGCTAGGAGACTGTTAGATAGCAAAACTGCTGTGTATATACATGGTACAGTGCTGGAATCTATGGCAGCACTGTACTGGGGGACAGCCGTACGATACAGCTGTCCCCCTTAGCCTCAGGGAAGCGATCCGCCACCATAGGCTAAAGCATATGACAGCCGATCATACTGATTGGCTGACGGTGGGAGAAAGGGATAAAAAAAAACCACATTTATTATAAAAATAAATAAATAAATATTTTTGTAAAAAATAAACATCCTGGGAGCGATCATAGCCCACCAACAGAAAGCTCTGTTGGTGGGCAGAAAAGGGGGGGGGAATCACTTGGGTGCTGAGTTGTGCGGCCCTGCAGCGAGCCCTTAAAGCTGCAGGGCTTTAAGACCGTGGTCCTTAAGTGGTTAAACTATAATGGCTAAAACTAAGAAATAATAACTTTTTTCAATGTGTAAAATAAAATAATTCTTAGTAAAAAGTAGCACCCAAAGAAAGCCTACTTTGTTCAACAAAAATAATATTTATATAAAGTCAGCGCAGGTCTATAGTAATACAGCTTTTGTCATTTTCTGGTATACAGAATCTTCGAACAAAAGGGTAAAGAAGCAAGGCTTACCAGATTCCAACAACCCACATTATAAGGTTGTAAACGAGATTGATAGATGGTCTGCAGAGCTTTCAAATGGTGTCGTTTCACCAGCGATGTTGCACACCACAACTTCCTCCGGAATATAGTAGATATCCTGAGGTCAAAGAGACTCGCCAAAGGAGAGTCCAGTAGGATAGTGACATGAAAGAGATGTACGGCACATCTAAGTGTAAACCGTCTTTATTACATAACAAGTAAAACAATTTAAAAACAAGGATAAAAGAAACTCACATACGGGGCCCGTGCACTGGGAACCCCGAAAAAGTAGCGCGCATAAAATTGTCAATAGAAGACCTCAAATAAAATGGTGCTGCCTGTCGCCTTCCCGACCGGTTTCGCAATCTTGCGTCATCAGGGGAGAGTCTCTGCTACTTTTTCGGGGTTCCCAGTGCACGGAGGAAGTTGTGGTGTGCAACATCGCTGGTGAAACGACACCATTTGAAAGCTCTGCAGACCATCTATCAATCTCGTTTACAACCTTATAATGTGGGTTGTTGGAATCTGGTAAGCCTTGCTTCTTTACCCTTTTGTTCGAAGATTCTGTATACCAGAAAATGACGAAAGCTGTATTACTATAGACCTGCGCTGACTTTATATATTCATTGCTTGTGTGGACTTTTGGACATTGTCCTTCTCGGCTGCGGTCGCCTTCTGCCTTGGCGCTGACACTTGTTGTTTAAAAATAATATTTAGATCATTTGGTTGGGATAAGCAGCAATACATGTATTGGTGAATGAATGGATTAAAAGTGCATAATATGTGAAAAATGCTGTGTTTTTTTAAGGGGAAATAATCTGGGACTAGGAAGCGGTTAATGTCTATACCACTGTCAACAAAAGTGAGTACCCCATAAGTGAAGAATGTAAAAAATTGTGCCTAGAATTTCAATATTTTGTGTGCCCACCATTATTTTCCAGCCAAAACAGCATTAACTGTTTTAGGCATGGGGTTCACTAGAGCCACATAGGTTGTCATTGCAATCCTCTTCCAACCCCCCATGATTAGGCTGGTGGATGTTAGATACCTTGTGCTCTTCCACCTTCTATTTAAGGATGCCCTACAGATGCTCAATAGGGTTTAAGTCTGGAGACATGTTCAGCAAGTTTGGCACCTTTACCATTGGCTTCTTTAGCAAGGCAGTGGTCATCTTTGAGCTGTGTTTGGGGTTAGTGTCATATTGGAATACTGCCCTATGGCCCAGTTTCTTAAGGGAGGGGATCATGATCTGCTTCAGCTGCTTCAGTACATTATAGTATAGAACAGCATTTATGCAGCTCCAAACCGTGACACTCCCACCACCATGCTTGACTGTAGGCAGGACACATTTGTCTTTCTATTCCTCACCTGGGTGACATCACACATGCTTGACACCATCTGAACTACATATGTTTATCTTCGTCTCATCAGGCCACAGGACAGGGTTTTAGTAATCCATGCCCTTAGTCTGCTTGTCTTCAGCAGTCTTTCTTGTACATCAAAAAATGTGTACTTGTTCCCACTATTTCCCTTAACATACACAGCAATTTTGGTGGCAATAGAATGTATGGGGGCTTTGCTATTAACGCTAAAGTCGTGTAAAATTATGCATAATTGCACAAAATTAAAAATCGATTACATGAAATCAATAGCATTTTGAAATTTTAATTGCGTGTGGCCATAACGGCAAATTTTACGCAAAATTTTGCATAATCATGAGTAGCAGGTTATGATCAGCACAACTACCTTACCACGGCCGCAAACAAGAAATCTTACAAATATCAGTCCTGCACACTATATGCACTAGAAATCACAGTCCTAATTTGGTAAAACAGACCTACTACAAGCTATCTCCCTTTGAAGCATACCTTTGCGCCTCATATCTGCCGTACCAAGGTTTCCTCTCAGCGGCTGCTGGGCCTTGCTGCGCTTCCTGAGAGCAAATGATTCACCCAGCAGGTGCCCATTCTGTTCTTCCCAAACAAAATTTTGGTGACCTAACAACCCTCCCCCCACCTTACACACACACACACACACACACACACATTTTGTATGTGACCTCGTGGTTAATATGTTGGCCTTTTTAGTACAACAAAAATGCTTTGGTAAGTGAGAAAGGCCCAAGTCACTGCAAGGGCAAACTTATAATTTTTGCTTGCTCATCCCTAGTTGCAGCACATAGTTGTAATAGATTGCGGAAAAGCCGTAGCGCGGACTGGCAGCAAGGCGGCTGGTTCCGCATCCAGCTCAGCGGTTTACACGCGGCGGCATGCGTCTGAGGTGGCTGGGCCTTCTAGTGCACACAGATTGAGGAATACGTGCGCGCGCTGAGAGGTGGAACCTTTATGACAAACGGAGAGGGATCAGCTGACCAGGTTGGTCAGCTGATCTCAGAGCGGGCAGCTATTGGTTGATCAGCGCTGGGTGGCGCCGGGGAGCGCCGCTCTATATATAGTTATTGCTGGTCAGTATGCATGCAGTATTTTTGGTATCAATATTTTTATTGATTTTATAACAATACAACAAGAAAAGAACAAATTGAACAGTTGTACATGTGTGATACAGTCAGAACGGGTCTTGGCTTGAGAACAATCTGGCAGCCCGTGGCAACATGTACCAGAAAGGTCAAACCTGAGCATATGGTATGTACAATTGTTGCCTTTAACAAAGAACAAGAACATAAACTTTGGTCCTGAAAGGTCCCGCTGCTACCAGTGCTGGGGACCAATTCTCGCAGATAGGACTTTAGTGAGGGGGGGGGAATGGCTAGCCGCCCACCCACCCTCTATGTTCCCCACCCCCTGACCAGGGGACATGGCCAGAGAGGAGGAGAGGAAGGGACGTGGGAAAGAGGGAGAAGAGGAAAAGAGAAAAGAGGAGAAAGAAGAGATAGAGTCCAAGGGAGTCCAGAGGGAGTCAATATGTTGTAAATAGGTCAGCGTCCGTACCTGGGTACTCGAGATCTATCCAGGGTTGCCATATTCGGAGGAATTTATTATGGGTGTTGCGCAAGATGCTTGTTAGTTTCTCATTAACCATGAATTCTGACATGCGTGCTTTGACCTCAGAGAAATTCAAGGGCGTTTTTTTCCAATTTTTTGCTATTGTCATTTTAGCCGACAGGAAGAGAAAGGAAGCAAGTTTATGTTGATTAAGTGTAAGGCCATTGATCTTACCATGGAAGAGAACAATCCACGGATCCTTTCGTATGGTGATGTGAAAGAGAGACTGTAAAAGGCCAAAGACCCTGCTCCAAAAGCGGGTAAGGCGCGGGCACTTCCACCAGATATGGTACATCGTACCCTCCCCTCCACAGCCTCTAAAACATTTAGAGTCGATAGCTGAAGAGAGTTTGTGGAGCCTAGAGGGGACTAAGTACCACCTAGTTAATACTTTATATGCAGATTCTATAGCGTATACATTCGTAGAGCAGCTAGCTATGCGAGACCAACAGTCTGACCAGTCTTCGCTGTCCCTGTGGAGACCTAGTTCTTTTTCCCAACCAGAATGCATGCAGTATTTTTGATATTTTCAAACTTAACCACTTCAGGATCACAGGTTTTTTCCCTTAAAAACCAAAATAATTTTCACATTTCAGCGCTTCTCCCATTCATGTAGCAATAACTTTATTGTTACTTACCACAAGTTAGGCTTTCTTTGGATGGTATTTTTTGTTTTGCTAAGAATTATTTTATTTTATATGCATTGTAAAGGGAATAATAATAATAATAATAATAAAAATCATTATTTCTCAGTTTTCAGCCATTATAGTTTTAAAATAAAATGTGTTTTGATACATAAAAAGCCACATGGTTTATTTGCCTTATTGTCCCAGTTATTACAACGTTTAAATTGTGTTCCTAATACAATGTATATATGTGTAAAATAAAGGTGTATTTTTTCAATTTTTTAATACTATGTCACCTAATATACCCTCATGACATGCATATTAAAAAAAGTCCCCATGGTAACTATTTATGTAATTTTTTTTAAGTTATATAATTTTTTTAAACAAGTGTTTTATTTTGGTAACTATGGGGCAGGGGTGGAAGGGGTTAAAAATAGTAAAATGAAAAAACTTCATAATTTTTCTATGTAAAGTTGTATTATGGAGTAATTGGATGTATTTTTACTTTTTGGCGACAAAATGGTGCTAATTAAACCATGTTCTATTAATAGAAACACAGAAATGTCAGATGCTTTTTGACTGTGAGCTTGCATCTCATTGCCGCAAGCTCTCGAAAGTCACAGGCACAGTAGTCTGGGAACAGCTGATTCTCATACCCCGATCACAAAAGGAGGGGTTTGTGATGGTGAGGGAAACGGAAACGGTGTGGGGATCGCGAACTCGGCAGTAAGTAAACAGTACACTATCTATGCCCCTGATCCGCATGTGAATTATACAGGGGTTTAGATATGTGTACCAAAGATCCTGAAGTAGTTAAAGTAGCTTGAAACTCAACATTTAATTTTTGCTCTAAAAGATTATTTCTAGCATAAAATCTTCTACCACAAAAAAATGTAGCAGAACAACATTCACACAAATAAACACAGCACTTTGTTCTTCAGTGGAAAGTGCCTTGCTTTAGTGGGCAGCTTCTTGCTGCATCCGAAGAGATAAAAACATAAAAAAACAAAACAAAACACATATATCCAGTCACATCGTGTCACGATTGTGGAACTTTCCCCGTGATCAGCGCACAACGCGTGCGCTGACACGGCGGAGATCCTCCACAAGCGTATAATTTGCAGGAACCCAGCAAAAGGTGCTACGCACCTGTAGAGGGAAATTCCTGTCGGCAGATGGCGCTGGGGAGTGCAGAGGAACCAATCCTCTGTACCTCCACAAGTGCCAGACAGGAATTGTACGAAGCGCAGAATGCAATCGCAAGAGAGGCGATTGTGAATGAGATTGAACAAAAGGGATAGGTTGTATGTGTGTGCGCCAATCCAGTCGCCACTCCGCGACCGCGCACACACAACAGCAGATACGAAATAAGAACGCGATCGCGAGAGGTGCGATCGCGAGACGTGACACAAGGCAGAACAGAATAGAATACAAGGGTAGCAAAGGCACAGCAAATACAATAAGGAGATACGGAAAATAACAACCGCTAGCTAACCGCGAACACCGCACTCATTCACAACAGTGCACGCGGTTATGCGCGATCTCCACGTGATAAGCACAATAGAGACAAGCACGCCTAACTAACCATAAACAGACAAACATGAAACAGGGGACGCGAGCGCTTGCTTAACGGTTACCTCACCGAGCCTGTAGCAAGCGCAGCGGACAAGACAGACACACGAAAAACAAGAACTAGGCAGGAAGGATCCACCGCTCTTCCGCCAGAGCAAGTGTGATCCAAGCAGGAACATAGATCAGAAAGATCCACAGCCGCTAACGCTAGCGGCTAGTGCGATCTCAGCAAGACAGAACGATTCGCTATCAACCGCCGTTGGTGACAGCGCAATCGCGACCGACAAGACAGAACAGAAGGATCCCCAGCGCTCGCACAAAGTAGCTAGCGCGATCCCAGGAAACAGAACAGAAGGATCCCCAGCGCTAGCACAAAGTAGCTAGCGCGATCCCAGGAAACAGAACAGAAGAGATAGCTGGTAGCAACCGCTGCACCAGCTATACTCCAAGAACATAGATCAGAACCATTTCCTGTCAACCACCATAGGGACAGGACAATGGCAAACAGGCAAGACAAGACAGAACAGGCAATACAGATAATACAACCTGACTGGGCTAGAAGGGGTGCCAAAAGCAACCCCCAGGAATTAACTATACTAGATAGCAATGGCTGACACTCCAGCAGTGTCCATCAGGAACTGAGCAAGGAAGGGAAATGACCAGCAAAGCATTCTGGGAAACATAAAGCTCTTATAGTGCCAGTCATCAAAGAAGGCAGGTAGGGGATTTGCATAACGAATGTATGCAAATTCCCCAGCAAGAGAACAGAACAGAAACTTGCAATGAAAAGACAGGTCTCTGTTCCAGAGACCTGCAGCCCACAGACTAGAGGAATGGACAAACAGCTGTCTGCCTGTGCAGCCAGCTTAGCGGATCATCACACATCGCCTCTAGTTAGGACATTAAATAAGGTATTAAGGAAAAGGGAGGTGCTGAAGGGGGTGTGGCCAGAGAACAGCAAAAATCTATTAACCCTTTGCACTCTCGCATGCAAATGTTCAAACAAATGCATTCACAGATTCACTCATCCAGGCACCACTGTTATCCCTACAGCTAAGTTAAAAGCCGGGGTTTTAGTTCACAGAAGAATGCATTCTTATGCTTAGTCACCTATACTGCGCAGAAGTACCCAGGTAAACATTGAGATGAAAACATTGTTTTTTGTTTACATTCCTTTGTCAGCTATAATTAATATACAGCCAACAGTGTGCTGAAACTGAACTGCACTAAGCTGAGAAGCAGAGAGAGGTGAGACATGATCACTAGATAGATGTAATTATATAAATACAGCAGCTATGCAATAAGATACAATAGCAGCTTTCAGATAGACTGTACTTTGGAAATTTTTGTAATTTGTAGACAGACAATATTAAATGTGCACAAAATCGAATATGATAACTGTATGGGTAATAAAAAGTAGGAAGTCACACTTTTTTATAGAATTGTATCCAACTTTAAGTAAAATAAGTTTAATACATATAAGTTTTTTTTTTTGTTTTTTTTCCCGCTTGTTTGTGTTAGAAAATAAGCTATACATTGAATCTCGCTCAAAAGAAAAAAAGTAAAAAAAATAAGCCACTGAGATGCTGATCATATATTTATTTTTGATTGTTCTAATTTCTCTCCACTCTGGAAAGCTCTGGAACAACAACAAACAAAGATTAAAGGTTGTTTACTGCTTGAACCTATTACAATGTACATACATATAAAATGTATTATTGCCATTGTAAATTGTCAAAATGGCAGCATTTCTGTTACGCTTAAATCCATTCCACCTCTCTTAAAAATGTTTATTATTTGTTTGTTTAAAAAAAAAAAAACTACTGTGTTGTTCAGAATGATGTACCATGCATCTAGCCTCTGCTTGGGCAGCACAAGCTAATGCATTCCAATGACCTGTATCATTAGAAAAAAATACCATCCATCATATAAACTCCCTTCCATCAATCCTAGGTTCTTTTTTTATTCAAACCCTTTTCAGTGCAAATTACATTTAATAGGAGCTGTCAGAGAAAAGACTGACTCCTGACAAGACACACAGCTTTTCAGTCTAAAGACCTTGTTTAAAATGCTTCAAAATCTCAGAATGACTCACTACTTACATCACACAATACAAAATGAAAGCTTACATTTGAGTATATTATATTAGTCCCAATTTATATTACAGTGGAACGCTAGCTAAAACATAGATAGTGGGTGGCTTTCAACTTATGATGTTGGCAAAGAGAGATATATGACAAGAGGAAACCTATTCACTGTATTATACCTACAGTAGGAAGAAATGGGTGTAAAAATGGAGGTGTTGACCAAAAGAGATTGCCCGAATGCTTCGCCGGCGGACAGTATCCAACGAATATCAGCTGTTCGCATCTGCGGCAGGTGGCGAGTAGAGATGGCCCCTGCGAAATTCCGGGGGTTCGCGATGGCGGAGAACCGCGAACTTTACCGGAAGTTAGGTTCGCCCCCATAATGCACCATTAGAGTCAACTTTGACCCTCTACATCACAGTCAGCAGACACATTGTAGCCAATAAGGCTACACTCCCTCCTGGAGCCACTCCCCCCTTATAAAAGGCAAGCACCGCCGGCCATTTCATTCGCTCGTGTGCCTGCAGTAAATAGAGAAGGGACAGCTGCTGCAGACTCTCTCATAGGGAAAGATTAGTTAGGCTCTTGTAGGCTTGTTAGCTTGCTCCTTGCTGATTCTTATTGCTAAAATAGCACCCCACAACAGCTCTTTTGAGAGCTAATCTTGTTCTTGTGATCTATTTTTTTTTCTGTGTGTCCCACTGACACTTGTGTTGCATAGACAGCCTTGCTAATTCATACTGTGTGTGTGCCACTGCCATGCCCAGCACATTCGGTGACTACCTGTGTGTGTGACAGGTGCACATTGTAATACCCATTACTGCATATACCTACCTACCTGTTATTCACAGTGCACCCACCTACCTTTGTGAGTTGAGCGCGCGCAGTGTCATTGTGCCTGTCCGCTACCTGTCTGTGTGTGACAGGTGCACATTGTAATACCCAGTACTGCACATACCTACCTACCTGTTGTTCACAGTGCACCCACCTACCTACGTGAGTTGAGCGCACGCAGTGTCATTGTGCCTGTCTGCTACCCATCTGTGTGTGACAGGTGCACATTGTAATACCCCTCACTGCATATACCTACCTACCTTTTGTTCACAGTGCACCCACCTACCTACGTGAGCTGAGTGCACGCAGTGTCACTGTGCCTGTCTGCTACCTGTCTGTGTGTGACAGGTGCACATTGTAAAACCCATCACTGCGTAGTGCATATACCTACCTGTTGTGTTCAGTGCACCCACCTCATCACTGCATATACCTACCTGTTGTGTTCAGTGCACCCACCTACCTACATGAGTGCACGCAGTGTGATATACCACCTCCGTGCATACACACTGTATTAGTCAAGTCAGTGAATACCTTTCACTTCATCCCCCCCCGATATGGACACAACGGACAAAACAGGCAGAGGTAGAGGCAGGCCCAGAGGAAGGCGACCCGGCAGGTCTGTGCGAGGTCATGTTGATGTGATTTCGTGCGGCCCAGACCCAAAGTACAGTGCTCAGAAGAAGGCACATCTCATCAACTCCCAAGATTGTCAGGACGTGCTTGACTATTTAACACACAACACCTCATCTTCTGCAGCCACCAGCGCTACTACAAGCACCACATCCGTTGAATTTGACACTTCACAGGAGTAAATTGGTGGGGAATTAACTGATTCACAGCCATTGTTGTTACAACCAGATGAAGGCGCTAAGCAAGTTACACTACCCCATATGTCTAAATTAAGCAACACTATGGACGTAACGTGTGAAGATGATGAAGTACCTGCTGTTGGTGCAGTTTTGGAGGTGTCTGAGGCAAGAAAAGCTGGGCAGGATGATTATGATGATGACGATGATACGGATGCCACGTATGTTCCCAATAGAGGAGATGAACATGGGGACAGTTCATAGGGGGAGTCAGAGAGTAGTAGGAGGAAACGAGTTGCTGAAAGAAGCAGGGGGAGCTCGTCATCAGAAACAGCTGGTTGCAGTGTCCAGCGCCATGTATCGCCACATAATTACAGCCAGCCAACATGCCCTTCAACGTCAGCTCCTGATGCCACCATAGTGCCATCACCCCAGGGGGGCTCAGCGGTTTGGAAATGTTTAATGTGTCTGCCTCAGATCGAAGCAATGTTCTCTCTGCCTCCAAAAATTGAGCCATGGAAAGGCCAACACTCACGTAGGGACAAGTGCTTTATGAAGGCACATGGAGAAAAGGCACATACTGCAATGGGAAGAGCACCTGAGCAAAAGCAGCACACTAAAGAAAAGCCACCCTCCTTCTCCTCTTCCTCCTTCAGGTGCAGCATCTTAAGCCACTATCTCCCTTGCACCTTCACAGCCACCCTCCTCCACTCTGCCTCTGACCTTGAGCGGTTCCTGCTCCTCTGCCCACAGCAGCCAGGTGTCAGTGAAGAAAATCTTTGAGCGGAAGAAGCCAATTTCTGCCAGTCACCCCCTTGCCTGGCATCTGACAGCTGGCGTGGCAGAACTGTTCGCTCACCAGCTGTTACCATACAAGCTCGTGGACTCTGAGGCCTTCCGTAAATTTGTGACACCTCCACGGCTTGCAGGCAGGTGTCCTGCCACCTCCTCTCCTCCTACTACATCCTCTTCACTGTCATCCTCCTCCTCCTCCTTGGCTGAGTGGCAGTTTAACTCTACTGGTGCTGCCATCTCCTCTCCAGCTACACAGACCCAGCTCCCCAGGGCCTATGCTGCTTGCCAGGTACGACGGTGTCACGCCATCTTAGACATGTCTTGCCTCAAAGCAGAGAGTCACACTGGAGCAGCTCTCCAGGTGGATCAGTGGCTGACCTCGCATCAGCTGGAGATCGGCAAAGTGGTGTGTGACAACAGCAGCAATCTCCTTTCCGCTTTGAATTTGGGAAAGCTGACACATGTTCCCTGCATGGCACATGTGCTGAATCTAGTCATTCAAAGATTTGTGTCAAAGTACCCAGGCTTAGAGGACGTCCTGAAGCAGGCCAGGAAGTTGTGTGGGCATTTCAGGTGGTCTTACACGGCACGCTTTGCATGGCACACTTTGCCGACATTCAGCGCAGAAACAACTTGCTGGTGAGACGCTTGATATGTGATAGCCCGACTCGCTGGAAATCGACCCTGGTCATGCTCTCGCCTGCTAGAACAGGAGAAAGCCTTCACACAGTACCTCTGCAATTACAGTAAAAGGACACAATCTGGGGAGATGGGGATGTTCTGGGCCAACAACTGGACACTGATGTGAAATGCATGTAGGCTCATGCGGCCGTTTGAGGAGGTGACCAACCTGGTGAGTCGCAGTGAAGGCACCATCAGCGTACTTGATCCCGTACGCTTCCCGTAGGAAGTAAGCGTACTTGATCCCGTACGCTTACTTCCTAAGGCGTGCCGTGCGTAGAGTGGTGGATCAAGCTGTGGAGGAGTGTGAAGCAGAACAGTTACGGCAGGAACAGTTGTGGGAGAAATTTACATCAGATTCAGATGTTTCCTCAACACCTGCGGCAGCACAGAGGGGGAGGAGGAGGAAGAGTCGTGTGGGGAAGAGGAGTCAGACTCGGATGATGAGGAAGATGTTTCTTTGGAGGAGGAGGAGGAGGCGGCAGAAGAACAACCGCAGCAGGCGTCGCAGGGGGCTTGTGCTGCTCAACGTTCCCGTGGTATTGTTCGTGGCTGGGGGGAGGAGGAGGACTTACCTAACATTACTGAGGAAGAGCAAGAGGAGATGGATAGTACGTCTGGATCCAACTTTGTGCAGATGGCGTCTTTCATGCTTTCCAGCCTGTTGAGGGACCCCCGTATAAAAAAAACCTCAAGGGGAATGAACTGTACCGCGTGGCAACGCTACTAGACCCTCGGTATAAGCACAAAGTGGCGGACATAATACCAACTCACCTGAGGGCAGAAAGGATGCAGCCCATGTAGAACAAGCTGGCAATTATGCTTTACAATGCGTTTAAGGGTGATGTCACAGCACAACGCAATAAAGGTACCACTGCCAGTAATCCTTCTCCCATGTCCAGGATAGGACGCTAGTGATCTCATGGTGATGTGAGACATGCGGACATTCTTTAGTCCAACGCCTCGCCTTAGCGCTTCCGGATACACCCTCCACCAACGCCTGTACCGGCAGGTAGCTGACCACCTGGCCTTAAGTGTTGATGTAGACACTGTGAGCAGCGATGAACCCTTGGACTACTGGGTGCGCAGGCTTGACCTGTGGCCAGAGCTGTCCCAATTTGCCATTCAACTTCTGTCTTGCCCTGCCTCAAGCGTTTTGTCAGAAAGGACCTTCAGCTCAGCTCATACTCCAGGTGTTAGACCCCTTGAAACATCTTTTCCATCACTTTTGTGGCCAGCATAAATTTTTCTAGTTTTTAAAGTTTACCTCCCCATTGAAGTCTACTGCGGAAAGTTTGCACGAACCAAACCCGGTAAAATCGGAGGTTCGGGCCATCTCTTGTGGCGAGCACATGGCGTATTCGACCTGCTCTCTATACATCATCATTGAGCACATGGCAGCCAATCAGCCTGCACTCCCTCACGGACACCCCCCCCCCCCCATAAAAACGCAGTTGCGTCGGCCATGTTTCATTCTGTCTCTGGCTGCATTAGAGAGAGGACGGAAGAGAGCACATTGCTGAGATAGGGAACGTTAGCTAGGCCGGTTTCGTTGTTACTCGCTGACTGACTTGCTGTGAAAGCACACCAAAAAGCATTTTGAGGGCTGCAGGTGCCTTATACATCGTTCTGCTGTTTATTTTTTTTGTGTGCGACACTTCATGGCCCACTGGCACCCACACAGAGCTGTGCACAGTAATACTGCTTATTGCTATTGATGCTCCATTAAGTTGCATGCACAGTACCACTCCAGTGCATTAGGTTAGACCATGTTCTGATAGCACTATTGAATTTCTCTGTGTGTCTGACACTACACAGCCCACAGATACCCACAGCTGTGCACAGTACTATTACTGCTGTTAGCCCATTCTGTTGCAGGCACAATATCACCTCTAGTGCATTAGTGTAGACTGTATTCTGATAGCACTATTGCATTTCTGTGTGTGTGAAGCTACACAGCCCACTGATACCCACTAGAGACGGCTTGAATAGTTCACCCGCAAGCACTATTCAGTGAACATCAGGTATTTGTGCTCGGCACAAGTGGCGAGCACTTGGCGCTATTCAACCCACCCCCATACATCAATATTGGGCTAAACTTTGACCCCTTACATCACAGTCAGCAGGCACATGGCAGCTAATCAGCCTGCACTCCCTCACATACCCACCTGCCCCCCTATAAAAATGCTGCAGTGCCTGCCATGTTCCAGTTTGTGTTCGGCTGGAATAGAGAGAGGAAGGGAGAGGCATTGCTGGAGATAGGGAAAGCGTTAGCTAGGGTTGTTTATTTTGATCCTCTCTGGCTGATAACTGTTTAATCATCCCAGCCCTTCTGAAGGCTACTTCATACCTTTGCTGTTTTTTTTTTATTTTTTGTGTGTGCGACACTCCACAGCCCACAGACACCCACCATTGTGCCAGAGCCCACTATAAGCACAATAGTGCTCTAGGGCATGTGTTATTATGACTGTATTGTGTTTGAACTGTTGCAGCATTCTCATTGCCTGTCTGATAGTGCACAGACAGAGCACACTGACACTGAGCCATACACGTGCCCACTTACAGTGATATCTTAAGAGAACAGAGGCGCCGGCACGATAAAAGGTAATAACATTTTTTAAAATTAGCTGGGAGGCAGTGGTGGACTTACCTCTGGAAATGCAGACTCAAAATACTGTCTGAATTAAACAAATACATTTATTATTGGTACCCCAAAAGATGCAATGCGTTTCGCAGGCACAGCCCGCTTCATCAGGCAATAAGATAGGGGACAAACAGTAGCTCATCAGTAGCACGAATAGCGCCTCTGTGAAAGACATATGCAAGTGTCAGTGGGCCAAACAAACAAAAAAAAAAAACACAGCAAAAGAACATTAGTTTTAAAATGATCTGTTTTGGGGTGCTTCTTAGCTATAAGTATCAGCAAGGAGCAAGCTAACAAGCCTAACAACAGCCTAACTAAGCTTTACCTATGTCTACAGCAGGTTCCTCTCCCTTCTCTCACTACTGCAGCCAGACCGAGTGAAATAATGGCCAACGCAGCTACCTTAAATAAGGGGGAGGGGGCTCCAGTAGGGAGTGTAGCCTAATTGGCTGCCCTGTGTCTGCTGACTAATGATGTATTATAGGGGCGGGTCAAACTCGCAAAAAGTTTGCAGTTCACCGTGAACGCAAACCATCGAAGTTTGCGCGAATACGTTTGCAGTCGAACCGTTCAGGTAATCTCTACAGAAGAGGGAGGACAGCCATGCATAACATGGTAACGCTGTCTGGATCCGCACAGTACACTTAAGCTGCAGCAGCCACTCCTCCCTGGACAGAACTAGGTTAATTGTTGGCTGGGCCAGGGAGGTATACACATAGTGGTGGAAAAATAGTTCCCCCCTCACCTGTCTGCTGCACTTAGTGACCTGGGAAGGGGCGTACATGCATCTGCATGTTGGGAGGCAGGGCCCAGAAGAGAGTAGGTATTATGTATTCATTTATATTAAAATATTTTCTCCAGTCAGCCCACCCCTCTAACCCTCCCCCCTCCCTTGGCATAGGGCAGCCGGGCCCCATATGGTTGCTATGGCTATACCTACGCCACTATATTCTATTAAACTGAGTATACCCAGGGCCGGTTCTCTCATGAAGCAAGGTGAAACATTTGCATCAGGTGCGGAGATTTCAGGGGGAGCATTTTTGTACTGTGTGTTCCTTCCTGAGGAAGAATGGAGTGGCTGAGGGTGAGCAGTTTGTTTGTCACAGACTCACAGCCAGCCAGTGTGCTATTGTGTTGAGCTGCAGCATGTCATGTGTAGAGATGGTTCGAATGGTTCTCCGGCAAACGGTTCCCGGCGAACATCCGGGGGTTCGCGATTGCGGAGAACCGCAAACTTTTCCAGAAGTTCGGTTGGCCCCCATAATGTACCATTAGGGTCAACTTTGACCCTCTACATCACAGTCAGCAGGCACATTATAGCCAATTAGGCTACACTCCCTTCTAGAGCCACTTCCCCCTTATAAAAGGCAAGCATCGCCAGCCATTTTACTCACTCGTATGCCTGCAGAAAATAGAGAAGGGACAGCTGCTGCTTCTGCTTCAGACTCTCATAGGGAAAGATTAGTTAGGCTCTTGTAGGATTCTTAGCTTGCTCCTTGCTGATTCTTATTGCTAAAATAGCACCCCACAACAGCTCTTTTGAGAGCTAATCTTGTTCTTGTGATCTATTTTTTTTCTGTGTGTCCCACTGACACTTGTGTTGCATAGACAGCCTTGATAATTCATACTGTGTGTGTGCTGCCAAGCCCAGCACATTCAGTGACTACCTGTGTGTGTGACAGGTGCACATTATAATACCCATTACTGCATATACCTATCTACCTGTTGTTCACAGTGCACCCACCTACCTACGTGAGTTGAGCGCACGCAATGTCACTGTGCCTGTCCGCTACCTGTTTGTGTGTGACAGGTGCACATTGTAGTACCCATTACTGCATATACCTACCTACCTGCTGTTCACAGTGCACCCACCTACCTACGTGAGTTGAGCGCAAGCAGTGTCTCTGTGCCTGTCCGCTACCTGTCTCTGTGTGACAGGTGCACATTGTAATACCCAGTACTGCATATACCTACCTGTTGTTCACAGTGCACCCACCTACCTACGTGAGCTAAACGCACGCAGTGTCACTGTGCCTGTCCGGTACCTGCCTGTGTGTGACAGGTGCACATTGTAATACCCATCACTGCATATACCTACCTGTTGTGCACCCATCTCATCACTGCATATACCTACCTGTTGTGTTCAGTGCACCCCCCTACCTACGTGAGTGTACGCAGTGTGATATACCACTCCGTGCAAACCTGTTAACTGCACCTGTGTGACTGCACATTGTATTAGTCAAGTCAGTGCATACCTTTCACTTCATCCCCCCGTTATGGACACAACGGACAAAACAGGTAGAGGCAGAGGTAGAGGCAGACCCAGAGGAAGGCCACCCGGCAGGTCTGTGCGAAGTCGTGTTGATGTGATTTTGTGCGGCCCTGGCCCAAAGTACAGTGCTCAGAAGAAGGCACGTCCCATCAACTCCCAAGGTTGTCAGGACGTGGTTGACTATTTAACATAGAACACCTCATCTTCCGCAGCCACCAGCGCTACTACAAGCACCACAGCCGCTGCATTTGACACTTCACAGGAGTTAATTGGTGGGGAATTAACTGATTCACAGCCATTATTGTTACAACCAGATGAAGGCACTAAGCAAGTTACACCACCTCATATGTCTGAGTTAGGTGGCGACACTATGGACGTAACGTGTGAGGAGGAGGATGATGAAGTACCTACTATTGGTGCAGTTTTGGAGGTGTCTGAGACAAGCGGAGCTGGACAGGATGATTATGATGATGACGATTATACGGATGCCACGTATGTTCCCAATAGAGGAGATGAACAGGGGGACAGTTCAGAGGAGGAGTCAGAGAGGAGTAGGAAGAGATGAGTTCCTGAAAGAAGCAGGGGGAGCTTGTCGTCAGAAACAGCTGGTGGCAGTGTCTGGCACCATGTATCACCACCTATGGCCAGCCAGCCAACATGCCCTTCAACGTCAGCTGCTGATGCCACCACAGTGCCATCACCCCAGTGGGGGCTCAGCGGTTTGGAAATTTTTTAAGGTGTCTGTCTCAGATCGGAGCAATGCCATCTGTTCTCTCTGCCTCCAAAAATTGAGCCGTGGAAAGGCCAACACTCACATAGGGACAAATGCCTTACGAAGGCACATGGAGAAAAGGCACAAACTGTAATGGGAAGAGCACCTGAGCAAAAGCAGCACACAAAAGAAAAGCCACCCTCCTTCTTCCTTTAGGTGCAGCATCTTAAGCCGCTTCTCCCTGTCACCTTCACAGCCACCCTCCTCCACTCTGCCTCTGCCCTTGAGCGGTTCCTGCTTCTCTGCCCACAGCAGCCAGGTGTCCGTGAAGGAAATGTTTAAGCAGAAGAAGACAATTTCTGCCAGTCACCCCCTTGCCCGGTGTCTGTCAGCTGGCGTGGCGGAACTGTTAGCTCGCCAGCTGTTACCATACCAGCTGGTGGACTCTGAGGCCTTCCGTAAATTTGTGGCCATTGGGACACCACAGTGGAAGATACCAGGCCGCAATTATTTCTCTAAAAAGGCGATACCCAAACTGTACCGTGAAGTTGAGAGGCAACTGGTGTCATCTCTGGCACACAGCGTTGGGTCAAGGGTCCACCTGACCACGGATGCCTGGTCTGCCAAGCAGGGTCAGGGCAGGTACATAACTTACTCAGCCCATTGGGTCAACCTGGTGACTGCTGGCAAGCAGGGAGAACATGGCTGTGCAGCGGACCAACTTGTGACACCTCCACTGCTTGCAGGCAGGCCTCCTGCCACCTCCTCTCCTACTGCTACATCCTCTTCGCTGTCGTCCTCCTCCTCCTTGGCTGAGTGGCAGTTCAACTCTACTGGTGCTGCGATCTCCTCTCCAGCTACACAGCCCCATCTCCCCAGGGCCTATGCTGCATGCCAGGTACGACGGTGTCACGCCATCCTAGACATGTCTTGCCTCAAAGCGGAGAGTCACACTGGACCAGCACTCCTGGCTGCTCTTAACAAACAGATGGATCAGTGGCTGACCCCGCACCAGCTGGAGATCGGCAACGTGGTGTGTGACAACGGCAGCAATTGCCTTTCCGCATTGAATTTGTGAAAGCTGACACATGGTAGATGTGTCAGCTTTCCCAAATTCAATGCGGAAATGAATCTTTGAATGACTAGATTGAGCACATGTGCCATGCAGGGTATCTGCATGGCACATGTGCTCAATCTAGTCATTGAAAGATTTGTGTTAAAGTACCCAGGCTTAGAGGACGTCCTGAAGCAGGCCAGGAAGTTGTGTGGGTATTTCAGGTGGTCTTACATGGCCATGGCACGCTTTGCGGACATTCAGCGAAGAAACAACTTGCTAGTGAGACACTTGATATGTGATAGCCCGACCCGCTGGAATTCGACCCTGGTCATGTTCTCTCGCCTGCTAGAACAGGAGAAAGCCGTCACCCAGTGCCTCTACAATTTCAGTAGAAGGACACAATCTGGGGAGATGGGGATGTTCTGGCCCCTGAACTGGACACTGATGTGAAATGCATGCGGGCTCATGCGGCCATTTGAGGAGGTGACCAACCAGGTAAAGGCACCATCAACGACTTGATCCCATACGCTTACTTCCTGGAGCATGCCGTGCGTAGAGTGGTGGATCAAGCTGTGGAGGAGCGTGAACAGGAACAGTCATGGCAGGACCAGTTGTGGGAGCAATATTCATCAGAATCAGATGTTTCCTCAACACCTGTGGCAGCACAGAGGGGAGGAGGAGGAAGAGTCGTGTGGGGAAGCGGAGTCAGACTCAGATGATGAGTAAGGTTTTTCTTTGGAGGAGGAGGAGGAGACGGTGGCAGAAGAACAACCGCAGCAGGCGTCGCAGGGGGCTTGTGCTGCTCAACGTTCCCGTGGTATTGTTCGTGGCTGGGGGGAGGAGGAGCACTTACCTGACGTCACTGAGGAAGAGCAAGAGGAGATGGATAGTACGTCTGGATTCAACTTTGTGCTGATGGCGTCTTCCATGCTGTCCAGCCTGTTGAGGGACACCCGTATAAACTCAAGGGGAATGAGCTGTACCGGGTGGCCACGCTACTAGACCCTCGGTATAGGCACAAAGTGGCGGACATGTTACCAACTCACCAGAAGGCAGAAAGGATGCAGCACATGCAGAACAAGCTGGCAACTATGCTTTACAATGCGTTTAACCCTCTGGGCGATAAACCCGAGCTGAGCTCGGGGTAAACCGCCGCAGAGGATTTCTCAGGCCCTGGTGGGCCGATTTGCAATTTTTTTTTTGTTTTGCACGCAGTTGCGTTTTTATACCGATCGCCGCTGCTCCACGCTGATTCGCCGCTACCCGCCGTGCCGCACCGCACCCCGTGCGCAGCCTGGCCAATCAGTGTCAGGCAGCGCTGAGGGGTGGATCAGGACTCCCTCTGACGTCACGACATCGTTGACGTTTATGACGTCATCCTGATCGTTGCCATGGTGAAAGGGGAAGCCAAACAGGAAATCCCATTCTGAACGGGATTTTCTGCTTGCTCTGATCGCCGGAGGCGATCGGAGGGGGTGGTGAGATGCCGCTGCACAGCGGCTATCATGTAGCTAGCGCTAGGCTAGCTACGTGATTAAAAAAATTTTTTTTTTTTTTAAAGTGCTGCGCAGCCCCCTGGCGATATTATTGTATCACCCAGGAGGTTAAGGGTGATGTCACAGCACAACGCAATAAAGGTACCACTGCCAGTAATCCTTCTCCCATGTCCACGCAGGCAAGGACAGGACGCTCCAGCGATCTCATGGTGATGTCGGACATGCGGACATTCTTTAGTCAAATGCCTCGCCTTAGCCCTTCCAGATCGACCCTCCACCAACGCCTGGACCGGTAGGTAGCCGACTACCTGGCCTTAAGTGTGGATGTGGACACTGTGAGCAGCGATGAACCCTTGAACTACTGGGTGCACAGGATTGACCTGTGGCCAGGGCTGTCCAAATTTGCCATCCAACTTCTGTCTTGCCCTGCCTCAAGCGTCCTGTCAGAAAGAACCTTCAGCACAGCTGAAGGCATTGTCACTGAGAAGAGAAGTCGCCTAAGTCACAAAAGTGGTCAGTACCTCACCTTTATCAAAATGAATGAGGCATGGATCTATTCCCCGCCCGAAGACTAAGTCAGTCCTCACACACAGCATCTCTGCCTGCACGCTGTGTGACTGGCTGCCTGCCCCAAGATTAAGTCGGTCCCCACACAGCATCTCTGCCCACAGGCAGCTTGACTGCCTTCTCCGCCACCACCAACAGGGTCCAGGACTCCAGGCGGATACCTGAACTTTTAAGGCAGCTGTTAGCAGCGGCCGCTATAATAATTTTTTGGTGTGTCTACATGCCAGCCTAATTTTTTTGGCTGCAGTGCAGCTGCAACAACAAAACAAAAGGCATGTACATTTGCCCATTCCCCTTCGTGATCATTACCTTGCCGCAGTGAAGGGGCTTGCGTATCACAATGAAGCAATGACCGACGGCTATATGAGTGTCTCGAGGGGGGGGGGGTAGGGGGGGGCACACCCAAGATAATAAGGTTGTTGCTTCATTGTGGACAGACCAAATTTGATCAGTTGGACAGTCACTGTTGTTCTATCATTGAGCTACCATAGCCTGGCGATCATATGGGCTTGAAAACCACCACCAGGGACGGATCTAGACCAAGTTGCGCCTGGGGCAAGGTCAGGTTTTGGCGCCTAAAGGTCAGGTTTTGGCGCCTAAACTGCCATGCCCCATGCCAATTTTGTCCCCTTTTTATGAATTCAACAAACTGCGCCTGGGGCAAGAGACCCGCCTGCCCTCTCCCCTAGATCCATCCCAGACCACCACGGCCTGCACTCTTGCCATGGTCCAGCATGGCCGTCACTATGCAAACAGCTGTTTGCGGTACATTACACAGTGAGTTTGGTGTGTCAGTGTGAAGCAGTACTCTAATTACACTCCCTGATTGATGTATATACATGCAAGATGTTTTAAAGCACTTTAGGCCTGCAATTTAGTATTCAATATGATTTCTGCCCCTAAAATGGTGCTTTGCATCCAATCCAGATTTTTCCCCGGGACTTTTGGCGTGTATCCCACTCCGCCCTGCCCCCCTCCAGGTTTTAAGACCCCTTGAAACATCTTTTCCATCACTTTTGCGACCAGTATAAATTTTTCTAGTTTTCAAAGTTGCCTTCCCATTGAAGTCTATTGCGGTTTGCGAAAGTTCGCGCGAACTGTACTTTTGCGGATGTTCGGGCCATCTCTAGTCATGTGACAAGTTAAATGAAACAGAGTAAAATGTCGGGTGCTGCACTCATCCTCACAAGCTTGCCTCCAGCAGCAAAAAGACTAGAACAGGCCCTGAGTACACCCATCAGATAAAAATCTTTGCAAACGGAGGAATTTATCTGTTGCATAGGTTTATCAGGGACGATTGAAAGACTGATCTTTCTAAAGATGCTGTACACATGCAAAAGATCAGTTCCTGCCAAAAATCAGTTCCTGCCAAATGCTTTCATAGTCTATGATATCTGGAGATCTCATACACACCTTGGTTAACGCACAGTCATTTGCAGATCAGACTCAACAGGGTGAATCTAAAAGATTGAGAGATAAATATCCTTTTTCTTGTTTTTTTTTTACTTTTTTTTTACAAAGAGACAGGTTAGGGTTGCACAGTGTGAGGTGGGTATATAACATGCCCAAATTATATTGGGATGTTTATAGTGTATGAGTTAGATCAGCTGCAGCAGCCTGCGTGATTAATTTAGCAGATACACACTATTGGTATTCTTGCAGGTTGCATGGTGTGGTAAAGGTATAACGTGCCCCATATTTGTGATACTGGTCCTTATATGTATAATTTCATCCCAGAGCCACATGTTCAGTGTTATTCTTTGAGAGTAGGAAGACTTATGATACATTTTACAAGTTCAAATTACTTAAACTGTTTACTGTATATTATATGCAACCAGCACTTTTTTTTTTTACTAGACCAGCATTGGAAGGGTTACACAGAGCTTTCAAGTTCCTGGACAGAACTGCAGACGCATCCGAAGCTGACATAGATACATTTTGTTTACATAAATGTATCTAAGTGTGGCATGTGACTCATCTCTCTGACTGAGAAGGAGCTGGAGGACAGCCAAAGAGTGTGTAACATTTATCACTTGTAACATTCTATTTAGTTAAATTTATCTAAATGAACTTCTGCATATCTCTCCACGGAACTTTAAACCTCTGTGTTTAACCCTTCCAATGCTGGTCTAGTAAAAAAAAAATTGCTGGTTGCATATAATATGCTGTAAATAATGTTTTAGAGCAAAGTTGAAATGCAGGGTTATATTCCTAACATAGAGCTGCAGGTGCTCACAGCACTGGGTGTAGGCATGGCTAGGGGTGCTGTTGTGGTACTCAGCCACTGTGTTCTTCCACTTGGGACATTTTCTCATAGTTTGGGCAACATTCAGGAAAACAGCAGCAGACAGTGCAAGGGACTGTACTACTTCCTGCACTAGATGTAGCACCCCTACCCCTTCCTGTCCCATGGACAATGTGTCTCCTCGCTTGCTACACACAGCCTGCAGTGAGTGAATGCACAGAAAAGCAGGGTGAGTAAAGATCATGACTACTGTGCTGCAGCTGGGACATTAGCAGGGAGAGGTGGCAAGATGTGTTTAGAGCTTCAGAAGTTGCCTATCATTAGTAGCCATGTGCACTGGCTGCTGTAATACCAGAGTGCTCTGGACTATTGATTATTTATCTTGATCAGAGTAGTTAATCAATAATGTCGGGCAGTCTGCTGTTGCAGAAGCCAGTGATACAGGTGCTGACACAGCCAACTTCTGTTATGAGCAGAGAAGCAAGCTCCAGGCAATTTAGATTAGCTTTATTGCAATTAATCCTATCTCTTTTCCCAGCTCCCCCTCCCACCCTGTTGTCTTCCCCATGACGCTTTCCTCTGTTCAGATTTTAGTGGCTTCTTTTGACAGCATGTCCCTGCCAAACAGCACTAGTGATTTCTGCAGTCTTGGTGAGAGGTCTTTCTGCCATTTCTCCTCTCCCACCAGGCTCTCTGTGCCTCTACCTCTTTATCCCCCCTCCTCCTATGCACCCCCCCTTTAGTATGTCCCTCTTTTCTGACTGCCCTCAGAGGAGCTCACAATCTACCATAGTCATAGTCTAATGTCCTACCATATTATTATTGTGTATTTATATTGCACTGACATCTTCTGCAGCACTGTATAGTGTACAGAGTCTAATAACAATCAGCTCCGTCCACAACCTGACAACTCCTTTTCCCCCAAAATCCCCCAAAATTTGCAGTGACACGCTCAGCACCCCCAACCCGTCAACCCTCCCGCAAAAAAAATAGTATTTTTTTTATATATTATTCAACTTCAAGAGGAACTTTACCAAAAGATAGCACAGTATAATCTCGTTATAACAAAAAATCTGGTATAGTAAACATTCTGGTATAGTAAACTACCTCTCCAGGTCCTGCCCGATCTCCATTATAAGTCTATGGGAGAAAAACATGGTATAGTAAACTCTGATATAATAAAACTTCTGTTATAGTAAACATGTTTTTTGGTCCCTACATGACTCTGGATATAGTAAACAATGGGCGGCGCATGCGCCATATGTCAGTGTGAAACCTATGGTCGCCGGCTTTTTTCAGGCTGGTTGCAGGTGAGTTGATGTGTGATAACATTTTAAAGACAAGAAGAATGGCACCAGCGCTGGATATAAGTGATGTACAAATAAGCAGCTTGGGGAAAATGAGGAATAAGCAAAATAGGATGCAGTGTTACCACTTCCACTTTGCAGTCATGATAAATGTATCTCTTCCCTTGATAGTGATGACACTTGTGGTAGACTAGTGTGTGGAGTGCAGTACAGCCTACTTCCACTTGTAGTGCAAATCAGAGTGGGCCTACCCCCTGCAAAACTAAGAGTGGAGAAGAGAGTGCTGTCTCACCTGCGGAGGTATCAGAGCTACTCACATTACAGATGCGAGTGGCTTATCATGACAGTAACAACAATGTGGTTATGAGCGCTCCTCTGTCTGGGACAAAAAGGAACTAATCAGCATGGGCGTCCGCAGAAAATTTTCCAGGGGGGGCAAAAAGGGGGGGAGGAAGAAATACCGCGGCGCACATAGCGTGCCGCGCCGAAAATTGGGGGTACGGGAAAAAATGGGGCTGCCGAAAAATGGATGTAGTCATGAACCAGAATGTGGGTGTGGTCGCGGGTGGAGACAAGTTTACATAAATTTAGCAATGGTGGGACATTAGATTAGGACAGTTGTGGCGAACCTTTTGGAGGTCGAGTGCCCAAACTGCAACCCAAAAGTCACTTGTCTATCGCAAAGTGCCAACAGCAATTTAAACTAAATACAAATGTTTTAACTCATACATGAACATTTATTAATTTTTTTAGAACCTCCCAGTTTCATTTTCTGTTTTAAAAAGCTGAAAAAGTAGGTTTAATGCTATTGTCCTATATGATGATGATTCAGCCTTTTCCATTGTCTCACAGTTAGTAATCATGTGACCCCCAACAAGACAAATTCAGCAATCATGAGGCCCCCAACAAGACAAATTCAGCAATCATGAGGCCCCCAACAAGACAAATTCAGCAATCATGACGCCCCCAACAAGACAAATTCATCAATCTTGAGGCGCCCAACAAATCATGAGGCCCTCGACAAGACAAATTCAGTAACCAAGAGGCCTCCAACAAGACAAATTCAGCAGCCATGAGTCACATAAATAGACAGCTTTTCACATAAATAGGCAGAATGCCCCCTTAATATGGTAGACACCTCTCACCTGGCTTCTGAATTCTCCTCTACTGGCTGCTGTGCTTGGCTGGCCTGGCAATACTGTTTTTGGCTGACTTGGGGATGATGTGTGTGTCGAAAGGCCTGGCAGTGATGCTGTGGCCTGGCTAGTGGTGATGCTGGGCTGGCCTGGCTGGCGGTGATGCTGGGCTGGTCTGGCTGGCGGTGATGCTGGGCTGCCCTGGCTGGTGGTGACGCTGGGCTGGCTGGCCTGGATAGTTTAGTTAGTGACAGGTGCCCCCTAGTTTAGGTAGCGCCAGGTGCCCTCCAGTTTAGGTAGCGACAGGGCCCCCAGTTTAGATAGTGACAGGGCCCCCCAGTTTAGGTAGTGACAGGTGCCTCCTAGTTTAGGTAGCGCCAGGTGCCCTCCAGTTTAGGTAGCGACAGGGCCCCCAGCTTAGGTAGTGACAGGTAGGGATGGTCGCTGTAATCTGCGGAATTAAGATTTGCGTGATTCTGGCCGGAATTTGGTGATTCCCTTCCGTTCTGATGGATTGGAATTGCTATATCACTATAGTGGAATTTTACGAAATGCAATTTTTTTTCCTACCAAACTAATTTTTGCCTAATAAGAAGAATTTCTGCTCATTAGACTTCCTTATTTCCCTCCTCACTTCCTCCCGGAGGGAGGAGGAGGGTCTTGTCTTCCAGGGAATTTTAGGATTTCAAAAGCCAGCTTACATACATCGGTCGGGAATCGAACCCAGGTCTAGTGCTTGGTAGGCAGCTCTCCTGACCACTATACCACCACCAACACTACATGCTGAAGCCAGCCTAGCATGTACCATTATGATATATCCAAGAGAAAAATGAGCTTGCTTAGGAATTTGTAGGATTTTAAAAGCCAACTCACATACATTGGCCAGGAATCAAAGCCAGACCTGCCGCTCTGTAGGCTGCTATCCTAACCATTATACCACCAACCCAACACACTACAATGCTACATGCTGAAGCCAGCCTAGCATGTACCATTGTGATATATCCAAGAGAAAAATGAGCTTGCTTAAGGATTTTAAAAGCCAACT
Organism: Hyperolius riggenbachi; assembly: GCF_040937935.1. NCBI lineage: Eukaryota > Metazoa > Chordata > Amphibia > Anura > Hyperoliidae > Hyperolius > Hyperolius riggenbachi. Next base: position 376,216,604 of record NC_090647.1, on the reverse strand, counting down.
CACATACATTGGCCAGGAATCAAAGCCAGACCTGCTGCTCTGTAGGCTGCTATCCTAACCATTATACCACCAACCCAACACACTACAATGCTACATGCTGAAGCCAGCCTAGCATGTACCATTGTGATATATCCAAGAGAAAAATGAGCTTGCTTAAGGATTTGTAGGATTTTAAAAGCCAACTCACATACATTGGCCAGGAATCGATCCCAGGCCTATCGCTCTGTAGGCTGCTATCCTAACCATTATACCACCAACACTACATGCTGAAACTTCTTGGAGCAGACTTCCTTCCTTGATCCAAAAGACACACATACATCCCCATAAAATCATTCAACAGCAACAGCGTGCACAGTCTTTGGGGTACACAGTCTCTGTGGCACAATTGGTTAGCGCGTTTGGCTGTTAACTGAAAGGTTGGTGGTCCAAGCCCTCCCAGGCATGGCATAGCATTTTGTGTTTAACAGTTGTCTGAAGAGAACCCCAGATAGCCATGTAGATTCATCTTTCTCTCTCTCTCTCTCTCTCTAGTAGGGATGGTCACCGGTTTCCACGGAATTGTATTTTCCACAATTTTGGGCGGAAATGGGTCATTCCGTTCCGTTTGGTCGGAACGGAATTGCTTTTTCAATCCAGCGGAATTCCAAAATTGCCTGTGAAATTCTGCCGGTATCTGTTGATGGTTTTAAGCTGAAAATTCAGTTCAATGGCATCAAGTCCTAGAGAGAGAGAGCTCATTTTTCTCTTGGGTATATCACAATGGTACATGCTAGGCTGGCTTCAGCATGTAACATTGTAGTGTGCTGTGTTGATGGTATAAAGGTTAGGATAGCAGCCTACCAAGCAGTAGGCCAGAGTTTGATTCCTGGCCAATGTATGTGAGTTGGCTTTTAAAATCCTACAAATCCCTAAGCAAGCTCATTTTTCTCTTGGATATATCACAATGGTACATGCTAGGCTGGCTTCAGCATGCAGCATTGATGATGGCGGGGGACCGGACGATAATCCAATTGAAGGGGAAGCACCACTCCACACCAACCTCAAACCTAGATCCAAATTTATGCCTTCTATTACATCCAACAAATATGTCTCTGTGTTCCTAGAGCTAGTAGAAGGAGATCTCAGGAAACTGGACTGGAATATAGCCCCCCCTACACAAAATATTTCTGTAGCTGAAAGGAAAGCATTACAAGAGTTACAGAATGCACCTAGTTTGGTGATCAAACCTAGTGATAAGGGGGGCAATATAGTCCTTCTGAGAGAACATGATTATATGGAGGAAATTAAAAGACAGCTCTCGGACACAGAGACATATCGAAAATTGAAATCAAACCCCTTTGAGGTCATTAAGACAAATCTAAATATGCTGCTGGACTCTGGATATGACCAGGGGGTTCTCACTAAAGATGAATATGACTATTTAGTGGTGAATGAATACATGATTCCCACGATATACGTCCTTCCAAAGATACACAAGGATCCTGTGAGACCCCCTGGTCGTCCAATTATATCAGCAGTGGATGGCCCCTTAGAAAGGGTAGGCAAATTTGTCGATAGAAAATTGAAAGGTATCGTTTCCCAACTCCCTTCATATGTACGCGATACCGCTGACGTGTTGAGGATAATTGATGAGGTCACGGTTCTCCCCGGCTCCCTCCTTGTGGGGATCGACGTGGAATCTTTGTACACGTCGATCCCACACGAGAAGGGGGTCGGGGCAACCAGATTTTTCCTGCAGGACTCCCATGCCGGTTTTAGATGCCATAACGAATTTGTGGCCGAGCTGCTGGAGTTCATACTGGGCTTCAATTGTTTTTCATTTGATGGCTTGTTTTACCAACAGATAAGGGGCACTTCCATGGGGGCGGCCTGTGCCCCTGCCTATGCGAATTTACATTTGGGGTTCTGGGAACGCTCAATTGTTTACAAACATCCGCTATGGCAGGTGCACGCCCCCCTGTGGATAAGATATATTGATGACATACTGATGGTGTGGACAGGAACTGAGAAAGAATTGGGCGCTTTCCTTCGGGACCTGAATAATAACTCTCTCAATATTAAACTCACCTTTGTTGTGAGTAAAGAGAGTTTGAACTTCTTAGATCTCGAGGTAAAAAAGAGTAATAATAGATTAATCTCCTCTAGTTTCAGAAAGCCGACAGCTGGCAATTCTGTCCTGCACGCCACAAGTTGCCATCCCCCCTGTCAGGTAAGGTCCATCCCCATTGGTGAATTCCAGCGGCTACGCCGCAACTGCAGTTCAGACGACTCCTTTGCAAGAGAATCGAGGGAGATGTATTTACGTTTTAGAGACAGGGGCTATCCTCATAAAATCCTTAAGAAGGCCCTAAAGAGAGCCTGGAACTTGGATAGGACAAATTTGCTTATAACAGATAAGTGTGGTGTTGGCCCTCCGGGAGGGTCTCGGGAGAGAGCAGTTCTAAGAATTCCAACTCCCTATGGGAGCCATTGGAGTAGTATGAAAGAAATTCTTAATAGGCATTGGCCAGTACTTACTGCATCTCCCGAGATTCGTTCTCTGGTTGGAGAATACCCACACTTAACAGCGAAGAGAGCCTCTTCCCTGAGAAATCAATTAATTCAAAGCGAGTTCAAAAGAACTACCCCCACAACCTGGCTGGGAAGGTCAATACCCAATGGTATGTACAGATGTGGCCATTGTCAGGTATGTCCACTGGTAGATCGCACTAAAGAGTTCACTGACTCCCTTGGACAAAGATCCTACCAGATACAGTCCTTCATTAATTGTGCAACAGAGGGAGTCGTTTATATGCTCACCTGTCCTTGTGGTATACATTACATTGGGAAAACCACGCGCCCCTTGCGAGCCAGGATAGGTGAGCATATACGAAATGCTAGAGATCCGGAATATACGACCCCATTAGCACAACATTATAAAGATTTTCATGGAGGCGAACTGGTGGGTTCAAAGGTCAGGGGAGTTTATAAACTCAATATCTCACAAAGAAGGGGGGACTTCGATAGGATTCTAAAACAAAAGGAGTGTAGTTGGATATATAAATTGCGTACCTTGGCACCCTTGGGCCATAATGCTGATTTTGGATTACAGTGCTTTCTGTAGGATCATCTCTCCTCCTGCCGCCCCCCCCCCCCCCCCCTTATGTAGAGATCTGCTTATTTGCTAAAGTGCCTCCCTTTGTCCATTAGAATTATATAACATCCTTAATAAGGTAGCATAAATGGGATGGACATATGCCCCATATTAATATGGGACAATGGTCTTCTGTATGTCTTGGGAAACCTGTCCTGCCGATATGAAGTGCGGTGACTCTTTTCGTTTCGTTTCGTTTTGATTCCGTTCTGATTTTGTATTGTATTTGTTCTCACTCTCCTCACCTGCCTACTGCCTAAGGGTATTTGCTATGGGCAGCGCTCCGTAATATGGGCGGCAACCATGTACCTCAGCCCGACCCCAGGTGGGTGGAGCTGGGGTGACAGATACATAAAGATCACTCCCATCCCGTCCAAGTCACACCCTGATGAAGCGCGCATGCGCGAAACCGGTCGGTGGGCGGAGTTAGGAGGCTCTGACGTCATACGCATTGGACAGCGTGCGAGGCCCGGCTTCTGAGCCACACAGGCTTGCCGGCGGACATTTTGATTCCTCGCCGCTCACAGCCTACAGCGTACACGCTAGTGGAGTCAGTTGCTGAACTGGCATTGATTCCTTGGCTCCCAAACAGCGGAGGACCATATGGCAACATCACACGGGAACTTCCCCCGGACACAAACAGCGTGCTGATCCAAACGTGCATGGATACATCCAGGGGCAGGTAATGCGATTGACACATGCCCATGAACAGTGCTCATTCTATGCTCGTGCAACCTGTCCCTGTATTTACAGCTTGGTGGTGACTGCTCATCACTTGCCTGCATTTTGTTTGCTTGCTGACTAACCCTATGTGCCTTGCATGATTAAGGAATACTACTATGCTTTGAGTCTGCGAATGGGACTTTGTATCACTACATGCCTCAAATAGGAGAAAAGTCGCAAGGAACCTTCACCATTATGTGGGACAATTGGATATAATTTTGACCTTGTTGAATGGATTGGCACTTGAATCTTCCATGACACATATGATCTTTACACACGCCTCCTAAAGGACTTTGTTCAATCTAGGAGTCCGTGAGGTACATATCTCCGTTTAAGTGCTGCCATGGCCATCTCACCTTTATGACGTCATATATTTAGTGAGCCCATACTCCTTGATTGCTTTTAGAGTTTTATTGTGTGTGTAGGGGGTTAATCTGCTGCAATTGCATCCGGGCTTATGTTATACATTCAAATTTTTGTACCAATAAATTGATCTTTTTTGTACCAATTTATACTCTTTTTTGCAAAGTTATTGGTCAGATCATTTTTGTGCCTCAAACCTTTTTATGATACTGTATGCCCAGGATTTACGATCCATCTTTGCACTATATGCTCGGATGCTCCTGCAATAGATTTCATTTACCCCACTTACATTCAATTTTATCTCACGATGGCTTATACTGTCACCTATGATTCAGATGAGGACATGGATGTTGTCGCCCTACGGGGTGTTGGTCGGGAGGAGGATGAGAATTTGGACGGGTTATTTAAGAGTCACCGCAATCTTCTGGTAAGGCAGGTTAAACGAACATGGAACATACGCTCATTAGAATCCTATCATAGAGTGGGTGTGGTACCTGATGGTCTGCAGGATCGTACTAGACCTGCTGGGAACTTGTTGACTGACAGATTCGTTGCAAAATGGAAAATCAAGATGAAAGAAAAAGGTTTAGAAAATGTTCAGATGGTCATAGATGAAGATAAAGCACAACTGTGTGAATTGAATTCAGCAGTTGATGAAAGCGTACAAAAACTTAATAAACACCAAGACCATCCTGATTTCCAGAAACGCAACGAGTCTCTCAGAACGTATATTGAGAAATTGCAGATAAATGTAAAAAAGACCAAATTTCAGAAATTCCAGAGGGACCGTGAAAAGTGGGACGAAAATACTGTTTTTGATCCCAGAACGCCTAATTATGGCAGAAAGGGCAGATCTAGAAGCCGCAGCAGGAGGGGGCGGTCAAAGAACCGTAAAGTTCCAAGTGAACCGGACGGCCCGGAGGATTTAGCACGCGGCCCTAGATCTGTCACTTTCGAAGGGGAAAAAGGCTCACAAAAGAATGGGAGCCAATGCCCCAAAGTGAAGACAAATAACAAAGGGGCAAATAGATCTGGATCCAACAACTCAGCGGTAGGTACGTCAAAAAACGGGGGAGGGGCTCAAACATCGGAGTCCAGTGGCGAGGAGGATGTGATTCTGACCCAGAGCAGATCCGGTCGCCAGCAATCATCAACCCACAAATAGCTAAAAATACAAACAACATCATTATTAATTTGTCTGATTTCTCTCTGGAACCCAGACACATTAGCCTCCTGGAAAGAGGATTGAGCTTTGTCCCTACATCTTTAGGAGACTGTTTTGTGGTCTATAAAGACATTGTCCTATTCCTAAGGAGACTATTACTAAAACTAATGTTTCTGGGCGAACATGAGCAAACTCAGACAAAAACTCATTCCCACTTTCTTTCTGTTGGGGATAGACGAGCTATTGTGGAGTTGGAGTCATTAAAAGACGAAATTGATGATGGCGGGGGACCGGACGATAATCCAATTGAAGGGGAGGCACCACTCCACACCAACCTCAAACCTAGATCCAAATTTATGCCTTCTATTACATCCAACAAATATGTCTCTGTGTTCCTAGAGCTAGTAGAAGGAGATCTCAGGAAACTGGACTGGAATATAGCCCCCCCTACACAAAATATTTCTGTAGCTGAAAGGAAAGCATTACAAGAGTTACAGAATGCACCTAGTTTGGTGATCAAACCTAGTGATAAGGGGGGCAATATAGTCCTTCTGAGAGAACATGATTATATGGAGGAAATTAAAAGACAGCTCTCGGACACAGAGACATATCGAAAATTGAAATCAAACCCCTTTGAGGTCATTAAGACAAATCTAAATATGCTGCTGGACTCTGGATATGACCAGGGGGTTCTCACTAAAGATGAATATGACTATTTAGTGGTGAATGAATACACGATTCCCACGATATACGTCCTTCCAAAGATACACAAGGATCCTGTGAGACCCCCTGGTCGTCCAATTATATCAGCAGTGGATGGCCCCTTAGAAAGGGTAGGCAAATTTGTCGATAGAAAATTGAAAGGTATCGTTTCCCAACTCCCTTCATATGTACGCGATACCGCTGACGTGTTGAGGATAATTGATGAGGTCACGGTTCTCCCCGGCTCCCTCCTTGTGGGGATCGACGTGGAATCTTTGTACACGTCGATCCCACACGAGAAGGGGGTCGGGGCAACCAGATTTTTCCTGCAGGACTCCCATGCCGGTTTTAGATGCCATAACGAATTTGTGGCCGAGCTGCTGGAGTTCATACTGGGCTTCAATTGTTTTTCATTTGATGGCTTGTTTTACCAACAGATAAGGGGCACTTCCATGGGGGCGGCCTGTGCCCCTGCCTATGCGAATTTACATTTGGGGTTCTGGGAACGCTCAATTGTTTACAAACATCCGCTATGGCAGGCGCACGCCCCCCTGTGGATAAGATATATTGATGACATACTGATGGTGTGGACAGGAACTGAGGAAGAATTGGGCGCTTTCCTTCGGGACCTGAATAATAACTCTCTCAATATTAAACTCACCTTTGTTGTGAGTAAAGAGAGTTTGAACTTCTTAGATCTCGAGGTAAAAAAGAGTAATAATAGATTAATCTCCTCTAGTTTCAGAAAGCCGACAGCTGGCAATTCTGTCCTGCACGCCACAAGTTGCCATCCCCCCTGTCAGGTAAGGTCCATCCCCATTGGTGAATTCCAGCGGCTACGCCGCAACTGCAGTTCAGACGACTCCTTTGCAAGAGAATCGAGGGAGATGTATTTACGTTTTAGAGACAGGGGCTATCCTCATAAAATCCTTAAGAAGGCCCTAAAGAGAGCCTGGAACTTGGATAGGACAAATTTGCTTATAACAGATAAGTGTGGTGTTGGCCCTCCGGGAGGGTCTCGGGAGAGAGCAGTTCTAAGAATTCCAACTCCCTATGGGAGCCATTGGAGTAGTATGAAAGAAATTCTTAATAGGCATTGGCCAGTACTTACTGCATCTCCCGAGATTCGTTCTCTGGTTGGAGAATACCCACACTTAACAGCGAAGAGAGCCTCTTCCCTGAGAAATCAATTAATTCAAAGCGAGTTCAAAAGAACTACCCCCACAACCTGGCTGGGAAGGTCAATACCCAATGGTATGTACAGATGTGGCCATTGTCAGGTATGTCCACTGGTAGATCGCACTAAAGAGTTCACTGACTCCCTTGGACAAAGATCCTACCAGATACAGTCCTTCATTAATTGTGCAACAGAGGGAGTCGTTTATATGCTCACCTGTCCTTGTGGTATACATTACATTGGGAAAACCACGCGCCCCTTGCGAGCCAGGATAGGTGAGCATATACGAAATGCTAGAGATCCGGAATATACGACCCCATTAGCACAACATTATAAAGATTTTCATGGAGGCGAACTGGTGGGTTCAAAGGTCAGGGGAGTTTATAAACTCAATATCTCACAAAGAAGGGGGGACTTCGATAGGATTCTAAAACAAAAGGAGTGTAGTTGGATATATAAATTGCGTACCTTGGCACCCTTGGGCCATAATGCTGATTTTGGATTACAGTGCTTTCTGTAGGATCATCTCTCCTCCTGCCGCCCCCCCCCCCCCCCTTATGTAGAGATCTGCTTATTTGCTAAAGTGCCTCCCTTTGTCCATTAGAATTATATAACATCCTTAATAAGGTAGCATAAATGGGATGGACATATGCCCCATATTAATATGGGACAATGGTCTTCTGTATGTCTTGGGAAACCTGTCCTGCCGATATGAAGTGCGGTGACTCTTTTCGTTTCGTTTCGTTTTGATTCCGTTCTGATTTTGTATTGTATTTGTTCTCACTCTCCTCACCTGCCTACTGCCTAAGGGTATTTGCTATGGGCAGCGCTCCGTAATATGGGCGGCAACCATGTACCTCAGCCCGACCCCAGGTGGGTGGAGCTGGGGTGACAGATACATAAAGATCACTCCCATCCCGTCCAAGTCACACCCTGATGAAGCGCGCATGCGCGAAACCGGTCGGTGGGCGGAGTTAGGAGGCTCTGACGTCATACGCATTGGACAGCGTGCGAGGCCCGGCTTCTGAGCCACACAGGCTTGCCGGCGGACATTTTGATTCCTCGCCGCTCACAGCCTACAGCGTACACGCTAGTGGAGTCAGTTGCTGAACTGGCATTGATTCCTTGGCTCCCAAACAGCGGAGGACCATATGGCAACATCACACGGGAACTTCCCCCGGACACAAACAGCGTGCTGATCCAAACGTGCATGGATACATCCAGGGGCAGGTAATGCGATTGACACATGCCCATGAACAGTGCTCATTCTATGCTCGTGCAACCTGTCCCTGTATTTACAGCTTGGTGGTGACTGCTCATCACTTGCCTGCATTTTGTTTGCTTGCTGACTAACCCTATGTGCCTTGCATGATTAAGGAATACTACTATGCTTTGAGTCTGCGAATGGGACTTTGTATCACTACATGCCTCAAATAGGAGAAAAGTCGCAAGGAACCTTCACCATTATGTGGGACAATTGGATATAATTTTGACCTTGTTGAATGGATTGGCACTTGAATCTTCCATGACACATATGATCTTTACACACGCTTCCTAAAGGACTTTGTTCAATCTAGGAGTCCGTGAGGTACATATCTCCGTTTAAGTGCTGCCATGGCCATCTCACCTTTATGACGTCATATATTTAGTGAGCCCATACTCCTTGATTGCTTTTAGAGTTTTATTGTGTGTGTAGGGGGTTAATCTGCTGCAATTGCATCCGGGCTTATGTTATACATTCAAATTTTTGTACCAATAAATTGATCTTTTTTGTACCAATTTATACTCTTTTTTGCAAAGTTATTGGTCAGATCATTTTTGTGCCTCAAACCTTTTTATGATACTGGCTTCAGCATGTAACATTGTAGTGTGCTGTGTTGATGGTATAAAGGTTAGGATAGCAGCCTACCAAGCAGTAGGCCAGAGTTTGATTCCTGGCCAATGTATGTGAGTTGGCTTTCAAAATCCTACAAATCCCTAAGCAAGCTCATTTTTCTCTTGGATATATCACAATGGTACATGCTAGGCTGGCTTCAGCATGCAGCATTGTAGTGTGTTGGGTTGGTGTTTTAATGGTTAGGATAGCAGCCTACAGAGCGGTAGGCCTGGGTTCGATTCCTGGCCAATGTATGTGAGTTGGCTTTTGACATCCTAGAAATCCCTAAGCAAGTTCATTTTTCTCTTGCATATATCATAATGGTACATGCTAGGCTGGCTTCAGCATGTAGTGTTGGTGGTGGTATAATCATGAGGAGAGCTGCCTACAAAGCACTAGACCTTCAATTCCCGGCCAATGTATGTAAAATGGCTTTTGAAATCCTACAATTCCCTGGAAGACAAGACCCTCCAAGGGAGGAAGGAAGAGGGAAAATGACTAAGGGAACAGTCAATAGGTTCTATGGGCTACTATTAGCATAAACAATGTACCATTAGCTAGTACTTTAATTTTTCCGTCGGAATCCGAAATTCCGTGGAATTTTACGACGGAATTAAGCGCTGGCGGAATCCGTGAATTCCGGCGGAACGGAATTTGCTGTTTCCGATCATCCCTAGTGATAGGTGCCTCCTAGTTTAGTTAGTGATAGGTGCCTCCTAGTTTAGTTAGTGACAGGAGCCCCCAAGTTCAGGTAGTGACAGGGACCCCACAGTTTAGGTAGTGACAGGAGCCCCCCAGTTCAGGTAGTGACAGGGACCCCACAGTTCAGGTAGTGACAGGAGCCCCCCACCCTAGTTCAGGTAGTGAAAGGGACCCCACAGTTTAGGTAGTGACAGGAGCCCCCCAGTACAGGTAGTGACAGGAACCCCCCACCCCAGTTCAGGTAGTGAAAGGGACCCCACAGTTTAGGTAGTGACAAGAGACCCCCAGTTCAGGAAGTGACAGGGACCCCCCAGTTTAGGTAGTGACAGGAGCCCCCAAGTTCAGGTAGTGACAGGGACACCCCCAGTTCAGGTAGTGAAAGGGACCCCCCAGTTCAGGTAGTGACAGGGACCCCCCCAGTTCAGGTAGTGACAGGGACCCCCCCAGTTCAGGTAGTGAAAGGGACCCCCCAGTTCAGGTAGTGACAGGGACCCCACAGTTCAGGTAGTGACAGGAGCCCCTCACCCCTGTTCAGGTGGTGAAAGGGACCCCTCAGTTTAGGTAGTGACAGGAGCCCCCCAGTTCAGGTAGTGACAGGAACCCCCCAGTTTAGGTAGTGACAGGAGCCCCCCAGTTCAGGTAGTGACAGGAGCCCCCCAGTTCAGGTAGTGACAGGGACCCCCCCAGTTCAGGTAGTGACAGGGACCCCCCCAGTTCAGGTAGTGACAGGGAGCCCCCCAGTTCAGGTCATGACAGGGACTCCCCCCAGTTGTGACTCCCTCCCCCCCTTCCCTCACCTTGGGGCTCACCCTTCCTCGGTCCCCCCTCCATAATGCAGCGGCTGGCAGCGGGCGGCAGTGGAGCGGAACTCTTCCTCTCCCTGCGCGAGAGGGAGATCTGTGCGTCGCTGGTCTGTCATCACTGACCAGACCAGCTGCGCACAGAACCTTCCTTGTGAGCAGGAAATAGAGGAAGTGTTCTGCTGCGCTGCGTCCGCCGCTGACTTATGAAGGGGGGGGGAGCGAGTAAGGGGAAGCCCCAAGGTTAGGGAAGGGGGGGATATCCCCCCTTCTCCACCCCTATGCCTGCTGCTCCCCCTTCATTGCACTGAGTCGGGTGGGGGGTAGTGAGGGGCGCCGCCACTGATTCGGCCGGGGGGGGGGGGGGGGGGGGGCAGGGGGGGCAGCGGGTGGCCAGGGGGAGGCAGCCGCCCCAATTTGCCATACGTGCGAACGCCCATGCTAATCAGAATTAAATTGAGCACAAATGGATCGCCACACAATGGGGGGTAACCTCCCTGAAATAGAATATGTATAGCGCTCAACATAGCGCTCAACATAAAAGTTCACATAAAATCATAGAATAGTAGTCCAGGTCGGTGATATACAGTCCTAGGATAAACAACCAAACCACAAACAATCCACACAGGGTACTCTCACCGACTCAGGTGGCTGATTATGTTACAGATCAGCAAATAAGGCACATCAGAAAGATCTTTGACCATTTGCATCCATTTGTATCTGGAACTCAGAAAAAATAAAGGCACATAGCATAATCCAGCTTCTAAACAATGGGATAACTGTCTCATCATGTACCCTCACACATGTATAAGTGTTCAAGCCTGGCAGCCCTCCACCAGCAATCTCGTAAAACTGTTATACGCTCACCAGATGGGCGTGCTAAACATGCAGAAGACCAGCTCACAGTGTTTATCAAGTCCTTGATCGTCCGGACTCCTCTTAAAATATGCAGCTCCTTAAAAACTTAAAACAAACGCTGCATAGCATAATACTGCTTTATTTAAAAATGTTTAACCTCCTGAGCGGTATGCCCAACGCTGTGTCGGGCAAGGAATTTTTGCTGAAAGCAGTATGCCCGACACAGTGTCGGGCATGCCGCTCAGGTGGTTTCCCTAGCTACAGAAGCCCCACTGTATAAGTTAAATAGGTGCAGGGGCTCCTGTACAATGTAGCATTAGGAATGTACATTATAGTTCCCCCCACCCCCCGATCCCCCCCCTAATTCCCCCGATCTCCCCCCCCAATGCAGCGGCTGCCCACTGGATACATTCCCAGCCTCGTTCCAGCGAGCGCCCCAGCTGGTCTGCACAGCTCCGCATATCTTCCGGTATGCGGAGGATGTGTGCTGAAGTCATGTGACATCTGACGTTAGACGTCACATGATTTTAGCCCTGATCCTCCACATACCGGAAGATCTGCGGAGTTGTGCAGACCAGCTTGGGGCGCTTGCTGGAACGAGGCTGGGTATGTATCCAGTGGGCAGGGCTGCATCGGGGGAGGGGGGGGGGAACTATAATGTACATTTCTAATGCTGGCTACATTGTACAGGAGCCCCTGCACCTATCTAACTTATACTGTGGGGCTCCTGTACCTATCTACCCTATACTGGGGGGCACCTTTCTACCCTATACTGGGGGGCACCTTTCTACCCTATACTGGGGGGCACCTTTATAACCTCTACTGGGGAGGCACCTATCTACCCTATATTGGGGGGCACCTATCTACCCTATACTGGGGGGCACCTATCTACCTTATACTGGGGGGCAGCTATCTACCTTATACTGGTGGGCACCTACCTAGCCTATACTGGGGGCACCTAGACCTGGCTACTTACCTACAATAATCTGCAGGGAATTTCAAACACAGATGGGCACTACGCGGTGGGCGACTCAGGACAGGTAATGTATAAATGCACACACGGGAATACATTTTTACATTGGGAGGGCAGCAACGAGGCAACGTGCATGGCCGATTCCCGAGCGATTTCATAATGAAATTTATCGGGAATCAACCTGCGGAGTATGGGCAGCTGACAATCTCTCTCTAATCAGATCTGGTTAGATAAAGATCTGTCTCTTGGTCGAATCTGCCCATCACCTCTACTGTATTAGTGCAGGTTGAGCAGCTGCAGCTAGTTGGAAGTATAAATGATCAGAGATTTTGGGGAGTAATTTTGAATTTTAGTTTAGATTTTGTGTTTCAAGCTTTTATTGGTCTCAAAATGTACACTAGACCCCTGCTTGACACATTTTGTTAGGTTACAGAAAAAAAGGTTATGAAAATTAATTGGATCATTTTTTGCTCAGAAATCCAGCAGAAACTGAACGCCAGGGAGGTTAAAAGCATATCAGTACACTCACATTTAGGTGGAAACAATGCGCATCTATATATATAATAGAGTAAGTGCCTCAACCTTCAAACAAGAAGAAGAAGTAGTGCCCTGCCCCCAGAGCCGGTCCAAGCAAGAAGAAGAAGTAGTGTCATATCAAACCAAGGGCAAAGAGGGATAATTTGCATATTCAGTAGTAGTGCATTGTGGGTAACCACAAATGCAGTGGTGCTCAGCAGAGCTCGAATATTCGAGTAGCTCGAATATTCGAGCTCTTTTTCAGCTATTCGAGCTCGGTATTCGAGCTCCGAATAGCTGGAGCTATTCGAATGGGCTATTCGAGTGAACTCGAATAGCCCATTCACTATTCGCGCTATTCGAGCTAACAGCGCTATTCGAGCTCGAATACCGAGCTCGAATAGCGTCATAGCCCAGATTGATGTCCTTAGAGCCAATCAGAGGGCTCCCAGGCCCTCTGACGGCGGCCAATCACTGAGGGGGACCCTGGCCAGCCCCTACCCTATAAATAGCGGCCGCCATGTTCCGTTTCTCCGTCCTTGCCCGACTTTGCACAGAGAGAGATTTGCTCCTTTGTGCGTTGGCTTAGCAAGAGCTTTATTGTGGTCATTTACCTAGCGTTTTTGCTCACATACACCTCCTATATACACCTATATTGTTGTAAGTTAGATAGACATTGTATTTTAGTTAGTAGCTTTTGTGTTACATAGAGAGAGACTCAGACAGCTGCTGCAGGCTTACAGCTTTAGGCCTCAGGGCCTTGCCTGTGTGGGCAGCTGTTCTCTCCTGTCCTCTGTTTATTTCTCATCTATACCAGTATTTCTGCTGTCCTTTAGTACTGATTGATTGTATTTTGTATTGTAGTTATATACTGTAACTGTACTAGGACACTCACTCAGTCACTGTTCATAGGCTACTAGCTCCTGCGTGTGCGTGCACTCACTGTCTGTGTACTGTACACACACTCTATTTCCTTCTGAATAGTTATATACTGTAACTGTACTAGGACACTCACTCACTGACACTGTTCATAGGCTACTAGCTCCTGCGTGTGCGTGCACTCACTGTCTGTGTACTGTAGTGTACACACACTCTATTTCCTTCTGAATAGTTATATACTGTAACTGTACTAGGACACTCACTCACTGACACTGTTCATAGGCTACTAGCTCCTGCGTGTGCGTGCACTCACTGTCTGTGTACTGTAGTGTACACACACTCTATTTCCTTCTGAATAGTTATATACTGTAACTGTACTAGGACACTCACTGTCACTGTTCATAGGCTACTAGCTCCTGCGTGTGCGTGCACTCACTGTCTGTGTACTGTACACACACTCTATTTCCTTCTGATTACTGATTGATTATTGTAATTTCTGGTTGTACTTACTGTTACTACTTACTGTACTAGTAGGGACACTCAGTCACTGTTCATAGGCTAGCTCCTGCGTGTGCGTGCACTCACTCACTGTCTGTGTACACACACTCTATTTCCTTGTGATTATTACTACTGATTATTGTAACTTCTAGTTGTACTTACTGACTCTGTTACTACTTACTTACTGTACTAGACACTCACTCAGTCACCTCGCCTACCAACCCACTCCATTAAAGTACCCCACTTTTCACCCGCCCTTTTAAAAAACTTTTGTGTTTACGCCCAAAACATCGAAGATGTCTGGAAGTGGCAGCCAGCGCGGTCTGGGCAAGGGGAAGGGCAGCAAGGGAATCAGGAGGAGAGGGAGCAGCATTGTGGCAAGCCGCGGGCGCGGCCGCGCCACCATGCACAGTTCCGCAGCAGCAGCAGCAGCGTCAGTGGCTAACATTCCTCCTATAGCCACTGGCCGTGGACGCCTTGGGCGCCGCCCAGCAGGAGCATCTGCAACTCACGCTGCAGAGACACAGCAGCAGCAGCGTGTAGAACCTGCTCTGATTTTCCTCCAGCCGGGTCGGAAACGTCCCATTGAGGAAAAGGATGCAGACACTGTGGTGCAACTGATGACGGAGGATGAGCAGCCCGCCATCAGCTCTGCATCCGAGGCCTCCACCCTCACCACCACCACCACCACCCCTGTTCGCAGCAGCCGCCCAGCAGGGCCTGTGGAGGAGGCCAGTTCACCGTCAGTCGCCGACGATTTGGCGATTTGGATGAGGAGATGCTGATGGGCACTTTGGGGGATGAGGGATTGGACAGCAAGACTGTGGCGACAGTCAAGCAGCCCATCCATGCATCAGGAGAGGAGTTTGGGGGGTCATCATCCCAGCAGGACATGTTTCAGGAGGGGAGGATGATGATGACACGGTGACAGACAGAGACTGGGTGCCACCAGCTCCAGGGGATGTCGTCATCAGCAGCTCTGAGGAGGAGGAAGAGGATGCGCTTGTGGTCCTTGCAAGGAGGCGCATCATTGCAAGCATTGGCAGCAGTAGGCAGGTCCCCCAGCCTGCTGGTGTCTCAGGCTCAGCAGCAGCAGCAGCAGCATCTGCCAGTACCACCAACAGCCGCACCCAAGCCCCCCCCCCAACCACCACAGGGAGACAGGCAGCAGCGGTTCCATGCCGTAGGGGGTTGTTTTTGTCACCAATCTGGCGCTTTTTCACCATGCCCACAGTGTACAGCAAGTACGCCACTTGCAACCACTGTCAGCGGAAGTTGAGCAGAGGTGCAGACCCCTTAAAGTTCAGCACCAGCTCGCTCATCAACCACCTTGCTGCGAAACATTTCCACCAGCATGAGGAGTTCCAGAGGCTGAAGGCATCTGGTGCTGGCAGTGGCACCACACCCATCACTGCACAGCCTTCAGCAGCAGCAACAGCAGCCACCCGCCCTCCTGCTCCTCCAGCAGCACCAGCAGGAGTGCGGAAACGCATTGCTCCTCCCCCCTCTGCAACTCCTGCTCTGGCAGCCAGTCCTCAGTGGCCTCCTCTGCTGTGTCTGCTGATTCCCGTGCCAGAAAAAGGCCACGCCAGAGCCTTTTGAGCGAGTCCTTCCAGGGGGTGGTTAGGGCTCTGCCTCCCAGCAGCCGTCGCATGCGGCAGCTGAACGGCTTGCTGGCATGGGCCATGTGCTCCCAACTCCTGCCGTACATGCTCGTGCAGGAGGGGAGCGACATTCGTGCGCTGCTTGCTTGCGCAGCCCCAGACTGGCAGCTCCCCAGCAGACACTTCTTCACCCGCAAGGCCATTCCTGCACTGCACCGCTTTGTGATGGCCAATGTGGAGCGAGGGCTGGAGCACGCGGTTGGTGAAAGGGTCCACGTCACCATGGACTCCTGGAGCAGCCGCTTCGGGACAGGCCGCTACCTGTCTTTCACTGTCCACTGGGTCAGCTTGGTGGAAGGGGGTGAGGATGGGAGAGCAGCAGCGGGCACAGCAGCAGCAGCAACACAGTGGGTGGTGCCACCCCGCAGGGTCGGGGGAACTGCAGCAGGTTCCTCCGATCCTCTGCCATCCTCCGGCACACCTGGCCAAACCCCCCGCCTCAGCAGCAGCGTGAAGGCCCGCCACTGCCAAGCGCTGCTGCACTTGGTCAGCCTTGGGAAGACCAAGCTGACGGCAACCCATGTGTTGGCCAAACTCCAGGAGCAGGAGAGGATTTGGCTGACCCCCAGAGGCCTCAGATTCGGAGAGGTGGTGGCCGACAATGGGGCCAATCTGGTTGCCGCAATAGACAGGGGAAACCTGACCCACATCCCCTGTCTTGCCCACGTGCTGAACCTGGTGGTGCAGAAGTTCTTGCGCACCTACCAGGGGATGGGCGAACTGCTGGAAACGGCAAGGAACGTTGTGCGTCACTTCCGGCGCTCAGCTGCAGCCTGTGCGAGCCTGAAAGACGTGCAAAAGGAGCTGGAGCTGCCACGCCATCGGCTGATCCTTGACGTTCCGACTCGCTGGAACTCCACCCTGGCGATGTTGGAGTGTCTGGTTGAACAGAAGCACGCTGTCAACCAGTACCTTGCCCTGGCCACTGTTTCCGCCGCTCAGAGAAGGTACAAGACCAGCAACATCCCGTCCATCGTCCCCGATGATGACTGGAGGCACATGCAGCAGGTGTGCTTAGTGCTGGCTCCCTTTCTGCAGGCCACTAACATGGTGAGCAGGGACCATGCTATGGTCTGCGAGTGGGTGCCCCTGGTTTGTCTGCTGAACAGGGCCCTCGATGCTTTGCTGGAACAGGGAGCGGCAGCCTTGGACCAGCAGGAGCGGCAAGCAGCTGCACAGTCCACCTCTGAGGGGGAGGAGGAGGAGGACTTGGTGGAGGTCCCTGACCTTGCTGCTGATGAGGGGGATCAGCACAGCGCAGCTGAGTTGGTGCGGGGGTGGAGAGAGGATGAGGCGGCAGAGGAGGAGGATGAGGAGGACAGCCCTGCCGTCGATGTGCCAGCAGACGTGGCCCGCCTCTTCCCAATGGCAGCGCACATGCTGACGTGCCTGCGCAAGGACCCCAGGGTGATCCAGATGAAGCAGAGGGAGGACATCTGGATCAGCATGATGTTGGACCCACGCCTCAAGGGGAAGTTGAGCCAGTTCCTGCCGCCTGCAGGAGGAGACCCAGCGCAACAAATAAGGAGCTTGCAGCCGGGCCTTTTTGAGCGCTTGGAGGAAGCCTTCCCCCAGCCTTCCACCCCCACTGTCCAGCCAGCACAGAGGCAGCAGCAGGTGCCTGCATCCAGCAGCAAGCGCCCCACAGACCTGCTGTCTCTCAGCAACGAGCTCTACAGGACTGTAGAGGCTCCGGCAGCAGTGACTAGAGAGGAGGTGCATGCAGCAGCATCCTCCTCCGGTCACAGCCAGCGCCTGACCCGCATGGTGGCTGACTACATGGGGTCCTACAGCAGGCTTGACAGCGATGCCCCTGTTGATCCCATGGAGTATTGGGTCAAGCGCCTGGAGATCTGGAGCGAGCTGGCGCAGTACGCCCTGGAAGTGCTGTCCTGTCCCCCTTCCAGCGTGCTGTCCGAGCGCTGCTTCAGTGCAGCTGGTGGCGTGGTCACCGAGAAACGCTCACGTCTGTCTCACAAGTCTGTGGACAGACTGACGTTTCTCAAGATGAACCAGGCGTGGGTGGAAGGCGAGTTCCTGGCCCCTGTTGTCGGCGAGAGGGGGACATGAACTGAAGAACCATCGTTAATGTACCTTACCACCCTTTACCACCTCCTGGCTCCTGCTCACTAAGCCTGCCTGGTTCACTTTGACTATTACGTCGCCTGCAGCCACACATTTTACACCTACAGTGGGCTGCTGTGTACTGCCCTTCTGCTGTCTGTCTGTGTTTCCCACTGTCAGGGTACACAGATTTACCTTCTGCTGCCACTCTGCCACCAGCTATTACTTCAAAAAATAGCTATATCTGTGTAATTGGTTGTAAAACCAAAACTACAAAACCATTAAAAAAAAAAAAAAAGGTTTAATTTTTCTGAGGTGCCCGGGTTGAAAACTGTGTTGTCCCAGTTGTGTATTGGACACGATGTGGGCTGCACGACCGCTGTCTGGGACCTCCTGTTGTGTTTATTTACAGCCCTGGTATCACCCGCTAGGTACCAGGGCTATTATGTCACGCTGCCTGCCTGCTGCCACACTCACACTACTCCTCCATTCCTCCTGCTGCTGCTGCTGTCTGTCTGTGTTTCCCACTGCCAGGGTACACAGAATTACCTTCTGCTGCCACTCTGCCACCAGCTATTACGTCAAACAATAGCTGCTCACATTACTCCTCCATTCCTCCTGCTGCTGCTGCTGTCGGTCTGTGTTTCCCACTGCCAGGGTACACAGAATTACATTCTGCTGCCACTCTGCCACCGGCTATTACGTCAAAAAATAGCTATATATCTGTGTAATTTGTTTTACAAACAAAACCAAAAAACCATACAAAAAAAAAAAGGTTTAATTTTTCAGAGGTGCCCGGGTTGAAAACTGTGTTGTCCCAGTTGTGTATTGGACACGATGTGGGCTGCACGACCGCTGTCTGGGACCTCCTCCTGCTGTGTTTATTTACAGCCCTGGTATCACCGCTAGGTACCAGGGCTATTATGTCACGCTGCCTGCCTCATTGACTGCCTGCTGCCACACACTCATCCTCCTCCTCCTGCTGCTAATTTTACCTCCTGCTGTCTGTGTGTTTCCACTGCCAGGGAGCACATACAATGGCGCTTCCAACATGCGTGCGCCACCAGCTATTTGTTACGCTCAAAAAAAGCTGCATTTCTTTAAAAAAAAAATTGAAAAGAGAAATAAGTGAAGAAGAAGAAGACGATATAGAAAAAGAAGGAGAAGAAGAAGAAGAAGATGAAGAAGAAGGAGAAGAAGAAGAAGATGAAGAAGAAGAAGAAGAAGAAGAAGAAGAAGAAGAAGAAGAAGATGAAGAAGATGAAGAAGATGAAGAAGAAGAAGATGAAGAAGATAAAGAAGATGAAGAAGAAGAAGAAGAAGATGAAGAAGATGAAGAAGATGAAGAAGAAGAAGAAGATGATGATGAAGAAGATGAAGAAGATGAAGAAGAAGAAGAAGATGAAGAAGAAGAAAAAGAAGACAATATAGAAGAAGAAGAAGAAGATATAGAAGATGTTCTGTTTCGAATTCCCGCTTTATGTGTGAGGCATACTCCAGAAGACCCAGTCTGTATAGCAGTATAACTCCACACTGATTTAGAAACCTCCACAGGCAGTTTACTCGATGAAATAATGACTCCAAGTATAATCTGTAGTATCTTTACTTGCGTTGAAAGCATACAAAGATGTTTTTTAGAGCATATTCATAGGTAAAAATACGATGCGACTACAAGCACAGCAGGATCTCCTCACTAACTGAACTCAACTGTTGCAGAAACATCTAGACAAGGCTGTTGAGCAGGGAGTTACAGTTGGGAAATGCTAAATAACTAAATCTTGCAGGGGGACTGGAATATACTATTACAAAGAATATAAATAATGTTAAATAACATTAAAAGAGGCTGTTGTGACAGCACACTCCCCGCTTGGTATCGGTAGATACCACTATATATAATACAATTTAACATTGAAAACTATATGTATAATTAAGACTAGAAAATAAGAGTGAAAACATAAAACATAAACATTAATTCTTGAATGCAGATCTTTGAAGAATCTTCCATCACTGGAGAAAGGCTGTAACTCAGTAGACTCGAAGGCATATCAGGCTGTTCCCTTTGATCGAGTAGATAAGACATCTTGATTTGAAGGCAGGAGTAAGACTGTCTCCATGATGGGTCTAAACAAAGTCTTAACACTACCATTTCTTGCTGTCTTCACTTTCACCTTGCGAACCTTTCCATCATCGCTAGTGATTGCCTTTATAAAGTGATCATTCATATCGGGTTTGTTCTTCAGAATTTTTTTAAGTGAAGTTAGCCTAGAAATAACTTGTTTCTTGTTATTTGGAAGTCTAATTCTTGGTGAACGAAACGGTAAAGGAGCTACCCAACTGTTAGTTTCATCCTTGAAGAATTCATTATTCAAGATGTTTATAAACTCTTTATCCTCAATGGAAGGAACTGTCTTATTGTCATCACGAGTTATTTGAAATATAGTGTCACCAAAGTCTTGATGAGAACTGTTCTTACAACTGATTTTCTTTTGTACATCGCATGAAGTCTTTAAACTGAAACTCTCCTGAACTTGAAAGTTAAAAGGATGTTTAAGTGAATGAAAGGTGCATTCAGATTCTCTGATGCTGGTCTTGCATGAGAACACATCATAAGACTCTTGAAATGTATTTAAGCAAACATCTCCTATTATGACCCATCCAAAATCTAATTTCTGTGCATAAGGGGCATCATTTGGTCCATTGCATTGTTGTCGCACCTTATGGACTCTTGGGATATCTCTGCCTAAAAGAAGGAGAATCTTTGCATCATCATCAAGCGGTGGAATGTAACTGGCTATGTGTTTCATATGAGGATGATAAAGAGCCGCTTCTGGTGTAGGGATCTCTTCTCGATTGTTTGGCAACTGATCACATTCGATAAGTGTTGGAAGTGAAAATTCTGTGTTTCCATACTCAGATGCTACCACAAAACCATGTGCTCTTCTTCCAGATACCTTAACCAGGCCTGAGCAAGTTCGTAAAGTGTAGGGCCAGGTTTCTCCTTGAATATTGAACACGTTGAAGAATTCTGGACTTGCTAATGAACGATTGCTCTGGTCGTCAAGGATAGCATACATCTTCACTGCGCTCTGTGGTCGTCCTTCTGGATATACCTTGACCAGACATATTTTACTGCATGACTTTCTGTGGAATCCTTCTTCACATACCTCAGTACATTTTGTGGATACAGATGCTGTCATTTCCTCAGTACTCTCCCCGCCATAACTTGGTGTGGTCTTTGAGGCTTGAGCAGTTTGAAGCACTTCTTTGGGAGAACTAGGATGATAAGCCGTTATGTGTTTATCACTGTTGCAGTCAAAACATTTGACAGGAACTTTACAGTCTTTAGCAAAGTGGTCTGTAGATGCACAACATCTATAACAAATATCGTGTTCTCTGAGGAAAGACTTGCGCTCTTCAAAGGGCATTTGTTTAAACACACGACAATTTCTAAGAGGGTGTGGCTTGTTATGAATAGAACATTGATACCTAGGATCATTTTCCTTGACTTGCTGTGGTTTAAAATCAGAGTCTTGAGAACTTGAGAAGATTCCAGTATTCTTGACATAGATAGAGTTCCGTGAGTCCTTAAACTTGCCTTGAGTATCGCAATTTAAAGGTGTTGAAGGAAGAACTGTAGTATCAAAAAATAAAAAGCTTGGGTCATTCTTTACAGTAGCTATGTCTCTAATGAATTTGGAGAAAAAAGAAAAAGGTGGAAAGGATACTTTATAGTCCTGTTTATATTTAGATCCTTTCTTTGCCCATTCACTCTGAATATTCGGTGGCAACTTCTGTACAATTGGGTTTACACCATGAGCTGTATCCAAGTAGACAAGACCTGGAAGGTGTGGGTCTGCCTTGGCTCTTTCTACTTCAAGAAGAAGGTCGCTTAATTCTTGAAACTTGTGGTTGTCCTTGTTAGACAGTTTTGGGAAGTTTCAAAGTCTCTTGAATAAGGCAAGCTCAATAGCTTCAGAACATCCATAAACTCTCTCTAATCTCTCCCAAACTATGTTAAGACCCATTGCTGGATCATCGCAATGAACAGATTTCAGTCTTTTAACTTGTTCTGATGACTGCGGTCCCAACCATTTGATAAGTAGGTCAAGTTCTCCTATAGGTTCAATCTCCAGGTTCTGGATTATAGTCTTGAATGTAGCTCGCCAACCTCTGTAGTTTTCTGGTTGATCATCAAATTTCGTTAGTCCAGAGTTAAGAAGCTCTCGGCGAATCATATACTTGCCAACTTCTACAATTTCAGACTTTTCTGATTTTATTTCTGCACGTGGAAATGCGTCACCACTGCAGACAGTATGTGGCTTGTGCTGTTCCAGTGGTGATGTAGAGAATGGAGATGCAGATGTGTTTACTCCAGGCGAGGGTTTGATCTGTGTGATGTTTGGAGCATGGGAGCTTGAAAAAGACTGTGTTATGAGATTCATGGGATTTGTTCCAATTGGTTGTGATATTTCTTTGTGATTATATCTTGCTGAGGTCTGACAAGGTGTATAGATTTGTTCTCTTGGACTTGTAGTGTTGGACAGCATAGCAAGATCCTTCAAAGGTACAGTGTTAAGCTGAGATTCATGTTTTAATGGTATGCATTCTGGCTGCTTACTTGCTGAACAGGTAGGTGTAGAGACTTCAGCTGTATGCAGGGGAGTATATCCATTGTTCTGGTTCATAACAAATTGCAAAGTTCGTTTAGCAGGATCGTCAGCAGACTTTAGGCTAGGGTAATTAATTCCTTCTTCCTCTTCCACAGCTTGTTCGAAGACCTTTAACCTTGCTAGAGCTGCTGCTTCTTCTCTTTTCTTTTGCAGAAGTTCTAACTGGGCCTCTGTCTCTGCCTGTACACGTGTTGCTTCTGCCTGTGCTTCTGCCTGTGCTTCTGCCTGCACACGTGTTGCTTCTGCCTGTGCTTCCGCCTGTTTGCGTGCTGCGTCCGCCTGTTTGCGTGCTGCGTCCGCTTTAAGAGTCGATTCTTGTTCAAAGCAATAAGATTGTGCTTTCGCAGCCTCTGCTTCTGCACGGGCTTTGACTAACTGAATGCTTAATGCTGACCTCTGGGAGAGTGACTGCAGCGATTTGCTTGATCTAGTAAATCTGTGAGAGGTTGCTTGCACTGACGGTTTTTTTGAGTGTCTAGAAGAAATAGAGGTACAGGATGTAGTTTCAATCAAATTTGCTATCCTATTCTCTAACTGTAACTTCGCTTCCATAAACGCAACATGTCTCTGTTGATCAGCAGTGGTAAAGTCATTCAACTCTTTTGACGCTTGTTCTGTACTAACTTGTGATAGAAAGGAAGAATATTTTTCAGAGAGTTTCCTGTAATTTTCATATGTCTTCTTAAGTCTTGTAAGTGCATTGTTTAATTGCTCTTCATTACTGCCAGTCTTCTCAATATCAGATATGTGTTGCAGCATTTTTATCCACAATTCAGACAGACTATGGGACATTCTTTCACTTTCTGCTTCATACCTCTCTCTTGCCTTTAGAGAAAGATGTATTGACCGCCTTGGTCTCTCAGGTAGTACAACATGTTTATCTGAATCATCTTGACCGAGCATTAATTCATCTTCCATGTTAATAGAATGCATAGAAATAGACATGCTCTATGGTTGCAGATATGATGCTTATGAATCTTATCACTGGGTGATTTTTTTTTTTTTTTTTTTAAACTTAATAGCGATAGTCCCAAACAGAAGAAATGAACAATTTCTGAAGCACTCTGTACTCACTGTATTCACTGTAGGAAGGCAGACAGGCAATTCTTGTACTTTTTTGCTGAACGTCTATTTACTCTTTGTAGATTTGTGTTTGAGGTGTAGCTAGGTAATCCTTTATCGTATTGCAGATCAGTCCTTTACTGATGAGATGAAAGGAAATCCCATTACCTTCTTGCAGATATCATATTTTTACTGTTCTGTTTCGAATTCCCGCTTTATGTGTGAGGCATACTCCAGAAGACCCAGTCTGTATAGCAGTATAACTCCACACTGATTTAGAAACCTCCACAGGCAGTTTACTCGATGAAATAATGACTCCAAGTATAATCTGTAGTATCTTTACTTGCGTTGAAAGCATACAAAGATGTTTTTTAGAGCATATTCATAGGTAAAAATATGATGCGACTACAAGCACAGCAGGATCTCCTCACTAACTGAACTCAACTGTTGCAGAAACATCTAGACAAGGCTGTTGAGCAGGGAGTTACAGTTGGGAAATGCTAAATAACTAAATCTTGCAGGGGGACTGGAATATACTAATACAAAGAATATAAATAATGTTAAATAACATTAAAGGAGGCTGTTGTGACAGCACAGAAGAAGATATAGAAGAAGAAGATATAGAAGAAGATATAGAAGAAGAAGAAGATATAGAAGATAAAGAAGAAGAAGAAGAAGTAGATACAGTACTGAACAAAATTCTGGACACAACTTCTCTTTCCACCTTTTTTTTTTTTAAAGGAACATCCCCACATAATCACTTGCTGTTGTTACTTGGAAAAAAAGATGTTTCTTGCATCATTCACCCTCAAAACAAGTGTTGGAAGCTATTTAAGGCCAATTCGAATAGTCAGCTCGAATAATGAGCTCGAATACCGACTCGAATAGTGAGCTCGAAGTTCGAGGTCGAATCGAATAGTAAAAATTATTCGACTCGAATATTCGACTGACCTCGAATAATTTACTATTCGAATTCAACCAAACTCGAATTTTAAAAAGGGGTATTTGAGCACCACTGCACAAATGTTCACTTATAGCGGAATTATTGCAGATTTGCTTCTGTTTTAAGAAGGAAAATTACACCAAGCTTTGCTTTTTTTTAGTAAGAGGGATTTTTGGTCTTTTTTATCCCCCTATACATTCTTAGTAGTTTGGGTCACCCTGAGCTGCTTGGTCACTCTGTTGTACTGGTCCAAGCCCTATCTCATGCAACCATAGCAATCTCTGTTATGAACTTATGGCTATCATTTATGAAAGTGCTGTTGGTATGGAGAATCAGTGTGGGAAAACACCACTGATGGTGTTTTTGACTTCTGGCTGCTGATTCATAAAAAAAGTATCCAGGTGCAGTAGCAGTGCGGAGATTCCCCGAATTAGGCAGGTGGTAGGCTTGTGGAGGCACGGAAGCTGCCGAGTTGATACATTTCTCCGTGTTCCGCTCTGCTGCAGCTGCCTGGGAGGTCTCTGCTGTTTTAAGCATTTCCACATGTGGAAATGCTTTATGAATGATAGCCTATGTAGTGATGAGAACCAAAGGTCTGAAATAGGCTGTCACATGTGGGTTTGATATGACTGTGTAAAACTTAAAGCTATGGGCTTGCTTGGCTTACTAAGGGTGAAAAGGAATAATTTGCATATTTAGTAGCGGTGCATTGTGGGTAATCACAAATGTTCACTTATAGTTGAGTAATTGCATATTTCTTTCTGTTTTAGGAAGGCAAATTACACCAAGCTTTGCTTTTTTTAGTAGGAGGTCTTTTGTGTCCCTTTTATCCCCCTATACATTACGAGTAGTTTGGGTCACCCTGAGCTGCTTGGTTACTCTGTTGTACTGGTCCAAGCCCTATCTCATACATCTGTATCAATTCCTGCCATGCAGTGATGAGGAACAAAAGTCTGAAACAGGCTGTCACATGTGGGTTTGATATGACAGTGTAAAATTTAAAGCTATATGCTTGCTATACACCAGCAGCTCTGGATGCTTGCTTGGCGTCCCAAAGGGGCAAAGGAATTATTTGCATATTTAGTAGCAGTGCATTGTGAGTAACCACAAATGTTCACTTATAGCTGAATTATTGCATATTTCCTTCTGTTTTAGGAAAGCAAATTATACTAAGCTTTGCTTTTTTTAGTAGGAGGTCTTTTTGGTCCCTTTCATCCCCCTATACATTACGAGTGGTTTGGGTCACCCTCAGCTGCTTGGTTACTCTGTTGTACTGGTCCAAGCCCTATCTCATACAGCCGTATCAATCCCTGCCAAGTACTCATGAGGACCAAAAGTCTGAAACTGGCTGTCTACATGTGGGTTTGATATGACTGTGTAAAATTTAAAGCTATATGCTTGCTATACACCAGCGGCTCTGGATGCTTGTTTGGCTTACCAAGGGGGGAAAGGGGTAATTTTCATATTTAGTAGCAGTGCATTGTGGATAACTACAAATGTTCACTTATAGCTGAATTATTGCAGATTTCCTTCTGTTTTAAAAAGGCAAATCACACCAATACAGTGTGCGGCATTGCAGGAAGTGACGACAGTGGAACGCACGATGGAACACGGAAGAGGTGAGTCATCCCCGCCCGCTGCCTCTTACTAATAGTGGTGGCTGCTACTGTGCTTAAGCAGGAGGGGGAGTGCACATGGGGGACTAAGGTGAGGGGGTGTTCCTGCTGAGCTTAAGCTGGAGGTAGAGAACACATGGGGGACCCAGTTGAGGGAGGGTCCAACCCCCCTCTCCACCGCTGTGCCCAATACCCCCTTCCTGCCCTCTACCCTCGTATGCGGCGTATGCTACGCCGCGGGTCGGCTAGTTGTATATAAAATCCTGAGCGTCCCACAGAGCTTCCGTACTAGTATCTCCCCACTCTTTCCAAGCTTGGAGCTGGGAGATACTAGTACGGAAACTCTGTGGGACGCTGAGGATTTTATATACAATGTGCATTGTTTCTACCTAAATGTGAGTGTACTGATATGCTTTTAAACTTTTTAAATAAAGCAGTATTACTGCATGATCAGCACATCCATCTGGTGAGCGTATAACAGTTTTACGAGATTGCTGGTGGAGGGCTGCCAGGCTTGAACACTTATACACATGTAAGAGTGCATGAGACAGTTATACCATTGTTCAAAAGTTCCAGATACAAATGGATGCAAGTGGTCAAAGATCTTTCTTATGTGCCTTTTTTGCTGATCTGTAACATAATCAGCCACCTGAGTCGGTGAGAGTACCCTGTGGGAATTGTTTGTGGATTGGTTGTTTATCCTAGGACTGTATATTACCGACCTGGACTACTATTCTATGATTTTATATGTGCCCATACACTAGAACGAATATGGGCAGATTCGACCAAGAGACTGATTAGAGATAAATATGTTTCTAATCAAATCTGCCCATACACCACAGGCGGATTCCCTTCCGATTTCAGCATGAAATCATCTGGAAATCGGCTGAGCCACCGCTGTGCGCCCTGCCGCTGCCCCCAAAATGTATAAATGTATGTAAATTATGTAGTGCATTTATACATTACCTGTCCTGAAGCAGCTTGCTGGGTCCATCCGTCCATCTCGCCGGGTAAGCCGCATACACGCTAGCGGCGCATAGCGCCTGACGTCAGCCGCTATGCGGATTCGTGACGTCAGAGCGCCGCCGGCGTGTATGCGGAACCTGGCGAGATGGACGAAAACTGCGTAAAGGCTGACACCGGACAGGTAATGTATAAATGCATTACACAAATTTATACAATGCGGCGGCAGCGGTGGGGGTTTTGTCGTCTCGTCGCTTGTTTGCAAATCGGCCACCTTATCGCCGCGCACCCGACCAACCAACCTCGGCCCGAAATTTACCAACATGTGCGATCGACTGTGCGTCCAATTTCTGTCCCGAAATTGGTCGCTTTGTCGGTCGGGCATGCACTTGGCAGCACCAATTTTCATCCAATTCAATTATAATAATCGAATTGGATGGTCGATTGGTTGGTTGGTCGCCTAGTGTATGGCCCCCTTATGTGAACTTTTATGTTGAGCGCTACATAGATCTATACATATGGCTTATCATGACTGGCTGCATTTTGAAGAGAGGCTTCATGATTGGCTCAAGTGTGAGCAGAAAGTTTTGCGGGACACTTGCTGCACGTCCTGCCCTAGGAGGTATTGAAACCACTCCACAGGAAGTGAGTAGCTGCCTCTATTCAGTTAAAAAATAGATGATAAATCAAGAAATGATTGCTCATTGCTGTGCAATTCGTTCATGTTGTTTGATCCACTGTAAACCTGCAGGACATTATCTTTACTGCCGGCAGCCAAGAAAAAAAAACAGACATCACCAACTGTCATATAGCAGCGCTATATGAAACTGTGATTATTTATGCATACTGAAGTTGTTTGCCATTGCCAGTCATTATCTGGACACAGAACGCATTATCATTTTTGCATGATGTTTGACTTTTTTTACCTTAGGTGGAATTCTATTGGACATTTAGTCATATTAATTTTTACTACAATGGACCATTTTGATTTTTTACTGGAATCCCTTTTCAAGCATTTTTTACACGCTCACTGCAGTGAGTCTAAATGAGTGCTGTGTGTGTGTGCTGAGAGATGTGTTTTTAGGGGAAGGTGCAACAATTAGCCTAAGATCAATGGTTCTATTTGTATATTTATGCACATTTATGATTATTTGAATAAAAGTATTGCAACTTTTATAGCGCTGTGGACATTGTAGTATATTTTAAATATTATATCTACTTTAAAGGAACTTGGATGCTATTCTTATGGAGGAAAAATCTCCGCTAAAATGACTAGTGATAAAGTGGTGACACTTTAACACAGTTAGTGAAAATTTTAAAGTTGTGGCTTTTACTTACTCTGGATTAAAGGCTAAAGAGCCTTATTGAGCCATTTTTTTTACCTACAGTGATTTGCAAAAGTATTCGGCCCCCTTGACGTTTTCCACATTTTGTCATATTACTGCCACAAACATGAATCAATTTTATTGGAATTTCACGTGATAGACCAATACAAAGTGGTGTACATGTGAGAAGTGGATCGAAAATCATACATGATTCCACAATTTTTTTCCAAATAACTGCAAAGTGGGGTGGGTGTAATTATTCAGTTCCCTTTGGTCTGAGTGCAGTGCAGTCAGTTGCCCATAAACATTGCCTGATGAGTGCTAATGACTAAATAGAGTGCACCTGTGGGTAATCTAATGTCAGTACAAATTCAGCTGCTCTGTGACGACCTCAGAGGTTGTCTAAGAGAATATTGGTAGCAACAACACCATGAAGTCCAAAGAACACACCAGACAGGTCAGGGATAAAGTTATTGAGAAATGTAAAGCAGGCTTAGGCTACAAAAAGATTTCCAAAGCCTTGAACATCCTACGGAGCACTGTTCAAGCAATCATTCAGAAATGGAAGGAGTATGGCACAACTGTAAACCTACCAAGACAAGGCCGTCCACCTAAACTCACAGGACGAACAAGGAGAACACTGATCAGAAATGCAGTCAAAAGGCCCATGGTGACTCTGGACGAGCTGCAGAGATCTTCAGCTCAGGTGGGGAATCTGTCCATAGCACAACTATTAGAGTGGCAAGAAGAAAGCCATTGTTAACAGAAAAGCATAAAAAGTCCCGTTTGCAGTTTGCCACAAGCCATGTGGGGGACACAGCAAACATGTGGAAGAAGGTGCTCTGGTCAAATGAGACCAAAATGGACACCATCCCCACTGTCAAATATGGTGGTGGCAGCATCATGCTCTGGGGTGCTTCTCCTCAGCAGGGACAGGGAAGCTGGTCAGAGTTTATGGGAAGACGGATGGAGCCAAATACAGGGCAATCTTGGAAGACAACCTCTTGGAGTCTGCAAAAGACTTGAGACTGGGGCTGAGGTTCAGCAGGACAACGACCCTAAACCTAAAGCCAGGGCAACAATGGAATGGTTTAAAACAAAACATAGCCATGTGTTAGAATGGCCCAGTCAAAGTCCAGATATAAATCCAATCGAGAATCTGTGGCAAGATCTGAAAACTGCTGTTCACAAATGCTGTCCATCAAATCTGACTTAGCTGCAGCTGTTTTGCAAAGAAGAATGGTCAAGGATTTCAGTCTCTAGATGTGCAAAGCTGGTAGAGACATACCCTCAAATCAGGAAGGGCCACGAGGACCATAGTGTATCGGCCCACTTTAAGAAGGTTCATGCCCACAATCCGGAGCATATGAGATTCTGT
Organism: Hyperolius riggenbachi; assembly: GCF_040937935.1. Taxonomy (NCBI): domain Eukaryota; kingdom Metazoa; phylum Chordata; class Amphibia; order Anura; family Hyperoliidae; genus Hyperolius; species Hyperolius riggenbachi. Next base: position 376,186,554 of record NC_090647.1, on the reverse strand, counting down.
GCGATAGAAAAATTGATACCCCAATGGAGGGGGTGTAATAGAGTGAGGGAGTTGTCTAAGCTGGAGACACGGTGGATTCATAAATTGGGGAGCTTAGCCCCCTCGGGGGGTTGAACATTGAAATTGACATAAACTGTTTTATTAACAATGATTAGCTATGAGGGGAGGTTCAGAGGTGGTGGAGTTCTGCATATTGCATGGCTAATGTATGGTTAATCTGACAGGGTGAGAGTGGGAAAATCTAAATTATTCTCCTATATGGAGTTATAAAGGTATATGGGAAAACTTTTTACAGTGTTTGTGATGTTAACAATGATATTGCTTCCTCCTGGGTGTGTGAGAGGGACTTTGGTTCTGGGGTGAGGATGAGAGGTGGTGTATATGGGGGCTGGGGTGGGGGGGGGGGTTGGGGCCCATGAGGACTAGGTTGGGTAATGATTATTTAGGACACATGATGTGATGTATCAATTTTTTAGTCAACTTTGAATAATTCTTGCACCTTGCATATAGATGACTTTTTGGGCTGCTCGTTTCTCCTGTGGTGAGAGACTGGCCGGGTGCCTGTGCAACTGGCTGGAGGGAGGGTTGTATTTGTAACAGAGGGGGTCAATCGGCTGGGAAGGAGATACGTGGTAATAGGTTTCCCGAGTGACACATATTGTTGCCATTAGGGTACTGGTATGTGTTTGGTGGCCGGGATCATGAGTACTGATTTTTTAGTATACGTTTTGTATATGTATAAGATTTATATTATTGTACCCTATTATCTTTTATATATTTATTTTTTATATATTTTTTATGTACTGCATATATGTGCTAATGAACTGTGTAGATTCACGTCTGGGAAGTAGCATGTTATGATACGAGGAGCGGAAAATGTTAAGACGCTGCTGCAGATCTTTCCACCTTCCTCTGGCGGACCAATAGCTATACACCCTAGTGGGTTGCCGAGGTGAGGAGGGAGGTAACCTGGGCGGGCGCTCGCACACAAATGAGGCAGCTTAATGTGCATTCCCTAGCCCCTGATGAGTCACGCCCCCGCAAGTGCCGAAATGCGTAGGGCGGCGCCTGGGATACGCACGCTGCCTAGTAGATTGATACACTGGATGGAGGGACGGCTGGAGAAGCGTTGAAAAAGCTGCAGCTGCCGGCCATGTGAGATACGCTTGTTTTATATGTTTATCTGGTACGCATAACCTTTTTAGCAGGGCTAGTAAGCCATATTAAATTGAGATATTTTTACACTATAAGGAGCGGTGTTTTATGCTTACTTTTAGTGTCTACATCAGAGGTATTGTGATACGCTTGATGAAAGAACCCATTTGGTGAGCAGGGGACTGACGGGGGAGTGTGTGAGCCCCCCTTCCTGCATGTGGTGGAGTTTTCATCCCGGCACAGTGTGTGTTTGAGCACAGGGTGTACTGTAGCTTGAAAGTTACCCGCTATGTTTGCTCATTGGAGTCTTTATATTGCCAGAAGCGCGGCTGTGAAAAGAGACTATTTGCAAAAGAGAGGATGTATCTGACCTTCAGACAGCAAGCAGCAAATTGGACAATTAGTTATCACAATTAAGGTGGTGAGCGCCGTATCGTTGTTTGACATGTATGATTTTTGTTCCACTTCTCACGTGTACACCACTTTGTATTGGTCTTTCACGTGGAATTCCAACAAAATTGATTCACGTTTATGGCAGTAATATGACAAAATGTGGAAAACTTCAAGGGGGCCGAATACTTTTGCAAACCACTGTAGATATAGTAGACAACCATGTTAACTCAGTGCTGTACAATTTGCGAAATTATTTTTTGGCTTAAAAACACTAAGGCTGGTTTCACAGTGGGACGTTAAAGCCCCACGTTACAGCAACCAGTAACGCAGCCTAACTCGCAGCACTGTAAAATCAATGTGCTGTTCACAGTGCACACGTTGAGTTGCATAGTAACGCAGCACGTTTAAACAAAGTGCTGCATGCTGTACGTTATACTGGGCTAAGCCACGTTAGACTGTTTTCACATGCTCAGTAATGTTGGAGGAGGAGGTCTCCCCTCCTCCTCTGCGGCCAGCCACATGGATAATTAATATTCACTGCACTGTAGTGATGTCGCAAACCTCCGATTTTCGATTCGCGAACCCCGTTCGCGAACCTCCGCGGAAAGTTTGATTTACGAAAAAGTTCGAGAACTGCAATAGACTTCAATGAGGAGGCGAACTTCAAAATTTAGAAAAATTCTACTGGCTGGAAAAATGATATAAAACATATTTCAAGAGATCTAATACCTGGAGGACCACCCTCCACCTCCTACTGGAGGGAGGAGGGTCTCATCTGCCAGGGAATTATTGTATTTCAAAAGCCAGCTTACATACCGTGGCTGGGAATTGAACCCAGGTCTCAGTGTATGGTAGGTAATTAACATATCCATTATACCACCAACACTACTAGCTGAAACTAGCATAGCATGTACCATTTATGCTCAATCCAAGAGAAAAATTAGACAAGAAATATAAATAACATTTATATCACACTTTTCTCCTGGCGGACTCAAAGAGCCAGAGCTGCAGCCACTAGGGCACACTCTATAGGCAGTAGCAGGAAGACTTTCCTAAGGTCTCCTACTGAATAGATGCTGGCTTACTGAACAGACCAAGATTTGAACTCTGGTCTCCTGTGTCAGAGGCAGAGCCCTTAATCATTACACCATCCAGCCACTGCTTAAGGATTTGTAGCCAGGCATGGCCTTATCTTTTGTGTTCAACAGTTGTCAAGAGAAAAATTAGACAAGACAAATAACATTTATATTGCGCTTTTCTCCTGGCAGACTCAAAGCGCCAGAGGTGCAGCCACTAGGGCACGCTCTATAGGCAGTAGCAGTGTTAGGAAGACTTGCCTAAGGTCTCCTACTGAATAGGTGCTGGCTTACTGAACAGACAGAGCTGAGATTCGAACCCCGGTCTCCTGTGTCAGAGGCAGAGCCCTTAACCATCCCACCATGGTGACTCATGGTGGGACTGTAGTGTTTAATGTTTTAAATTCTTGCCATGAAACCATTAAGTTCACTTTGGAGTTTCATCCTTGTAAATTACATTTTTTGGATGTGGACATTACTTTTGATGGAAAGTGTTTCCAGACTATTTTGTTCAGAAAGTCTACAGATCGTAATAATGCTCTACTAGCTAGTCGTTGTCATCCCCGACCCCTACTTAGGGGCCTCCCAAAAAGCCAGTGACCTACCATATGCAGGCTGACAGGTTAGTGGAGAATTTTGTAGCGAGAGGATATAGGAGAGAGGAAGTAAGGGAGACAGCTAATACAGTGGCCGGATTGGATAGAAAAAATTTGAGACAGAGAACACAGAGAGAGGATTGTGAAAGGGTGGTGCAGTTTATATCGACATACGATAATCATGCCCAACTGGTGAAAAAGACTATACTTAGTAACTGGCCATTGATAGAAGCTGATCCCCTTTTATCTAAGGTGTTTTATTCCCCCCCAAGTTTTGTAGATAGAAGGGGCAAGAGCATTCGGGATAGACTGTTAGGGCTGATCTGAAGACTAATGCAAGACAGGCATTGACATTTTTACCAAAAAAGATGGGCACTTTTCTGTGTCTGAGTTGCCAGAACTGTACCAGCATTGTGAAGGGCGACTATGTCGCCCATCCCAGGAGGGGCACTAGGATTAAATTGAATGGGAGTTTTTCATATCTTACCTCAAATGTGGTTTATTTTTTGAAGTGCCCCTGTGGGATGGGCTACGTAGGCCAGACCTCTAGACCGATTAGAGTGAGGTTGAATGAGCATCGCAGCAACATTAGGCTATATAGGAAATATGTAAATGATCCTGAAAAAAGTTTTGATTCTTCCTTAGGTAGACATTTTTATGAATTCAATCATATGGTTGGCGATTTACGCTGGTGCGTACTGGAGAAAGTCACGGCAGGTGAGGGAATGGACAATGAGACTATCCTCCTTCAAAGGGAAAGCAGATGGATTAGTAAGCTGGATACGTTGGTTCCAAATGGACTAAATGAAGAGTTTAGTTTGAAATGCTTTTTATAACTCCTGATGTTTGAGTACACTGTCCCTTTAAATCTCTCTTATTAAGCTTGTACCCACCCCTAGGGGGTGTGTTGTATGTGAAACTTTGTGATTTAAATATGAGCTGTTCCCAGTTTGTTGTAACACTTCATAAAGGCCGCAGGCCGAAACGTCGTGTGTATTTTTGTGCTATGGTATAAATAAATTTAAGCTATTTTTGCATAAAATCCAGGTGGAGATCCAGTCACTTTTCTTTACCTTGGTTGCAGTAGTCATACCCTTGGGATCCGGTGTGGACTGGTCAACTCCCTGGTGAAAGAAAATGATGGATGCAGTTTGAGCAGAGGGGCAGCTTTTTCTTGTGTCTGTCTGTTCAGTAAGCCAGCACCTATTCAGTAGGTGACCTTAGGCAAGTCTTCCTAACACTGCTACTGCCTATAGAGCGTGCCCTAGTCTGGTGCTTTGGTGCTCTGGTGCTTTGAGTCTGCCAGGAGAAAAGCGCGATATAAATGTTATTTGTCTTGTCTAATTTTTCTTTTGGCTTGAGCATAAATGGTACATGCTAGGCTAGCTTCAGCTAGTAGTGTTGGTGGTATAATGGCTATGTTAGTTACCTACTATACACTGAGACCTGGGTTTAATTCCCAGCCACGGTATGTAAGCTGGCTTTTGAAATACTGTAATTCCATGGCAGATGAGACCCTCCTCCCTCCGGGAGGAGGTAGGAGCCTACAAGAGGTTAATTAAACTCTCTGTAGCAGCTGTCCCTTAACTAATTAATGTAGGCAGACGAGTGAGTCAAATGGCACAAGGACCTTGCCTTGTATGGGGGAGGGGGGCTCCAGCAGTGAGTGCAGTCTGATTGGCAACAATGTGCCTGCTGACTGTGATGTAGAGGGTCAAAGTTTTGCTCAATAGAGCATTATGGGGCGAATCGAACTTCCGGGAAAGTTTGCCTTTGGCAAGCGAACGCGAACCACCGAAGTTCGCCGGCGAACCGTTCGGGACATCTCTAGTGGTGACTCATGGTGGGACTGTAGTGTTATCCGGATCATGAACGAATCGTTCATTTGATCCGGATTTTTTTTTGTGAGTCGCATCATCCGGATCATCACAATGAAAGATTTGGTTCACAGTGGATGTGTGTCTGGAAGAAACAGGAACATACAGAATGTACAGTGCAGGGGAAGTCCTGTCCTGCTAGTCATTTCACACAGTCTTCTTCCCTAGTAAAATGATTCAAATGATTCGGTTCAAAGATCCGGATCTTTTCAATGATCTGATTCAAATGATCCGAATCCTTAAAAAGATCCGGACTTCCTATCACTAACCTGGAGCGGCTTAGTGCAGCTCAATCTGACGTCCAACTTCAATGCGTTGCGTTAGGGTCACATTATGCGACCATAACGTCCCCTAAAACACAACGTCTTGGTGGAAAAGTAGCCTAAATCATTTATATACTTAAAATTTTTCAATTCATTGTTATATTCTGGCTATTCCAGTCTCATATACAACTACAGTTATTATATTTTTCTTACAACATCTACAAAAATGGATAGCATGGGAAATCAGCTTTGGAGTTTTATTCCTACAATATATCAATTTCTGCTGTATTGTATAACATATTAAACAAAACAATTAAAATGCAAATACAATCTAAGTATTAAACATGCTTAATTGCATGAATAATAAATATTAATTAGCAAACACACACAGTCATGCAAGCATTGAACTTCACCAAACACGGTAATGCCAAAATAAATGTAAATGTTAACAGCACAAGCTTGGATCTGAAACTGATTTAAAGCGGTATAAAACCCTGCCATAATATTCAATAAAAACATGTTTTCCTACTTTGTATATGCCATACGGTTAGCATATTTGCTTTTGTTCATAAGTATTATTATTCATTTAGAAAGTAACATTCCTAAAGTACACTAATTTTACTCTGAGAGCTGACTTTGCATTTTATTTATAACTGCTTTATTCATCCTCTAACTTAATCAGAGAGCATCAGAAAGCATTTATGCTTGTCTCGCTGTCTTTGTGAGACCCAGTGGTGTGAGAGAAGGCTTTGTTTACATTCCTGACTTGATACAATTAAACACTAGCTAACATTATGTAAAGTTTCGGAAGCGGCCAGCTCTGCTGGAAGGGAAGCTTCTAAAGCCTGTGTTAACCCTTTGAATGCAGTTTTAGTAAAAAAAAATGCTGGTTGTATATAATATGCTGTAAATAATCTATTTATCCGCTTTAACTGACAAAATCACACACACACAAAAAAATCTAATCATGAGTAGTGCAAAATATTCTTTAGAAGCTTTTAATGCTGTACATTGCTATATATAATAGGCCATCACTTGCAATCAAACAGTACAGTGACTATTGAACATTTTCTAAATTTAACTCACAGCTCAGTAATGTTAAGGTAAGAAATGTCCCATTGGCTTCCTTCAGCTCATTATTTCCTGGGTTTGTAAAAGCCGTAGGGCAATATATTCTTATTGATAGCATCCACAGATATGGCTAATGATGCCTAGCAAAGGAAGAGTTACTTTAATATCAGGCTTTGAGCTATATCACTGCATTATGATGGGACAGTTTTAGTAATATTTTCTTCTGTAACAAGCCAACTGCATATCATTTGTAGAGCTATATGTGCATGCTAAAATTGAGAAGGCTAGGCATGTTTCCAAATTATATATTGTTTAACTAATGTATTTCTATAAGACTAGACAGTTAAAATATTAATGAACCATCTTTCTGTGTTTAGAGTGTGTTTAGGAATGTAGGTGAGCAAAGGTGAATAGGAACAGGAAGTGGGAACTAACACATCAAGAGTACTAGCCACTGAACTATTAGGTGCAGTTGATATTTTATCAGGCCATTCGTGACCGGTGGCTAGTGACATTGATTGATTGTTAACCATTGGATCCCTTTCGTGAGTAAATGGAAATGTATTAATTTATTGGGTTAACTTTCTACTCAACACTAGTAGTGACTGATGCTGCGTAAAATGTTCTCCTAATACGGTAATTAGCTTCAGTTGGAAGGAGAGAGAAAGAGCTCTAAAGGCCCTTTTGCCATTTACTCCTGAGTTTTCTCCCAGGGGATATGTTCACACCTTGTTGTAAAATTACTTTTAAATCACCAGCAAGCAAAAAAATACTGAAAATAATTCTGGTAGTACTTTCCCACCAACTTTTGGGAACTTTTTCAATTGTAAAATGCTGAAAAGTTACTTAAAAGAGAAGATGAAAATTATTTCCTATGAGAATAACTCAGGAGAAAAAGTGAATTGCATATGGGTCAAAGGGCTAAGTTTTCTCCTTTCCCATCTTATCAATAAAATGCATTTTAAACCACGAGCAACCAAGAAAATACTGAGAATAATTTTGACAGTATTATTTTACCTACTTTTTGGTACTTTTTCAATTGCACAGTGCTGAAAAGTAATTTAAACAGAAGATGAAAAATTATCTCCTAGGAGAAAATGTAGGAGATAAAGTGAATTGCATCCAGCCCAAAGTCTCTTAGAATCTGTGATTCGTTAATCTAGCATAATTTTTTGCTTAGTTATCACCGGTGTTGAATAGGCAGTTTGAATTGAGAGGGTCCAGTGCAGTTTCTAGGCTAAAATGCACCCAGGGCGAAGGTGTAAAAATTGCGCCCCCCCCCCGGAGCAAGGTATGGGTGCCCGCAGTATAGGTTTGCCAGGTCTAGTTGCACTTAGTATAGGTCCCCCCAGTATAGGTAGCCAGCTATAGGTCCCCCCAGTATAGGTAGCCAGGCATAGGTGAGCCAGTATATTTGCCCCCGCTATAGGTTAGCCAGGTAGGTGCCTCCAGTATAGGTAGCCAGTATAGTTGCCCCAGTATAGGTTAGATAGGCAGGCGCCCTCGGTATAAGTTAGATAGGTAGGTGCCCCAGTACAGGTTAGCTAGGTGGGTGCCTCTAATATAGGTTGCCAGAATAGTTGCCCCCAGCATAGGTTAGATAGGTAGGTGCCCCCAGTATAGGTTATTTAGGTAGGTGTCTCCAATATAGGTAGCCAGTATAGTTGCCATCTGTATAGGCTAGCTAGGTAGGTAGGTGCCCCCAATACAGGTTAGATAAGTGCCCCCAGTATAGGTTAGATAGGTAGCTGCCCCCCAGTATAGGTTAGATAGGTAGGTGCCCCTCAGTATAGGTTAGATAGGTAGGTGCCCCCCAGTATAGGTTAGATTAGGTAGCTCCCCCCAGTATATGCTAGATTAGACAGGTGCCCCCCAGTATAGGTTAGATAGGTAGCTGCCCCCAGTATAGGTTAGATTAGGTAGCTGCCCCCCAGTATCGGTTAGATTAGGTAGGTAGCTGCCCCCCAGTGTAGGTTAGATAGGTAGCTGCCCCCCAGTGTAGGTTAGATAGGTAGCTGCCCCCCAGTGTAGGTTAGATAGGTAGGTGCCCCCCAGTATAGGTTAGATTAGGTAGCTCCCCCCCAGTATAGGCTAGATTAGACAGGTGCCCCCCAGTATAGGTTAGATAGGTAGCTGCCCCCCAGTATATGTTAGATAGGTAGTTGCCCCCCAGTATAGGTTAGATAGGTAGGTGCCCCTCAGTATAGGTTAGATAGGTAGGTGCCCCTCAGTATAGGTTAGATTAGGTAGCTCCCCCCCCAGTATAGGCTAGATTAGACAGGTGCCCCCCAGTATAGGTTAGATAGGTAGCTGCCCCCCAGTATAGGTTAGATTAGGTAGCTGCCCCCCAGTATAGGTTAGATTAGGTAGGTAGCTGCCCCCCAGTATAGGTTAGATTAGGTAGGTGCCCTCCAGTATAGGTTAGATAGGTAGCTGCCCCACAGTGTTGGTTAGATAGGTAGCTGCCCCCCAGTGTAGGTTAGATTAGGTAGGTGCCCCCAGAGTAAGTTAGATTAGGCAGCTGCCCCCCAGTATAGGTTAGATTAGGTAGGTGCCCCCCCCAGTATAGGTTAGATAGGTTGCTGCCCCCCAGTGTAGGTTAGATTAGGTAGGTGCCCCCCAGTATAGGTTAGATAGGTAGCTGCCCCACAGTGTTGGTTAGATAGGTAGCTGCCCCCCAGTGTAGGTTAGATTAGGTAGGTGCCCCCCAGTATAGGTTAGATAGGTAGCTGCCCCACAGTGTTGGTTAGATAGGTAGCTGCCCCCCAGTGTAGGTTAGATTAGGTAGGTGCCCCCCAGAGTAGGTTAGATTAGGTAGCTGCCCCCCAGTATAGGTTAGATTAGGTAGCTGCCCCCCAGTATAGGTTAGATTAGGTAGCTGCCCCCCAGCGTAGGTTAGATTAGGTAGGTGCCCCCCAGCGTAGGTTAGATAGGTAGCTGTCCCCCATAATGGAAGGGGGAGCCGAAGCCGCGGGGAGGGCAGTCCGACCTCTCCCTCCCTCTCCTGGGCCGCCCTCCGTGCTCCCCCCTCAGACGCATACTCAGGCAGGAAGGGCCGCTGTTTACAACTCACCTCCCTGGCTCCAAGCGCTGCTCGTCTCTCGCCGCCGGTCTTTTCCTCTCTGCCTACGCGCTGATACACACGCTGCTTCCGGCAGCGTGTGTATCAGCGTGTATACAGAGAGGAGACCTGCGGCGAGTGCGGTATTGATGTGAGTGATAGCATATTTTTTCCTAATGACTGTTTCTTTAAGTCATTATTGGCGTTCTTTCTTAAGAGGTGTTTTGATTAAGCCTTTTTTCCAGGCATACAGCTAGCTCCTATGTCTGTGTCCATTTTTCCTTTGTCAGACATTTTCTACCTTAGTAATTAAGGGTGGCTAATTAATTAGATACTGGACTTTAAAAAAAAATATATGCGCTTTTGCTGGTGTTATCTGCAGAGGACATGTTTTGCCACCTTTTACTATGGGGTCAGATTAGGTAGTGGTTTATATTAATGCGCTTCAGCATGGCTAGACGAGCTGAGCGCTTCCTAGTTCCCCGTTCCTGTGCATTGATTGGCTCAGGGCGGGCGGAAGCTCCCGGCTTAGCATTTCCGGTTTGCGCTCCAGCGTGGTTACGTTCACACGCTGGGCGCGCTCGGCCGGACTAGACATAGTCTCCTGTAGTGGGGCATGTGAGGCACTTCCGGCCGCGTACGTTAAAAAGGGGCGCTGGGAAAAAAGGGCGCCGGGTTTTTAACGATAAGCATGGATAACGTTTAAAAATGTATTGTACTGTATTTCGTTTAAAATTAATGTTTTTTAAAGTTATAAATCATTAAATAATGTGCATTAAATCGGCAATTGTAAAAACGTTAATCTTTCGTTTAAATACTGAAACGTATAATAACGTTTAAAAAAAAAATTACTAAGTAACCCTCCCTGTACCTACCCCTAACCCCTAGACCCCCCTGTTGATGCCTAAACCTAAGACCCCCCCTGTTGGTGCCTAAGTAACCCTCCCTGTACCTACCCCTAACCCCTAGACCCCCCTGTTAGTGCCTAAACCTAAGACCCCCCTGTTGGTGCCTAAACCTAAGACCCCCCTGTTAGTGCCTAAACCTAAGACCCCCCTGTTGGTGCCTAAACCTAAGACCCCCCCTGTTGGTGCCTAAACCTAAGACCCCCTGTTGGTGCCTAAACCTAAGACCCCCCTGTTGGTGCCTAAACCTAAGACCCCCCTTTTGGTGCCTAAACCTAAGACCCCCTGTTGGTGCCTAAACCTAAGACCCCCCTGTTGATGCCTAAACCTAAGACCCCCCTGTTGGTGCCTAAACCTAAGACCCCCTGTTGGTGCCTAAACCTAAGACCCCCCTGTTGGTGCCTAAACCTAAGACCCCCCTTTTGGTGCCTAAACCTAAGACCCCCTGTTGGTGCCTAAACCTAAGACCCCCCTGTTGATGCCTAAACCTAAGACCCCCCTGTTGGTGCCTAAACCTAAGACCCCCCTGTTAGTTTTTTCGTTTAAAAATAATGTAAAAAAAAAAAAAAAAAAAAATGTACTGTTTTTCGTTTAAAAATAATGTTTAAAAAAAAATATTGTACTGTTTTTCATTTAAAAATAAAATTTAAAAATGTATAAATCATTAAATAATGTGTAATCATGAGAAACAGAAATAAAACATTAAGTCTCCGGGCGCCGCTTTTAAAACGTTATTTTTCTCCGGCGCCCTTTTTTCCTATCGGGCGCCCATTAAACGATATTTATTATAGGAGTGAATGGCGGCGCCCGATTTGTCCACTAGCCTCAGGCGCCCGAATTTACTGTTCCCCTTCCGGCCATGCGCCGTGGTATCATTGGGACGCTGACCAGCTGTATTTAAACAGTTTGGTCGCCATGATGAGGCACACTCCTGGATTTAGCCGCTTGGTAATCTCTATACCAGCCATCAGGATGGTAAGTGCCTTTGTGTGTGTTCGCATATTAACAACTCTGGGTCTCATTATTTTGATTTGGACTTGGATTGGTCTGTTCCTTGACATTTAGAGGTATTTATTTTGGCATTTATATCCCACATTCCCCCAATTTAGAGGTACTTAGAGGTACTTATTTTGGCATTTATATCCCACATTCCCCCAAAATTGCTAATGTGTGTTGTTTGTTGGGGGAGGTGACAGGCTCCATTATGGGACTTTAAAGGGGGCCCTTATAGTTTAACAGTACATGTTCTCTGTGATACACCTTGCGTTTATGTAAACTGTATTTATATGCCACATTGAATGTCAGGCTTTAATGTTGCTTTGGACACAGCTCATAGTGTGTAATGCTGTTGCTCTCAATATTAGCTGTATCTCACGTCTCTGCACCTTGCAAGCGCATATCATCTTATTGTGTTGACTTTTCCTTTGCCAGGTGTGATTTTTGTCTGCTTGGTCAGACATAATCTCTGTTCCTTGTCCTTGCCATGTGTTGCCAACAGGCTTTTTTAGGTTGGTCTCTTTTTTGGGTCCATCTAAAAATGGCGCAGGGAGAAAAATCGTTCTGCCGATAAATGTATCATAAAACGCTATTTACCGAAAATACATTAAAACGGTAAATAGCGTTTTATGCTACATTTATTTCAGCACGGTACGCCATTAAAGCAAGCAGGGGGCTGCGGGTCGCTAGTATAGGCAGCGGGGGTTGGGGGAGAGAGGCAGCGGACACTGAAGGGCATAGGCAGCGGACGAAGATGTGTTCAATATGCATACATTACCTTGTCCCGGGCCGCCGATCGCTCCTTCCCTCCGCTCCTTCACTTCCTAGTTTGTTTGCTGTAGTCCTGCAGCCGGCCAATCACCATGCGGAGAATGAAACCGCATGGTGATTGGCCGGCTGCAGGACTACAGTAAACGAATGGAGGAAGTGAAGGAGCGGAGGGAAGGAGCGATCGGCGGCCCGGGACAAGGTAATGTATGCATATTGAACACATCTTCGTCCGCTGCCTATGCCCTTCAGTGTCCGCTGCCTCTCTCTTCCCCCCGATCCCTCTGTCCTCAGAAATTTTGAAGCTTTATAACGCTATTTAGCGTTATAAGTGTAAGGCACACTGCCTGCGCCATTTTTTAACACTTATAACGCTAAATAGCGTTATATAATGCAAGTCTATGGGGCGCCCTTCTTATTCATCTGGCGCTGTGCGCCATTTTTAACTGTCCCGCTCTTTTTTATATACCATCTTTAGGAGATATTAGTCTTACTTTTGCCACATTTGTAGGTGCCTGTTCTTTTGCCAATGCAGCACATTGGGACCAGTATTTACAGGCCCTGTGTGGCTGCTGCATAGGCTCCTTCTTTGGCTATGGCTATTCTATTTCCTCTATGGCTATCTCATACTTTCCCTATACAAGATCACTGTGTCAATGCTCATTTGGTTCTCGTTGTAATTGTCATTATTTACTCTAGACTATGTCTTCTATATATCTTTGGACTTTTTTCCTCTATATTTCTAGACGCAGTGTGGAGGCCCGAATTTTGGGCCTTATGGAACACACCTGGTCTATATTTTTCTCTTTTTTTGAAATTCTCTCTGGGGTGTGGTTCTCTATCTATTAATACATTATATTAATGTGCTAATCAGAATCTTGTTTTGATTCTTTTGTAGAAAGTGCTTATACAGTGGCCTGATGAAGGGCATCTATTGCCCGAAACGAGCGTGTTGTTGCCCATTGATATTCTGCTGAATGCTTTAAGCCTTTACTATTTTTGATATTCCTGTGATATTATATATACAGATGAGGAACACCCTATGGAGATTTTGTTCTCTTTTAACAAAAAGAACTTTGTATTTGTGTCAATTAAGATTTTTTGATATTTTTTGTACCGGAAGATTTGCAAGACTCTATGTTTTCATACAGTAAATAGTCCTTTCTACAAATAAAGTGAGTTGTTTGAAGTGAAGTGGATCACATCAAAAAGGACCCGATGGTTTTTTAGTCTTTTTCCTTTGTAGATAAAAAAGACTTTCCCTACTACTATATCACTTGCACCTTCCTGCCCCAGCCACCTGCTCAGCCTTGACTGGCACCATCTGAACAAGGCATGGGCAGAGTTCAGCCCGTCTCCCAGCACACTGTCACCTTATCTAGAGAGGTGCTCCTGCACTGGGAACCCTCAGCCCACAACATAAAAGGATCTCCCCTGAGGGAGGAAGTTAATGCCCACATTAAGCAGCTAACTTCACACTGCGCCACGAACAAAGCAGCCACAGGGGGAGGAGGGCAGGTGCCCGAGTGAGAGTCAAGAAGAAGGGCCTACGCTCTCCAATCCCTGCTATCCTCCTGGCGAATGTGCGCTCTCTCCCGAACAAGGTAGATGAACTGCTCCTCCTACTCAGCAGCAAGCCCTCGATCAGCGGGAACACCCCGGTTCTCTGCTTTACAGAAACCTGGCTGAATGACAGTATCCCTGACAACTCCCTTCAGGTGCCAGGTCACGACATCTTTCGAGCAGATCGGGATCAGGCCCTCTCTGGGAAAAAACGTGGAGGAGGCATATGCTTTTACATAAACACTGCCTGGTGCACCAACAATACTGTCCTCAGCAAGACAAGACAAGACAAATAACATTTATATTGCGCTTTTCTCCTTGCGGACTCAAAGCGCCAGAGCAGAGCAGCAGCCACTAGGGCGCGCTCTATTGGCAGTAGCAGTGTAAGGGAGACTTGCCAAAGGTCTCCTACTGAATTAGTGCTGGCTTACTGAACAGGCAGAGCCGAGATTCGAACCCTGGTCTCCTGTGTCAGAGGCAGAGCCCTTAACCATTACACCATCAGCCAACTGCTCCCCTGACGTCGAACTACTAGCGATCAACTGCAGGCCTCAGTACTCACCCAGGGAGTTCTCCTCCCTTGTCCTCATCGGAGTCTACATCCCTCCTGACGCAAACACCAAGAATGCCCTGCAAACTCTCACAGATAGCATCGCGTGGTGTGAAACGGCTCTCCCTGAAGCCCTCCTTATCATCCTGGGAGATTTCAACAGCGCTAACCTTCGCCAGGAACTGCCTCGGTACAAGCAACATATCACCTGCCCCACCAGGAATCAAAACAAACTGGGCCACTGCTATACACCCCAAAAGAACGCATACAAGGCCATCCAGGTAGCTGCTCTGGGTAACTCCGACCACTGCATAATTCACCTGATTCCCACCTACAGGAGAATCCTTGAAACCACCAAGCCTGTCGTCAAAACTGTTGAAAAGTGGACAGACGATGCGAAGCTGACACTGCAAGCATGCTTGGATTGCACAGACTGGTCGGCCCTAGAGGCACCCTCCTTGGAAGAATGGACAGAGAACGTAACCTCCTATATCCGCTTCTGTGAGGAGTCGTGCGTCCCTACTAAGACCTTTAAGATCTTCCCCAACAATAAGCCCTGGTTCACTAGCAAGCTGCATCGGTTCCGAAAGCTTAAGGAGGAGGCACACAAGTCCAGCACTCATGCTGAGTTCAGGGAGGCCAGAAACACCCTGAACCGTGAATTAAGAGCAGCAAAGAGAGCCTACTCCGACAAGCTGAGCCTCTGTTTTCAATCCAACAACTCACGGGAGGCTTGGAAAGGCCTCAGGGCAGTTACTAACTTCAAACCTGCCCACCACCAGGCGGCCCCCAGTATCCAACTGGCGGAGGAACTAAACAAGTTGTATTGTAGATTCGATCTCCCCTCCACACCGATGGATATCCCCCCCTTTCCATCCCTCCCAAAGGGGCACGGTGCGCCGATGGTAATCCAGGAGGGGGATGTACTGCGCCAACTTCATAAACTCAACAACAGGAAAGCTGCTGGCCCAGATGGCGTATCATCGAGCTGCCTTAAAACCTGTGCAGTACAGCTAGCTCCCATCCTCACCTCAATTTACAATAGGTCCTTAATGGAATGCAGGGTCCCTCCCTGCCTCAAAAAGTCTACAATTATTCCAGTCCCCAAGAAACCGGGAAACGCTGATCACAACAACTTCAGACCTGTAGCCCTTACTCCCATCATCATGAAGGTCTTTGAGCAACTGGTTCTTGCATTCCTTAAGAGCTCCACCAATGCCCTCCTTGATCCCCATCAATTTGCATATAGAGCAAATAGGTCAGTTGAGGATGCCATCAATATCAGCCTGGCATACATCACGGAGCACCTTGACAACCCTGACTCCTATGCCAGGCTCTTGTTCTTGGACTTTAGCTCGGCATTCAACACCATTCGGCCAGACATTCTGCTCGGCAACCTCACGCAACTTGGGATCGACCCATCCCTTTGCAGGTGGGTGGGGGACTTCCTCTCAAACAGAACACAACGGGTCAAGCTCGATGACTGCTCCTCAACCGTGAGAACCACCAACATAGGGGCACCACAGGGGTGTGTACTGTCCCCACTCTTGTTCTCCCTCTACACCAACAACTGCATCTCAAACGCTGACTTTGTTAAGGTCATCAAATTTGCGGACGATACAACCATCATCGGCCTCATTAGCAGGAAGGAGGAGCAGACCTACCGCAGCGAGATCGAGAGGATCTGCAACTGGTGTAAAGACAATAATCTCGTCCTCAATACGGCCAAGACTGCTGAGCTGATTGTGGATTACAGCAAACTCCCTCCTGCCCTCCCACCAGTCTGCATTGATGAGACCGAAGTCACCAGGGTACCATGTGTTCGGTTCCTAGGCACCACCATAACCAGGGACCTCAGATGGGGGCAAAATACCACCAAAACCCAGAAGAGTGCCCAGCAAAGACTATTTTTCCTGCGCCAGCTGAAGAAATTTGGCATCCCACGGGAGCTGCTCACCAGTTTTTACTTTGCCACAATTGAGTCCATCCTGTGCTCCTCCATTATTGTCTGGTATGCAGGGGCAACAGCTAGTGACAAGTATAAACTACAAAGAGTAATAAGTGCTGCAGAAAAGATCATCGGCACGCCCCTGCCTCCCTTGATCTCATCCACACCGCCAGAGCGAGGAAAAGAGCCTGCAGGATCGCTCAAGATCCCTCCCACTGAGGCAGTCGCTTCTTTGAGCCACTCCCATTCGGCCGCCTTTTCAGAACAATCCACACCAGAACCACAAGGCGCAGGAACACCTTTTTTCCTAAAGCTGTTCTCCTGCTGAACACTTGCCCAACTGGGCCCCTATAGTTTTGCTCACGGTCCACCCAGCTCCCCAGGCACCCAAAACCAGGACTAATGTACTCTTTCTCAGTGCCTGGCATGTATGCTGTAATATGTATATGTTTTTACTTTTTAATCTCTCCAATGCATGTACATCTGTCTCTTGAATTACTGAATGCTCTGTCTCTTGAAACTATTGAATGACTTAAATGTCTCACGCTCTGCTGCCTTTGCCATGTGTGCCACAACCAATTCCGGGTACGCCTACAGCATACTCGGCGAATAAACTGATTCTTATTCTGATTCTGATTCATACCTGATATCTGTTCAGTCATCTTCTTCACAGCTTGAAAAGTAGTAGTTAAGAAGTAAAACAAAAATACTTAGTTATACTAATAATTCAGTGATAACTAAGAATTTGATTGGCAAAAGGACTGTACAACTGGAAAACACTAGAGAACATAGGTGATACGTCAGACTGAAATGGATTTATATTAAAAAAATGTATTGTGTGCCAAAAGTTTGTAACCTTCACCTGTGTCATATTGAGCTACTGAAATACAATGGTTGCTTAAAGGAATCATCAGGCAAATTTACAAAAATCTGCTTTACTCACCTGGGGCTTTCCCCAGCCCCTTGCAGCTAACTGTCCCACGCTGTCACCTCCGCTCTCCGCCGCTGCCCCGCTGTCGCTGCATGTTGCAGATGATGACCGCAAGGTCGCCCTTACTGCGCCTGTGTCAATCGCCATTGTCAATCACGGCCACGTTGTCCATGGCTTACTGCACATGCACAGTAGTTCTGCACCTTCACATTAAGCCGCGGACAACGTGGCCGTGATTGACAGCGGCGCTTGATGCAGACGCTAGGAGGTACTGTTACCAATGCGACAGATGCCGGGAGAGGAAGGAGATAGAGGCTGCAGGGGATTGCGGAAGGATGGTGAGTTGTAACAAGCTATGCTTGCTCCCCCCACCACTGTGCCTATGCTGAAGGCATCTAGCTATTTAACATATACGCGGGGCACCTACCTATCTAACCTATACTTGGGGCACCTACCTATCTAACTTATACTCAGGGCACTTACATATCTAACCTATACTGGGGCACCTACCAGGGGCGTTGCTAGCCCCAAAGATCAGTGGCACATGCCCCGGATCTATTCTGGGGTGCCCCGGATGTCCCCTAGGCAGAGTCAGCTGTGGTGCCTCAATGGTGGGCATGCTGGGAGCTCTGGTGCATCAATTGGGTTATGCTGGGTGCTGTGGTGCCTCTATGTGGGCATACTGGGTGCTATAGTGCCATGCTGGGCACTGTGATGCTTTTATGGGGGCATGCAGGGAGCTATGCTTTTTCTATGGGGGCATGCTGGGAGTTGTGGTGCCTCAATGGGATGCCCATGGAAGCATGGGAGGAGGTCCACTAGAAGGTCAGGAAACGCTAAGGGAGAACTGCCAGATAACCTGGTGGCAGGCCAGCCCACCCAGCAGAAGTCCAGACCAGCCAGCACAGAAGCCTGGTAACTCTGCCTAGTTATTTTTAAGTGACACTGCCTATTTATGTGATATGCTACATTTCTGTTTTTTTATTAATAGAGAGGGGGCTTCATCCAACATTTTGCTGGGCAGTCCTACTTAGACTGCTGTTAAAGAGGAACATCAGCCTAAACAAACATACTGTCATTAAGTTACATTAGTTATGTTAATTAAAATAGATAGGTAATATAATCTCTTACCCACCCTGTTTTAAAAGAACAGGCAAATTTTTGATTTCATGATGGCAGCCATCTTTTTGGTTGAAAGGAGGTGACAGGGAGCGTGAGACACAGTTCCAACTGTCCTGTGTCGTGAGCACCTCTCCCAGTTGCTAAGCAACGTGAATAACAACATAGGAAATCCCATCATGCTCTGCACAGCATCAGGGGAAAAAAGCCCGGGCTTTTTTTCTTTGGTGGGTGGAGCTTAGGTAAAAAATGCAGCTAAAAATGATTCTTTGGTAAGAAAAACAAAGTTCTGATGCTGTAAAACTGTTAAAGAAACACCAAGCCTTTTCAGTTCTGCTGAGTAGATTTTTAGTCCAGAGGTTCACTCTAAGTTCATGTAAATTTTGGCTCCACCCATGACCACACCCACACTTTGGTGCATGGCCACATCCATTTTTCGTCTAGAGTGCCCAATAGTGCCCCGGATCTCTTAGGATCCTAGCAACGCCCCTGGCACCTAACTAACCTATAATTGGGGCACCTACCTATCTAACCTATACTGGGGGCACCTACCTATCTAACTTATACTGGGGGAATTATACTGACTACCTATATTGGAGTCACTTACGTATCTAACCTATACTGGGTCACCTACCTATCTAACCTATACTGGTGGCAACTATACGGGCTACCCTATACTGGATTCACCTAACTAGCTAACCTATACTGGGGGAAACAACTATGCCTGGCTACCTAAACTGGGGGGGGGGACCTATAGCTGGCTATCTATACTGGGGGCAATTAGACCTGGCTAATCTATACTGTGGGCACCTATACCTGGCACCACGGATGGGGGGGGGGGGTGGATTTTTACACCCTCGCCCTGGGTGCAATTTAGCCTAGAATTTGCCCTGCATATGCACACACTAAAAACTGTATTTCAATAAATCAAGTACATTTTGGACTTGCACCTGCACTGTGAATGTTTACATGGTGTGTTCAATAAAAAAAGGAAACATTTAATTATTTGTATGGTATTAGTTAAAGCAGACTGTGATTGTCTATTGTTGTGATAAAGATCAGATCACATTACCCACATGTAATGTACTACAAGGGGAAGACACTGAAGGGAAATGGCAAGCTTTTAAACTTATACTCAATCAATACTGTAGTATGTATATCCCATATGGAAACAAAATGTCTAGGAATAAAAAAAAGGCCTCAATGGATGAATAGAAAGGTTAAAGATAAAATGAAGAGGAAAAAGAATGCCTATAAGGTCTTAAAACAGGAGGGGACTGAGGCTGCACTAAGCAATTATAAGGAGTGCAATAAAAATTGTAAAAAAGAAATTAGGCAGGCAAAGATTGAAGCTGAAAAACAAATCGCTAAGGATATCAAATCTAACCCAAAAAAGTTTTACAAGTACATTAACTCTAAAAAAAGAAAGGTTGACTGTATAGGACTCCTAAAGGATGAGGATGGGAACTCAATGGTGGATGACCAAGGTAAGGCAGAGTTATTAAATGCTTTCTTTGCTTCTGTCTTCACAAAAGAAACAGCACTGTTGCAAACTACAGAGGCGGAAGAGTCTCAATCTTCTAACTGTAATATTAAATACTTAACGCAGGAAGAAGTGAAGGCAAGACTAAATAAATTAAAAATAGACAAGGCACCTAGCCCGGATGGCATGCATCCTCGGGTCCTAAGGGAATTAAGTTCAGTTATAGATAAACCCCTTTATCTTATCTTTTGTGACTCTCTTGCAACTGACAGAGTCCCAGTGGATTGGCGTACAGCCCACGTTTTCCCATTATTTAAGAAGGGCAAAAAATCTGATCCAGGAAATTATAGACCTGTAAGTTTAACATCAGTTGTATGCAAACTATTTGAGGGGTTACTAAGAGATACTATACATGACTTCATAGTAGAAAATAATCTTATTTCTCAGCATCAACATGGGTTTACTAAAGACAGGTCCTGTTTGACTAACATGCTCAGCTTTTATGAGGTAGTGAATGCTAATATGGATATTGGGAATGCTGTAGATGTGATATACTTGGACTTTGCAAAGGCCTTCGACACTGTTCCCCACAAAAGTCTGGTGCAAAAGTTGAGGATGCAAGGACTGGGGAAGAGTCTGTGTTCATGGATGGGGAACTGGCTAATGGACAGAAAACAAAGAGTTGTGGTCAATGGATCGTACTCAAAATGGGAGACTGTTAGCAGTGGGGTCCCACAGGGGTCTGTTCTGGGTCCAGTGCTCTTCAATTTATTTATTAATGACCTAGTAGATGCAGTAGTGAGCAATGTTGCTATTTTTGCAGATGATACAAAATTGTGCAGAATCATCAACTCTCAGGAAGATAGTGTCATATTGCAACAGGATCTGGATAGGATGGCTATATGGGCACATACATGGCAGATGAAATTCAATGTTGACAAATGTAAGGTCATGCATTTTGGACGTACTAATGGTCTAGCACCATACAAAATAAATGGGATACAGTTGGGGACATCAAACTTGAAGAAGGACTTAGGAGTACTCATTGACAACAAGTTAAATAATCGTACTCAATGCCAAGCAGCTGCAGCTAAAGCTAACAAAATTTTGGGATGCATTAAAAGGGAAATAAAAACTCGAGATGCTAGCATAATATTGCCCCTGTTTAACTCTCTAGTAAGGCCACATCTGGAATATGGAATTCAGTTCTGGGCACCACATTACAAAAAAGATATTGCAGTTTTGGAGCAGGTGCAGAGACGAGCAACAAAATTGATGCGTGGGATGGAAGGTCTCACTTATCGAGAAAGGTTAGATAAACTGGGTTTATTTAGTCTAGAGAAAAGACGCCTTAGAGGGGATCTAATTAACATGGCAATAAAATACCTTGGCGGATGAGCTTTTTGTCCCTAGGCCTTCTCAAAGGACTAGAGGACATGATCTGCGCATGGAGGAAAAACGTTTTAGCCATTTATTTAGGAAAGGGTTCTTTACAGTTAGAGTGATTAAGATGTGGAATGCATTGCCACAGGAAGTCGTTATGGCAAACTCTATACCTGCATTTAAAGGGGGCTTAGATGCTTTCCTTGCGTTGAAAGACATCCATGGCTACAATTGCTAGGTAATGCCTAATGATGTTGATCCAGGGATTTTATCTGATTGCCATCTGGAGTCGGGAAGGAATTTTTCCCTTTAGGGGCTAATTGGACCATGCCTTGTGGGGGTTTTTTCGCCTTCCTCTGGATCAACAGGGATATGTGAGGGAGCAGGCTGGTGTTGTACTTTATACTGGTTGAACTCGATGGACGTATGTCTTTTTTCAACCAAAATAACTATGTAACTATGTAACATTTTATGGCCAATTTGTGCAGAAATCCATATCATTCCAAAGGGTTCACATACTTTTTATTGCTACTGTATATTGGAAAGTTAAGCCCCATCTAAATGATACGATTCTTTGTGCAATTCGATTACGATTCTATTTACGATCCGATTAACTACTTGACGCCCACAGTGCTACCCACCCCTAAAGACCAGGCCATTTTATGCTGCAGCGGGCTGTGCAGGCTTTTCAGCCTCCTGCACAGCCCAGCTTGGGAGCCCAGGGATCGGACTTACCTCCTTTTTTTGTCCCTAATGGGACATGCGCGCTGCCGTTCCCTGGGAAACTGAAGTCCTAGGACTTGGCGCCAATTAGCGTTAGGCGGTCCTGGGGCTGCCGCCGCGGTCACGCCCGTTGGCGTGAGGCGGTCTTTAAAGAGAATCTGTATTGTTAAAATCGCACAAAAGTAAACATACCAGTGCGTTAGGGGACATCTCCTATTACCCTCTGTCACAATTTCGCCGCTCCTCGCCGCATTAAAAGTGGTTAAAAACAGTTTTAAAAAGTTTGTTTATAAACAAACAAAATGGCCACCAAAACAGGAAGTAGGTTGATGTACAGTATGTCCACACATAGAAAATACATTCATACACAAGCAGGCTGTATACACCCTTCCTTTTGAATCTCAAGAGATCATTTGTGTGTTTCTTTCCCCCTGCAGCTATCTTCCACTGAAGTGTCAGGCTGTTTCTTCCTGCAGAGTGCAGACAGCTCTGCCCGTATGTAATTCATCAGTATGTGAAAGCCCAGCCAGCTCAGAGGAGGGTTTATCCAGCTTGTAAAAGATAAGAGAGAAGAGAGAAGCTGCCCTTATCTAAATAATACACAGGCAGTGTGCAGAGAGGGGCCTGGAGGGGGAGATGCATCACAGAACCACAACACTGAAGAACTTGGCAGCCTTCCAGACACAGGCTGACAAGTCTGACAAGAGAGAGATAAGTTGATTTATTACAGAGATGGTGATAGTAGAACGTGCTGCAGTAAGCCAGAACACATTAGAATAGCTTGTGGAACTTGTAGGATGATAAAAAACAGGATGCAATTTTTGTTACGGAGTCTCTTTAAGTAGTTAAATCCGACATGTCCGATCGGGATTCAATTAGATTCAATTAGATTTGCCATTGTTTTGCACTTGCAAATCGAATTGAATCGAATCGAATCCCAATCAGACATGTCGGATTTAATCGGCTCGTAAATAGAATTGTAATCAAATCACACAAAGAATCGTATTGTGTAGATTGGGCTTAAAGAGAATCTGTATTGTTAAAATCGCACAAAAGTAAACATACCAGTGCGTTAGGGGACATCTCCTATTACCCTCTGACACAATTTCGCCGCTCCTCGCCGCATTAAAAGTGGTTAAAAACAGTTTTAAAAAGTTTGTTTATAAACAAACAAAATGGCCACCAAAACAGGAAGTAGGTTGATGTACAGTATGTCCACACATAGAAAATACATCCATACACAAGCAGGCTGTAAACAGCATTCCTTTTGAATCTCAAGAGATCATTTGTGTGTTTCTTTCCCCCTGTTCTCATGCACTGAAGTGACAGGCTGCTTGTTTCTTCCTGCAAACAGCTTTGCCCTTGTCTGTAATTCTTCAGTATGTGAAAGCCCAGCCAGCTCAGAGGACGATTTATCCAGCTTGTAAAAGATGAGAGAAGAGAGAAGCTGCTCTAATCCTAAATAACACACAGGCAGTGTGCAGAGAGGGGCCTGGAGGGGGAGTTCATAGCAGAACCACAACACTGAAGAACTTGGCAGCCTTCCAGACACAGGCTGACAAGTCTGACAAGAGAGAGATAAGTTGATTTATTACAGAGACAGTGATAGTATAAAGTGCTGCAGTAAGCCAGAACACATTAGAATAGCTTTTTGAACTTGTAGGATGATAAAAAACAGGATACAATTTTTGTTACGGAGTCTCTTTAAGATATTCTTGTTTTAAACTAGTTATCCCACAATGAAAATTTTTTACCAGTCCATTCTCAGTATGTACCTTTTAGTGGTTTCTTATGTCTTACATAATTACATTTTTTTAACCACTTCAGTCTATCTGGACGACTATAGTAGTCCAGGTAAATAAGTTGTTAGGATCTAGAGCTATTCTGAAACGCTGTGCATCATGGTGGTGTGATACACATATTTTATGCCTACAATGAAATTTAAAAAAAAGCTAAAATAAAAGAAGATTTTAGACGGGGCGGATCCTGACAACTTACTTGCTATTTACGATCCGATTAACCACTTGACGCCCACAGTGCTACCCACCCCTAAAGACCAGGCCATTTTATGCTGCAGTGGGCTGTGCAGGCTTTTCAGCCTCCTGCACAGCCCAGCTTGGGAGCCCAGGGATCGGACTTACCTCCTTTTTTTGTCCCTAATGGGACATGCGCGCTGCCGTTCCCTGGGAAACTGAAGTCCTAGGACTTGGTGCCAATTAGCGTTAGGCGGTCCTGGGGCTGCCGCCGCGGTCACGCCCATTGGCGTGAGGCGGTTTTTAAAGAGAATCTGTATTGTTAAAATCGCACAAAAGTAAACATACCAGTGCGTTAGGGGACATCTCCTATTACCCTCTGTCACAATTTCGCCGCTCCTCGCCGCATTAAAAATGGTTAAAAACAGTTTTAAAAAGTTTGTTTATAAACAAACAAAATGGCCACCAAAACAGGAAGTAGGTTGATGTACAGTATGTCCACACATAGAAAATACATTCATACACAAGCAGGCTGTATACACCCTTCCTTTTGAATCTCAAGAGATCATTTGTGTGTTTCTTTCCCCCTGCAGCTATCTTCCACTGAAGTGTCAGGCTGTTTCTTCCTGCAGAGTGCAGACAGCTCTGCCCGTATGTAATTCATCAGTATGTGAAAGCCCAGCCAGCTCAGAGGAGGGTTTATCCAGCTTGTAAAAGATAAGAGAGAAGAGAGAAGCTGCCCTAATCTAAATAATACACAGGCAGTGTGCAGAGAGGGGCCTGGAGGGGGAGATGCATCACAGAACCACAACACTGAAGAACTTGGCAGCCTTCCAGACACAGGCTGACAAGTCTGACAAGAGAGAGATAAGTTGATTTATTACAGAGATGGTGATAGTAAAACGTGCTGCAGTAAGCCAGAACACATTAGAATAGCTTTTGGAACTTGTAGGATGATAAAAAACAGGATGCAATTTTTGTTACGGAGTCTCTTTAAGTAGTTAAATCCGACATGTCCGATCGGGATTCAATTAGATTCAATTAGATTTGCCATTGTTTTGCACTTGCAAATCGAATTGAATCGAATCGAATCCCAATCAGACATGTCGGATTTAATCGGCTCGTAAATAGAATTGTAATCAAATCACACAAAGAATCGTATTGTGTAGATTGGGCTTAAGATATTCTTGTTTTAAACTAGTTATCCCACAATGAAAATTTTTTACCAGTCCATTCTCAGTATGTACCTTTTAGTGGTTTCTTATGTCTTACATAATTACATTTTTTTAACCACTTCAGTCTATCTGGACGACTATAGTAGTCCAGGTAAATAAGTTGTTAGGATCTAGAGCTATTCTGAAACGCTGTGCATCATGGTGGTGTGATACACATATTTTATGCCTACAATGAAATTTAAAAAAAAGCTAAAATAAAAGAAGATTTTAGACGGGGCGGATCCTGACAACTTATTTGCTTGGACATCCCTGTGCACCCCAGGGGCGATCACTGCACGTCGACATTATCCATTGGTGCTGATCCACTTTATACATTAATTATAGTAGTCCAGGTAGACACCTCTCAACATCTCAAGTCTAACTGGACGCGTATACACGTAAATCTATAATAATTCTAATAATCATAATTATAATTGTTTAGAAATATTACACCGTTGGATTTTGTTTGTCTCTTTTGTTTTTGAGGTCCTGATCATCATATCTCTTGATGTAATATACTACTTAGACTGGGGTGATTTATTTCAGGGAAGTTTCTAATGGCCACCATGCTCTGAAGTGACATGTTGTGTTTTTTGTATTAAATTGCAGCTGAAAGGCACTCATTGCTGACAGACTGGAGGGTAAACTGCCTGAAAAGTGTACAGTTCCTGTAAGGATCCCTCCTGTAGCGTATTCTGTCCGTTGCAGTGGAGCTGTAAATGGACAGTTCTGGCTTATCTGCTTGCATTCGGTTGTGCATTTGCAATGGGTCTCATTGTCATTTGCAATCGCTCTGCAGTTCTGGGCAGTTCTGGATGCTGTCATCATTCCACCAATTGCTTGTTGCAGCTGAGCTGCGGCCAGATAGCCCTGGATTTCCTGCATGCATGTTGTTACATAATACTGCATGTATTTCTTATGGGGGTCCTTTGCATTCACAGCCAGCTAGCAAATGGTAATCAAGCCAGCTCAGAATTGAGTGATTACCATTGAGCTGTGTGGAGATTTGCATACCTGCATCCACTGGCTGATGCCAGCATAAAAGTCTGCCTCCCATTTCATACCCCGCCCGTCATATTACATGGGCGTAACAATAGGGCCTGCAGCCCCTGCTCCTGCGGGGGCGCTCAGGGCCATTTTGGGGGGCTGGAGGGGACGCCGCATGAGGGGAGAGCCATGGCCACACTCGGCAGGGAGGGGGGCGGCCCCCTCCTCCCTCACCTCGGGCTCTTCCCTCTGTGCTCCCCTCCAGCTTAAATTAGTGTCTGGGCAGCGGAAGGCAGCAGGCAGATACATACCTTCCTTGCGTTCCACCGGGAATGTTCCTCTTTCTAGTGTCTAACGTCACTTCCTGTATAAACATGAAGTAGCGTCAGACACTAGAACGAGGGGTATCCGCGGTGGAACGCAAAGAAGGTATGTATCTGCCCGCTGCCTGCCACTGCCCAGACACTAATTTAAGCTGGAGGGGAGCGCAGAGGGGAGAGCCCGAGGTGAGGGAGGGGGGACCGTCCCCTCTCCCCGCCGAGTGTGGCCATGGCTTTCCCCTCATGCTGCATCACCTCCAACCCCCCAAAATGGCCCTGAGCAGGCCCGGGGAGGGGGGGCATCAGAATCTCTGCAGGAGGGCCCGGTGGCTCCTAGTTACGCCCCTGGTCAATACGCTGATCTACTGGGCACCTTGTTACTCTGTATAGTTCTGTTATTGTAGTTCTATGCGACCTTATTACTTACACTTTAGCTAGTTCTTGATAAATATATATGCAGACTTGCTAATATATATATATCCGTTAGTTGAGCCATTTGTTATTTTTCTTATTATTGTGTATTGCCTAGTTCCATGCTTGATGGACATTCACTGCATCCGCGGTGGATCAGTGAAGTCCATTATCCAGATAGCTTGGATTCTGCCATCACCACGTTGGTGACTGGTAGTATTCCTGCTGCTCTAGTTTCTGGGAACGTAACTATAGGCTGCAGTTACTATTAGTTACGTTCTATCCTGTAGTCTTGCCTGGGTGGATGCTTGCTGGTGACTGTTGTTAGCCTGCTTGCTCTGCTTCTGTGGACGTGACTGTGAGCTGTAGTTGCTACTAGTTACGCTCCAATCTATAGCCCTGTCTTGTACCTGTCTGAATGGTTGCTATCGCTAAGGCAGCACAGTGCGAACTAAGGCAGCGCAACCTCGCACTGCGCTGCCATTGTGTTTTATTTGTAGCGATATCGGAAGCCCAGAGCTGCAGTTGCTCTGGGCAGCCTGTGTAACCTCTTCCATTACCCAGTTCTTAGCCTTGCTGCGCTGGGTGGTCAGAAAGTATGACCTCCCAGCATTACATTTAAGCTGTCCATCTGAAAGAGGCCTAAACCCCAGCTCCAGGCAAACAAAGTAACACCATTAATGTTGATATTGGCTTGATCATGAAAATGACAATGAAGGATTACAGGGAAACTGATCAAATAAAGGATATTTAAAAATGTAAAGGTAAAATTATGCAATCTAATATGGAGTTTTTACTATATTACAATGCTCCTCTAAGGTGTGTTTTACTGCCACTAATCTAAAACTTGTCACTTGCAAGACATTAAAACATCCAGAAGCATTAAGGAGATGACACCTGTGATTTATGCACTGCTGTATAGCCTCCCCATTTTCTCAGGCGGCATAGAATTCCAGGAAGATTAAAGGGACTTCAAATCCATTTCAGTTTGATGGATACACGAAAGAGGTCAAATGTAAAATGAGTTAACCTTACCTTTTATTCTTCACCCTATTCTAAATGTATCAGATTAAGCACACAAAATTAAATAAATTGTTTGCTAATGTGGAGTGTCCTACAAATAGCTATTCTGAGGACATTTTATAGCTACAGCAAGTAAAACTATAACATTTTTAAACAATTAATACACACTTCTGTTACATAGCGAGTAGCCTAAAAAAGTCAAAATATATTTCATATAATTTGCAAAATATCAGTGTTTCTTTAGAGTTATGATGTATAAAAACAAAACAAAACAAATTTCCATACCTAGAACAGTAGAGATGAAAATGTATAGGTAAAGTAACTAATAAAGAATGAATAAACAATTAATACACACTTCTGTTACATAGCGAGTAGCCTAAAAAAGTCAAAATATATTTCATATAATTTGCAAAATATCAGTGTTTCTTTAGAGTTATGATGTATAAAAACAAAACAAAACAAATTTCCATACCTAGAACAGTAGAGATGAAAATGTATAGGTAAAGTAACTAATAATGAATGCACAAGACTATATAGGCTAAAAATATCAGTCAGTGCCAAATAAAGACACTGGTTGTTCTAAAGCAAAACCTTATGAGTGTCCCATCTTCCCAAACCCATGCCACATGGGCATGGTCAGATGTGAAGGCTGTCTCTAGGCACACCAAGACAAAAAAGACTGCTCACATGACATGCATTTTAGAGAAAACTTAAAATGAAGGGATCCCATTGGTCAATGTATAAACCAATGGAAAACCCTGATGGAAAATTTAAGGATGCTTTGCAGAGGCTTCCACAGTATTGCAGTGACAATGAATAGCGGATGTTGGTGGTGTCCACGGTGGGTGGGTGGTGTGGTGTGTGTGTGTGTGTGTGGGGGGGGGGGGGGGGGGCTTTCAGGACATGGTGGTTCTGTGGATGTCCTGGTGTACTGTCGGGAGTGGGTGCTATGCATGGCGGGGAGAGCAGTGGGTGCAAATGTCAATTATGAACCATAGGAACCATAGGGGGATCATAGGGGGGCCCCAGAAGCACATTTAATGATGCTTTTCTGGGGCTTGCTCTATGTCAGTATAACATTGTTGTTGGTGTGGAGTGTGCAAGTGTTGTTTGTGGAGGATTTTCAGTCAAGTCTTGAGAGGATATTGACATGAAATCATTACTGAGGATATTGGTGTGGGATCATTTCCAAGGATATTGGTGAGGGAACATTAATTAAAGGCTCATGGACTTGGCTGCATGCGGGCTGACATCTAACCTGCATGTGACCCACGTGGCGTGGCGTTTTCCTCCTTTGGGACAGATTGAGCTATAGTTAAGACACTTAATTGATGCAACATACATTTTGTCTGGACAGCCAAACCAGTTTCAGTGATGTGGGCAGTGAACTGGTACTGGACTGTGTAGCCCCTGCCCATAACACAGTGCAAATTTAACTCCTTGAGTCACTTATGCAGGACAAAAGGATTCTTGATGCCAGATGCATAACTGCCTGATTGATGATAGATATTTCCAACTTCCAACTTGTTGTGCTTATATGCTATCCTAAGGATCTCTTTCCATGCTTTGGAATTTATGGTGACTGGTGATGTATCCAAGAAGAACAATGGATTATGGCCACTGTGTATTGGGAAGGACTTTGGTACCCTAACTGTGTCCAATATCTGTTCCAACAGTCTGAAAAAGGTTTTCGGCCGAGCTGTGAGCATGGATATTAGGAGATTGACAACATATTGATCTATGCTCATTGCACAGTTTGACTGGACTTTATGGCAAGCTGCCAGCTCTAATGAAAATATATTCACGTTACACCAAGTGTATTGGCTTTTGAATTTTCAGGACAATTGTTCTGGAAAACACCACCACAATATTGCCATGTATATTAAGTCAATTATATTTGTGATGCATCAATGCATATTGCAACAGGATCTGGATAGGATGGCTATATGGGCACATACATGGCAGATGAAATTCAATGTTGAAAAATGTAAAGTCATGCATTTTGGTCCTACCAATGGTCTAGCACCATACAAAATAAATGGGATACAGTTGGGGACATCAAACTTGGAGAAGGACTTAGGAGTACTCAACGACAACAAGTTAAATAATCGTACTCAATGCCAATTCGCAGCAGCTAAAGCTAACAAAATTTTGGGATGCATTAAAAGGGAAATAAAAACTTGAGATGCTAGCATAATATTGCCCCTGTTTAACTCTCTAGCAAGGCCACATCTGGAATATGGAATTCAGTTCTGGGCACCACATTACAAAAAAAGATATTGCAGTTTTAGAGCAGGTGCAGAGACGAGCAACAAAATTGATACGTGGGATGGAGGGTCTCACTTACCAAGAAAGGTTAGATAAACTGGGTTTATTTAGTCTAGAGAAAAGACGCCTTAGAGGGGATCTAATTAACATGTATAAATACATCAGAGGGCAATATAATAGCATCTCGGGGTGCCCTTGTTAAACAGGACCACCAGATGCCACTACGAACTGTCCCATGGTGTATACCCCCACCTCCTCTTGGGCACTGAAGGTGAGGATGAACCCCTGTCCATGGTATGAACCCCTTGTCCCTTCTCTTCCATAGCCCTCCCATCATAGACCATGCGGGCTGGTATAGCTTGGTGTGCAGAGCGCCATGCAGTGGCAAACCTGTGTTATTATTATGCTATGTTTTGTACAGTTTGATGTTTCTGTTATGTATCATGTTTGTGATTCAACCAAGAGACAAATCTCTCTCTAATTGAATCTGATTAGAGAGAGATCTGTTGGCTGCCTATATACCGCAGGCCGATTCCCGATCAATTTCATGCTGAAATTTATCAGGAATCGGCCTTGTGACGCTGCATCTGACTGCCTCGCTGCCCCGACACTATCCCCCTAATGTTAAATGTCCCCCCCAGTGCCCAGTGCAAGTAACACATTACCTGCCTCCAATTCCGCTTGTCCCTCGCTGGCCCTGGGTGCACTCTGTTCTCCAGGATGCTTGTCACGTGGTTGCCTAGTAACATGGCCCTGTGAGTGATGTCTGACGTCACACACTTGCCCTTATTAGGCAACCACATGGGGCCTTGGTGTTTGGAGAGTGGAGTGCACTCGGAGCCAGCAGAGAAAAAGCAGAGGCCACGGACAGGTAATGTATAACTTGCCCTGGGCACCAGGGGGACATTTAACATTAGACCGGACAGCGTCAGGGGTTTCGTCACATTGTTGATCATCCCAAAATTGCACACCCTTAGTGCCGTGCACTTAATCGAGCAAGTTGGCCCTACATCTTGCAGCATGTGCGATCAACTTATGCAACCAATTTCACCTTGAAATTGGTCACATTGTCGGTCGGGAATGCACCAATTTTAATCTGATTTGAGTATAATAATTGAATCGGGTGGTCAATTGGCCGGCTGATTTATGGTCAAAAGCGGTACATTTTTTCAAGAATTTTAGGCCTCCAATTCTTAAGTCATAACTCACCAAAATATGTCAGAATAAAAGCCTGGTAGACATTCTGCATATAAATAAAAGACTAGAACACAAATTTGTTACATTCATGAATAAACAGAAAAAATTGCGAAACTGTACAAATAAGGCAGACAGAGATTAGTCAAAATCCAGGCAGAAGTCGGTGCAGGCGGCAGGCAGAATGTAGTCAAAATCCAGGCAGAGGTCGGTGCAGGCGGCAGGGAGAGAGTAGCCAAAATCCAGCCAGAGGTCGGTGCAGGCGGCAGGGAGAGAGTAGCCAAAATCCAGGCAAAAATCGGTAACAGTAAGGCAGAAGCACTTGGGGACCTCAAAAGCAGTTGGGAATCAAATTACTTTATTGTTAACACCCTGTGCTTTCAAATGAGCTTATCTGCCATCTCTGCCATGGCAGTCATGTGACACAGGGGAGAGATCAAATTAAAACTTGTGATTAGAGACAAATGAGGAGAAATTACACAGGCTAAACTCTCTCTCTCTCTCTCTCTCTCTCTCTCTCTCTCTCTCTCTCTCTCTCTCTATATATATATATATATATATAGGCAGTGTGAAGAAAGAGCTAATGGGAATAGTGCTGGAGGGGAGGTACTTCTCTCTTAGGTCGCTCTATTATGCAGGCCTGTTTGCATAATTATTGCAGCTGCAGCTGACCTGGGAGATGAGTTAAAAGAAGGAAAAATTGGGCGGGCAGCTGTTCACTCTGGGGCTGCTGGTGATAGAGCAGGAGCTTGACAGGTCTGCTCTGTGAATTCAGAGAAACCTAAACAGGCATTTTTGGTCAGTGTGATAGTTTTTCTGTTTGTAGTGCAATAGATAGCGACATTTACTTTGTTTAAGTTAGCAGCCGGACGGCTAGGATTTTATTTTGGTTTTGTTGCCTGACTGTAAATATTGTAAATAGTCTTGCACATGTGCAAATAAAGGTGTTGATGAACTTTAAAAAAACTGTGTCGTGTGTCTGACAGCTCTGCAAGCTCACCCCAGAGAGCAAAACGCAACCCTTACCCCATTCCCGTTACAATATACACACACACATATATACTGTATATATATATATATATATATATATATATACACATATATATCCGTGTTTTCCTTTTAAAATGTTTGGGTCCACTTTAATAATTTACCCGCTCCCGATGACATCATGATGCCCAACGTCGCGCCACATCGCCGCAAAAAGGCTCTCAGCTGTCCTGATTGGCCACTGGGTATCCCCAGAAAAAGCATGATTTTGTGCCGCGGTTTTGGGCCAGCCCGAACTGAACTCCTAGCACACATATCTCAGCCCGAGCTCAGTTCGGGATTACCGCCAGGGGGGGTTTATTGAGATACCACGTTTATGCTACTTCAGATATAGGCATATTGAGTTGTCTATAGCCTAGTTTACTTATTCAAACAATGGCCCTAGATAAGATCAGGACTTGCTAGCAGAGATGGCTAGAACGGTTCGCCGGCGAACGGTTCCCAGCGAGCTTCGGTGGTTCGCGTTCGCGGAGAACTGCAAACTTTTCCGGAAGTTCGATTTGCCTCCATAGTGCATCTTTAGGATCAACTTTGACCCTATACATCACAGTCAGCAGGCACATTGTAGCCAATCAGGCTACACTCCCTCCTGGAGCCCCACCCCCCCCCTTATAAAAGGCAGGCAGCGTCAGGCATTGGACTCACTTGTGTGCCTGCAGTAATTAGAGAAGGGAGAGCTGCTGTGCAGAGACCTATAGGGAAAGATTAGTTAGGCTCTTGTTGGCTTCTTAGCTTGCTCCTTGCTGATTCTTATTGCTAAAAAAGCACCCCTCAACAGCTCTTTTGAGAGCTAATCTTGTTCTTGTGATCTTTTGTGTGTGTGTGTGTGTGTGTGTGTGTGTGTGTGTGTGTGTGTGTGTGTGTCCCACAGACAATTGTGTTGCATAGACAGCCTTGGTAATTCCTACTGTGTGTGCCACTGCCAGGCCCAGCACATTCAGTGACTACCTGTGTGTGTGACAGGTGCACATTGTACCCATCACTGCATATACCTACTTGTTGTTCACTTCAGTGCAACCCCCTACCTACGTGAGCACACGCAGTGTCACTGTGACTGTCCGGTACCTGTCTGTGTGTGACAGCGTCACATTGTAATACCCATCACTGCATATACCTACCTGTTGTGTTCAGTGCACCCACCCACCTACGTGAGCGCATGCAGTGTGATATTTAATACCACCAGTCACTCTACCTGTTCATGGTGCATGTGTGTGACAGGTGCACATTTGTAATACCCATCACTGCATATACCTACCTGTTGTGTTCAGTGCACCCACCTACCTACATGAGTGCACGCAGTGTGATATACCACTCCGTGCATACCTGTTAACTGCACCTGTGTGACTGCATATTGTATTAGTCAAGTCAGTGCATACCTTTAACTTCATCCCCCCAATATGGACAAAACAAAAGGCAGAGGCAGGCCACCTGGCAAGTCTGTTCGAGGTCGCGCTGTTGTGATTTCGTGCGGCCCTCGACCAAAGTAGAGTGTTCAGAAGAAGGCACGTGCCATCAACCCCCAATATTGTCAGGACGTAGTTGACTATTTAACACAGAACACCTCATCTTTCTCACGGAAGCGTGACATATCTTCCTCCTCCTGCTCTGATTTTGGCACCCCACTTAGCACTCAGTTGGCCACCACCACCAAAGTGCCATCACCCCAGGGCTCAGCGGTGTGGACATTTTTTTGTGTGTCTGCCTCAGATGAGAGCAATACCATCTGTACTCTCGGCCACCAAAAATTGAGCCGTGGAAAGACCAAGACCCGCGTAGGGACAACTACTTTACGAAGGCACATGATTACAAAGCAAAAACTGCAATGGGATGATTACCTGAGGAAAAGCAGTACAAAAAACCAAAGCCACACACCTCAGTGTAAGATACCAATTTTTTCTCATAAAAGGCGATACCTAAACTGTACCGTGATGTTGAAAGGCAAGTGGTGACATCTCTGTCACACAGTGTTGGGTCAACTTTTTTCAACCCAACGATGTAACTATGTAAAAACACTATAGTATATTAGTACTTTTTCCTAATTTCCTCAAGGGGTTAAAGGGAACCTGAAGTGAGAGCAATATAGTGACTACCATATTTCTTCCTTTTCAACAATACCAGTTGCCTGCCGGCCCTCAATCACACACCTGAGACAAGCATGCAGCTAATCTAGTCAGATTTCAGTCAGAGTGTCTAATCTGCATGCTGGTTTATGGACTATGGCTAAAAGTATATGTAGCAGGTGATCAGCAGGAAAGCCAGGAAATACACATTATTTGCATTATTGAAAAGGAAATAAGTCATATGTCAGCCTCCATTTTCCTCTGACTTCAGCTATGCTTTACAAAAAAAAAAAAAAAAAAAAAAAAAAAAAGAGGAACAAAAGACAAATATTGAAATATTTTTCTCAGGTCTTCAATAAAGATTGTATACTCTTATCATCAGTCCACACTGTCAGGTCCCTGCGGCACAATCCCAATAATTACCTACAATACACAACTTAGTTGATAATTCATGTCACCCGTATTGTTTTGCAATTCCTTTTCCCAGAAGAATAGGGTTTGGGATGATTAAATGGTGTGGTGTTTACCTTGAATTAGGTATCCCCATTCACATTAATCCCCTCTTGCCTAAACTTCACCACTTAAGCCTTTAACAAAACAAAAGTTTATTTATTAACTTACTTTTGATTAATAAATTGGATAAATTGCATTTTTTTGTGATTTTTATTTGCTATATATTTATATGCTATATTTATTTGGAATATATTTTCTCGTTCTTTGGAGGACTTCCCACAGGTGTGCTGAATGACTTAGCCCACACAAAATGAGCAGAACTTTTTTTTTTTCCAATTACCACGGCAGAATCCATAGCATAGATGTAAAAGAACTGCCTTGATACAGGAGGCTGTGAGTTTTATTGTGAAGCTTTCCGCTTTAGATGTCTGATTATTTACATGCATCTCAGGATTTAAACAGTAATTACACACACCAACACATTTTCACAGTTCTGTATGCAGGACTATGTTAAGTGATAAAAACAGGCGGCTTGTATGTCTGTGAGAAAGAGACAGAGGAGAACCTCGGCAGTTAGAGTACATCAAGGGGGGAGGGGACTAGCATAATGGCAAGGCTAGTTATTGATGGAGAAAAGCTTACTCAAAATGGAACCATGCCCACTGTTAAGCTCCACCCAGAAGTATCTTTTTAAGGCCCACTAATAATTCCGCCCCCTATTTGTACAAATTTTTGGTGTGCAGATTTTTTAACCAACTTGTCCAGAAAAAAGAATAAATTGGGTTGGCAACCCTGCTTCCTTCGCCTAATACATACAAAATGACAACACCTAACTTTCCATCAGACTTCTGCAGGTATTTCAGCATTTAATATATTTAGTTATTTTAGAGAAAAAAATGTACAAAAACAAGGCTAAAGAATGGATGTTATTTTTGTCTTCACTTTCCTATAGATTCTGCTTTGTATTCATTCTGTGATACCAAAATCAGTCATTTTTTTATAACAGGAATGATTTAACGAATATAACTTTTTTTTTTTCTGCTGAAAATGACAGATGATAGAAAAAGTACTGCAGAATCCTACTGCATTGTAGGGTTGGAGAAGAACAACTTTTTAAAGAAATGCTGCCAGAACATTCACAAAACTGCATCTGTCATTTGTGCTTGTCGTTCCCAACATTTTGCTCATCCACCCAAACATCAAATAGGCTTTAGTCAGCACAAAATGCCATATTCTTGTCTCCCAAGACAGGACACCCAGCGTTCAGGTTTGCCTTTCTGTTCTCTGACCTGACAGATCATGATGTGATATTCTCTGCTTGATGCTTCACAATTGGCTTGCTGCATCATATAAACTAATACTTTGCCACAGCACAGTGATGGAAAGAAGATGTTGTCCAAAGTATAGATTTAACCTGATCTGATGCCTTTGGAAAGAGAGTGTCAGATGAAATATTGGAAATGACGGTGTAGAAAAACTATGCAGACCTGGAAGATGGTAAAATAATGGAAGAATTGTGCTATATATGCTTGCTTTTCACGTTAAAATACATAGTAATATGTTTCCTCACTAGAATAAGCTTGATGTGGAATTGGATCTCAAGCATGTTCTTTTCTGATAGTCTGATTATTTTGAATGCAAAAGGTCAACATGCTATTAATAATTTCTAAATCCACCTTCAAGCCTGTTTAGAAATCAAGTGAGAGAGTGAAATTAAATCTTCTTTTCACCTCCCTCATGCTCCCTGTCTTTGCTCATGCAAAGTGCTCATGAATACACATGTGGTTCATATTGTGGTTCTGTACCAGTTTCACTTTGAGGTCATTTGGGTGACTTGGAACACCCTTCTCAAGCCCACACCGTCCTTATTATGCTGGGAACACACAATGCAATTTCTTGTCCGATTGACGGGAGATTGGACAGGAAGTTGTGCCATGTATACATGCCCAAACTTCTCCCAATCAATAAAGGGATTGATTTTCCGATAATAACTTCACAAAATCAATCCCTTTCTTAATCTGAAATAGATTGGGCATGTCGGAAATAATCGCCAAATTCCCTTTGGTCAGGCAGGAAATTGAATTGTGTGTTACCAGCATTATGCAGTTTGTATATGAGTACCTTCCTATTACCACATGAGTTCAATGGTATATTGCAAGATTGATGATATTTTATTGCAATGGTATATATTTTACCACTAGAGATGGACTGAACAGTTTGCCAGCGGACCGTTCCCAGCAAACTGGGGATGTTCGTCATTCGCATTTAATGCAAATTTTCCTCTAAATAATTCACTTTCACATTTTGTACATTAAGGTCAATGGCCACCGACTTTAGCGGTTAATAGCAGAGCCCCGATACGTGCTAGAAACACCAAATTTGCAGGGTATGTTAAGGACAGTGGGAACAAGAGGAAAAAAAAATGTCCCAAAAATTTTAAAGTTAAAATAGGAAAAAAGTATATATTTAAATGTGGTAAATGACAGATAATGTATTAACCTAACGGTAGTGTAAATTTGAGTGTATCAAGAGAAAGAGCAGTGAATTTCATGATGGTTGGGGTTTCCAGAGGGTCCATATCCATATGCAATGCATATGGACCCCTGAAAACCCTGTGGAAGTGGCAACGCTTTGGCTAGGGATCGCTGTATAGCTGCAATATGGCTATATAAGGATCCCTGGCAACTTTACCTATATTTTGGACTTTTTTTTCAGAGTGTGGGAAATATAAAAAAAAATGATGTGGAAACCCCTCTCCCAAGCCTCTTTAATCCCTTGTCCCCATGCATGCTGGGATTGCCAGAAAGCAGAGCCCCAGCCGTGTTGGGCTTTGCACCCTAAACTATACCAGCCTGCATGTTTGGTCCATGGTATGGGGGTGCTCTGGAGGAGAGGGGTAGCCAACCCTCCTCCTCTCCCCCATAGCCCTTGCCAATCCATGGACAAGGGGCTTTTCTTCACCTCTGGTGCCCCAGGATAAAGTGGGGGTCGACGGGGGGGGGGGGGTGGAAGATCCAACTTACCAAGAAAGGTTGGACAGACTGGGCTTATTTAGCTTGGAAAAAGGTGACTGATAGGTGACCTGATTAATATGTATAAATACATCATAGGGCAATACAAAAGCTTGACAGATGAGCTTTTTGTCCCTAGGGTTTTACAACAGACAAGGAGACATGAAGAGTTGATCCAGGGATATGACTGCTATCTGGAGTCGGGAAGGAATTTTCCCTTTTAAGGCTAATTGGCCCAGGCCTTGTAAGGTTTTTTGCCTTCCCCTGGATCAAATGGGATATGTGCAGGTTCAGGATGTTTTTTTTATTTATTTATATAATTGTTTTCTGGTTGGACTTGATGGACGAATGTCTTTTTTCAACCAAACTATATAACGCCCCGGGGGCAGACACTGCACTTAAAAAAAACAACACTCTGGTGGATACTAACCTCAGGAGGGAGAAGCCTCAGTGTCCCAATGAGGCTTCCCCATCACCTGTAGCTGCAGGCAATCCAGCACTGGTTCCCCCGAATCCTCCCGGAATCCTCCCCCAACAAGCCTGACAAGATAAGATTTATTTACCTATCTGGGATCCAGAACAGGCTCAGTAGCGGCTCTTCATTCGGGCTAGGCGGGAATAGCGGACTCACGCCTGCGCAGTAGATGGGGTTCGGCTTTTTCTACCTTAACCCAAAGGAAGAGTGACTAGTGCGCCTGTGCAGGATCGCGGTAGGTAACGCTAATGGAGGGACGGAGAGGGACGGGAATAGCCTCGTTAGGATCCAGAGGCTCCCCCCCCCTTCTCCCGAGTTAAGTATCCCCAGAGGGATTTTTTTTTAACTTACAGATCCTCTGTAAAATCAATTTTTTTTAAAAATGGCAAGGTCTGTGAAAGTCAGTGTCCATTAAACTTTAAAGATAACCATTAAAAAGTGTCTGTGCAAAATACGCATTTTTTGGGCTACTATTTTAGAGTTGATCCTCCTCCGCCACTGTCCGGGTTTTGGTACACTTTTTACACCTTTAAAAAAAAAATGTGGCTGCAGAGATGCCCTAAAAGATGAAGATGTTCGCCTAACATTAAAGTCTATGGAGCCCGGCGGTTCGCGAATATTTGCAATAAATTTGCATTTGTGAACAGAAAATTTTAAGTTCGCTACATCACTATTTACCACAACAATTGTCATTATTTTGCATTATCTTGTCATTTCAGATAACTTATTGTTAGCTGATATTTACTTATATCTTCGTTGTAATCAAAGCTGCACGAAAGATATGTGTGCAGCATGTTCAACCTTTTGAATCTTTGCACTTTAAACTAGAGAAAAGTAAACCACAAGGGTACACATTATCTTCCGGACTTAATCAAGGAGGTATCACCTTTTTGCACCATATAACCCATATTGTGAATGGTCTACAAAAGAAGAAAGCATCCAAAACTCTTGTATAATTTCCCATAGCTATTCCTGTTGTGGTAAGATATTTCAGATCTTAATTACTTTTACTGTGAATAACCCCTTTCAAAACAGGTAGTCAAATTTCCTTTTCTCCATGTACTGTATATTTCATGTCCTTGTCCTTTGTGCAGATCTAGCGATAAACAACTAATTTGCCAAGGTTTTGTATTCCCTGTATATTTGAACATGTTAACTAGGTTTCCTCTGTGTTGCCTATTTTTCCAATGCGCAATAATAATAAAAAAAAAAGCTAATAAGCCCAGTTTGTCTATCTTGTTTACTGCCACAGGCTATATGGCCACAACTGAGTGCCCCCTGCCCTTATTATTTATTATCCACCATGTGCTGGCTGTGATAAAGCCCATACTAAGCAGCAGTCACAGCCACCTTTATGTCAAGTTGCTGCTGATGTTGCCCCTATGGCTGCTTAGTGACAGTGCTTGCGGTTTGCAGATGCTTTTAAAATAAACAAGAAACCTTGGTCCACAAGGGTACCAAAGGTAAAGTTCAACATTACAACCACAGAAGTGTAGCTAAAACAAACATGGCTGTGACTGACTTCTGCACATTAATGAAAAAGTGATTTTTGCACCAGTACCGCTACTGAAAATGAATATGTCTCTCAATACAACAGCCGGCGCAAAAAGTATACCTATATTATATTGCATGTGCCAGCATCTTTATAGCCTTAGTTGGGCACCCACCACCCATATTAAGCAGCATTCAGAGATGCTACAGCATATCTATTATAATAGGATTGACAAATGAATTATCCTGGCCATCAGTCCTACTGCCATTGACCTATTTAGCCAGAACTCCATGAATCAAAATGAGTCACATCCAATAATCATTGGATGTGACACTATTTGATTCTACCATCATCTAAAATAAAAATGTATATGTATAACTGTTATACATAGTTGATTATCATCCTGGCATGCAATTTTATGGCACAGCTCTTAATATCCAGTTAATAAAATCTTTAACTTCCAAAGATCAAGCATTTTGAACATAATTGTAAAACTTATTAATATTTCAGATGACAAAAGTGAAATATTGTGCATGACAACAATTTCAACAGATCATTTTAACATAATGAATATACATTCACCTAAAGCATTATTAGGAACACCTGTTCAATTCCTCATTAACCTCCTGAGCGTTATACCTGACTCTGTGTCGGGCATGCCACTTCAGGGGTTTTGCTAGCCTCAGGTGTCCTGCAGAATACATCTAACATCTCTTGTGGCTTTATTGTAAGTTAGCTAGCACTAGGCTAGCTTGTTTAGGTCGCCGGCACCCCTAGATCACCCCCTGATCCCCCGATCCCACCATTATATACAGGATCTTCTAAAAAAATTAGCATATTGTGATAAAGTTCATTATTTTCTGTAATGTACTGATAAACATTAGACTTTCATATATTTTAGATTCAAATACACACAACTGAAGTAGTTCAAGCCTTTTATTGTTTTAATATTGATGATTTTGGCATACAGCTCATGAAAACCCAAATTTCCTATCTCAAAAAATTAGCATATTTCATCCGACCAATAAAAGAAAAGTGTTTTTAAAACAAAAAAAGTCAACTTTCAAATAATTATGTTCAATTATGCACTCAATACTTGGTCGGGAATCCTTTTGCAGAAATGACTGTTTCAATGCGGCGTGGCATGGAGGCAATCAGCCTGTGGCACTGCTCAGGTGTTATGGAGGCCCAGGATGCTTTGATAGCAGCCTTAAGCTGATCCAGAGTGTTGGGTCTTGCGTCTCTCAACTTTCTCTTCACAATATCCCACAGATTCTCTATGGGGTTCAGGTCAGGAGAGTAGAGATGGGCCGAACGGTTCGCCGGCGAACGGTTTTGAGAGTTCGCGTTCGCCTGCATCAGGCGAACTTTTGCGG
Source organism: Hyperolius riggenbachi (assembly GCF_040937935.1). Classification (NCBI taxonomy): domain Eukaryota; kingdom Metazoa; phylum Chordata; class Amphibia; order Anura; family Hyperoliidae; genus Hyperolius; species Hyperolius riggenbachi. The sequence goes on along the minus strand of NC_090647.1, from coordinate 376,145,389 downwards.
AAGTTCGATTCGCCCCATAATGCTGTATTGAGCAAAATTTTTAGCCTCCATTTCACTGTCAGCAGACATGTTATTGTCAAACACACTGCTTTCAGTGCTAGAGAACCCGCCCACCCTCCCTTCAAGCTAGGTCCTTTATACCATTTGACTCAGTTGTCTGGCTACACTAATTAGTTATGGGACAGCTGCTACACACTCTGCTAGGGAGATTTTAATTGGCCTCCCTCCACCCTCCTCCCTTATACCCTTATACCTATTCCCTCCTCCCTCCTACCGGAGGGAGGAGGGTCTCTTCTGCCAGGGAAATACTGGTTTTTAAAATAGTATAATTCCCTGGCAGAAGAGACCCTCCTCCCTCTGGTAGGAGGGAATAGGTAGAAGGGTAGAAGGGAGGAGGGAGGAGGGAGGAGGGTGGTGGAGGGTGGAGGGAGGAGGGAGGAGGGTGGAGGGAGGAGGGTGGAGGGAGGAGGGAGGGAGGAGGGTGGAGGAGGGAGGAGGGAGGAGGGTGGACGGAGGAGGGTGGAGGGTGGACGGAGGAGGGTGGATGGAGGAGGGAGGAGGGAGGCCAATTAAAATCTCCCTAGCAGAGTGTGTAGCAGCTGTCCCATAACTAATTAGTGTAGGCAGGCAAATGGTATAAAGGACCTTGCTTGGAGGAGGGAGGGTGGGCGGGTCCTCCAGCAGTGATGTGTATTTCACTCAATTAGGTGTGGCTCCAGGTATTACAGCTTTTGAAACATGTTTTCTATCATTTTTCCAGTTGATAGAATTTTTTTAAACTTTCAAAGTTCGCCTCCCCATTGAAGTCTATTGCGGTTCGCGAACTTTTTTGTGAACCGAACCTTTCGCGGAAGTTCGCGAACAGGGTTCGCGAACCTAAAATCGGAGGTTCGGCCCAACTCTACAGGAGAGTTGGCAGGCCAATTGAGCACAGTAATACCATGGTCAGTGAACCATTTACCAGTGGTTTTGGCACTGTGAGCAATTGCCAGGTCATGCTGAAAAATGAAATCTTCATCTCCATAACACTTTTCAGCAGATGGAAGCATGATCCCACTTTTGAACCATAAACAGCGGCAGAAGCGCCTGACCTGGGCTACAGAGAAGCAGCACTGGACTGTTGCTCAGTGGTCCAAAGTACTTTTTTCGGATGAAAGCAACTTTTACATGTCATTTCGAAATCAAGGTGCCAGAGTCTGGAGGAAGACTGTGGAGAGGGAAATGCCAAAATGCCTGAAGTCCAGTGTCAAATACCCACAGTCAGTGATGGTCTGGGGTGCCATGTCAGCTGCTGGTGTTGGTCCACTGTGTTTTATCAAGGGCAGGGTCAATGCAGCTAGCTATCAGGAGATTTTGGAGCACTTCATGCTTCCATCTGCTGAAAACCTTTATCGAGATGAAGATTTCATTTTTCAGCATGACCTGGCACCTGCTCACAGTGCCAAAACCACTGGTAAATGGTTTACTGACCATGGTATTACTGTACTCAATTGGCCTGCCAACTCTCCTGACCTGAACCCCATAGAGAATCTGTGGGATATTTTGAAGAGAAAGTTAAGAGACGCAAGACCCAACACTCTGGATGAGCTTAAGGCCGCTATCGAAGCATCCTGGGCCTCCATAACACCTGAGCAGTGCCACAGGCTGATTGCCTCCATGCCACGCCGCATTGAAGCAGTCATTTCTGCAAAAGGATTCCCGACCAAGTATTGAGTGCATAACTGAACATAATTATTTGAAGGTTGACTTTTTTTGTTTTAAAAACACTTTTCTTTTATTGGTCGGATGAAATATGCTAATTTTTTGAGATAGGAAATTTGGGTTTTCATGAGCTGTATGCCAAAATCATCAATATTAAAACAATAAAAGGTTTGAACTACTTCAGTTGTGTGTATTTGAATCTAAAATATATGAAAGTCTAATGTTTATCCGTACGTTACAGAAAATAATGAACTTTATCACAATATGCAAATTTTTTGAGAAGTTCCTGTACATTACACAGCCTGGTTCTAGCAATTGCGCAGCCTCCCCGCACAGCTCCGGTCTCTCTATGGGGAGGATCGGGTCTGCTCATGATTTCATGATGTCGGTGACGGCATGACATCATGTACGATCCTCCCCATAGAGAAGAGCGGAGTTGTGCTGGGAGGCTGCACGATCGCTGGAACCAGGCTGGGTAATGTATATAACGGCTGGATCGGGGGGATCAGGGGGTGATCTAGGGCTGCCGGCAACCTAAACAAGGTAGCCTAGTGCTAGCTAACTTACAATAAAGCCACTAAAGCTGTTAGCTTTAGACTGGGGGACTCAGGCTAGAAAAACCTCCTGAGCAGCGTAACGCTCAGGAGGTTAATGCAACTATCAAATTAACCAATCACATGCCAGTTGCTTCAATGCCTTTACGGGTGTGGTTCTGGTCAAGACAATCTCCTGGACTCCAAAATGAATGTCAGAATGGGAAAAAAGGTGATTTTAGCAATTTTGAGCGTGGCATGGTTGTTGGAACCAAAGGGGCCGGTCTGAGTATTTCACAATCTGCTCAGTTACTGGGATTTTCACGCACAACCATTTCTAGGGTTTACAAAGAATGGTGTGAAAAGGGAAAAACATCCAGTATGTGGAAGTCCTGTGTGCGAAAATGCCTTGTTGATGCTTGAGGTCAGAGGAGAATGGGCCGACTGATTCAAGCTGATAGAAGAGCAACGTTGACTGAAATAACCGTTACAACCGAGGTATGCAGCAAAGCATTTGTGAATCCACAACATGCACAACCTTGAGGCAGATGGGCTACAACAGCAGAACAGCAGACCTGGTACCAGTCATCTCCACTACAGAACGGAAAAAGAGGCTACAATTTGCACAAGCTCACCAAAATTGGACAGTTGAAGACTGGAAAAATGTTGCCTGGTCTGATGAGTCTCAATAGAGTCAGAATTCGGCATAAACAGAATGAGAACATGGGTCCATCATGCCTTGTCACCGCTGTGCAGGCTGCTGGTGGTGGTGATGTAACGGTGGGGGGGGGGGTGTTTTCTTGGCACACTTTAGGCCCCTTAGTGCCAATTGGGCATAGTTTAAATACCATGGGCTACCTGAGCATTGTTTCTGACCATGTCCATCCCTTCATGACCACCATGTATCCATCCTCTGATGCCTACTTCCAGCAGGATAATGCACCATGTCACAAAGCTCGAACAATTTCAAATTGGTCTCTTGAACATGACAATGAGTTCACTGTGCTAAAATGGCTCCCACAGTAACCAGAACTCAACCCAATAGAGCATCTTTGGGATGTAATGGTACAGGAGCTTTGTGCCCTGGATGTGCATCCCACAAATCTCCATCAACTGCAAGATGCTATCCTATCAATACAGGCAAACATTTCTAAAGAATGATTTCAGTACCTTGTTGAATCAATGCTATGTAGAATTAAGGCAGTTCTGAAGGTGAAAGGGGGTCAAACACCATATTAGTATGGTGTTCCTAATAATCCTTTAGGTGAGTGTATAGCAATGTACAGAGGCGCCAATAGGATAAAACACACTAAAAGGTTTAAAAATATTAGGGTGGTGGTGGTGGACCAACCGACCCAAAAACAGACTCGATGCTGTCGCTTAAGTCAAAAACAATTTATTTACATACTCCGAGAACAACTGCGACGCGTTTCACGGGCAAGATCCCGCTTCTTCAGGCATTAAACAACAGGAGTATCACACAGCTCTAGGTCCCGATAAAGTTTGGCACCTCTGTGAGGTTGTTCTCGGAGTATGTAAATAAATAGTTTTTGACTTAAGCGACAGCATCGAGTCTGTTTTTGGGTCGGTTGGTCCACCACCACCACCCTAATATTTTTAAACCTTTTAGTGTGTTTTATCCTATTGGCGCCTCTGTACATTGCTATATCGAGTTTTTCACCCTGGGTGGAAGGGTGCTGCACCCTTTTTCTTCTTTCAGAGAGCGACACCTTAATCCTGAGTGGGGACAGGTCTAATCTCCCCACCTGCTTATATAGTGGTTGCCTGGACGGCAACCCACGTTTGTGAGTATAATACTTACTTGTTAATTTACCCTACCTATTCCAATACATACTACACTATACCGGGCTCTCGGTTTTTCCATTTTATATTTAGGTGAGTGTAGTTACATAGTTATTTAGGTTGAAATAAGAAGTACATCCATCAAGTTCCACTATTCCACTGTTTTCTTACAAATTTAGGTAGGTTAATAGGTTGCAGGGATCTATTTCAGCAAAACCAACAGGTTTTAGACAACAAGCGCTACAACAGACTATAACAACCAAACCAAATGTTCTGAGCAGATGCACAACAAAGCCTACAATACCTGGTGGAACCCTAGTGCACCCAGCATTACTCATACTAAATGGATCACTAGAATATAGATGTTGCAAACATCAGATTTTGAGTTTATGAACGTCGAATCCGAATGTGGAAAAAGTTGAGATTTGCGCGAACCGGACGAGCCTCCATAGATGTAAATGGGCAGGGAATTTCACAAACTGCAAAGACTGTTTCTGGCCACAAAAGTGATGAAAAACTAGTTTCAAAGGCTCTAACTCCTGGAAAGGGGCATGGCAAAGGGGGATCCATGCCAAAAGTCCCATCAAAAATTACAGAGTTGACGCAGAGTTAGGTTTTAATCTCTAAAGGGCAGAAATCACAGTACATTCCCACATTTAAGGAAAAGGGCTGCTTTAAAATGTCCAGAGTGGTAATGTAAGGGTTATGCCCACTTCACACACTTCACACAGACCAAACTCTAACAGACCAAACTCAGCATTTAACACACCACAAAGAGTTATTCATAGTTCAGACTCTCAGGACTTAAACGTTAGTTCTCTCTGCCTCAATCTTTGTGTAGTGGTTGCCATGCTAATGTGCACACGTTGGCGAGAGTGCAGACCATGGCAGTTTTCCATCCCCTATGGTCGGGCTGAGGTAGCTCAATGACAGTAAAGTGACCCAAAAACAGTGGTTCTGCAGTGTGGGCCCAGTGTTTGCCTAGTAGGCTTTATTGAATGATCACCTGAGGTTATTAAAGGTTTTGCCAAAACGTATGCAGGCGATCAATCAAATTTGGTATGTCCACAATGAAGCAATGACCTTCTCCTCTTGGGTGTGCCCACAACACACTCATATAGGTCATTGCTTCATTGTGATACGCAAGTCCCCTCACCACAAGGTAATGATCATGAAGGGGAATTGACATCATGTACCTGCCTTTTTTTGTTGTTGTTGCAGCCACAGCTCAGCACCATAGGCCAGAAAAATTAGGCATGTACACATGCCAGAAAGAAAATTATTCAGGATCCACCTGTGGAGTCCTGAAGTCCTGGTCTGGATATTGTTGGTGGTGGTGGAGAAGTCAGTCAGACAGTTGGTCATGCAGCGTGCAGGGATGCTGGGTGGGAAATGGGGACTGACTTAAAAGTCTTCAGGCAGGCAGTAGCCCCCTGGGATCCATGCCTCATTCATTTTTATAAAGGTGAGGTAATCCACACTTTTCTAACCGTGACTCAGTGACAATCTCTCCTGCTGCGCTGAAGGTCCTCTCTGACAGGACGTTTGAGGCAGGGCAAGAGAGAAGTTCGATGGCAAATTGTGAGAGCTCACGCCACAAGTCAAGCCTACGCACCCAATAGTCCAGGGGTTCTTCGCTCCTCAGAATGTCAGTAGTCTGCTACCTGGCGGTTGAGGCATTCTCGGAGGGTGGATAACGAAGGGCTGTGGCCATGCGTCAGATAAAAAAACACTTTGCATGTCACCATAACATCCGAAGACTGTGCTGTCCTTGCTGGCGTGGCCATGGGAGGAGGAGGAGGATTCCAAGCACCTTTTTGCCGTTGTGCTGGACATCACCCTTGAACGCTGTGTACAGCATACTTTGCCGCCTGTTGTGGAAATCCAACGAAGTTGTATTTGGTAAAAGTTCTGCCACTTTGTGCTTATACTGAGGGTCCAGTAGCGTTGCCACCCAGTACAAGTCCTTGTCCTTCACATTTTTTATACAAGGGTCCTTCAACAGGCAGGACAGTATGAAACTATTTGTACAAGGTTGGATGCTGAGCTAGACAGCCCCAGCCGATCTCCAGTTGGTGCGGGGTCAGCCAAAGATCAACTTGTTTGTTCAGAACAGCCAGGAGTTCTAATCCAGTGTGACTCTCCGCTTGCAGGCAAGTCATGGCTAGGATGGCATGACACCATCGTACCTGGGAGGTGGTATAGGCAGTGGGGACATGGGGGGGTGCAGTAGTAGTTGTAGACTCAGCCGAGGAGGATAGCAAAGAGGATGGAGGAGTAGTAGTAGGAGAACAGGAGGTGGAAGCAGGGCTGCCTGCAAGTCATAGTGGTGTCACAAACTATGCCACACAGCCACGTACATATTCCATGCTTGGCAGCCGTCAACAGGTTGACCCAATGTGCAGTGTATGTGATATACCTGCCCTCACCGTGTTTTGCAGACCAGGTATCAGTGGTCATATGGACCCTTGTCCTAACACTGTGCGCCAGAAATGCCACGACTTGTCTTTCCACTTGATGTAACATGTTGGGGATTGCTTTTTTTTTTTAAAAGTAGTTCCTGTCCGGTACCTCCCATTCAGGTGTCCCAATCATGACAAATTTCTTGAAAGCCTCAGACTCCACCAGCTTGTACACTAAAAGCTGGTGGGCTAACAGTTCTGAGAAGCTAGATGGCAGATGCTGGGCAAGGGGGTGACTGGCAGACATTGGCTTCTTCCTTCACAGAAAGCTGACTGCTCTGGGCAGATGAGCAGGAACTGCTCAAGGTGAGAGGCGGCAGAGTGCAGGGTGCTTGAGAGGGGGCAAGGACAGCAGAGGTGGACATGACTGAAGATGCTGCTGTACCAGGAGGAGGAGGGTGTGTCACGGAAGAGCCGTGAGACCAGAAAACGCAATCACAATCGGTTTCCTGAACCGATTGCCATTGACGTGCCAGATCAGAATCTGATGTCTATGGATACCAGGCAGTCAAGCCTGGGGATCTCTGTTGTCTTTATAGGTGTTAGCAGAGTTCTTTTCATCAGAGCCAAGTATGCTCTCTGATAAAGCCTGTGTGGTTAATTTACTTGATCAAAAGAGTCCCTTTCCATGCCAGTGACACCGAGGTGTGAAAGCTCTCCAGCAGTAAGCCCCAAATGGAAAGTGGTACTGCCTTTTGAAGAGACAGGATAAACTCAGCATGAGACCAGACTGCCTGACTCCGTCAGAAGCAGAGAGAAAATGAATGCTGTATATGAATTTTTTTGCCTATTTACGGAATACCGTATCTAGGATAGTTATGAGAGTTGTATCACTGGGTTTGTAGTGTTTTGCTTAATCTTTTGATACCAGTCTTGAGGGGCAAGGGGTACGCTACAACCAAGTTATTAAACTTCTCAGGAACTGGACCCTCTACCCTAATCAAGTCTTATGTCATAGGAATTGTCATAATCATAGGAATATTAATCTATTAATCTGGTATCAGCTCAAATGTGGCAGTTATCGGTTTTGAATTACAGCGTTTTATAAGTTTAAACCTAAAGCTCTCTCTGAGGGAATGAACTGTGATTGGTTTGTGAACTGGAGGGGGCTGGCTTTGTTCCACCCCCAAAACTAGCTTATATAAAACCAGGGTGCATACAGGGAGTGGCATTCCTCCGATTCCATCTTCATGTGAGCCTGCTGCTGCCTTGAGGATGGCAGCGGCCATCTTGTCTGAACTTTGGCTCCTGAACTGAAACAAAGAACTGCATGTGTTTTCCCAGAAAGGACCTATTTCCACATGAACCTAAGTATTTTCTTCCATTTTTATTTTCATACTGGCTACTAAAGTCTCTATAATTGTTGATTTTAATGATTTTCTGTATATTTTAACCACTTCAGGATTCTGCGTACGCTTAACTACGCCCCTGAATCCTGAAGTGGATTGCATACGAGCGGCCGTTCCATGTCAGTTCACGGAGGGTGTCTCCGTGAACACCCTGCGAGCCGCCGATCGCGGCTCGCAGGGTAAATGTAAACACGCGGGGAAGATCTTCCCCGGTGTTTACATATATACGGCGCTGCTGCTCACTATTCCAGCTGAAGACAGACTGGAACATAGCTAACGCTGCTGCATTTTATAGGGGGCGAGGGGGAGGGGTGTGATCCGTGAGGTAGTGTAGGCTGATTGGCTGCCATGTGCCTGCTGACTGTGATGTAAGGGGTCAAAGTTTAGCCCAATGATGATGTATGGGGGCAGGTTGAATAACGTCAAGTGCTCACCACTCGTGGCGAGCCTGAATACCTGATCTTCCCAGAATAGTGCTTGCTGGCGAACTATTCGGGCCATCTCTGTGTTCTGAAACCAATTGGAAGGCATTGTGCGGTCCGGCCACTAGGGGGCTTGTGATAGGGTGCCTTTGCATTTGTGTGCTGCTTTTATTAATGTGTGCATACAATTGTTGTTTGCGATGAGCTCCCCCTGCTAGTTTTAACAACTCATCTCCTTCTCCTCCTTTCTGTTTCCGCATCTGAACTGGCCCCCTGTTCTTCATGTCCTCTTGCAGGCACCCACATGACATCCATGGTCACATCATCATAATCATCATCATCAAGTCTCAGACACCTCCAAACAGGCATCAACAATGGGTACTACATCCTCATCATCCTCCTCACACCTTACGTCCACATGTGTACTAATGTCTGACTGAGACATATCACGTGGTGTGACATCCTGCTTATCTCCTTCATCTTCTGCCAATAAAGGTTGTGCATCACTAAATGCATCAAGTGTGAATAATTCCTCTGACATATCAAGTGGAGCAGCTGTGGTGTTAGTGGTGGTGGTAAGTTGTTGTGGGGTGCCTGAAGCAAAGCAGGAGGAGGATGGTGCATCAAGGAGGTTCTGTGTGGAAGCTGTAGAAGATGGGGTGTGCCGTATAAGCCAGTGAACTATTTCCTCTGAATTTTGTTGGTTGAGGGTACCTGCCCTCTGAACACTGTGCATTCTTCCAGGGTAAAGGAAATCACAGCAGCATGACCTTGAGGACACTTGGGTGGTCTGTCTCTGCCTATGCCTGTCAATTTTTTTAATTGGGATACTGTGCCTGCAACAAGTGAAAAGTAATTCAGTGGAGGTGCTAATATGCCTGCAACTGAATGTGGCAACAACAATAGCAATAGTGTACAGAGCTCTGGTTATCAGTGGGCTGTGTAGTGTCACACACCGAGATACGCAACAGTTTAAACACAATACAGTGATAATAACAGATGCCCTGGAGCAGTAGTGGTAAAACTGTGTTTGTGTGTTATGTGGCACAGAATTCAATATCACTAGAAGTGGGCACAGGTGTTGGTCAGTGCCAGTTGGCTCTGTCTTTGGATTATAAGACAGACACTGAGAATATGCAACAGGTGAGGTCAAACACAATACAGTGATAATAACAGATGCTCTGGAGAACAGTAGTGGAAAATGTGCTTGTGCTTTCATGTGGCACACAATTCAATCAATATCAATCTAAGTAGGCACAGGTGTGGCACTCAGTGTCAGTGTGCTCTGTCTGTGCTGTGCACTATCAGACAGACACTGAGAGTATACTGCAACACTTCAAGCCCAATTAAGTGATAATAACAGCGGCCTTGAAGCAGTAGTGGAAAACATGTGTTTTTATGTGGCACACAATTCGATATCACTGTAAGTGGACATGTGTGTGGCTCTGTGCTAGTGTGCTCTGTCTGTGCATGATCACACAGACACCGAGAATGCTGCAACAGTTCAAACACAATACAGTGATAATAACACATGCCCTGAAACACTATTGTGTTCGTAGTGGGCACTGGGCACAATAGTGGGTGCCTGTGGGCTGTGATAGTGTCGCACATACACAAAATAAAAAACAAAACAGCAGAAAGATGAAGTAGCCCTCAGAAGATCTGTTTGAGATGATTAAACAGCTATCAGCCAGCGAGGATAAAAATATACAAGCATAGCTAACGCTTTCCCTATCTCCAGCAAGCTCTGTTCCTTCCTCTCACTATTCCAGCTGAAGACAGACTGGAACATAGCTAACGCTGCTGCATTTTATAGGGGGCGAGGGGGAGGGGTGTCATCCGTGAGGTAGTGTAGGCTGATTGGCTGCCATGTGCCTCCTGACTGTGATGTAAGGGGTCAAAGTTTAGCCCAATGATGATGTATGGGGGCAGGTTGAATAACGTCAAGAGCTCACCACTCGTGGCGAGCCTGAATACCTGATCTTCCCAGAATAGTGCTCGCCGGCGAACTATTCGGGCCATCTCTACACAAGAATACAATTCAATATTTCAAAACAGCTCAATAGTGCCCAGCTACACTGCATCTAGCACTAATCACATTAAACTCACAATGCACTGTCTTACATTCCACTTACATTTTTCATACTATGCTTCACACAATCTATGTATTGACCAGTCATTCCCCATAGGATACCCCGTGTGGTTTCCATGGCATTCCACCCATAAATTATAGGTAAGGTAACCTTACCGCAAAAGTTCGGTTCACGGGAACTTTCGCAAACCGCAATAGACTTCAATGGGGAGGCGAACTTTGAAAACTAGAAACACTTATGTTGGTCAGAAAAGTGTTGGAAAAGATGTTTCAAGGGATCTAACATGCATGCGTATACATAAATCAGGGAGTGTAATTAGAGTACTGCTTCACACTTGACACACCAAACTCACTGTGTAACGCACCGCAAACAGCTGTTTGTGTTGTGACGGCCGTGCTGGACTTGTGCACACCATGGCGAGATTGGTCTTCCTCAGTGATATCAGGTAATGTCTGACTGCCTTATCAACTTTCAATGGTTCTTTCTCTACCATTGTTAAAGCTTACATCTATTTTTTTAAATTACATTTAAAAGGACAAGTCTGCCATTGTGACCACGAGTAATGGCCGGGGAATCAGGTTTCGATTCCGGTCCAGAGTGGGAGCCTGAGAACTGGCTACAACCACCAAACATCCAAGTAAGGAACCATTTGTTGTATAAGTAATGTACCTGCCCTGACCGTGCTTTGCAGACCAGGCATCTGTGGTCAGATGGACCCTTGACCCAGTGCAAGACGAACCAAATCAAAAGCATTTGCCATGAATGTGTTATGAAGGGCAAGTCTGCCATTCATTCAACTGTGTGAAACTTTTGATGGTACTTTCTCAGTACCATGGTGACCATGGGTAATGGCCGGGGAATCCTGGTTCGATTCCGGTCCGGAGTTGGAGCCTAAGAAACGGCTACCACCACCACACATCCAAGGAAGGCAGCAGGCACGCTGTGGGCAAAGGAGCAGGAACGGCTACCACCACACATCCAAGGAAGGCAGCAGGCACGATGTGGGCAAAGGAGCAGGAACGGCTACCACACATCCAAGGAAGGCAGCAGGCATGGCATGCACATCCCGAGGTAGTGACCAAAAATAACAATACAGGAAGACTTTTGAGGCCATGCTGTATATGAGATGAATCAACTTTAAATCCTTTAACGATAATCTGTTATGGAGGGCAAGTGTGCCATCCATTCAAGTGAAAGGTATGCACTGACTGCCAGGTATAATACAATGTGCAGTCAAAGATACAGTGAAAGGTATGCAGTGACTGCAAACAGCTGTTTGTGTAGTGACGACAATGCTGGACTGGTGCGCACCATGACGAGAGTGCAGGTGATGGCGGCTGTCCAGCCCATATGGTCGCCGGGCTCAGGTAGCTGAATAACAGAACAGTGACTGTCCAGCTGATCAAATCTGGTCTGTCCACAATGAAGCAATGACCTTATTATCGTGGGTGTGCCCCCCTCCCCCGAGACACTCATATAGCTAGTGGTCATTGCTTCATTGTGATATGCAAGCCCCTTCACCGCAGCAAGGTAATGATCATGAGAGGAGAAGGCAGTCAAGTGGCCTGCGGGCAGATATGCTTTGTGGGGAGCGACTTAGTCTTGGGGCAGGCAGTCACACGGCATGCAGGCAGAGATGCTCTGCGTGGGGACTGACTTAGTCTTGGGGCGGGCAGTAGCCCTCTGGGATCCATGCCTCATTCATTTTGATAAAGGTGGGGTACTGAACACTTTTGTGACTTAGGCGACTTCTCTTCTCAGTGGCAATGCCTCCAGCTGTGCTGAAGGTCCTTTCTGACAGGACGCTTGAGGCAGGGCAAGACAGAAGTTGGATGGCAAATTGGGACAGCTCTGGCCACAGGTCCAGCCTGCGCACCCAGTAGTCCAAGGGTTCATCACTGCTCATAGTGTCTACATCCACACTTAAGGCCAGGTAGTCGGCTACCTGCTGGTCCAGGCATTGGTGGAGGGTGGATCCGGAAGGGCTAAGGCGAGGTGTTGGACTAAAGAATGTCCGTATGTCCGACATCACCATGAGATCGCTGGAGCGTTCTGTCATTGTCTGCGTGGACATGGGAGAAGGATTACTGGCAGTGGTACCTTTATTGCGTTGTGCTGTGACATCAGCCTTAAACCCATTGTAAAGCATAGTTGCCAGCTTGTTCTGCAAGTGCTGCATCCTTTTTGCCTTCATGTGATTTGGAAACATCTTCGCCACTTTGTGCCTATACCGAGGGTCTAGTAGCGTGGCCACCCAGTACAGCTCATTCCCCTTGAGTTTTTTTATACGGGGGTCCCTCAACAGGCTAGAAAGCATGAAAGATGCCATCTGCACAAATTTGGATCCAGACGTACTATCCATCTCCTCTTGCTCTTCCTCAGTGACGTCATGTAAGTCCTTCTCCTACCCCCAGCCATGAACAATACCACGGGAATGTTGAGCAGCATAAAGCCCCCTGCGATGCCTGCTGCGGTTGTTCTTCTACCGCTGCTTCCTCCTACTCTTCCAAAGAAACAGCTTCCCCATCATTCGAGTCTGACTCCTCTTTCCCACCTGACTCTTCCTCCTCCTCCTCCTCCACGCTCTGTGCTGCCTCAGGTGTTGAGGAAACATCTGGTTCTGATGAGAATTGATCCCACAACGCTTCCTCCTGTAACTGTTCCTGTTCACGCTCCTCCACAGCTTGATCCACCACTCTACGCACGGCACACTCCAGAGTGTCAGCGTACGGGATCCAGTCGCTGATGGTGCCTTCACTGCGACTCAGCAGGTTGGTCACCTCCTCAAACAGCCACATGAGCCTGCATGCATTTCACATGAGTGTCCAGTTCTTGGGCCAGAACATCCCCACCTCCCCAGAGTGTGTCCTTCTACTGTAGCTGTAGAGGTACTGGGTGACGGCTTTTCTCCTGTTCTAGCAGGTGAGAGAACATGACCAGGGTCGAATTCCAGTGAGTCGGGCTTTCACATATCAAGCGTCTCACCGGCAACTTGTTTCTCCACTGAATATCGGCGAAGTGTGCCATGGCCAAGTAAGACCGCCTGAAATGCCCACACACCTTCCTGGCCTGCTCCAGGACGTCCTCTAAGCCTGGGTACTTTGACACAAATCTTTAAATGACTAGATTCAGCACATGTGCCGTGCAGGGTAGATGTGTCAGCTTTCCCAAATTCAAAGCGGAAATGAGATTGTTTCCATCGTCACACACCATGTTGCCGATCTCCAGCTGGTGCGGGGTCAGCCACTGATCCATCTGTTTGTTAAGAGCAGCCAGGAGAGCTGCTCCAGTGTGACTCTCCGCTTTGAGGCATGACATGTCTAAGATGACGTGACACCATCGTACCTGGCATGCAGCATAGGCCCTGGGGAGCTGGGGCTGTGTAGCTGGAGAGGAGATTGCAGCACCAGTAGAGTTGAACTGCCACTCAGCTAAGGAGGAGGAGGGTGATGACAGTGAAGAAGATGTAGCAGGAGGAGAGGAGATGGCAGGAGGCCTGCCTGCAAGCCATGGAGGTGTCACAAGTTGGTCCGCTGCACAGCCACGTACTCCCTGCTTGCCAGCGGTCACCAGGTTGACCCAATGGGCTGTGTAAGTAATGTACCTGCCCTGACTGTGCTTGGCAGACCAGGCATCCATGGTCAGGTGGACCCTTGGCCCAACGTTGTGTGCCAGAGATGACACCACTTGCATCTCAACTTCACGGTACAGTTTGGGTATCGCCTTTTTAGAGAAATAATTGTGGCCTAGTATCTTCCACTGCAGTGTCCCAATGGCCACAAATTTACGGAAGGCCTCAGAGTCCACCAGCTGGTATGGTAACAGCTGGCGAGCTAACAGTTCCGTCCAAGCAAGCTGTCAGATGGCGGGCAAGGGGGTGACTGGCATAAATTGGCTTCTTCGATTCAAAGATGTCCTTCCCAGACACCTGGCTGCTGTGGGCAGAGGAGCAGGTACCGCTCAAGTCAAGGTCAGAGGCGGAGTGGAGGAGGGTGGCTGTGAAGGTGCAAGGGAGAAATCGGCTGAAGATGCTGCACCTGAAGGAGGAAGAGGAGAAGGAGGGTGGCTTTTCTTTTGTATGCTGCTTTTACTCAGGTTCTCTTCCCATTGCAGTTTGTGCCTTTTCTGCATGTGCCTTCGTAAGGAAGTTGTCCCTACGTGGGTGTTGGCCTTTCCACGGCTCAATTTTTGGAGACAGAGAGAACAGATGGCATTGCTCTGATCTGAGGCAGACACATTAAAAAATGTCCAAACCGCTTAACCCTCCTGGGGTGATGGCACTATGGTGGCATCAGCAGCTGACGTTGAAGGGTATGTTGGCTGGCTGTCCATAGGTGGCAATACATGGGGCCAGACACTTCCACCAGCTGTTTCTGACGACGAGCTCCCCCTGCTTCTTTGACGAACTTGTCTCCTCCTATTCCTCTCTGACTCCCCCTCTGAACTGTCCCCATGTTCCTCTCCTCTATTGGAAACCCACGTGGCATCCGTATCATCATAATCATCCTGCCCAGCTTTGCTTGCCTCAGACACCTCATAAACTGCACCAACAGCAGGTACTTCATCACCCTCCTCCTCACAAGTTACGTCCATAGTGTCGCCTAACTCAGACATATGAGGTGGTGTAACTTGCTTAGCGCCTTCATCTTGTTGTAGCATTAGTGGCTGTGAATCAGTTATTTCCCCACTAAATAACTCCTGCGAAGTGTCAAATGCAGCAGATATGGTGCTTGTAGTAGTGCTGGTGGCTGCGCAAGATGAGGTGTTCTGTGTTAAATAGTCAACCACGTCCTGACAATCTTGGGATTTGATGGGATGTGCCTTCTTCTGAGCACTGTACTTTGATCCAGGGCCGCACTAAATCACATCAACACGACCTTGAACAGACTGCCGGGTGGCCTTCCTCTGGCTCTGCCTCTTTCTCTGCCTCTACCTGTTTTTTACGTTTTATCCATATCGGGGGGGGGGGGATGAAGTGAAAGGTATGCACTGACTTGACTAATACAATGTGCAGGTACACAGGTGCAGTTAACAGGTATGCACGGAGTGGTATATCACACTGCGTGTGCTCACGTAGGTAGGTGGGTGCACTGAACACAACAGGTAGGTATATGCAGTGATGGGTATTACAAATGTGCACCTGTCACACACACATATCGTGAACAGGTACAGTGACTGGTGGTATTGAATATCACACTGCGTGCACTCACGTAGGTAGGTTGATGCACTGAACACAACAGGTAGGTATATGCAGTGATGGGTATTACAAATGTGCACCTGTCACACACACGTACCGTGAACAGGTACAGTGACTGGTAGTATTAAATATCACACTGCGTGCACGCATGTAGGTAGGTGACTGCACTGAAGACAACAGGTAGGTATATGCAGTGATGGGTATTACAAATGTGCACCTGTCACACACACACACACACACACACAGGTACCGCCGTAAACAGGTGCAATGACTGGTGGTATTAACAAACCGTGCGCTCACGTAGGTAGGTAGGTAGGTGCACTGAACAGTGAACAGGTGCAGTGATTGGGATGGGATTACAAATCTGCAGCTGCCTGTCACACACACACAGGTAGTCACTGAATGTGCTGCGCCTGGCAGTGGCACAGTAGGAATTCCACCAAAGGCCATCTGCGACTGACTGACAGGGCTGTATATAATGCAAGTGGGCCACAAAAAATAAATAAATAAATAAATAGATCGCAAGAACAAGATTAGCTCTCAAAAGAGCTGTTGAGGGGTGCTTTTTTAGCAATAAGAATCAGCAAGGAGCAAGCTAACAAGCCTACAAGAGCCTAAATAAGCTTTCCCTATAGCTCTCTCTGCAGCAGCTCTCCCTTCTCTAATTACTGCAGGCACATGAGTGAGTCCAATGCCTGACACTGCCTGCCTTTTATAAGTGGGGAGTGGCTCCAGGAGGGAGTTTAGCCTGATTGGCTACAATGTGCCTGCTGACTGTGATGTAGAAGGTCAAAGTTGACACTAATGGGGGCACTATGGGGACACTATGGGGGCGAATCAAACTTCCGGAAAAGTTTGCGGTTCTCCGCGATCGCGAACCATGGAAGTTCGCCGGGAACCGTTCGCTGGCGAACCATTCGGGCCATCTCTAAACATCACAGAGGCATCTATACCTGATGACATCTACATTATAGACTGTAGCAAATATCAAGGTGATTGCATAAAATGCAGTACAAGCATTATCATGAAATAACTATGGCCCTGCCATGTGACATCATCACTAGAGATAAACAGGTGGATTCTGCAGAATCTTAAATGTTGCTTAAAGTACAACTATCAAAGAAACAGTTTTTTTCTGTAAACCCCACATACCAATAGAGCTTTTAGCCAGCAACACTAGAATGCTTTTCAGATGCTTTTAATTCCATGTAGTAATTCCACCCAGCACACTTCTTGCACATTTAATTTCTATCGGTTCTATCAGCCAGGCAAGTTTTCTCAGGTATGAAGAAAATCTGATGTCAAGTACAGATAGCCTTATCAGCTAGTTATTACTTACTTATTCATTGGTGCTATACCCTATGAATGGTGTTGGCCTTCCTAACAGTTCCTGTCTAGTCTTATCTATCAGCAACTCTATTTCTCCTTTTTGAACTCTTATTTTCTTCAGATCTTCCTCAATATCATCAAGCCACCTTACCCTTGGCCTTCCTCTTAAAGGATACATGAGGCAAATATATTTTTTTTTTTGACCAAAAACTTTCTTAAAGCAAACCTGAACCTAAAATAAACTGATTGATAATCAATTGTATATATGCTCTATACTTCTATTTTTTTTTTTTTTTTTTTTTTTTTTTTTTTTAGAATTCCACTGTTTTATTATTTGTTTAAAAGCTGAAAAAGTAGGTCAACTCTTTTAATGTCTTAGCTAAATGACAAAGTCTTTCACACACACAATATGACATAGTTTAGAGCCACAATCCGGTTGGATGTGGGCCGGTATTAGACATAAAAAAGCAAAAGATGTTTAGGTGATACAGTTGACTAACTGCACAAGATTTCTTTGCAAGCTTTTGAAACTTTAAGTTTCTTCTTCAGGCATGTTTCATAACTGAATGGTTCTGTTCCAGTTCTGAAACATGCCTGAAGAAGAAACTTAAAGTTTTAAAGGCTTGCAAAGAAATCTTGTACATTTAGTCATAGAATGTGTCACCTAAACAACTTTTGTTGTTGTTACGTCTTCGGAGGCACAATATATGATGAATTATTTACTTCCCACATCAGAAATAATTAATTAAAAAAATACCATTAAATATACCCTGATGGAAGGATTCACACTACATGACAGTGATACATTAATTATAGATAAATAAAGCAATATTGCATATTTTGCATGATTGGAATCAAGTATGAAAGAATGCAAATGAATAAATAATAAGGTGTTGTGCAAATTGATGAACATGTAAGCAATTCGTATGTATTGCGTAAACATTAGAATAAAATCCAATCAGTTATAAAATACATATAGTGCTAAAATGGGAATACATTTATGTGAGTCTTTAGTGTTCAAAATGTGCTTAATCCTAATCAATAAATTATATACAGTATGTGAGAAATTAATAAATCCTCAGTTAAGAGTATCTCCTTGTGGAAAAAATATAATTCAATGAAATAAAGTCTGAAGATAGCATAAGTAGGAGAAACAAAATACAGGATGAGAGTTTAACCACTTCAGCCTTCAGTCGTTTTCACTTTATGCATCCGAGCAATTTTCACCTCCCATTTATTAGCCTATAACTTTATTACTACTTATCACAATGAACTGATCTATATCTTGTTTTTTCCGCCACCAATTAGGCTTTCTTTGGGGGGTACTGTTAGGCTTGGTGGTGTATTCTCCACAGTCAGCATACAACGCATGAGCTGACGTGCAGGAGGTACACACACTAGCACCAGGAATCAGGATATCCCTAGTATAGTGGAGGGGAGGACTGACTCCAATAGGAGATTGTGGCGCACAGAGCCGGTGCAGATCCGACAGCCACAAACAATACTTTCGCGATAACGTCTCAGCGCAAGGTAGCACTGAGCGCATAAACCAGAACTGAGGAGATCAGGACAGGTAGACAGAATGAACGCTTGCTAGCTAGCCGCTACTTAGTGACAGCAAGCGTCCACAACAAGACAGACTGGAATAAGGCAGCCAATGCGTTGCAGCGATGCCTCACAAAGACAGGACAGGATAGTCAGGAAATAGCAGGATCAAGATAGATGAACGTAACACAGACAAATATACAATAAGTATGTTTTCCTAGCGTATTACAATTACAGCTATCAATGAAACTATTTGTAACGTCTGACTAACATATGTATATATCGGCAATGAACCGATATATGACATAAGCAGGAACACTGACTAGGACTGGAGAAATACAGGGAACAGGACTCAGAAGGATTCGCTAACTCTTCGCAGAGATGAACGCAATCCACAAACGGTAACAGAACAGGATTCAGAAGGATTTGTTATCTCTTCGCAGAGATGAACGCAATCCACAAACAGAACCAGGAGCAGGATAACTAACTCAGCACGGGTGATACGCGCAAACTACCAAAACGTGTTGGAAAGCTGACTAACTGATCACAGTATATAAACAGTTCGTGTACGTATACATCAGTGACACTGATGTATCAACGTAACACGAATACAAGGAAAATAATAAACGTGCTGGTATGCATATATATTGGCAATGAACCAATATATGATGCAAGACCAGCAAAGTATCTTTAGAACAAGAAACACGATCTGGGGCTGAAGCAACAGCAAGACAGGCTTAAAATGAAGCTATGATAACCCGAGGAGTCCTGCAGGAAGCAGATCTTTATACTGAGGTCATCCAATGAGAGCAGACATGCAGATTCCCACACAGGTGAATGATAATCAGTCACAAGCTGACAGCAGGGAAAGGCAGACAAAGCTATGCAGCTTGCATGGAAAGAGATCAGAACTGCCTGAGCTGCAGCACTACTACTGCCAGCAGTACCTGCCGCAGCAGCGATCATGACAGTACCCCCCCCCCCCCCCCCCTTAAAGGCAGATACCAGACGCCTCTCAAAACTGACATTCCCAAGGAGACAACCTAACTGATAATTCATGATGACCGGGACAGCCCGGCAAGACCAAATTCCAGAATCAGTCATCACAAGACTGGACCCATCAGAACCAGAACCTACAGAACCATGCCCATCAGTACTACAAGTCTCAGTGTGACACCCATCAGAACCATGATTTCCAGAATAAAGCCCCCCGAAGCTCTCTGAGCGATACCCACTGCCTTCCAGGGACCGTCCAAAAATGCCAAAGCCTTTGCAATGCCCACCGGAACTGTCTTTACCAACACAAAACCCACTGTTGAACCAGTCCAAGGTACCAGGACAAGCTTCCTCAGAGATCTCCCAGAACACTTTGAAGCTCCAAAGAGATCCCAAAAGGTCAGAACGCCCTTTAGGCTCACATGGAGAACTATCAAGAACCCCCATGGAACCTATGGCAATTCCCGATTCAGGATTACAAGGACAAACATCAAGATCAGGGCTTTCAGGGACCAGAACCATCTCTGGGCATGCAGGCAGACTGGCAACATCAGAACATGTCTCCCCTAAGGAAGCATCTGAGTACGCTAACACCTTAGACCCACTTGGGCATTCTGGCACACAAAGCACATCTGGGCACACTGGCACAAGAGAAACCTCTGTGCATGTCAAGGAACTGTGAACCTCAGGGTCAGCCAAGATAGGACCGAAACCAGGACTGGACAAAAATTCATCATGACTAGACTTCACAAGCACTTGACTCTAACTAAAGAATGCAGGAACAGACTTGGATGTCGCTGATTCTAGCAAGGTTATTAACAAATCAGGTTCAGGGGCATAAACAAGACAGGACAAGTCTTCTGATGTATGAACTGAGCTAGATAGGGATTCCACAACTTCCTCTGGACTGGACAGAGACTCATCTAGTACCTGGGATTGGGGCTCCAAAGTAGCTGCAAAACAAGTCAATATTACTGCATTCCCCACTGAACTGGGCAAATCTGAGGAATTCACTGGACAGGAAGGGAACTCCGGAATCTCTGCCACACCGGCCAGAGAATCAGAATTTTCCAAGATACAAGGCAGGGTTTCAGGAACGCTCACTAAAACAGACTGAAATTCTGAGACTTCTGTTATTTTGACCAGAGAATCAGAATTATCCATGTTACAGGGCAAGACTTCTGAAACATTCAGAGGACAGGGCTGGAGTTCCTCGGCTGTTACAACACTGGAGAGGGACTCAACAATATTGGTTAAATCAGACTGTGTACAGGGCAAGGTATCTAAGACACTTGCTGACAAGGACAATATTTCAATGACTTCTGCTTCCTTAGACAAAGATTCATCAAGTTTATTTGGAGTGGACTTTAATTCTAAGACAGCTGCTAAACAAGTGAATATTGCTGCAACACCCACTGAGGTAAGCAGTGCCTCAGAGTCTTCTGCTAGGGGGTTTGAAGTATCCAAAGTACTGGGTGAAGCATAGGACTCTGCGACCCCAGCTTCACTGGACAGGATCACTGAACAGTCCATATTGCAGGGCAAAACCATGGAAGCACCTGCTGGACAGCATAAGGATTCTGTGACCTGAGCTTCATAGGAGAGATCTACTGCACAATTCATGGTACAGGGCAAATTTACTGGAACATTTTCTGAACAAGGGAATAATTCTGTGACCTCAGGTTTACACAGCAGATGCTCTGAGCTATTCACGATACAGGGCAAATTTACTGGAACATTTTCTGAACAAGGTAATAATTCTGCGATTTCAGGTTCACGTAGCAGATGCTCTGAGCTATTCACGAAACTAGAGCGAGGTGTAGAAACAGGAAGATCAAGACACAATGTTTGCGCATCTGAATCACCATTCAATTGTAAAATTGGGAACTTCAGATGCTGGGGTTCTGAGGTTTCTAGACAGGATTGCTGGGACTCAGAAGATAATGTCATGCATCTATTGGCATCTGCTGGATCAGACAGGAGTTGAACTTTATTAACACAGGTAATTTCTGCAGAAGTGTTTGCAGAGGCAGGCAAGATTTTTCTGATGTCTGTTTCACTGAACAAAGAGTCATGAGTACTGGCTAGGCTGGACTCAGAAGTCAGCAGGATCTCTGGATTCTCTGCTGAGAAATTTGCGCAGGGCAAGGTTAAGAAAGTATCAGTGGCTTCTGTTTTACTGGGAAGTAACACTGAGTTATCCATGGTACAGGGTGGAATTGCAGGAACTTCAATTTCACACAAAAAGAGCTCCGAATCACCTGCTGAATCAGCCAAAGGTGCTGAAGCAGGCGGGTCAGAACGCCAAATTTGCGAATTCGGAGTCACATAAAAATCATCCAAAATCAGTTCCCACACATCAATCAATGGAGCCACAAAGTCATACCTACACACACCAATCTCTATTAGGTTATAGGCCGACTTAATGCATGCATTCAATACGAATTCACTTTTTGCACTGTAAAATTGACAAAATGAACTTGAATCATTCTTCCATTCACAGACCAGGGCTTCCATCTCTCCCTTCTCGAATGGGGGATCCCATGCATACTTAACAGCTGAACATTCAGGCTGATCACAGTTTGCAGATATGATTGTGGCAGGAACATGTATTGGGTTAATTAGCAGGTGATAGGCAGATTCCTTATTTTTAAGAATCTCCAATACCTGTAGCAAGTGTTGAACTGTAGTGTATGCAAACTTCCCTTGCTTCACAAATAAGATTTGTTCAATACTCTGTAATATCTCCTCATAATCATACTCAGATAATTCTTTTAACCACTTGAGGACTCAGCCTTTACCCCCCCTTAAGGACCAGCGCTGTTTTTTCCATTCAGACCACTGCAGCTTTAACGGTTTATTGCTCGGTCATACAACCTACCACCTAAATGAATTTTGGCTCCTTTTCTTCTCACTAATACAGCTTTCTTTTGATGCTATTTGATTGCTGCTGCGAGTTTTACTTTTTATTATATTCATCAAAAAAGACATGAATTTTGGCAAAAAAATGAACTTTCTGTGCTGACATTTTTCAAATAAAGTAAAATTTCTGTATACATGCAGCGCGAAAAATGTGGACAAACATGTTTTTGATTAAAAAAAACCCATTCAGCCTATATTTATTGGTTTGGGCAAAAGTTATAGCGTTTACAAACTATGGTGCAAAAAGTGAATTTTCCCATTTTTAAGCATCTCTGACTTTCCTGACTACCTGTCATGTTTCATGAGGGGCTAAAATTCCAGGATAGTATAAATACCCCACAAATAACCCCATTTTGGAAAGAAGACATCCCAAAGTATTCACTGAGAGGCATAGTGAGTTCATAGAAGATTTTATTTTTTGTCACAAGTTAGCGGAAAATGACAGTTTGTCACAAAAAAAAAAAAAAGGTTTCCATTTCTGCTAACTTGTAACAAAAAAAAAATGAAATCTGCCATGGACTCAACATGCCCCTCAATGAATACCTTGAAGTGTCTATTTTTCAAAATGGGGTCATTTATGGGGTGTGTTTACTGTCCTGGCATTTTGGGGGGTGCGGAATTGTAAGCACCCCTGTAAAGCCTAAAAGTAGTCATTGCACTGTGGGCCCCTTAGCGCAGTTTGGCTGCAAAAAAGTGTCACACATATGGTATCGCCATACTCGGGAGAAGTAGTACAATGTGTTTTGGGGTGTATTTTTACACATACCCATGCTGGGTGGGAGAAATATCTCTGTAAATGACAATTTTTTGATTTTTTTTACACACAATTGTCCATTTACAGAGTTATTTCTCCCACTCAGCATGGGTATGTATAAAAATACACCCCAAAACACATTGTACTACTTCTCCTGAGTACGGCGATACCACATGTGTGGCACTTTTTTGCACCCTAACTGCGCTAAGGGGCCCAAAGTCCAATGAGTACCTTTGAGTACCTTTAGGATTTCACAGGTCATTTTGAGAAATTTGGTTTCAAGACTACTCCTCACGGTTTAGGGCCCCTAAAATGCCAGGGCAGTATAGGAACCCCACAAATGACCCCATTTTAGAAAGAAGACACCCCAAGGTACTCAAGTAGGAGTATGGTGAGTTCATAGAAGATTTTACTTTTTGTCACAAGTTAGCGGAAAATGATTTTTATTGGGTTTTTTTACCAAGTGTCATTTTCCGCTAACTTGTGACAAAAAATAAAATCTTCTATGAACTCACCATACTCCTAACGGAATACCTTGGGATGTCCTCTTTGTAAAATGGGGTCATTTGTGGGGTTCCTATACTGCTCTGGCATTTTAGGGGCCCTAAACCGTGAGGAGTAGTCTTGAAACCAAATGTTTCAAAATGACCTGTGAAATGCTAAAGGTACTCATTGGACTCTGGGCCCCTTAGCGCAGTTAGGGTGCAAAAAAGTGCCACACATGTGGTATCGCCGTACTCGGGAGAAGTAGTACAATGTGTTTTGGGGTGTATTTTTACACATACCCATATTGGGTGGGAGAAATATCTCTGTAAATGACAATTTTTTGATTTCTTTACACACAATTGTCAATTTACAGAGATATTTCTCCCACCCAATATGGGTATGTGTAAAAATACACCCCAAAACACATAATACTACTTCTCCTGAGTACGGCGGTACCACATGTGTGGCACTTTTTTGCACCCTAACTGCGCTAAGGGGCCCAGAGTCCAATGAGTACCGTTAGCATTTCACAGGTCATTTTGAGAAATTTGTTTCAAGACAACTCCTCACGGTTTAGGGCCCCTAAAATGCCAGGACAGTATAGGAACCCCACAAATGACCCCATTTTACAAAGAGGACATCCCAAGGTATTCCGTTAGGAGTATGGTGAGTTCATAGAAGATTTTATTTTTTGTCACAAGTTAGTGGAAAATGACACTTGGTAAAAAGAACCAATAAAAATCATTTTCCGCTAACTTGTGACAAAAAGCAAAATCTTCTATGAACTCACCATACTCCTAATTGAGTACCTTGGGGTGTCTTCTTTCTAAAATGGGGTCATTTGTGGGGTTCCTATACTGCTCTGGCATTTTAGCGGCCCTAAACCGTGAGGAGTAGTCTTGAAACCAAATGTTTCAAAATGACCTGTGAAATGCTAAAGGTACTCATTGGACTCTGGGCCCCTTAGCGCAGTTACGGTGCAAAAAAGGGCCACACATGTGGTATCGCCGTACTCGGGAGAAGTAGTACAATGTGTTTTGGGGTGTATTTTTATACATACCCATATTGGGTGGGAGAAATATCTCTGTAAATGACAATTTTTTGATTTCTTTACACACAATTGTCCATTTACAGAGATATTTCTCCCACCCAATATGGGTATGTGTAAAAATACACCCCAAAACACATTGTACTACTTCTCCCGAGTACGGCGATACCACATATGTGGCACTTTTTTGCACCCTAACTGCGCTAAGGGGCCCAGAGTCCAATGAGTACCGTTACCATTTCACAGGTCATTTTGAGAAATTTGGTTTCAAGACTACTCCTCACGGTTTAGGGCCCCTAAAATGCCAGAGCAGTATAGGAACCCCACAAATGACCCCATTTAACAAAGAGGACATCCCAAGGTATTCCGTTAGGAGTATGGTGAGTTCATAGAAGATTTTTTTTTGTCACAAGTTAGCGGAAAATGACACTTGGTAAAAAAAACCCAATAAAAATCATTTTCCGCTTACTTGTGACAAAAAGTAAAATCTTCTATGAACTCACCATACTCCTAATTGAGTACCTTGGGGTGTCTTCTTTCTAAAATGGGGTCATTTGTGGGGTTCCTATACTGCTCTGGCATTTTAGGGGCCCTAAACCGTGAGGAGTAGTCTTGAAACCAAATTTCTCAAAATGACCTGTGAAATGGTAACGGTACTCATTGGACTCTGGGCCCCTTAGCGCAGTTAGGGTGCAAAAAAGTGCCACACATGTGGTATTGCCGTACTCGGGAGAAGTAGTACAATGTGTTTTGGGGTGTATTTTTACACATACCCATATTGGGTGGGAGAAATATCTCTGTAAATGGACAAATGTGTGTAAAAAAAATAAAAAAATTGTCATTTACAGAGTGATTTCTTCTACCCATCATGGGTATGTGTAAAAATACACCCTAAAACACATTGGTCTACTTATCCCGGGTATGGCGATAGCACGTGTGGCACTTTTTTGCAGCCTAACTGCGCTAAGGGGCCCAACGTGCAATGACTACCTTTGGGCTTTACAGGGGTGCTCACAATTTAGCCCCCCCCCCCCCACATGACAGGACAGTTAACAAACCCCACAAATGACCCCATTTTAAAAATAAGACACCACAAAGTATTCCATGAGGGGCATGGTGAGTTTATAAAAAAAATTATTTTTTGTCACAAGTTAGCAGAAAAGGATACTTTGTGAAAAAAAACATAAAAAAAACAATTTATGCTAACTTGTGACAAAAAACAAAATCTTCTATGAACTCACCATGCACCTCACGGAATACTTTGGGGTGTCCTCTTTCCAAAATGGGGTCATTTGTGGGGTCTGTCCTGGCATTTTAGGGCCTCTGCAATCATTACATGTATGGCCAGTATTTCTGCTATACTCCTTATATTGGGCATACAGGTAGTGCATTTTGGGCTGAAAGGAAAAATGAACGGCAAACATCCCTTCATTCGCATCGATCAATGTGGATGAACAAATATCTGCCAAAAAATGTGAAACAAAAAGAAAAGAAAGAGGGACATAGGAGCTGCCACCCCAAAAATCCAAACCCACCAGCTCGTATGCCCAGGCAAACCTGATTTATTCATCCACATCGATCGATGTGAATGGAGAAATCATTGCTTGAGTTCTTTTTTGATACAAAGTGCTTGCCAAAGCATATGAACCCCAACACCGCTCCTCGGCCCATATGCCTCGGCAAACGTATCTTTTTTACTGTGGAGGAGAAATCTCGTCCTACAGCGCTGCATGCACCGATTTTGTGTATCCTGACAGAAGCGCAATGCTTCTGTCAGGATGCACCATCAGTGCTGCAGCTGATTGGTCGGTCGGTCGGTCGGTCTGGATAGAAAAAAAGAGAGAAGAAAAACGAAAAAAACAAAACAAAAAGGAGGGGAAGGCGTCCGCCTGGACATAGGAGCTGCCACCCCAAAAATCCAAACCCACCAGCTCGTATGCCCAGGCAATCCTGATTTATTCATCCACATTGATCGATGTGAATGGAGAAATCATTGCTTGAGTTCTTTTTTGATACAAAGTGCTTGCCAAAGCATATGAATCCCCAACACCACACCTTGGCCCATATGCCTCGGCAAACGTATCTTTTTTACTGTGGAGGAGAAATCTCGTCCTACAGCGCTGCATGCACCGATTTTGTGTAACCTGACAGAAGCGCAATGCTTCTGTCAGGATGCACCATCAGTGCTGCAGCTGATTGGTCGGTCGGTCTGGATAGAAAAAAGAGAGAAGAAAAACGAAAAAAACAAAACAAAAAGGAGGGGAAGGCGTCCGCCTGGACATAGGAGCTGCCACCCCAAAAATCCAAACCCACCAGCTCGTATGCCCAGGCAATCCTGATTTATTCATCCACATTGATCGATGTGAATGGAGAAATCATTGCTTGAGTTCTTTTTTAATACAAAGTGCTTGCCAAAGCATATGAATCCCCAACACCACACCTTGGCCCATATGCCTCGGCAAACGTATCTTTTTTACTGTGGAGGAGAAATCTCGTCCTACAGCGCTGCATGCACCGATTTTGTGTAACCTGACAGAAGCGCAATGCTTCTGTCAGGATGCATCATCAGTGCTGCAGCTGATTGGTCGGTTGGAAAAAAAGAGAGAAGAAGAAAAAAAAAGAAAAAAAAAAAAAAAAAAAGCAAGCAAGCAGCAAAGCACTTCAATAACATTAACTTTTTAAACTTTATTAAATATGTTCAAACCAAACAATAACATTGGTAACCAAATATTAACTTTTTTGCTTACCTGTTTTTTTTTTTTTGTTTTTTTTTTACCTGCGAGCTGAGGATAAACTTCTCCTCCCCCATGGGTCAATGTGCAAAGTGCAAATCGCACAGATATGTGGCGAAGTACATTATGCATTCTGTCCCAAGTGAAAGGAGAGGTTTCTGGCAGGCCAGTGTATTTGGATCTCTCAAAACCTGATGTTTGGGTTCACACTGCATACTGGCCTATCCGGTCGGTCGAGCCCGCCGCACCGTCTCGCCCAAAATAGATCTTCAGGGAATACCACAAGAGTAGCATTCGGCCTAGTAATTAACTGCGTCGCCGTAGACTAACATGACTTCCGGGCCGACCCAAATTGCTGCAGAAGCCACGCAGTAACGTAGGCATGCACTAGCGTTAAGTCAAGCACTTCCGGCGTAGGGGGGGACCGCAAAGTGTGACTTTTGCTAGGCAATTTGCCCTAACGCATCGCGCCAGTGTGAAATAGCACTGAGAGACCCTTGTGTGCCTACTGCTGTGTCTGTAGTTCCCTAGGTTCTAAAAGTGTGTCTTCTCGTGGTACCTCTCATAACACTCCCCTAGGCATAGGCCAGGCTGGTCAGGACAGCGGGGACAGTAAACGGGGGTGTCACGCCTTATTCCAGCCTTGCTGCAGACACGACATCTTTTTCTGGGGTTGCGTTGAGTTTGGGTACTGGGAATCGGGTAGGCGTAATGCCTTCCATGCAGCCTGCTAGTTGCATTTGGGGGTTGGGCTCTGGCACCTTCTGGATAGAGGAGTGCCGAAACAATGTCTTCCTGGAATTGAAGGAAAGATCCAGTTCTCCCAGCCTTACTGTAGAGAACAAAGCTGTTGTACATCGCCAATTGAATTAAATACACAGACACTTTCTTATACCAGCGTCTGGTTTTCCGGGAAATTAAATCGGGCCCTAACATCTGGTCATTGAAGTCCACCCCTCCCATGTTGGCATTATAGCTGTGGACGGCGAGGGGCTTTTCAATGACCTCTGTTGCCCGTGTAATTTGTACTGTCGTGTCTGTGTGAATGGTAGACAGAAGGTAAACGTCCCTCTTGTCCTTCCATTTCACCGAGAGCAAGTCATCGGTACACAAGGCGGTCCTCTCCCCCTGTTGAAGTCTGGTGTTAACGAGCTGTTGGGGGAAGCCCCGGCGACTAGGCCGCACGGTGCCACAGCATCGGATTCCTTCTAACTTTAAGTGCTGAAAGAGGGCCACACTTGTGTAAAAGTTGTCCACATAAAGATGGTACCCCTTCTGGAACAAGGGTGACACCAAGTCCCACACAATCTTTCCACTGCTCCCCAGGTAGTCAGGACATCCGACCGGCTCCAATTTTGAGTCTTTTCCCTCATAGACCCTAAAATGAGATGTATAGCCTCTGGCTCTATCACAGAGCTTATACAGTTTCACCCCATACCGGGCGCGCTTGCTTGGGATGTACTGTTTGATGCCAAGGCGCCCGGTAAAATGTACGAGGGACTCATCTACACAGATGTTCTGTTCAGGGGTATAAGCATCTGCAAATGTGGATGACAGGTGGTCTATGAGGGACCGAATTTTGTGGAGCCGGTCATAAGCTGGGTGGTCTCTTTCATGACAGGTGTCGTCATTGAAATGCAGGAAGCACAGGATGATCTCAAATCGCGCCCTGGACATGGCAGCAGAGAACACGGGCATGTTATGTATTTGGCGTGTAGACCAATAAGAGCGCAATACATTTTTTTTAGTAATACCCATGTTGAGGAGAAGGCCCAAAAAAATTTTAAGTTCAGAAACTTGGAGTGGTTTCCACCGAAAAGGCTGGGCGTGGCAGCTTTTCGGATGGGCGGTTATAAATTGTGTGGCATATAGGTTGGTCTCAGCCACAATTAAGTCAAGGAGATCCTGGGTGAGGAACAGTTCAAAAAAGTCTAGGGCCGATCCTAGTTCAACTGTCTCCACCTGGACTCCAGACTGGGCGGTGAAAGGGGGCAGTATGGGTGCGGCGGGATCAGGGGAATGCCAATCAGGGTTTGCCAGCACCTCTGGAAAACCAATGGGAGTACGGGCCCGTCTACTTGGTGGCTGCGGATCGGATCTTAATTCACGTACCACCGAACCAGTTTCTACTTCCAGGATGGTGTCCGCCACTTCATCAGGGTCTTCTGCGGAAGTACTGGTGTTGATAGGTCCAGGAGATGCTGCGCTGCTGGTGCATGCCTCACCAAGAAAAATCAGATCAGCGCCACTCTGCTGCCCTTGAGACTGATCTTCCGCCACCTGCAGTCCAGTGACATGGGGTGTGGTACGCCTGGCTCTAGCCGGGACCTCAACCTCGTCATCGGAACTATCGGTCAGAGAGCCACTGCTGTCTACAGGATCGTACTCTGAACCCGAAGATTCGTCGAATAAGTCGACCCAATCATCCTCATCCGACTGGTCCATGTACCTGTAGATGTCTTCATTGGAAAACCTCTTTTTTGCCATGGTGGCCTGCTAAATTTAGGAGGTATTCCTCTGAGACTACCCAGGAAAAGAGCACCTACCTAGCGAAAGGGAGTACTTGAGAGGTAGAAAGCTGTGGTCACTGAGTTTAGATAAAAAAAATCAAAACTGATGTTTACAGTGCCACAGCTTGTGTACAGTGTTTTTTGCAGTGATCAGAAAAAAGAAATTTCTGTCACTGCGGTGGGGCGGGCTGAACGCAGTGCAGGCGAACGATCAGGTCTGATCGGGCAAACACTGCGTTTTTTTGTGGATCCTAGAGACCCTAATATAGATCTGACTGTGATCACTAATAATCACTTACAGATACTATATAGTACCAATGCTGATTAGTGACAGTGATGACGCTAATTAGTGACTGTGGTGCAGTGGGCTGAGCACTAACTGACACTAACAACCCTTTTGCTTAGCTAACTGGCCTGTTTGTTACCACTAGTGATACTAAAAAAGTTTTTAGATCACTAGGATAGTGATGGTGAGGGGGGGGGGGGGGGGGGGGGGGTTGGGGATCAGAGAGCAAACACAAATAATCAAAAACAATCACGAGACAATTACAACACAATTACAGCAATCAGCGCAATCAAAGCCAATCACGGACCAATTGAATCCAATAACGCGACAATCAAAAACCAATTACGTGACAATTGAAGCCAATCACACGACAATCGATGCTAATCACAGGGCAAAATAGCCAATCAGTGGGTAATTGGCAAAATCAAAACCAATTACGGGCAATTGAAGCCAATCACGCGACAATCGAAAACAAATTACGTGACAATCAAATGACAATCGATGCCAATCACAGTGCAATTGAGACAATTGTAGCCAAGCAAAGCACAATCAAGCCTTACAGACAGGAGATAAGATACACAGTGGCAGGGGGGAGAATATACGCAATCAATGAACTAGGACGGTGTGTGGAGGATCGGAAGGGGTGGGGGGTGATCAGATACCCCTAAGGGGTAGTTGGGGGTCTAATCTGATGGATAGGAGTGACAGGTGGTGACAGGGGGTGATAGATGGGTTATTGACGGGTGATAAGTGGGTGTTTACAGGGAAAAACAGATGTAAACAATGGACTGCTGATGTGATCAGGGGGGGGGTGTCTCGGTGGGATCTGAAAGGGTGGGTGGGTGATCAGAAGCCCCTAAGGGGCAGTTGGGGGTCTGATCTAATGGGGGGCAGTGACAGGTGGTGACAAGGGATGATTGACAGGTGACTGATAGGTGATTGGCAGCTGATCGCTGGGGAGATAGACAGATGCAGGGGAGATAGATAGGTTCAGTATACAGGGGGGGGGGGTCGGGGGGAGATCTGGAGGTGTGGGGGGTGATCAGATACCCCTAAGGGGTAGTTGGGGGTCTGCTCTGATGGATAGAAGTGACAGGTGGTGACAGGGGATGATTGACAGGTGACTGATAGGTGATTGGCAGCTGATCGCTGGGGAGGTAGACAGATGCAGGGGAGATAGATAGGTTCAGTATACAAAGGGGGGGGGTCGGGGGGAGATCTGGAGGTGTGGGGGGTGATCAGATACCCCTAAGGGGTAGTTGGGGGTCTGCTCTAATGTATAGAAGTGACAGGTGGTGACAGGGATTTATTGATGGGTGATATGGGGGGTGGTTAGGTCTGATCTGCGGGCTGCAGGGGGGTACAGGGGGGTGTCTGATGGGTGCTGCGGGTGATCGGGGGGTCTGTGGGGCTCCTAAGGTGTGTGTGTGTGCACTCTTACTGTGCCTGCTCTCCTCGCTGGTGGTCGATCGCTAAGTGTGACCACCAGCGGGAGGCAGGCAGTATAATACAGTTTGTTACGTAAACAAACTGTATTATACTCATTGTATTGGCCGATTTGAAAAAGTACAGCCCGCCGGCGCTGCTGATTGGCCGGCGGGCTGAAGTCACAAGGGTGCCCAACAGTGTGACGTAGCGATCGCGCGGCTACAGCCGCGCAATCGCTCGTTAATTAGGCTGCAGCTGGCGACGCAGTACTGCGTCGCTGGTCCTGCAGCTGCCACTTTGCCGACGCGCGGTATGAGTGCGCGGTCAGCAAGTGGTTAAACAAAAATCTTTATTTTCCCTAGCCAGGGATGAAAGTTCATTAGTAGTTTCATAAGTCCATTTAACTTCCCTGAAAGACAATTGCATTTCATTATCCGTTAATGGCAGAATCTCATTACAGGTCTGATGCGCAGTCGCTAAAGATAACGACTCTGCAGATTGGACTCGTTTCTTATAACGTTTGTGTTTGGCCTTAGACCCTGCTGCCTTTGGTGATTTATTCAAAGCTGCAGGAAAATGATCAGTAATACTCTCTGCTTGC
Source organism: Hyperolius riggenbachi (assembly GCF_040937935.1). Classification (NCBI taxonomy): domain Eukaryota; kingdom Metazoa; phylum Chordata; class Amphibia; order Anura; family Hyperoliidae; genus Hyperolius; species Hyperolius riggenbachi. The sequence goes on along the minus strand of NC_090647.1, from coordinate 376,113,192 downwards.
TGATCATTTTTGCAAGCAATTGAAGGAGCAGCTGATTGGCCTGCTGCCAGGAGTTCATTAAAAGGGTAAGGCAAATTAGTTTTGCGCAGCCAGTTATGGATCACAAACGCTAGAAATTCCAGTGGTCTCTCTTTCAAATTGGTATGATCAAGGACATCAAAAGCCCACTGAAACAATTCCCCTTTAAACAAGATATAACTTAGCTGGAGTGCCCAGGTTGAAACAGGAGTCGCTTGGAGATCGGGATTGGCCAAGAACCTGGCACATTAAGAGAAAAACTCATTTTCTGTTTCAGAGTTAAGTTCTTCAAATTTCTTAAAGGAACAGGAACCATAATTAACAGTGTCATACTTTCTGGGAACCCCCCCCCACACACACACAATGGGGATTGGTAATGGGGTTATCATAATGTTAGGCTTGGTGGTGTATTCTCCACAGTCAGCATGCAACGCATGAGCTGACGTGCAGGAGGTACACACACTAGCACCAGGAATCAGGATATCCCTAGTATAGTGGAGGAGAGGACTGACTCCAATAGGAGATTGTGGCGCACAAAGCCAGTGCAGATCCGACAGCCACAAACAATACTTTCGTGATAACGTCTCAGCGCAAGGTAGCACTGAGCGCATAAACCAGAACTGAGGAGATCAGGATAGGTAGACAGAATGAACGCTTGCTAGCTAGCCGCTACTTAGTGACAGCAAGCGTCCACAACAAGACAGACTGGAATAAGGCAGCCAATGCGTTGCAGCGATGGCGTGCCTCACAAAGACAGGACAGGATAGTCAGGAAATAGCAGGATCAAGATAGATGAACGTAACACAGACAAATATACAATGAGTATGTTTTCCTAGCGTATTACAATTACAGCTATCAATGAAACTATTTGTAACGTCTGACTAACATATGTATATATCGGCAATGAACCGATATATGACATAAGCAGGAACACTGACTAGGACTGGAGCAATACAGGGAACAGGACTCAGAAGGATTCAATATCTCTTCGCAGAGATGAACGCAATCCACAAACGGTAACAGAACAGGATTCAGAAGGATTCGTTATCTCTTCGCAGAGATGAACGCAATCCACAAACAGAACCAGGAGCAGTATAACTAACTCAGCACGGGTGATCACGATACGCGCAAACTACCAAAACGTGCTGGAAAGTTGACTAACTGAACACAGGATATAAACAGTTCGTGTATGTATACATCAGCGACACTGATGTATCAACGTAACACGAATACAAGGAAAATAATAAACGTGCTGGTATGCATATATATTGGCAATGAACCAATATATGATGCAAGACCAGCAAAGTATCTTTAGAACAAGAAACACGATCTGGGGCTGAAGCAACAGCAAGACAGGCTTAAAATGAAGCTATGATAACCCGAGGAGTCCTGCAGGAAGCAGATCTTTATACTGAGGCCATCCAATGGGATCAGACATGCAGATTCCCACACAGGTGAATGATAATCAGTCACAAGCTGACAGCAGGGAAAGGCAGACAAAGCTATGCAGCTTGCATGGAAAGAGATCAGAACTGCCTGAGCTGCAGCACTACTACTGCCAGCAGTACCTGCTGCAGCAGCGATCATGACAGGTACATTTTGCTAAGAGCCACTTTACTGTAAATGCATTTTAACAGAAAGAATAAGAAAAAAACGGAAAAAATTCATTATTTCTCAGTTTTCAACCATTATAGTTTTAAAATAATACATGCCTCCATAATTAAAACTCATGTATTGTATTTGCCCATATGTCCCAGTTATTACACCGTTAAAATTATGTCCCTATCACAATGTATGGCGACAATATTTTATATGGAAATAAAGGTGCATTTTTCCGTTTTGCATCTATCACTATTTACAAGTTTAAAATAAAAAAAAAAAAATTAGAAATATTTCACTATAGCCCGATTCACTGATTGCCAGGCTAACGAACCGCGGGCAGGAGCGCACGTGCACGCGCGCGATCGGCCGCGGGAGCGCGCGGACGCGCACATGGCCTCCTGGGCGTAGCTACTACGTCCAGGAGGCTAAAGTAGTTAAAGGGACTCTGAGCAGTGCAGAAACTATCAGAAACTATGGAAAGATGCATATCATTTCAATGATATCCATCTTTCCATAGTTACATCGTATTACACAGGGCGACTTTTTCTCAAAGTCAGCAGCTCCATTCAGCAGAAAAAGTTGCCCTGTGTAATATAATGTAACTATGGAAAGATGGATATCATTTTAAAGCTCTCTTTCTCCTCTTTCTGACGACCCCTAAATCGTCGCCCTATGCCTTTTCGTTTTCTCTAGGACTTTTATTATGTTGACTATGAAATAGCCCAACATGTTGTTCTCCGAGTTCAGCTCGTTCTTCTTAATCTTCTTATTATTCTTAGTGCCTCCTATTTTCTATACGCTTCTCCTCCTACAGTTTTAGGGGTACAAACGCCAAACTTTCCACACTTATTTGACTTATAGTAAAGTATGCTGCTTTTGCTTTAGTGAGCGATCCCCCCCCCCCCCCCCCGCGCCCCTGCAGCAAACCCCTGAAGCCCTCTTTTTCCGTGTTGACTTTGACAGGGAAAATGTTCAAAACGCTGCCGCTCGTACAGTTTTGAAGCTACATTCCCCAAACTCAGACCACATATTGTTGGTGTCACTCCAAATGTAAATATGTGTGTTTTTTTTTTGGGGGGGGGGGTGGCACCCCAAAGTGGGTGGAGCTACCAACAGCCAATGACATTTTAGAAATTTTCTATACGCTACTCCTCCCAGAGTTTTAGGAGTACAATTATAAAACTGTGGACACTTGTTCAGCTCATACCTGAATAGGTTGCTTGTGCTCTGTTAAGCAATCCCACCCTCCGTGCCCCTGTGGTAACCCCCTGAAGACCCCATTTTCCCCATGGACTTTCAATGGAAAATTTTAAAACGTTTGCCACTCGTACAGCTTTGAAGTTACAATCACCAAACTTGGGTCACTTAGTCATGGGGTGAAGCTGCAAGATTCTGTCAAAAAAGTGGGCAGAGCCACAAACAACCAATCAGATTTTCCCTACTGACTTCAATGAGAAAATGTAAACAGCTGTAATTCTCACATTATTAAAGCCAGAGTTCACAGACTTGGCATACTGGGTCACTGGGTGACTGGGTTAAAATTTGGCAAGGTGGGCAGAGCAGCATACAGCCAATCAGACACATAGCCAACATCATGTGGTTTCTTCAGAAATTACAACATCTAGTTATTTTTGTAATATCTGACTGTAAGAAAAATTGTAATTAAAAGATTCATTTTACTACTTGTTTGTAACTTATAGGTCTTCAAATCTTCACCCTGTATTTTGTTTCTCCTATTTTTGCTGTCTGACTGAGGGGTGGCCAATATACTACTGGTCATTATTGTACAAAGTCTTAAGATGCAAGGAATTTGCAATACATTTGCAAAAAGTGCACATGAAATGAAATCAACTACCTGGCAGAATGTGCACTTACCGCAATCTAATGTAAAAGTTTCTGGCAGGCGAGGGTGTGCTGTAGGCACTTTATTATTGATTCAATTGCACTCTTTCATATTTGTTTTCTACTCACTTCAAAATATTTTATACACATTCTCTACAGCCGACTTCCTTTCCCCCACATTCCTTCACTCACCTTTCCTCCAACTTCACCCTGGTTTCAATCCCTAACTCCTACTTTACTTTAACCTCACACCACACCATGCTTTCTATACCTTCCCTTTCTACTGCCTCCAGATGTGTTTTGCATAACCTTCCCCTAACCCTTCACCTCCCACATGTGCATTACTTTTAACCTAAGCTTTCCACTCCTTCACACTGCTTCATTTAAGACCCCTCCCCTTGGCCTGTTACTTGTACAGATGCTAGACAATCCTCAGACAAATGGGCTGGTTCGGACATCTTCTGCTATAAATCATGTGTACAGTGGACCACAACCCCCTGAATGCATCGGTGGCTGAACATGGGTCAAAGTCATTGTTCTCCTACTTATATGTCCTACTCTGTCATGCACCATGCTATCGGCCCACCTCCTCCCTGCATAATAATAGAACACATCTGTGGCCTCCAGGTTAACAATGCTTCGATATATATACAGTTTCAGCCCAAAACTATCACCTGAGGGATTGAATCCCATATGTATGAGGTGTAACTTCACAGCCGACCCCATGCTTCTCAGCCGACCCCTCTAAACTACCTCATTATGTATGCCTTACTGAAAACTCAAATCAAATCAAACCTAAGCTTTCCACTCCTTCACACTGCTTCATTGCCAGTGAAAAAGGCACAATTATCCTGACCTGTAGTCAGATGATGATTACATCACAGCATGTAGCTTTCAAAATATTTCTCAATCACAGTTAAAAATATGTTACAAATTTTACTCTTCTTTGTAATCAAGAGAGTCAAATGATTAGTAATAAAAAAAAAAAAAAAACAGCACCTTTAAAAAGCAGACTAGGTGAACGGTTTGCCCTTGAGAAGCATCTGTATTGTATTTATTCATTTATGAAAATAAGAGATTAAAAATAGGACCAGGGAAGTGTTATCACTGGGAAGCTGTAAGTGTGAACAGATCTGTTTGCAGAGCTCATTAATTTTGTTTAAACTTCCATTTGCAGAAATATCAGGAAACAAGTTTTGCTCATGCTGATTCAGTAGACTCATCAGCATAAGTAATTGCAGAATTATTCCTTTGGGTTTAGCACCCCTGGGCTGTACTGCCTGTCCATAGCTGTTTGTGCTGCACTATAGATAAAGACGTGATGGATCTCATGGTTCTGCTGAGTGATTTCTGAACATTAAGACAGAAAGCATGAAAACTGTTCTGTGTCTGCTGGACATTTTGAATCATAATGAGATGTTCATAGACAGTAATGTGACAGTTAGGCTGACACATTTTTTATTTGCTACTGTATTTATACACTCTTAATATAAGATGTATGCTTTAACAACATAGCATTTAAAATGGTGACAGCAGTATCCATAGTTGGTAACTGAAACAAATCCATCACCAGAACTATTATACTCATTACTCTTATTAATTCTGGTTTGATGACAAATTCATAAATTAAATTTTAAAATGGCTAATTATGATGTGTCTTGGCCCATTCTTTTCACTGTACTAACATGCCTGAGGCCTGTTGGGAAACTGGTAGGATGACTTCAGATTCCTTATAAAAAGAGTTCTTTAATTTGCCTAGACAAGAGGGAATAAAAGACAAGAGGAGCCCATACTAACTATATGTAGAGAGCCACTGAACAGGTCTCACCTGAATGACTGGGCTTGTACTACTGTACAGGTGACCAGCTATTCCAGCTTGTGTCTTATGCTGATCAAGCATAGGTGGCAGAAGCTAGATGGTCAGCATGATGAAGTTCTAACCCAGCCAGGGGGTACTGACCCAGGTGGAGAAATGTGACCAGTTTATATTTTAGTCTTTTCTCCAGGGAGGTGGAGTCTGGATAGTATAGCACATGGGTTAAGAGGATATGCAATAACCACAAAAAGACAGACAAAGCCAACAGTCAAACTATGATTGAATGGTAAATATAAATACATTTCATATGGGGTTAATCTCCTCCACCTCCTCAGGCAAAGTCAATGCAAGTTACATACTATTGCACACACAATATCTATAGGAAGTGTCAACCAGTTGAAACCTCCCACTCAAGACTGTCATTGGTGGAAATATCTCCAATATGGAGAGGTTATACAAACACAGAACAATGCATTACAACACTCTTTCTGAGCACCCACCTTCATAATTCCCATAATAACCATCTAATAGCAACATAAAACATTTAGTAGATCTAGTGGTAACTGACCCACTCTTTTTATTCTCCCCGGTGGTATTTCTGAGTGTGGCTCTGGGGTTAATTGTCAGTTCCAAAAGCATAAACCCTAAGGCACACTCAAAGAAATGTGCAGAGTGTGTAGTGGAGAGGTGGATTCATCTCTCCAGGTTTTGGCAGGCATATGCACTGGAAGATTTAAGGAGCTCCAAACTTACTGTCTACAGTATAAAGACACTGTTTTGTAATTGATCTGAGAAAGTGGACTGTGCTCATTGTTTATAGTGTCTGATTAATAATAATTCTATTGATTTAAATTGGCATTGCCCCTCTTTTAGAGATAAGCCATTTTAAAAATGTATTATGTTTTATTATTTTAGTCACATAATATAGATATACCTGACAACCACTATCACTTATTTTTGGGGTGCCTTCTTCCTCCCAGTTGCTCCTACTTATAAACAATGCTTAGTGTAATTTTAACTTCTTAACACAGAAGATATTTGTGATAATTCAGCTTTAAATGAGTACTGTAGGGGCATAGGGGGAAAAAGAATCGAACTTACCTGGGGCTTCTAATGGTCCCCCGCACACTTACTGATGCTCCAGTCCCCACCTCCGGTTCATTTCTGGAATTTCTGACTTTAAAGTCGGAAAATCCACTGCGCCTGTGTGGCCGCACCTTTGCTCCTGTTGACATCACTAGGAGTGTATTGCGCAGGCCCAGTACGGTCTGCACCTTCGCAGTATGCTCCTGGTGACGTCAATGGTAATGAGGACACGGCTATGCAGGCGCAGTGGTTTTCTGACTTTAAAGTCGGAAATTCCAGAAGTGAACCGGAGGCTTGGACTGGAGCATCAGTAACTGTCTGCGCGGGCATAGGATGTCTTCAGGGAACCATTAGAAGCCCCAGGTAAGTTCAGCTCTTTTCCCCCTACCTCCCTACAGTAGTCCTTTAAAGGGAATATTCAGGGATGCTGTGAAAAAAACAAAAATCCAAATCCACTTACCTGGGGCTTCCTCCAGCCCGTGGCAGGCAGGAGGTGCCCTCGTCGCGGCTCCGCAGGCTCCCGGTCTCCTCCGGTGGCGCGCCCGACCTGGCCAGGCCGGCTGCCAGGTCGGGCTCTTCTGCGCTCCAATGTGCGGCTCACTGGTGCGCGCTGACGTCATCGGACGTCCTCCGGGCTGTTCTGCGCAGGCTCAGTAGTTCTGAGCCTGCGCAGTACAGCCCGGAGGACGTCCGATGACGTCAGCGCGCACCAGTGAGCCGCACATTGGAGCGCAGAAGAGCCCGACCTGGCAGCCGGCCTGGCCAGGTCGGGCGCGCCACCGGAGTAGACCGGGAGCCTGCGGAGCCGTGACGAGGGCACCTCCTGCCTGCCACGGGCTGGAGGAAGCCCCAGGTAAGTGGATTTGGATTTTTATTTTTTTCACAGCGTCCCTGAACCTTCCCTTTAAGTGAGCAATAGTGGTTTTCCACAATGCATCACTACTGAATATGCAAATTATCTTTTTATGCCCCTTACATCCCGGCTTACATCCATAACTGCTGATGTATAGCACGCCTATAGTTTATACATTTTACAGAGGCTCCATAAAATGTATACCATAGGCTATAGGCTTGCTATACACCAGTAGTTCTGGATGTAATCCTCAGTGCTGCTCGGATACCCCTTTTCAAAATCCGGATCCAATTCGGATCTGGATACCCAGATATTCGATCCGGGTCAGATATCCAAGTTCAAAATTTTCCAATCCGGATCGGATATCCGACCTCAGTATCCAGGGTATCTGGCCGGATTCGGATATCTGGATAGAAAAACCGAAAGTGGCCTTTAAATTGCTTTAAAGGGTTTTTAGGGTAAATGAGGTATGTATTATCATTATTTTTTAATGGGAAACACTAATTGATGATATGGGGACTTAAAATCCCCCTCCCCCCCCCAAAAAAAATGGCTGTCAATTAACATCAGGCCTAGGTTCCAGACAGCGGTCGTGCAGCCCACATTGTGTTGAAAGTCCAACCGCACAACTGGGACATGACAGTTTTCAGTCCAGACACCTCCCAAAAATTATGCAGCAATTTTGATTTGGGTTAAATATAGGTGGTATCAGCACAGCAGCAGTGGCCTGTGGCACCCTGGCAGGGCAATGCAGCAGCATCAGGTGCAACGTGTGCCAGGATCATGCCGGACGTGGCACGTGGCACTTGGCACATAGCACATGGCACGTGGCACGTGGCACATGTCACGTGGTACTTGCCAAGTGCCAAGTGACATGTGCCAAGTGTCACATGACATGTGCCAAGTGCCACATGACACGTGACATGTGCCAAGTGCCACATGACATGTATCAAGTGCCACGTGACATGTGCCAAGTGCCACGTGCCAAGTGCCACGTGACACGCACCAAGTGCCATGTGACACGTGCCACGTGACACCAGCCAAGTGCCAAGAGCCACATGACATGTGCCAAGTGCCGAGTGACAGTCAGACAGAAGAGGAGAAGACACTAGTGCACACTAACTGTCACACTGGCACTGCTCACAGCACAGCAGTTCTGTAGAAAGCTAACACAGTAGTACTACTACTCTAACAACTACTAGCACTGACTGCAGTACTACAGTACTAACTACACAATAACACAGTAATCCTCCTATTCCCTAATCCCTAACCTAACCTAAACTGTAGCTAGCTAAGGCTAATAGCTGGCCAGCAGGCAGCAGCTGGCCTGGTCTGTGCACAGCACACACACAGACACACAGCAGCTGCAGCAGCCCTGAGCACACACTCTGACTGTCACACAATGAAATCAAGCTAATTAACAATACAACAATAGTGCAGTGATAGTGAAGGGGTTAATCACTGAACAGCTTGAGGCCTCTTGCACACTGCACGCGATTCCGATTCAGATTCCGCTTTTTAATCAGTTTTTACATCCGATTCAGATTCTGATTTGCAGTTTTCTCCTTGCACACTGCAAATCGGAATCTGAATCGGATGTAAAAACTGATTAAAAAGCGGAATCTGAATCGGAATCATGTGCAGTGTGCAAGAGGCCTTAGGATTATCACTGTAAGCATTTGCTAGGCCAGCAGCACTTGAGCACACACTCTGACTGTCTGTCACACAATGAAATCAAGTTAATTAACGATTTAACAATAGTGTAGTGATAGTGAAGGGGTTAATCACTGTGTAAACACTTGCTAGACCAGCAGCATTGGAGCATGTCTCTCAGTGAGCATTCACAAGCAAGGGACAATATGTCTCACCATGGCAGCCCTCATTATTATACAGGGGGGTTGGCCAGTGTTCCTTTCTGTGATTGGGTACCAGGGCTTAGGCTGGGAGCCCTCTGGCTCAATGAGGTCAGGTGGGTCTGGCCAGGGTTCCTCTCTGTGATTGGTTGCTAGGGTTTCTGCTGGAAGCCCTCTGATTGGCTCAATGACATCCTGGACCTCTTACAGTATCTCAATAGTCAGATATCTGCCGGATATCCGCGGTATCCACAGATATCCGCATAGCCCAGCCAACTATCCGCACATAGCTATCCGGATTTGGGCCCAGGTATCCGGAATCCGAATCCGGCCGGATAGCTGAGAAATGGTTGGATATCCGGGTTACCCGGATATCCGGAATCTGGATGAGCAGCAGTAGTAATCCTGGCTTCAGTGGCATAAAGAGATAATTTTCAGATTCAGTAATGATGCATTGTGGATAGATCTGTAGACAGGCCCGAACTGTTCGCTGGTGGCAGTGGCGGAGCTGTGGGCCCTGATGCAAGTTTTACAATGGGGCCCCCCAAGCACTCTATACATAATTGATACGGCGCACTAAAACCTGCCAATGGCAACTACAGTGCCAGAGGTGCAAAAAGGGGATGGGGGACAGTTTGTTAATGATTACCACTATTCAAAGTATCTATAGAAGTGATTATTATGAGCACAGGACCAATACAAAGCTAATATTGTAGTTGAGGGAGGGCCCTTCGGGTCCCCTCTGGCCCAAGGGCCCCGATGCAGTTACAACCTCTGCAACCCCTATTGCTACGCCCCTGGCCGGTGGACAGTGCCCGGTGATCATCGGCCATTCACCCATTTGTCTGCCAGCGAACAGATTGCGCAATCCTTCCCCCCTACATTTGCAGGGAGCCAGAAATTGACCCCTCACCCCAGAGTCAGCAGACACATGGCAGCCAATCAGGTATCCCTCCCTCCTGGATCACATCTGTAAAAACGACAGCATGGTAGCCATTTTACAGTCTGTATTTGGCTTTTGTGCTAGGCAGATTAGGGAGAGCTGTACTGCTGACAGGTATAGTGTTAGTTAGCTTGCTGTGTTCTGTGTGTTCAGTACAATTTTTTGCTGCTACAATACTAGTTTACTGACTTTATAGACTTTTGGCCTCTTTACGCCCGCTCTCTCTCCATCCTGTGAGTAACTTTCATTGATTAGCTACAACATCTATGCTCAATAGACTATATTTTCTGCGTACGTACAAAAAGGGCGCCCGGACAAAAAGGGCGCGGGGTGTAAACTCTAAATAATAATTAATCATTAATAGGGTTTATAAAAATAGTGTGCTATATTTCGTTTACAAATAAGGTTTAACAAAATTATAAATCATTAAATAATGTTTATGAAGTCGGAAATTGTGAAAACGTTATTCTTCCCTGTTTCTAAAGTTAAACTTATAATCACGTTTATGAAAAAAACAATAATATATGTTTAATTGTTATAATTCTATATTATTGTGAATAACCTTCATTTACGATTTGTTCTTATAATAAAATCTGAAAATATTCTTTATAACAATGATATAAATATAACTACGTTCGTAATAAGTGTTGTAAAACATTAGTAATTATTACTAAAATTTTATCAAAACTTTACCTAAGCCTACTCTTACACAGAACCCTCCCTGTACCTATCCCTAACCCTTAGACCCCCCTGTTGGTGCCTAAACCTAAGACCCCCCTGTTGGTGCCTAAACCTAAGACCCCCCTGTTGGTGCCTAAACCTAAGACCCCCCTGTTGGTGCCTAAACCTAAGACCCCCCTGTTGGTGCCTAAACCTAAGACCCCCCTGTTGGTGCCTAAACCTAAGACCTCCCTGTTGGTGCCTAAACCTAAGACCTCCCTGTTGGTGCCTAAACCTAAGACCCCCCTGTTGGTGCCTAAACCTAAGACCCCCCTGTTGGTGCCTAAACCTAAGACCCCCCTGTTGGTGCCTAAACCTAAGACCCCCCCTGTTGGTGCCTAAGTAACCCTCCCTGTACCTACCCCTAACCCCTAGTCCCCCCTGTTGGTGCCTAAACCTAAGACCCCCCTGGTGGTGCCTAAACCTAAGACCCCCCTTTATTATGTGGATAATAATGTTTTACTAATTGTGGATGCAAAAAATATTTTGCAATTTACGTTACGTACTGATCGCTTTATTTTGTGAATAATAATGTTTTACAAACAGTATGGGATAAAACTTTAAATAATGTTTTAATTAGTTAAATAAGATAAATATGTTTAGTATTTTTATAAACGTTATTCGGCACGGGTGCATTTTATAAACGTAAATCACCACAAGCACACTTATAAATCATTAAAAATCTCCTGGCGCCAGTTGTAAACGTTATTTATGTCCTGCGCCTTTTTTTCCTGCTCGGCGCCCATTAAACGCTATTTATTATGAGAGTGAATAGCGGCGCCCTTTTTGTCCACTAGCGGCATGCGCCCTTTTTTCCCGGTTCCATATTTTCTACGTATGTTATATATAATATCTTCCTAATTCCTAAACAAGGGACTGTATTTTCAAATCCAGGCTTTCCATCCATACATCTCTGTGTAAAGGTTCATACACACCTACCAACTATCTGTCCAACTATCTGCCAAACTTGTCTGTGAAGCCCCATTCACAAGCTCAACAGAGGTCTCTTATGCAGGCCAATTGTCAAACAGCTTTCATTGTGAAAGAAGTTGAAACAACTAAAAAAAGCTTTTTGCTATTGTTCACAAAGCTGATAAGACTGCTAAGAAGTCAATCCAACAGTTGAATTGACTTCTTATCAGTCTTATCAGCTGTTTGAACAATAGCAAAATACTTTTTTTTTGTTATTTCAACTTGTTTCACAAAAAAAGTTGTATGGGTCTTGACAGACAAGTTTGGTAGATAGTTAGACAGATAGTTGGTAGGTGTGTAGGAACCTTAAGGACAATGCAGTCTACACAGGCCCTTTGATCTCTGCAGGATACCAAAGCTTGAGCTGATAAAGTTCACACCTTGACTCTTAACAGGACTTATCTCAGCAGGAGCCCTGAGCTTTTTTTGTTTGTCCATTCTAAGCTATAAACATCAATATTCAGCAGAGACACTTCTCACTGTATACCAACCAAAAATATTTATCCAATTGACAAATCAACAATAATTCTGCTAAAGTCTGTTGGAATGCTCATAAAATCCAAAAGGGTCCCCAGGATGTGGAAAAAGATGTTCTTCACTGTAGAGCCAAAATAAGTCTGTGACAAAATCTACAGAGTACACCCAGGCAACAACCTTAATAGTTCCAGCGCAAACCAGCAGAGATGACAGCCACACATCTGGAGGCTGTTCCCTCCTGGAGTCCTCAATCACAGACCTCAGCTCCCAGGGCAGCCCCATCAATGCTGTCCTCTATAATGTCAGATCGATAAACAACGAAACTATCACGCTGATATGTGAAGAGATCTAGCGTAACTAGTGTAAATCTCAGTTCTAGTGAGAAAGGCATAGTCAGGGTCAGGCCAAAGTCATTCACAAGAGCCAAACAGAGGAACACCAAGAGCCCCAATAGTGTAGTATGTATTGACAAAGGGGGTAATGACAAAGAGTAATAGTTGTTATACTCACAAACATGGGTCACCAATAGGCAACCACTGTAAAGGCAGGTGGGGAGATTATCCTGACCCCACTCAGGAATAAGAAGTCGCTCTCTGTAGATAGTAGAAAGGGTCGCAACCCTCCACCAAGGGTGGATACAATATTATATAAGAGAGAACAGAGGCGCCAAAAGGATAAAAGGGGTTTTAAAGGAGCTTAAAAGCCAAAACTTGGTAATTAGAGGAGGCAGTGGTGGACCTACCCCCTCCAAGCAGACACAACACGACTGTACATTCAGTCTATTTATTAACGAACTCCAGATAAAACAAAGCAACGCGTTTCACGGGTCAGCGCCCGCTTCCTCAGGCAATAGAAAAGGTGCTTACAGCATCTAGCAAAACAAACGACACTCAGCGCCTCTGCCTCTGCCAGGAAGAGGCGCTGAGTGTCGTTTGTTTTGCTAGATGTTCTCTCTTATATCATTCACAAGAGCAGATGAGTGAAGTACAATAGAGTTAGGCAAAATTGTAGTCAATTAACAGGCAGGGTCATACACATAAGTCAGATGTCAGTCGTATTGGAAGGATCAAACAGTAGCAAAGTCAGGGACAGGCCGAGTCATACACATATATCATATGGCAGTGGTAGGGAAGGGCTAGGCAAGAGCAAGGTCAAGAGTCAGGCAAAAGGTCGGTACACAGATAATATACAATATTACGATGTGATAATATTACAAATATATATTACTACAAAATAATAAGACTGACTGACTACAGTACATATATATCACGCTGATGCGCAATATATGAAATGTAGCACTCAATTTCTCACTAGCTAGGGCCAAGAACCAGCGAATTGATTAGTATCAAGGCCAACGAGCAAGTGAATACTCTGGTCTTAAGTACCCAGGAGGCAGAGCAAAAGCCCAGCCCCCAGAATTGACAGCACCTCCTGCAAAAAGGTGTCAGCTGATGACACCACAGCTTACATCCCCTTTAGACACGCCTCCTCAGCCTATAAAGGCAGCTCTGAGCTGCGCGCATCCTGCCAGAAACAACAAGCCAACCCACATCTACAGGGGAGCTGGGGATGCCATCATGCTGATTCACGTCTACAAGGGAGCCAGGGATGCGTTTGACCAAAGAGGAAGAGGAAGCTTCCTCCAGCTGCTCCACACTATCAGAACACCCTCCAGAGACCATATCAGATAAGTTTGTTACAGAAACAGCAATCATACATGATCTAATAGAGTCTTCTGATCTAGCTGGCCTGACTGAAACCTGGTATTCTGAACCAGTTGGCCCCACTCTGGAGGCCGCCATGCCAATAAACTATTCTATGATACACTGTAACTGGAAAGAACGCAGTGGCGGAGGGGTTGCACTTCACTTTAGATTGGCTTTGAGAATCAGACCACTTAATGTAGGACCTAGCAACTTCTTTGAATGTTTGGGGGCTGAGAAAAGCAAACATATTGCTGATCTACTGCCCACCAGGAGAGGGCTCAGCCTTCTTCAAGGAACGTGTAGAACTCCTATGCAACCTAACACTGGAACACCCCAGATGGATTGTTCTTGGAGAATTCAAAACATAGGTGGATGACCCCTTTTCACAATTAGGAATAGAGCTACCTCATGCCATAAATGAACTGGGCTTCTTCCAAGCAATTGAGATGTAGCGAACGGTTCGCCGGCGAACGGTTCCAGGCAAACTTTGGTGGTTCGCGTTCGCCTGCACCAGGCGAACTTTTGCGGAAGTTCGATTCGCCCCATAATGCACTATGAGGGTCAACTTTGACCCTCTGCATCACAGTCAGCAGGCACATTGTAGCCATTCAGGCTACACTAAGCCCTGGAGCCCCACCCCCCCTTATATAAGGCAGGCTCGCCGGCCATTACACTCACTCGTGTGCCTGCTAGAGACAGAGCAAATGAAGAAAAAGATCGCACCACCTTCAGAAAAGCTTAGTCTGTTTTATTGGAAAAAGACATACAAATTTAAAAAGAACTTTAAGGCAGGACAGTCCACTGTTTTGGGCTCCTGCCCATCTTCATGCTGCCTAGTTCTAAAGTGACATACAAAAACACAAACATATATACAGAGAAACAACCAATCACTGAGTATATACTAATTAGAGGACCTGATAGGAAACAGCCTATTTACATATCTAGTCACACCTCCAACTCCCCCATTGGTGGATCTGAGCAAGATCCAAACATTCAAAAAATAACAATCAATAATGGCTGAATAAAAGATCAGGCATACCTCTAAGATGTATTGGCAAAATATCAGCCAAAACGCCATGGTGGAATATGCTGATTAGCAGAAAAAAGAAAAAATCCATAAAGTAACATTTTATTAAAAAAAACAAACATCAAAATCCGCATGGATATGACGCATAAATGCGTCAATAAGACCCAACGCCATATCCGCATACGCGTACAGATGAAGCAATAATGCATATCCTCTATCTAGACTACTGATGACCAAAAATACGCATCTATGCCGAACGTATATACGCATGAGACAAGCGCTCAAAAAATGACGCATGAACGCATCAAAAATTACGCATCAATAAAACAACCGCCTAGAAAGGGCCACATGAACGCGTCCTAACTATACTCAATCTTTGCGACTAAAAATACGCGTCAAAATTAACCAAACACCAAAAAATGTCAAAAAAGTCAAAAAAATGCCCAAAAAATGCCAAATTTTTTTTCCAAAAAATGCCATATATGAAAAAATCAATTCAGCAATTTCCACCAATGGTATACAAAATCAGATGATTGGTAGTATAATAAAAAATATCCAATAAAAGAAAGCTAATAAGGCCTAGAAATATATATCTATGAGTTTATCAGTATCACCAATCTAGTCTCAAATCATACTCTTTATTTAACCCACTATTCACAGTGTCAAGTTCTCTGATCCATTTAGATTCTAACTTCAATAATCTAGACCTGCCGTGCCCAACCTACGGCCCGCGGGCCATTTGTGGCCCGCGAAGCCAGTTTCTGTGGCCCGCGCGGTGTCTGCCTGCGGAGGGGGAGAGGATCAGGTGGTATTGCGTAGTATGGCACTCGGCGGGACGCGCATACACCAGCATGTGCTTGTATTCAGCCCCGGGTAGTGCTGGGAGAGTCAGAAAGCCTCGCTCATTGGTTACTGCAGGAACCTTCCTCCAATAGGAATCAGCCTAGTTCCTATTGGAAGAAGGTTCCTGCAGTAACCAATGAGCGAGGCTTTCTAACTATCCCAGCACTACCCGGGGCTGAATACAAGCACACGCTGGTGTATGCGCGTCCCGCCGAGTGCCATACTACGCAATACCACCCGATCCTCTCCTCCTCCGCAGGCAGACACCGTGGGCAGACAACGGGACACGCTGTGTCAGCCCCACACAGAGCCGGCAGCCCCCTCAGCCCCACACAGAGCCGGCAGCCCCCTCAGCCCCACACAGAGCCGGCAGCCCCCTCAGCCCCACACAGAGCCGGCAGCCCCCTCAGCCCCACACAGAGCCGGCAGCCCCCTCAGCCCCACACAGAGCCGGCAGCCCCCTCAGCCCCACACAGAGCCGGCAGCCCCCTCAGCCCCACACAGAGCCGGCAGCCCCCTCAGCCCCACACAGAGCCGGCAGCCCCCTCAGCCCCACACAGAGCCGGCAGCCCCCTCAGCCCCACACAGAGCCGGCAGCCCCCTCAGCCCCACACAGAGCCGGCAGCCCCCTCAGCCCCACACAGAGCCGGCAGCCCCCTCAGCCCCACACAGAGCCGGCAGCCCCCTCAGCCCCACACAGAGCCGGCAGCCCCCTCAGCCCCACACAGAGCTGGCAGCCCCCTCAGCCCCACACAGAGCTGACAGCCCCCTCAGCCCCACACAGAGCTGACAGCCCCCTCAGCCCCACACAGAGCTGGCAGCCCCCTCAGCCCCACACAGAGCTGGCAGCCCCCTCAGCCCCACACAGAGCTGGCAGCCCCCTCAGCCCCACACAGAGCTGGCAGCCCCTTCAGCCCCACACAGAGCTGACAGCCCCCTCAGCCCCACACAGAGCTGACAGCCTCCTCAGCCCCACACAGAGCTGACAGCCTTCTCAGCCCCACACAGAGCTGACAGCCTCCTCAGCCCCACACAGAGCTGACAGCCTCCTCAGCCAGCACACTACAGGCCACTCTGATACCATTGCTGCATTAATCTGCCCTGTGCATACACCCAAACAGCCACAAACTTCTCATTAAGAAAATGTGCTTCAAATGGTGAGTACAACAATTCTTATATTGTAGTTTTCTTTCCATTTCCAACACCATGTTAACTGTTACTAGAAAAACGTTAAACGTTTTACATCGAAATTTTGTATGCATGTGTTCCGGCCCTCGAGATTTTTCTTGATTTGAAGTTCGTCCCTCGGGCCAAAAAAGGTTGAGCACCACTGATCTAGACAATCTATCGCCCCCTTTATTATCCTGTTTAACCCCATCGATGACACAAACCCTAAGCTGACTAACATTGTGCCCAAATGTAGTAAAATGCTCTGAAACGGCCTGATCCATACTCTTTTTGCGAATGGTAGATTTGTGCGAGGCCAAACGATCTTTCAATCTCTGTGTTGTTTGGCCAACATAGCACTTACCACATGGGCATTTAAGCATATAAACCACCCAACGAGAATCACAAGTGTACCTATCTCGTATGGCATATCGTTTACCACTCATAGGGTGAAAAAAGGTATCACCCTTAATGAGGCTATTACAAATATGACATTGTAAACAGGGAAAAATGCCACATTGCTTTGGTTGTTTATTAATACTGATATCAGAATGAACCAATTTACTCCTAAGGGAGGGTGCTCTTTTGTAACAGAACATAGGGGGGCGATTAAATTCCTTAATATAAGGTAATGAATCCCTAAGAATATTCCAATGTCATCTAATACAACGTTCCACTTGACTACTGACTACACTATAAGTGGAGACAAATGCAACTCTATCTTGTTTGTCTTGTCTACCAGAGCCTCTCCTTCTCCTACCCCCACCTGGTCTATTATCAAGTTGGTTAAGAAGTAATTTGGTAGGGTATCCCTTTTGCTTAACCACTTGCCGACCGCACGCTTATACCGTGCGTCGGCAAAGTGGCAGCTGCAGGACCAGCGACGCAGTTCTGTGTCGCCGGCTGCAGGCTAATTAATTAGGAAGCAGCCGCTCGCGCAAGAGCCGCTCGCGCGAGCGGCTGCTTCCTGTTAATTCACAGCGGGGGGCTCCGTGAATAGCCTGCGGGCCGCCGATGGCGGCTCGCAGGCTAAATGTAAACACAAGCGGAAATAATCCGCTTTGTTTACATTGTACGGCGCTGCTGCGCAGCAGCGCCGTAAGGCAGATCGGCGATCCCCGGCCAATCAGCGGCCGGGGATCGCCGCCATGTGACAGGGGACGTCCTGTCACTGGCTGCACAGGACGGATAGCGTCCTGTGCAGCCCGGATCACTGGGCATGACAGGTAGGAGAGGGAGGGGGGGAATTTCGCCGCGGAGGGGGGCTTTGAGGTGCCCCCCCCCCGCCACATGCCTGCAGACCGGAGCGATCAGACCCCCCCTGCACATCATCCCCATAGGGGGGAAAAAAGGGGGGCGATCTGATCGCTCTGCATGCCCGCTGATCTGTGCTGGGGGCTGCAGAGCCCACCCAGCACAGATCCCAACAAACAGCGCTGGTCCTTAAGGGGGGGTAAAGGGTGGGTCCTCAAGTGGTTAAAGCGTACCACCATTTCGGACAACCTCAAGTCTTGTTTGCCCTCTCTTAGGAGTAAATTGGTTCATTCTGATATCCGTATTAATAAACAACCAAAGCAATGTGGCATTTTTCCCTGTTTACAATGTCATATTTGTAATAGCCTCATTAAGGGTGATACCTTTTTTCACCCTATGAGTGGTAAACGATATGCCATATGAGATAGGTACACTTGTGATTCTCGTTGGGTGGTTTATATGCTTAACCTCCTTGGCGGTCTGATTCTTTCCAGATTTTAGGGTCTAAAAGCGGTGCAATTTTTTTTCACTCTTTCAGACCCTAAAACCTGAAAAAAATCATTCTGGCAGGGAGATCTGCAGCAAAATAAAAACAAAAATGTACCTTCCTGGGCTCCTGTGCTGCAGTTTTCTCTTTGCCCACAAGATGGCGCTAATATACATATAAACGAACTTCTCTATATTTCTCTAATATAGAGACGTTCGTTTTCAATATTAGCCCCGCCCCCGATGACGTCACGCTGCCACCACTGCTCTGCTGCCACCACGGCTCCGCTGCTCCAACTGGCTGCCGGGTCCCCGGAAGAATAGCGGGGACATGGGGGATCCCGGCGGCCAGGGAAAGACCCCACACTGCCGGGGAGAGAGGCTGGAGTCCCGCTGCGCAGCGAGATCACGCGCGGGACTCCACAACTTCAAGTAAAGCTCTGCAATGCATACCCCGACCTGAGCTCGGGATCACCGCTAATAGCTTGTTTTTTCTACCCCGAGCTCAGGTCGGGAAAACCGGCAAGGAGGTTAAATGCCCATGTGGTAAGTGCTATATTGGCCAAACGACACAGAGATTGAAAGATCGTTTGGCCTCGCACAAATCTACCATTCACAAAAAGAATATGGATCAGGCCGTTTCAGAGCATTTTACTACATTTGGGCACAATGTTAGTCAGCTTAGGGTTTGTGTCATCGATGGGGTTAAACAGGATAATAAAGGGGGCGATAGATTGTCTAGATTATTGAAGTTAGAATCTAAATGGATCAGAGAACTTGACACTGTGAATAGTGCGTTAAATAAAGAGTATGATTTGAGACTAGATTGGTGATACTGATAAACTCACAGATATATATTTCTAGGCCTTATTAGCTTTCTTTTATTGGATATTTTTTTATTATACTACCAATCATCTGATTTTTTATTATACTACCAATCATCCATTGGTGGAAATTGCTGAATTGATTTTTTCATATATGGCATTTTTTTGACATTTTTTGAAATTTTTTTGACTTTTTTGACATTTGACTTTTTTTTTTACATTTTTTGGTGTTTGGTTAATTTTGACGCGTATTTTTAGTCGCAAAGATTGCGTATAGTTAGGACGCGTTTATGTGGCACTTTCTAGGCGGTTGTTTTATTGATGCATAATTTTCGATGCGTTCATGCATCATTTTTTGAGCGCTTGTCTCAAGCGTATATACGTTCGGCATAGATGCGTATTTTTGGTCATCAGTAGTCTAGATAGAGGATATGCATTATTGCTTCATCTGTACGCGTATGCGGATATGGCGTTGGGTCTTATTGACGCATTTATGCGTCATTTCCATGCAGATTTTGATGTTTTGTTTTTTTTAATAAAATGTTACTTTATGGATTTTTTCTTTTTTCTGCTAATCAGCATATTCCACCATGGCGTTTTGGCTGATATTTTGCCAATACATCTTAGAGGTATGCCTGATCTTTTATTCAGCCATTATTGATTGTTATTTTTTGAATGTTTGGATCTTGCTCAGATCCACCAATGGGGGAGTTGGAGGTGTGACTAGATATGTAAATAGGCTGTTTCCTATCAGGTCCTCTAATTAGTATATACTCAGTGATTGGTTGTTTCTCTGTATATATGTTTGTGTTTTTGTATGTCACTTTAGAACTAGGCAGCATGAAGATGGGCAGGAGCCCAAAACAGTGGACTGTCCTGCCTTAAAGTTCTTTTTAAATTTGTATGTCTTTTTCCAATAAAACAGACTAAGCTTTTCTGAAGGTGGTGCGGATATTTTTCTTCATTTGCTACAATTTGAGTCCCATGGTGTTCGGGACTATTGGATCTGCACACCTGACCATCTGAAATTGATGGAAGCCAAGCAAGTGCGACTCCACACTCAAAATTCCTGCTAGAGACAGACTAGGGACAGCTGCTGCAGACTTGTTCTCATAGGGACAGATTAGTTAGGTTCTTGGCTGCTTAGCATGCTCCTGGCTGATTATTATTGCTTTTATAGCACCCCTCAACACCTCGTTTCAGAGCTAATTCTGTACTTTTTTTTTTCTGTGTCAAACTGACACTTTTGTTGCATGCACAGCCTTGCTAACTCATAGTGTGTGTGCCACTGCCAGCAGCCCAGCACATTCAGTGACTACCTGTATGTGTGACAGGGAGCTGCACATTGTACTACCCAGTACTGCATATACCCAGTACCTGTTGTGTTTACTTAACCCACCTCATCACTGCATATACCTAGCTTTGTGTTGAGTGAACCCAGCTCACTGCATCTAACTACCTGTTGTGTTGAGTGAACCCAGCTCACTGCATCTAACTACCTGTTGTGTTGAGTGAACCCACCTCACTGCATAAAACTACCTTTACTGTTCAGTGAACCCACCTCACTGCATATAACTACCTTTACTGTTGAGTGAACCCACCTCACTGCATCTAACTACCTGTTGTGTTCAGTGAACCCACCTCACTGCATATACCTAGCTGTTGTGTTGAGTGAACCCACCTCACTGCATATAACTACCTTTACTGTTGAGTGAACCCACCTCACTGCATCTAACTACCTGTTGTGTTGAGTGAACCCACCTCACTGCATATACCTAGCTGTTGTGTTGAGTGAACCCACCTCACTGCATCTAACTACCTGTTGTGTTCAGTGAACCCAGCTCACTGCATCTAAGTACCTTTACCGTTGCTTCATTGTGGTCAGACCAAATTTGATCAGCTGGGCAGTCACTGTTGTTCTATCATTGAGCTACCACAGCCCGGCGACCATATGGGCTTGAAAACCGCCACGGCCTAAACTCTTGCCACGGTGCGCACCAGTCCAGCACGGCCGTCACTACGCAAACAGCTGTTTGCGGTGCGTTACACAGTGAGTTTGGTGTGTCAGTGTGAAGCAGAACTCTAATTACACTCCCTGATTGATGTATACACATGCAAGATGTTTTAAAGCACTTTAGGCCTGCAATTTAGCACTCAATGTGATTTCTGCCCTTAAAACGCTGCTTTGCATCACATCCAGATTGGGCATGTATCCCACTCCATTCATACAGCAAAAGGAATGTCAGTGCTTTCAGAAACTCATACCTGGATGTTTTAATAGTATAAAATGTGCAGAGCTCCAATACTCCTGGACTAAAATACACACCAACACTCATTGCAGGCACAAAAAATGGGGGAACATAACTTCAGTGAGGGGTGAACCTATACCTGAATGAATTATCTGCCACAATGTGCAAAGCTCCAATGACTGCTGGACTACAATACACACCTAGCTTCACTTCAGGCAAAGGGGGGTGTTAGCTTCAGAGATAATATGTGCACAAATTATGCTTACTAGACTTCCCCACGGCTGTGACGGACCCCCTTGGGTAAGACCTAACGCTAAACCTAACGCTAATCTAGCGATAAAAACACAACATTTCCAGTGCAGCTAATCAGACAAATGGTATACACATTTGATAAAACATACATACAGACTGGTGACAGCGCTCATGGTTGCATTCGCTTGCAAACCTACAGGGGCAATGCACAGCCCATCTGGACTAAATACACGCCCTGAATGCAAAGCAGATGCAAATTGTGTGCTAATTCTAATCTAAAGCTTTGTGAATAATTGTGAATCAGTGAATGCAGCTAGCCACTAGTATACACACATTCAATTCATACAGCAAAAGGAATGGCAGTGCTTTCAGAAACTCATACCTGAATGTTTTAATAGTATAAAATGTGCAGAGCTCCAATACTCCTGGACTAAAATACACACCAACACTCATTGCAGGCACAAAAATGGGGGAACATAACTTCAGTGAGGGGTGAACCTATACCTGAATGAATTATCTGCCACAATGTGCAAAGCTCCAATGACCGCTGGACTAGAATACACACCTAGCTTCACTTCAGGCAAAGTAGGGTGTTAGCTTCAGAGATAATATGTACACAAATTATGCTTACTAGACTTCCCCAAGGCTGTGACGGACCTCCTTGGGGAAGACCTAACGCTAAACCTAACGCTAATCTAGCGATAAAAACACAACATTTCCAGTGCAGCTAATCAGACAAATGGTATACACATTTGATAAAACATACATACAGACTGGTGACAGCGCTCATGGATGCATTCGCTTGCAAACCTACAGGGGCAATTCAGGGCATGTATTTAGTCCAGAGGGGCTGTGTATTGCCCCTGTAGGTTTGCAAGCGAATGCATCCATGAGCGCTGTCACTAGTCTGTATGTATGTATCCTAGAGATGGGCCGAACGGTTCGCCGGCGAACGGTTCCAGGCGAACTTTGGGGGTTCGCGTTCGCCTGCATCAGGCGAACTTTTGCGGAAGTTCGATTCGCCCCATAAAGCAAAATTTTTTGCCTCCATTTTACTGTCAGCAGACATGTTATTGTGAAACACACTGCTTAAGATCCCACCCTCCCTTCAAGCTAGGTCCTTTTATACCATTTGACTCAGTTGTCTGCCTACACTAATTAGTTATGGGACAGCTGCTACACACTCTGCTAGGGAGATTTTAATTGGCCTCCCACCTCCCCTCCCTCCTACCGGAGGGAGGAGGGTCTCTTCTGCCAGGGAATTATACTATTTTAAAAACCAGTATACATCATACCATAGCCGGGAATCGAACCCAGATCTCACTGTGTGGTGGGCACGTCACCCTAAGCACTGTACCACTACAGTAGTAAGTGAAGCTTGCCTAAAATTTAACATTTATGCTCAACGCAATAGAACCATTAGGTTGCTTAAAGGAGAACTGTAGTGAAAGGTATATGGAGGCTGCCATATTGATTTCCTTTTAAGCTATACCAGTTGCCTGGCAGCCCTGCTGATCTATTTGGCTGCAGTAGTGTGAATCACACCAGAAACAAGCATGCAGCTAATCTTGTCAGATCTTACAAAAATGTCAAACACCAGATCATACCATAGCTGGGAATTGAACCCAGATCTCACTGTGTGGTGGGCACGTCACCCTAAGCACTGTACCACTACAGAAGTAAGTGAAGCTTGCCTAAAATTTAACATTTATGCTCAATGCAATAGAACCATTAGGTTGCTTAAAGGAGAACTGTAGTGAGAGGTATATGGAGGCTGCCATATTGATTTCCTTTTAAGCTATACCAGTTGCCTGGCAGCCCTGATGATCTATTTGGCTGCAGTAATAATAATCCAAACATTTGTATAGCACTTTTCTCCTATCAGACTCAAAGCGCTCAAGAGCTGCAGCCACAGGGACGCGCTCAAGAGGCCACCCTGCAGTGTTAGGGAGTCTTGCCTTGAACTCCTTACTGAATAGGGTGAGAAGATGGAGACCGAGAGCCCAATATAGTGTAGTAAGTTATGTACAAGTTGGAGAAAATATGAAACGTAAGTATTGTACTTACAAACCTGGGTTGCTCCAAAGCAACCACTGTATAAGCAGGTGGGGAGATTAAGCCTGACCCCACTCAGGACTAAGACGTCGCTCTCTGTGGAAGAAGAAAGGAGGGTATTCACCCTTCCACCAAGGGTGGATCACTTTGTGTACAAGGATACAGAGGCGCCAGTAGGATAAAATAAGATAAAAAGTTTAAAACGTTTTTCGGTGGCGGTGGTGGACCGTCCACACATAAACAGACCAACGAGAGCTGTTGATTGTAGAAAAGGCAATTTATTCACATACTCCTAAATAAAAGCGCAACGCGTTTCACGGGCAAACATCCCGCTTCATCAGGCAATACAAGAACGGAGTATCTCACTAAAAATGACAGAAATGTAAAGCATATCAGGAAGCTGAACACAGATGTGAGGGGTAGCAAAAGAAAGGGGGGATTTATTCATTCTGGTGCATAGTATATGGATTACTATAATAGTATGTGTGGGATATTTATTGTGGGGTACATGGGGAATGGGAGGGGGCAGCTTGTGCAACAGGTGCACAAAGAATGGGAGGGGACAGCATGTGTGGAGATGTGAGTGAGGAGGCCTGGGGGTGGATGGGTATAGGAGAATGGGATCGGTGCTGGCTGGAGTGGGTCCAGGAATTGGGTTAAGGGCAAGCTATTGCAAGAAGGGTGTGCATGGTGATAAGTTTGACCTGTAATGGGAAAGGTATTGAAGGAGTGCAAATAACAGACATTCTTCAGTTCAAATAAGTAACAATGTGCACCCATAGTTTTTGACCACAATGGTAACCCATAATTAAGAAGGAAGAACAAGCGTAAAATGAAGAGGAAGGTCGCACTTACCGGCTCTGTGTCAAAAGATAGCTTGGCACCTCTGTGCCGAGCGACCTGCGAGTGGTGTTTATGTAGGGAGACTGATTGAATGTCCCGTCTGGAGCGCGGGAGAAATTGGGGGCGTGACGCATGGACTGAGCTACCACCAATCGGTGTCTATTGTAGGCGGGCTTGTGGGTGATGGAAGGGAAAGGGGGCGACTATGATGAACGAGTGTCCTGTGTGTGGGCGGGTAAGGAGGTGACGTGGCATGACGCGCACGTAGCGGCCTGCGTCCAGGCAACATGACGCGTGTGTGTCTCCGTGTAGGGAAGGCGCGCATGCGCGATATACGCAAGTGACTCTGGTAATGGTGAGAAAGGGGTTGTGTCCTGGCGGTGGCCTGCGCCTGCGTGAAGGTGCCGGGAGTGACCATGCCGCCATATTGATTGTGGGAAGAATACGGCCAGCAATAGGATACTGTAGTAGCAGCGCCTAGGTCAGCAATGCATACAAAAATTACACCAACACTTGGAGCTAATCTTATTACAATACCAGTTATGGACCGATTAACACATGTCCGCGATGTATATGGCTTTTGTTAGAATGCTGTTAAGTAATACATAGTATCAGAAGTACATTGTCACCATCTAGTGGTGTATATGCAGAATACACGAGATTCTGATTTGTGTGCCCAAAATTACTATGTAGAGCACATGAGTATAAGAGAACACACACATACACACGTACATATATCCACACACACACACTTACACATATACATATATATATATATATATATATATGTACACATACATACACATACAAATATACATACACATACACATACATACACACACATACACATGCACACACACACACACACGCAGAAAACAAGCAAATTTTGGAACAAGGTACAAATGAAATGAAGTAAAATAAATTAAAATAAAATAAAATAAAATAAAAATAAAGAATAAAATATAATAGAACAAATGTACATACATGTGTATATAAAAAGGAAAGCACATTTGACATGGATATATATCTAACAGAAGGATCATAAATTATCAACTAATTTTTACAACGGCAACATTCCAAACCTATAAAATGATCACAATGAGGGAGATAAAAGAGAAGAAAAGCAGAAAATGCGTCTATTTTACTTTATCTTTAGACGCCTAGGTTCAATCTATAAAACTTGCTTTTAAAAAAGAGAGGACTATATTAAAAAGAGAAAAGTATTAACTGTTAAAGTGGTGAATTAAAAGATTTTTTCAAGCACTTCATTTAGACCACCTGGAGATAGGGTCTTCAATATTTGAATCCAGAACATTTCACGTTTCTTGAGAGAGTCAAAAGAGTCGTGGCGGTTGTGCGGAATGGACTCGATGAACGTGATACGGAGGAGTGAGGGGTCACTATTATGGTGGGTGGAAAAATGACGCGAAACACTGTGCAATGGGTATTTGTTTATTATGTTTCTTTTGTGCTGTCCTGTTCTGCTTCGTGCTTGCTGTGTGGTTCTACCCACATACTGCAGCCTGCATGGGCAAGTAATAACGTAGATAAGGTATTTGGTTTCACAGGTAATGGTTTCTTTGATGTGATATTCAGTTTTGGTTACATGCGAACTGAAAGACTGGGTATTTACGACGAATTGGCAGGCTAAGCATTTTTTGTGTTTACACGGGAAGCTGCCTGGTGTATTAGTACTGGGAGTGTGTTTCGTATCTGTAGGTGTCTGGCGGAGTTTACTTGGGGCCAGTATACTGCTGAGATTGGGGGCGCGTCTGTATGTGATGGTGGGTCTAGGTGGTATGATGGATTGTAGATAGGGGTCTTGGAGGAGGATTTCCCATCTGTTATTGAGAATATTGCGGATCGACTGATGTTGGGCACTGAATCTGGTAATGAACCTGGGCATATCTGAGGACTGTGTTTTGGCTATGGGTTGTGGTGGGTTGACAGATTTTGCTTTGTGTTGTGCGTCAAGTAGTAATTTTTTGGGGTATTTGCGCTCAGTAAACTTCTTAGTAAGGATTTTGGACTGAGTGTTGTACTGTTGTATGTCCGTGCAGTTACGGTAAATTCTCTTATATTGGCAGTATGGGGTATTTTTTGTCCATGGGCGGTGGTGGAAACTGTTATAGTGTATGTAATTGTTGGCGTCTACGGGTTTGAAGAAGGTTTTAGTTTTGATATATGGTGGATCTGTGTATAGGATGAGGTCTAAATATTCTATAGAGACTGGGTCAGAATGGGAAGTGAATTGTAGGCCGGCCGAGTTGGTGTTTAAGTAAATTAGAAAGGACGGAATCGAATTTGGAGGGCCTCTCCAAATGAATATTAGATCGTCTATGTACCGTTTATAGAAGATGATATTGTTATGGAATGGGTTATTACTGTACATTTTTGTTTGTTCAAAGAATCCCATTGCTAGATTAGCGTAGGAAGGGGAGAATGAGCTCCCCATAGATACGCCGCTGACCTGATGGTATGTTTGTTCTTGAAAAGTGAAAACATTATTCTGAAGGATAAATTCAGTGCACTGCATAAGGAATGTTTGTTGGATACGTGGCATGGATGTGTTAGATTGGAGGTAATATTGTAAAGCTGTAAGTCCAAAGGTATGTGGTATGTTCGTGTATAGAGATGTGACATCGCAGGTGAGCCAAGTGTAGTCTTCCTGCCACGGGATAGACTGAATGAGGCTGATAAGATGTTGAGAGTCCTTGATGAAGGACGGCAGGGACTGTACATGCGGCTGGAGGTGTGTGTCAATAAAACGAGATAAGTTGCTAGTGGCGGAGTCAATTCCAGAAATGATGGGTCTACCTGGTGGTTTGTGGATGTCTTTATGGATTTTGGGCAGGTAGTAGAAGAAGGGGGTTTTTGGATGGTGGTTTATGATAAAATTTCTTT
Source organism: Hyperolius riggenbachi (assembly GCF_040937935.1). NCBI lineage: Eukaryota > Metazoa > Chordata > Amphibia > Anura > Hyperoliidae > Hyperolius > Hyperolius riggenbachi. Next base: position 376,085,400 of record NC_090647.1, on the reverse strand, counting down.
CGTTTTTGGTGATGATATTGTTTAGTAGGGCTTCTCCAATGAATTGTTTCAAGGTTTTGTTAATTTCAGGGGTGGGGTCAGTGGGTAGTAGTTTATAGTGTTTGGGGTTGTTGAGTAATCGTAGGGATTCTTCTATGTAGTCGGTTTTGTTGAGGATGACTATCCCGCCCCCCTTATCTGCTGGTTTGATGATGATGTTGGGGTTATTTTTCAGAGTCTTGAGGGCTATTCTTTCTGGTTTGGTGAGGTTGGATGTGGGAATAATGTCTGGAATGTTTAATTCTTGTAGATCTTTCAAAACTAGGGAATAAAAAGTGTCGACATAATTACCTTTAGAGGCTGTAGGATAAAATAATGAGCGGCCTTTGAGTTTGGTGTTAATGTATTTTTCGGTTTCTATTTCGGCTGTGGAAATCGAGATAGTGGGGAGTGTATCGTTATTGGTAATAATGAGCTGGGTTGTGTCTATCTGTGCCGGGGCATTATGTTTTTTTATAGCGAAATGTCTTTTTAAGGTAAGTTTGCGGATGTAGGTGTTGAGATCGGTAAACAGTTCAAACAGGTCAGACTGATTTGTGGGGCAAAATGAGAGGCCTTTATCCAGTACGCACGTTTCTTGTTTGGTGAGAGTGTGATGGGATAGATTGAATATGCTTTTTTTGGGTGAAGTGGTGGGAGGGGGAATTATAGTGGAGAGATGTCGTATTATCTTTTGTTTCTTTTTTCTTTGGCCTCGACACCCTCGTTTTCTGTGTCTGGTAATGGTCGTTTCATTTTGTTTGTGGGTTTCAGAAATGCCTGGGCTGAGATAGGACTGGGTAGTTGTTTGGAGAGGGTGTTCTGGGATAACGAGGCTGGTAGATCTAAAAAAGAGGGTGATAAGGATTGGTCTTGTGATTCTGTGTTGGTGTTGTGTTGGGGGCCATTAGATATAAGGAACTTGTTATTGTTTGCTTGTGTTAGGTCTGGGTGTGGGGGAGGGGGGGAGGGTGATGTGTGTGGACTGGTTTCAGAAGGTGAGTTAGGATTCGAGTTGTATACACTGATTTGAGAGATCCTAATGTCAGTATCTATATTATCGTCGGAGGTTGTTTGTAGAGTGTTGTCATCTTTCAGAGGTATGTTCGTAGGACAATTCTTCATTATGAGGGTGTCTGGGGGATTCGATTTAGTGAAGTTGAATGAGGATGGGCTAAGGAAAGTGTAAATTTTACTCTGGTCGGCTGCAGTATGTGGGTTTTTGATCGCTGTTCTAGACTGGGCTAAGTTTGTAGGGATGTTTCGTACCAATTTTAATTTTGTGCGGGGTGATCGTGGTGCTTTGGGGTTGTATTTTGTGGGGTCGGGTTTATTATAGTTAAAACTGCTGGGAGGTGGTACCAGTTGATTGAAATTAACAGACTTGTGCACCTTGGGTGTGGCCAGTGGTGGCGGTGGTGGCTGGGTGATCGGGGGGTGGACCGGGTTAATGAGTGGTGGTGGGTACGGTGGGTATTGGCGTGGTGTGAGTTTAGAAAGAGTGAGACTCATGAGTGGTGGTGGAGGGTAGGGTGGATATTGGTTAGGTGCTATTGGTGTGGGTAGGGCGGGTGTGGGTCGTGGTTTGCGTTCTCTTTCCCTATGTTCAGCGTAGGCTAGTCTATCGCGATTCAATTTTTTAATTCTGTGACGGACCTCCTTGGGGAAGACCTAACGCTAAACCTAACGCTAATCTAGCGATAAAAACACAACATTTCCAGTGCAGCTAATCAGACAAATGGTATACACATTTGATAAAACATACATACAGACTGGTGACAGCGCTCATGGATGCATTCGCTTGCAAACCTACAGGGGCAATTCAGGGCATGTATTTAGTCCAGAGGGGCTGTGTATTGCCCCTGTAGGTTTGCAAGCGAATGCATCCATGAGCGCTGTCACTAGTCTGTATGTATGTATCCTAGAGATGGGCCGAACGGTTCGCCGGCGAACGGTTCCAGGCGAACTTTGGGGGTTCGCGTTCGCCTGCATCAGGCGAACTTTTGCGGAAGTTCGATTCGCCCCATAAAGCAAAATTTTTTGCCTCCATTTTACTGTCAGCAGACATGTTATTGTGAAACACACTGCTTAAGATCCCACCCTCCCTTCAAGCTAGGTCCTTTTATACCATTTGACTCAGTTGTCTGCCTACACTAATTAGTTATGGGACAGCTGCTACACACTCTGCTAGGGAGATTTTAATTGGCCTCCCACCTCCCCTCCCTCCTACCGGAGGGAGGAGGGTCTCTTCTGCCAGGGAATTATACTATTTTAAAAACCAGTATACATCATACCATAGCCGGGAATCGAACCCAGATCTCACTGTGTGGTGGGCACGTCACCCTAAGCACTGTACCACTACAGTAGTAAGTGAAGCTTGCCTAAAATTTAACATTTATGCTCAACGCAATAGAACCATTAGGTTGCTTAAAGGAGAACTGTAGTGAAAGGTATATGGAGGCTGCCATATTGATTTCCTTTTAAGCTATACCAGTTGCCTGGCAGCCCTGCTGATCTATTTGGCTGCAGTAGTGTGAATCACACCAGAAACAAGCATGCAGCTAATCTTGTCAGATCTTACAAAAATGTCAAACACCAGATCATACCATAGCTGGGAATTGAACCCAGATCTCACTGTGTGGTGGGCACGTCACCCTAAGCACTGTACCACTACAGAAGTAAGTGAAGCTTGCCTAAAATTTAACATTTATGCTCAATGCAATAGAACCATTAGGTTGCTTAAAGGAGAACTGTAGTGAGAGGTATATGGAGGTTGCCATATTGATTTCCTTTTAAGCTATACCAGTTGCCTGGCAGCCCTGATGATCTATTTGGCTGCAGTAATAATAATCCAAACATTTGTATAGCACTTTTCTCCTATCAGACTCAAAGCGCTCAAGAGCTGCAGCCACAGGGACGCGCTCAAGAGGCCACCCTGCAGTGTTAGGGAGTCTTGCCTTGAACTCCTTACTGAATAGGTACTTGACCTAGCCAGGATTCAAACCCTGGTCTCCCATGTCAAAGGCAGAGCCCTTAACCAGTACACTATCCAGCCACTGTAGTGTGAATCACACCAGAAACAAGCATGCAGCTAATCTTGTCAGATCTTACAAAAATGTCAAACACCAGATCTGCTGCATGCTTGTTCAGGGTCTAGGGCTAAAAGTATTGGAGGCAGAGGATCTGCAGGATAGCCAGGTAACTGGTATTGCTTAACCACTTGCCGACCGCACGCTTATACCGTGCGTCGGCAAAGTGGCAGCTGCAGGACCAGCGATGCAGTATTGCGTCGCCAGCTGCAGGCTGATTAATCAGGAAGCAGCCGCTCGTGCGAGCGGCTGCTTCCTGTCAATTCACGGCGGGGGGCTCCGTGAATAGCCTGCGGGCCGCCGATGGCTTTGTTTACATTGTACGGCGCTGCTGCGCAGCAGCGCCGTAAGGCAGATCGGCGATCCCCGGCCAATCAGCGGCCGGGGATCGCCGCCATGTGACAGGAGACAGCCTGTCACTGGCTGCACAGGACGGATAGCGTCCTGTGCAGCCCGGATCTCCAGGGGGGGCCAGGTAGGAGAGGGAGGGGGAGGATTTCGCCGCGGAGGGGGGCTTTGAGGTGCCCCCCCGCAACACCCGGCAGGCAGGAGCGATCAGACCCCCCCAGCACATCATCCCCCTAGTGGGGAAAAAAGGGGGGCGATCTGGTCGCTCTGCCTGCACGCTGATCTGTGCTGGGGGCTGCAGAGCCCACCCAGCACAGATCAGCTAAGACAGCGCTGGTCCTTAAGGGGGGGTAAAGGGTGGGTCCTCAAGTGGTTAAAAGGAAATCAATATGGCAGCCTCCATATACCTCTCACTACAGTTCTCCTTTAAGCAACCTAATGGTTCTATTGCATTGAGCATAAATGTTAAATTTTAGGCAAGCTTCACTTACTTCTGTAGTGGTACAGTGCTTAGGGTGATGTGCCCACCACACAGTGAGATCTGGGTTCGATTCCCAGCTATGGTATAATCTGGTGTTTGACATTTTTGTAAGATCTGACAAGATTAGCTGCATGCTTGTTTCTGGTGTGATTCACACTACTGCAGCCAAATAGATCAGCAGGGCTGCCAGGCAACTGGTATAGCTTAAAAGGAAATCAATATGGCAGCCTCCATATACCTCTCACTACAGTTCTCCTTTAAGCAACCTAATGGTTCTATTGCATTGAGCATAAATGTTAAATTTTAGGCAAGCTTCACTTACTTCTGTAGTGGTACAGTGCTTAGGGTGATGTGCCCACCCCACAGTGAGATCTGGGTTCGATTCCCAGCTATGGTATGATGTATACTCATGTATGTATCCCCAGCTATGGTATGATGTATACTCATGTATGTATTCCCAGCTATGGTATGATGTATACTGGTTTTTAAAATAGTATAATTCCCTGGCAGAAGAGACCCTCCTCCCTCCGGGAGGAGGGAATAGGTAGAAGGGAGGAGGGAGGATAAAATCTCCCTAGCAGAGTGTGTAGCAGCTGTCTCATAACTAATTAGTGTAGGTAGGCAAATGGTATAAAGGACCTTGCTTGGAGGAGGGAGGAAGGGTGGGTCCTCCAGCAGTGATGTGTATTTCACTCAATTAGGTGTGGCTCCAGGTATTAGAGCTTTTGAAACATGTTTTCTATCATTTTTCCAGCTGATAGAATGTTTTAAAACTTTGAAAGTTCGCCTCCCCATTGAAGTCTATTGCGGTTCGCGAACTTTTTCGCGAACCAAACCTTTTGCGGAAGTTCGCGAACAGGGTTCGCGAACCTAAAATCGGAGGTTCGGCCCAACTCTAATGTATCCCACTCCGCCATGCCCCGCTCCAGGTGTTAGACCCCTTGAAACATCTTTTCCATCACTTTTGTAGCCAGCATAATTTTTTCTATTTTTCAAAGTTCGCATCCCCATTGAAGTCTATTGCGGTTCGCGAACTTTTCCGCGAACCGAACCTTCCGTGAAGGTTCACGAACGGGGTTCGCGAACCGAAAATCGGAGGTTCGCGACATCACTACCAAGCAATCAGCTCTGCTACTCAACAAGTAAGGTCACACTCTGGATCTTATATTCCATACTGGTCTGTCAATAGCCAGTGTGGAAAATAATCCTGTTGTCTGGTCAGACCATCACACTATCCACTTCTCCCTCTCAACATCAGCTGTCAAACACCAGTTCAAGAATCAAACAAAATATCACCTTTTAAAGGGCTAACACCGCAATTTATCAGAGATAACCTCAGCTTTGATGAATTGACAGACTCCAACTTGGACCCTGATACCTTGGTGTTTAAATACAACAAATGTGTGTCCTCCACCTTTGAGACCATTGCTCCTCTGCGCACCAAATATCTTACTCCACACCATCATGCACAGTGGTTTGATAACTCTATAAAAGAGCTGAAAAGACAAGGCCGAAAACTTGAAAGACTGTGGCACTGTAAGGCTTGGTGGTATAATTCTCGGAGTCAGTGTGTATGTCCCAGGCTAGAAGTCTCGCTCTTCACCTAGCTATCCCTGCCTGGCACACCACTAGCTGGCCCTAATTAGGACTTAGGCGAGCAAGACATACCACCAGGAGCCACTACTGAGGCTAGTAACACAGTTCAGCAGTACTACATGCAAAGTTCATGTAATAAGTAATCCAGGTATGACAAGTCTTCATGCAAAGTTATTCAACAGCAATGGAAATTCGATCTGAGTTATGAAATAGTCTAAGCATACTTGCATGCAGTACTTAGCAACAGGTGATAATTGATGGAAGTTATGACACAGTTCCTTTTAGTCTGCATGCAAAGTTATGCAACAGATATCAGAAGTTCCAGATTATATGTGACAGGTTTATGCAAGACTATATGCACACTGTTAGTTGACTGATAAGCAAAGTAGACTTATACTTATCATCCAGTTCAAGTGGCATGCAAGGAATATCCGGTAACAGTCCAAGGTTGGTCCAGGCGGCAAGCAAGGGGTGTCCAGTAACTAGCAGAAGTTGAAACAAAAAACAAAAGCACTACCAGTATATGCTGTTCAACCACCTGATATTTATTAAGGATCAAAAATTCTTTCACCTTGGAAGTCCCTGGGCGGGGCGCAGTACGTCCTGAGAAAGTCCCTGGGCGGGGCAAAACGCGTCGACGTAGGCCTGCGTCACGCGCTGAGATGTGCCTCTCCGCCCCCCTCTGCCCTCCTGCCGGATCGGAGCACGGTGCCCGAAGCTATGGCGCATACCTCCAAAGATTGGACTCCCACTTGGATGTGATGACACAAGTCTAAGGCCCTGAGTTCGATACTCCCGCAGATACACATCACGGACACTGCGGTTAACTGGGCAGGCTGAAACAGTCTATGCGGACATTGCATTTCGTATCAATGGAGGAGGTGGTAACTATGAGAGATAGTGTATATGGCACTAATATCCACAGAGTTCATATGTACATTCATCTATGGTGGAGCACTGTATGCATTGAAACTTTGACGGTGTGATATATGGCTTGGCTGGAATAGTGAACTGTCTTGCCAGTATGGGCCTACAAATTTATATTGCAGCAAGTTGGCTAGGTGCACCAGACTTACACGGTCCGAAGGACTCTTGAAAAAATGCAGCGATCTTTCATGATGATTTTTTTGATGTTGAACTCAGTTTCATACAATTGAATCTTGGATGCAGGACCTTCTATGGAATTTTTTTCCTATATGCCATTATAGACTGTGTTCTCATCATTTTTCAGGCCATTGTCTGAGGGTGACGACCCATTCAATTCAGTACTTCTATGAGATTACTCGTATGCAGGGCATGGTGCTGTGATTGTGGGGGGGGCATAGGGGGGCGTGGGGTGGCACATCTTTTATTGCTGTTGACCACCATACTGTCGGCACATGGGGTGATGCGGATAATTTGGACAGGCAATTGGCATATTAGATGCTTTAATCTCTTGGCATTGTAGGTGTCCATGTCCGCCTCTCCCCATGTGTGGGAGTGATATGGTTAATTTTGTTACAATCTGGTCTGTGTACGGTCGTCTGAGACTTTCTGTTGAGACATATTTGGGGAACACCCCGCATAATGAGAATTGTGCATTACAATTGTGTGCAATATGTAATACTTCCTTATAGACCTTATTATGATTAACCAAGGTGAAATAATTTTTGATCCTTAATAAATATCAGGTGGTTGAACAGCATATACTGGTAGTGCTTTTGTTTTTTGTTTCTAGTTTTTTGACCAGTGCGTGTACCCACCTGGTTTGCACACATTAGCATGCACACTTTTGTGTAGTTGGTTTTTGTAACTAGCAGAAGTTGGTCCGGGCGGCAAGCAAGGGATGTCCAGTAACTAGCAGAGGTTGGTCCAGGCGGCAAGCAAAGGGTTTCCAGGAATCAAGCAGAGGTTAATCACAACATAGTAGTCAAATACAAGCCAAGGTCAATATCCAGAATATCAGTAACAATAGAGTGCACACCCAACAACTAGCCAAAGCTATGCTTATGATGGGCGATGACTGGAAGTACTCTGCAGGTTTAAATACAATACAGCATCCAATCAGTGGCTGGCCACACTCCGCACAACCAATCACATGGCAAGGCTTTGCCTAGGGGTCAGCTGTAGAATCAGCTGAAACCGCTCTGTCAGCTGACCGGAGTCAGCTGACTACTGTTCACCTTTGCAGAGGGCGTACTGGGAACGTGCCCTCCGCTTATCAGGAAGTGCGGACTGTGAGCCACCGGCAGCGTCATCAGTGGGGAACAAGCGTAGAGACCTGGAAGTGGCAGGCTCCGATCGGGTCTTGGTGGAATCAGCCCCCACAGGTATATTCCTTATAGGCACAAATCGCAGTCCCCAAAATACAAATATGCCTTAATCCTCCACTTGAAGAACTACCAAAAGGTAATCACCGAGCAAAAGTCATCCTTTCTATCACATGAGATTGAAACTGCAGTTAACAAATAAGTTTTTCAATTCCAAACAAACAGCACAGCGGGGTTTTTTTAGAACCAACATTTTTTTTCTTTGTATGATTTATTCTTTCTTTACAGTCCTCCAGATCGTGGACAAAGCATGTAGATACAAAGACCGAATTTCCACTTCACATAAAAAGATAGCCTGACACGTGTTTCGCGGTCAACAACCACTTACTCAGAGGCACGTCGTATACAAACATCCGAGGGTCAGCGTAAAAGTCCCACAATCTGGAGTTTATAAACAAGACTGCATTCAGCGGTGATGCTGGATCAGATAAATTGCAGAAGATAGTTAACAAATAAGCCCAACTGTTCCGCACAGTGGAAAAACTCTGCAACCCGGCATGCCAAAAATTTAATATCCATTCTTTAAAGGACCTCTGTGACCAATTTGCCCATTTCTTCTCTCCGCTATATGGTCCTCCATCCAACTTACAGCATCTGAACCTAATATAGTGCCAAAGACCATTAGCAGAGACAACGTAACACCTTGGTCAAACTCCTTCACCTCCGCCAAACTACCTGTGACCTGGATTCTGGCCCAACACAGTTCATGTTGAACTGCCCCGACCTGTTTGTACCGGTACTCCTCAAAATTGTAAACTGTTTGTTACAATCGGGGATATATCCTGCTTTACTGAAGGAAGCAATCATCAGGACTCTCCTCAAAAATCTTTCCCTGGACCCAGATGCAATGACCAGCTACAGACCTGTCTCTAACCTTCCCTTTCTGGGTAAGGTAATTAAAAAGCCATATACCTCCAGTTAGAAGCCAAAATCTTACAAAACAACATTTATGACCCATTCTAGTCTGGCTTCAGGAAAGATCACAGCATTGAAACTATCCTCATCCAAATCTGCAACCACCTGCTCATGGCAATAGACAGAGGAGAGTGCTCCATCCTGATACTGTTAGACCTTTCTGCATCCTTTGATGCAGTTGATCATGCCATCTTCATAAGCAGGCTACAGGAATACTGCGGCATTGATGGCATAGTTCTTCAGTGGTTCCAATCCTTTTTGTGTGGCAGAAGTTCCCAAAAAGTGTATATGGGGCCCTTCCTGTCCAGCTCTGTACCACTTAAGTATGGAGTGCCCCAGGGCTCAATCCTTTCTCCTCTGCTTTTCACAATTTACATGTTACCGTTTGGAAAACGAATCCAAAAACACGGCCTGACATACCACTGCTATGCTGATGACACCCAACTATATCTTTCCTTCAAGCATGGTGTGACAGACCCAACTCCAACTGTAAACGCCTGCTTAGCCGAACTACAGCAATGGATGAGTGACAACTGGCTGAGACTAAATGCAGATAAAACTGAAGTCCTTCTGATCGGGGGGCAGCGCATGACAACAAAACAACTTAACTTGCAGTCTTCACCACTGGGAATAGAAGGCCCAGATCTACACAGCTTTGGGCATGTGCGTAACCTGAGAGTTCTAATTGATGGTGATCTAAAGGGACCCTGAGCAGTACATAGAATAAAAAATTTCACTTACCTGGGGCTTCCTCCAACCCACCGTAGGATGCGAAGTCCCCCGGCGTCCTCCTGGCTCCTCTCCATGTCCTTCCGGCGGTTCTTGTTCCCATTCCGGGTGTTGGACTGGCTCTTCCTGGATCTTGACACTTGGTGTCATCACGCCAGCCGCTACACGTCATCATGGCGGCCGGCGTGACAGTCCTGCGCATGCGTGGTTTTCTAACTCTAAACCGCGCATGTGCAGGACTGTCACACCTAGCATCAAGATCCAGGGAGAGCCAGCCCGACACCTGGCCTGGGTGTCACCGGTAGCGGGAACCGCTGGAGGGACATGGAGAGGAGCCAGGCGGATGCCGGGAGACCTTGCGGCCTACAGTGGACTGGAGGAAGCACCAGGTAAGTGACATTTTTTATTCTATGTACTGCTCAGGGTCCTGTTAAACTTTAGAACTCACATCTCTGCTGTGGTGAAATCATCCTATTTTCACCTGAAGAAAATCACAAAAATTAAGCACCTCATTCCCCCAAAAGATCTGCCAACCTCAGTTCATGCCTTCATTACATCCTGAATGGACTACTGTAATGCTCTCTACACCAGCCTTCTAAAACTGTACTGCCTACAGCTGATACAGAATACTGCTGCCAGACTATTAAACAACCAACCCCGTCACTGCCACATTACACCAGTCCTGCACTCCCTTCACTGACTACCTATAAAATGGAGGGTCCTATTCAAGATCGGCCTCCTGACATTTAAATCACTACATAATATGAGCCCTGGATTAGTGATGGGCGAACAGTGTTCACCACTGTTCGGGTTCGCCCGGATTTTGGCCTGTTCGGGTTCGGTTCGGCACCCCCCCAACACCTCATGGTGTTCGGGAGGGTGCTCGGGCACGCTGCCCGAACCCGAACAGGCCTTCTTTGTTTGGCCGAACACAGCCGTGTCCGGCCGAACATAGCCCCCTATAGGGTCCCAGCATAAAGGGAGAGCATGCCCCGAGCGCGGGGGGAGGGTCGGAAATGCCCCCCACCCCTCCCCGCTAAGCTCTCCCTTCTGCCAGTACCCTATAATTAAATTTAAGTGCCCAAAAGTACCTGAGGAGGAGGAGGGCAGGAAGAGGGAAGCCGGAGTTCTTGGGCGCTAATACCATCTGGTACTTCCGCCCTCTCTTGACGCACTTCCTGTTTACATTTGAAGTCGCGTCAAGAGTGCGCAGAAGTACCGCGATGACGCGTACGAGGGTATGTGTCATCATGTAGATGGCATCTGCAGAAATATCATTTTTGTTGTGGGAATACTTCATACTACTACAACTACTGAATCTGAGAGAACCTAAGCGCTTTGAGTCCTATGGGAGAAAAGTGCTATAAAAAATGTTATTGTTATTGTTAAATAACTCAATAGCCCTTGTAAGGGCTGTTTTTTTTTTCTTGTCAGTGTAGATTTCTGTTCTGTGAGTCCACAGTCCAGTGCACTTTAGCTGTTTGAGACAGGTGTGCAGTGCTACATTAGTTCAGTAGTTTTTTCTTGCTACTGTTATATTGCTGTGCTGTGTGTCCTTTGCACACATTAGTTGTTGGAAACAGGTCTGTTGGTTCTAATAGTGCGCCGACTAGATGACTCAATATTCCTTGTAAGGGCTGATTCTTTTTACTTGTTATTGTTATATTGCTGTTCTGTGTGTCCAGTGCACACTTTAGCTGTTAGAGATTGGTGTGCTGGTCCTAGTACTGCACCAACTAGATAACCCAAATAATCCTTCACCACCACTACTGTCATCTAGTATCCAGTACTTCCCTGTATAAGGCCTCATTGGCAAGGCCTATATTTTGAGATGATTGTTGCACATAGCATAAACCTATGGTGATTGTTGCACATAGCATAAACCTATCTGTCATCTGATCTGAGTGAAGGGACATTCAGTTAAAAAAATAAAAACACCTGAGTGTCCAGAACCACTCTTGTCATCTAGTGTCCACTACTGCCCTGCATAGAGCCTCACTAGCAGGGCCTATATTTTGAGGTGATTGTTGCACATTGCGTAAACCTAACTGTCATTAAGTTGTATAAACAAACTTTTTTTTTCCAAATCAAAAAGTTTTTTCAAAAATACAAGTGCTTGATCATGCCATAGATCAGTGTAAGCAGGAAGTAGAGGAGGAAGAGTTTTGGTCATAATCACTACCAGATTACCTGCTGTACAGCAACTGCAACAAAGCATTTTTTTTAAATAGATAAGCCATTTTTTTTGTTGCACTGTATATGCCATTGCCAAAATCATTCTGGCCTCTGTTACAGTGGCTGCAACAAAAAGTTGTTTTGAAAAACAAATAAGCCAATTTTTGTTACTTTTTTTTAACTGTATATGCCATGCCAACATCATTCTGACTTCTGCTACAGCGGTTGCAACAAACAAATTTTAAAAATAGATTAAATCGATCTAGCCTCTGCTATAGTGGCTGCAACTGCAAATAGATATGCTAAATACTTCTGGCTTGTGCTACAGTGGCTGCAACAAATCATAATTTTTCAAATATGAATATGCCAGGGGTGGGAAAACTGCAATTGCGCACAAGCACACCTACCACTACACATCACTACACAAAGAATGCCGCCAAGAGGAATAACATTTACATCATGAAGGTGTCAACTAGTAAAGACAATGATTTGCTCACCATTGGTTATCACTAAAGCTCTCTGTGGTTGTTTTCAGTGTGGTAAACGCAGCGTTTTACCTATCAGTGTGAACTGGACCTAACCCTTACTCTACCAGATTGACATGTACACACGCTGGACATTTTAAAGCACTTTATTCCACAGATTTAGGAATGTAATGTGATTTTTTCCCTTTAGAGATTAAAACATGAGTTTTGTGGAACTTTTGCCATAGATTCCCTTCCAGCATGCCACTGTCCAGGTGTTAGGGCCCTTTAACCAATATAGGACATACAGGCTCCCCACCCCCCTAATGACCAGGCTATTTTTTTTATATTTCAGTACTTTGCAGCTTTAATTGTGTGCTGTAGAGCCATATGATGTTGCACAATAATGGCACCCCCCTTTTTTCTGCCCACCAACAGAGCTTTCTGTTGGTGGGCTCTGATCACTGCTGCAGGGTTTAGGTTTTTATTATAAATGACTATTTTTTTATTTATTTCCCCCCACCACCACCCCGACAGCCAATCAGAGCAATCCTCTCTTATAGGCATCAGCCTATGAGAGAGGATCGTGATCGGAGCCTCTCCAGTGGACAGCTGAGTGACGGTGCTGTCTCCAGTACATTGCTGCAGTAGATCGCAGTGCTGTACAAATAAAATAAATAACCATTTCTTTATTTTTCTGTCTGCTAGTGGCTCCGCTCCCTCACTCAAGCATGGGTTGCGCACGCATCGGTGCAAGCGATCCCAGCTATTCGCCACCCATTGCTCTTGACGTCTTTCTGCGTTAGGTGGTCCTGGGGCTGCTACCTACCCGACGCCTATCGGTGTTAGGCAGTCAGGAAGGGGTTAAACAACTTTTCCATCTGTTTTGTGGCCAGAAACAGCCCATATAGCCCGGTTCGCCCATTCACAATCGTTTACAGGAAATTTGCACTTGCATTCAGGATCTGAAAACTTGATGTTCATGAGATCGCTATCAATTAGCCTTAAAAGTGAAAAATTTCTTCCCAATTCTAGATGCAGCCAAATGAATCCCTCTCAGTGATTTAATTTCCCCAAGCCGCCTCATGTAGCCTAGAGATGGCTCGAACCTCCGATTTTAGGTTCGCGAACCTCGAGCACGAACTTCCGCAAAAGTTTGCGAACCTGCAAACTTTGCGAACCGCAATAGACTTCAATGGGCAGGTGAAATTTCAAAACTTCAAACACTAATTCTAGCCACAAAAGTGATGGAAAAGAGGTTTCAAGGGGTCTAACACCTGGAGGGGGGCATGGCAGAGTGGGATACATGCCAAAAGTCCTGGGGAAAATTACGGATTTGACGCAGAGCAGGGTTTTAAGGGCAGAAATCACATTGCATTGCTAAATTGGAGGCCTAAAGTGCTTGAAAACATCTTGCATGTGTATACATCAATCAGGTAGTGTAATTAGTGTACTGCTTCACACTGACAAACCAAGCTCACTGAGTAACGCACCGCAAACAGCTGTTTGAGTAGTGGTAGCCAAGCTGGACTGGTGCGCACCATGGCAAGAGTGCAGGCGATGGCGGATTTCAAGACCATATGGTCGGGCTGAGGTAGCTGAATAACAGAACAACAGTGACTGTCCAGCTGATCGAATTTGGTCTGTCCACAATGAAGCATCGACCTTATTATCATGGGTCAGGTGTGCCCCCAACACACTCATTTAGGTCATTGCTTCATTGTGATATGCAAGCCCCTTCACTGCGGCAAGGTAACGATCACGAAGGGGAATTGACACATGTACATGCCTTTTGTTTTGTTGTTGCAGCTGCAGTGCAACCAGAAAAATTAGGAAGGCATGTACACGCACCAGAAAAAAGTATTATTGTTTTTGTTAGCAACCGCTGCTAGCAGAGGCCTTAAAAATTTAGGAATCCACCTGGAGTCCTGAACCCTGTTGGTGGTGGTGGAGACAGCAGTCAAGCGGCCTGCAGGCAGAGATGCTGTGTGGGGACCGACTTAGTCTTGGGGCAGGCAGTCACATGGCGTGCAGGCAGAGATGCTGTGTGTGTGGAATGACTTAGTCTTCGGGCAGGCAATAGCCCTCCGGGATCCATGCCTCATTTATTTTGATAAAGGTGAGGTACTGAACATTTTTTTTGACCTAGGCGACTTCTCTTCTCACTGACAATGCCTCCAACTGTGCTGAAGGTTCTTTCTGACAGTACGCCACAGGTCAAGCCTGCGCACCCAGTAGTCCAGGGGTTTATCGCTGCTCAGAGTGTCTATATCCGCAGTTAAGGCCAGGTAGTTGGCTACCTGCCAGTAGAGGCCTTGATGGAGGGTGGATCCAGAAGGGTTAAGGTAAGGCGTTGGACTAAAGAATGTCCGTATGTCCGACATCACCATGAGATCGCTAGAGCGTCCTGTCCTTGCCTGCGTGGACATGGGAGGATGATAAATATTACTGACAGTGGCAACTTTATTCTGTTGTGCTGTGACATCACCCTTAAACTCACTGTAAAGCATACTTGCCAGCTTTTTGTGCAAGTGCTGCATCCGTGTTGCCTTCTGGTGATTACGTAACATCTCCACCACTTTGTGCTTATACCGAGGGTCTAGTAGTGTTGCCACCCAGTATAGGTCATTCCCCTTGAGTTTTTTTATACGGGGGTCCCTCAACAGGCTGGTCAGCATGAAAGACTGCTGGTAGAACAATGTGCAGTCACACAGGTGCAGTGAAAGGTATACACTGACTGCTGGTATAATGCAATGTGCAGTCACAGATGCAGTGAAAGGTATTCAGTGACTGATATTACAATACAATGTGCAGCTGTCACACAGGTGCAGTTAACAGGTATGCAGGGACTGGTATATAAAACAGTGTGCGGTCACACAGGTTCAGTGAACAGGTATGCAGTGACTGATATATAAAACTGCGTGCTGTCACACAGGAGCAGTGAAAGGTATAAGGTGACTGGTATTACAATGCAATGTGCAGCTGTCACACACACAGGTGCAGTTAACAGGTATAAACGGACTGGTATATAAAACAGCGTGCAGTCACACAGGTGCAGTGAACAGGTATGCAGTCCATTGAAAAATAGTAAAGGAAGGCTGCTACACAACACTCACCCAGCAAAGGGAGCAGGAAAATCTTGGCTAGCTGCAGTAATGAACAAAGGAACAAAGGAACAAAGGAATGAACAAAGGAACAAAGGCTGTACCAATGGTTATTGTGAAAGTAGAAAACCTTTATTCCTTAATCCAACATCACAGCATCACAGCGTATCGGAGTGACAAAGCTGCTGCCTTTTATAAGGGGGGGGGGGCAGGAGAGAGTGCAGCCTGATTGGCTGCGATGTGTCTGCTGACTGTGATGTAGAAGGTCAAAGTTTAGCCCAATGATGTAGTATAGGGGGCGGGTCGAACTTGTGAACGCGAACCACCGTTGCTTGCGTGAACAAGTTCTCCGGCAAACTGTTTGGGCCATCTCTAATGTAGCCTTCTCCCACTGCAATTTATTTGCAATAGGAAAATCATCTAAAATGACAATCTAATGTAAGATGTATAGCATCAGGAAATTAAAATAAATGCTGAGTAATACAAACTTTTTTTTTAATTCAAATCAAAAGTTGATATCACATGCCCAGAACATATGCTGTGCTCTACATTCAGATAAACACTAGAGATGATCCGAACGCTTCACCGGCGAGCACTATTTGGCAAAGATCAGGTATTCATGCTTGCCACGAGCCGTGAGCATATGGCACTATTCAACCTGCCCCCGTACATCATCATTGGGCTAAACTTTGACCCCTTACATCACAGTCAGCTGGCACAAGGCAGCCAATAAGCCTGCACTCCCTCACGGACCCACCCCCTATAAAAACGCTGCAGTACCCGCCATGTTCCAGTCTGTCTTTGGCTGGAATAGTGAGAGGAAGGGAAACAGCTTGCTGGAGATAGGGAAAGCATTAGCTAGGCCTGTTTGTTTTGCTCCTCACTGACTGACTTGCTATTAAATCACCCCCAAACAGTCCTTCTGAGGGCTACGTAATCCTTCTACTGTTTTTTCTTTGTGTGTGCAATACTCCACAGCCCACAGGCAGCCACCCAGAGCTGTGCCCAGTGCCCACTATAATTGGTTGTCACATTAGACACAAGCACAATAGTGCTCCAGGGCATCTGTTATTATTGCTGTATTGTGTTTGAACTGTTGCATTCTCAGTGTCTGTTTGATAGTCAGCAGACAGAGTCCACAGTCACACCTGTGCCCACTTCTAGTGATATTTAATTGTGTGCCACATAACACACAAACAAAGTATGTACTACTCCAGGCCATCTGTTATTGTCACTGTATTGTGTTTGAACTGTTGCGTATCTCGGTGTGTGACACTACACAGCCCACTGACAACCAGAGCTCTGTACACTACTGCTATTGTTGTTGCCACATTCAGTTGCCGGCATAGTAGTACCTCCATTGAATTACTTTTCACTTGTTGCAGGCACAGAACCCCAAATAGAAAAAAATGACAGGCAGAGGCAGGCCATCCAAGTGTCCTCGAGGTCGTGCTGCTGTAATTTTCTGCAGCTCTGGAAGAATGTACAGTGTTCAGAGGGCACATACCCTCAACCCCCAAAATTCCGAGGATGTAGTTGACTGGCTTACACTATGCATCCCATCTTCTACATCTTCCATCACCACAGCTGCTCCACTTGATGTGTCAGAGGAGTTATTCACACATGATGCATTTAGTGATACGCCTGGGGTCAGCCAGCCAACATGCCCTTCAATGGCTGCTGTTGCCACCTCCCAAATGCCGACATTCCAAAGCTCACCACCAGTGTGGTGTGGCATTTTTTTTGTTGGTGTGCCTCCGATATCAGCAATGCCATCTGCAAAGAAAGAGTCGTGGGAAGCCCAACACCTACCTAGGGACAACTGTTTTGCAAAGGCACCTGATCACAAAACACAAACAACAATGGTATGCACACATTAACAGAAGCAGCTCACAAATGCAAAGCCACCCTCCTCCTCCTGGTCCAGCAGTTCCTTCAGCCACATCAGCCTCTGCTGTCCTTGCCCACTCTCAACCATCACTCAGCTATGTAGCATCAGATAAACTGTCAATCTGCACAAAAACAAGAAACATTGAGCAATACCTAACTATTGTTCCCACAACATCCTACTGTTTTTTGTAGGGTTAAATTATGAACAATTCCAGACTTATTCTAGGGCAGTGGTTCCCAACCTTTTCCGGCCCGGGGAACACTTTCTGACCAAATTTTTCTCCGGGGAACGGCGGGGTGGGGGGCAGGTGTTTGCGCGACCTAGTGGACAGTGCCGTGCGCAGCAGGCTATTGGGGGGGGGGGGGCTGGGGTGCGGCTGCATAGCTAGCATAGTTGCCCCAGTGTAGGAGGGAGTTTAGTTGCCTCAGTATAGCTAGTATAGTGCCCCCAGTATAGCCGGTATAGTGCCCCAGTATAACCAGAATAGTGCCCCAGTATAGCCAGAATAGTGCCCCAGTATAGCTAGTATAGTGCCCCAGTATAGCCAGAATAGTGCCCCAGTATAGCTAGTATAGTGCCCCAGTATAGCCAGTATAGTGCCCCCAGTATAGCCAGTATAGTGCCCCAGTATAGCCAGAATAGTGCCCCAGTATAGCCAGTATAGCCCCAGTATAGCCAGAATAGTGCCCCAGTATAGCCAGAATAGTGCCCCCAGTATAGCCAGTATAGTGCCCCCAGTATAGCCAGAATAGTGCCCCAGTATAGCCAGTATAGTGCCCCAGTATAGCCAGAATAGGGCCCCAGTATAGCCAGTATAGTGCCCCAGTATAGCCAGAATAGTGCCCCCAGTATAGCCAGTATAGTGCCCCCAGTATAGCCAGAATAGTGCCCCAGTATAGCCAGAATAGTGCCCCAGTATAGCCAGAATAGTGCCCCAGTATAGCTAGTATAGTGCCCCAGTATAGCCAGTATAGTGCCCCCAGTATAGTGCCCCAGTATAGCCAGTATAGTGCCCCAGTATAGCCAGAATAGTGCCCCAGTATAGCCAGAATAGTGCCCCCAGTATAGCCAGTATAGCCAGAATAGTGCCCCCAGTATAGCCAGAATAGTGCCCCCAGTATAGCCAGTATAGTGCCCCCAGTATAGCCAGAATAGTGTCCCCAGTATAGCCAGAATAGTGCCCCCAGTATAGCCAGTATAGTGCCCCCAGTATAGTGCCCCAGTATAGCCAGAATAGTGCCCCAGTATAGCCAGAATAGTGCCCCAGTATAGCCAGTATAGTGCCCCAGTATAGCTAGTATAGTGCCCCAGAATAGTGCCCCAGTATGGGTAGGTGGTGCCCCCCGCCCGTCCCCGCCGCTGTTATTACCTTAACAGCTGCCGCTCTCCCCTCTCCAGCGCATGTGTTTATTTAAGGCAAGCAGCGTATTTCCCGGCTGCTCTGTGATGCGACAGGAAGCAGGGCAGCGGCTTCCTGTAGCGGCGATATGTATCGCCGTTACTATGGTAACCGAGCCCTGATTCCTGCGCATCACAGAGCAGCCGGAAGATACGCTGCTTGCCTTAAATAAACACATGCGCTGGAGAGGGGAGAGCGGCCGCTGCTAACGTAATAGCGGCGGCGGCCACGGGGACGTGCGGGAGGGGGGGGGGAGAGGACGGCACACCAGGCAACATGCCGCGGCACACTAGTGTGCCGCGGCACACTGGTTGAAAAACGCTGTTCTAGGGAACCTACCAAAATCAACAAATATTAAAGAAACAATATTACATCAAAGATAGCCCACCCACCCTACTCTTGATGAAGATCAGAAATTACCGGGATATTTGAACAATGAAAATATATCATTGTTTTTTAATGTGTACTGAATGGGTTCAAACAGCAATTTGTGGTCAAGTTACTTTTCTGAAGTCAAACCAGGCCTTTCACAAAAGAAAAAAACAGGGTTTTTAAAATCCCTGGCTGAGGCAGTAAAAGAAAAACACAAATTTATTAAGTTGTAACGGTTTACAAAATTTAGATTACATTTTTTGTAAATGACATTGAATTTTTTTTTTCTAAAAAACTATTTTTTTTAAAAATAACAAAAATTTGCTTTCCTAAAACAGAAAGAATTTGCGATAATTCAGGTTGGAGTGAGCTCGAGATGTCTCCCAGGCACCACTGCTGAATATATGCAAATTAACCATTGTTAAAAATAACAATGCCCAAGCTGGTTAGTTTAGTTGAGCATGCATGCAGCACTTGCACACCTAAGGGCCTTACATACAGACCTGGTAGCGCTCAATCTTGGTAAACGTGGCATTTGGTCTGTCAGTGTGAAGCAGGTATAAATCTTACATTACCACTCTGGACATTTAAAAGCAGCACCATCAGGGCAGGTAAATCACCCTCAGCTCCCCAGAGCCTATTCCACATCCCACATCCCAGTGCACTAATAGCATTTTTTTTTCAAAATAACAATTACATTTTCTTCATAAATAACATTGACTTTTTTTCTCAAATTACATTTTTATGTAAACCTGCACCATTCTGTGCAGAACCAATTCACCCCATCTGTGGCACACAGTGCTGGGACAGGTGTCTATCTAACCACTGACAACAGGTCTGCAAAGCATGGTCAGGGCACATATATTACCTATGCTGCACATTGGGTAAACTTGCTGACCACTGAGGCAAGCCTCCACTGGGTGGCTCTGCAGTGAAGTTGGTGAATGGCAGGCAGGCTTGCTGCCAGCCTGCCACCCACTAAACACCACTGACAACTGGCAAGCCTTCACTGCGTGGCTCTGCATTGGAGTTGGTGACACCACCACCACCACCACCACCACCAATGGCTGGCCTGCTGTCATGTGTTGTTGTTGTTATTTTTTTTTAATAGTTTTTAAATTTAAATAACATTGAAAATTAGTTTCAAAACGCTACTTTAAAATGCTATTTATCGTTTTAAGGCAATCCTTATAATATCTTCAAATTTCATTTAAAAAGCTATTTATCTATCACCACTACACGGTGGTATTCACGTTAGTCACCATATAGAAAACAAAGCGGAATGAAACCCAGCATTTCTTATTTGCTCTAATAGATTATTTACAGCATATTATATACAACCAGCATTTTTTTTTACTAGAACAGCATTCAAAGGGTTAAACACAGGTCATGTGCTGGGTACACACCATGCGATATCCCGTTCGATCAGCGGGATCGAAACGATTATTTCCAACATGTTCGATCGGATTTCGATCAATACACCCGTCGATTTTGCATGTTAAGTATGCAAAATCGATGGCTGTATCGATCGAAACTCAATCGAACATGTCGGTAAATAATCGATCGATCCCGCTGATCGAGCAGGAAATCGCATCATGTGTACCAAGCATTAGAAGCTCCCCTGCAGGGAAAGCTGGACGAATCCGACCTAGAGGTAATGTTATCTTGTGTTTACTAGAGATGTCCCGAACAGTTCGCCGGCGAACAGATCCCGGAAAACTTCCAGGGTTCGCGATCATGGAGAACCGCAAACTTTTCTGGAAGTTCGATTCGCCGACCATAGTGCATCATGAGGGTCAAATTTGACCCTCTACATCATAGTCAGCAGGCACATTGTAGCCAAACAGGCTACACTTCCTCCTGGAGCCACTCCCCCCCCCCTTATAAAAGGCAGGCAGGGTCAGGCTTTTCACTCACTCGTGTGCCTACATTAATTAGAGAAGGGAGAGCTGCTGTGCAGAGACCTATGGGGAAAGCTTAGTTAGGCTCTTGTAGGCTTGTTAGCTTGCCCCTTGCTGATTCTTATTGCTAAAAAAGCACCCCTCAACAGCTCTTTTGAGAGTTAATCTTGTTCTTGTGATCTATTTTTTTTTTTGTGTGGCCCACTTGCATTATATACAGCCCTGTCAGTCAGTCACAGCTGGCCTTTGGCCCCTTGGTGGTATAATTACTGCTGTGCCAGGTGCACATTATAATACCCATCACTGCATATACCTACTACCTGCAGTGGTGCTCAGCAGAGCTCGAATATTCGAGTAGCTCGAATATTCGAGCTCTTTTTCAGCTATTCGAGCTCGGTATTCGAGCTCCGAATAGCTGCAGCTATTCGAATGGGCTATTCGCGTACACTCGAATAGCCCATTCACTATTCGAGCTATTCGAGCAAACGGCGCTATTCGAGCTCGGTACCGAGCTCGAATAGCGTCATAGCCCAGATTGATGTCCTTAGAGCCAATCAGAGGGCTCCCAGGCCCTCTGACGGCAGCCAGTCACAGAGGGGGACCCTGGCCAGCCCCTACCCTATAAATAGCGGCCGCCATGTTACGTTTCTCCGTCCTTGCCTGAGACTTGCATAGAGAGAGAGTTGCTCCTTTGTGCTTTGGCTTAGCAAGAGCTTTATTGTGGTCATTTACCTAGCGTTTTTGCTCACATACACCTCCTATACACATCTATATTGTTGTTAGTTAGACATTGTATTTTAGTTAGTAGCTTTTGTGTTACATAGAGACAGGCCAGCTGCTGCAGGCTTACAGCTTTAGGCCTCAGGGCCTGCCTGTGTGGGCAGCTGTCCTCCTGTCCTCTGTTTATTTCTCTCTATTCTATACCAGTATTTCTGCTGTCCTTTACTACTGATTGTATTAGTATTGTAGTTATATACTGTAACTGTACTAGGACACTCACTGTCACTGTTCATAGGCTACTAGCTGCTCCTGCGTGTGTGCACTCACTGTCTGTGTACACACTACACACACTCTATTTCCAAGTTCTGATAACTGATTGATTATTGTAATTGAATATTGTAATTAGTTAGTTGTACTCACTGTTACTACTTACTGTACTAGGAGTCTCGGACACTCAGTCACTGTTCATAGGCTACTAGCTCCTGCGTGTGTGCACTCACTGTCTGTGTACACACTACACACACTCTATTTCCTTCTGATAACTGATTGATTATTGTAATTAGTTAGTTGTACTTACTGTTACTACTTACTGTACTAGGAGTCTAGGACACTCAGTCACTGTTCATAGGCTACTAGCTCCTGCGTGTGTGCACTCACTGTCTGTGTACACACTACACACACTCTATTTCCTTCTGATAACTGATTGATTATTGTAATTAGTTAGTTGCACTTACTGTTACTACTTACTGTACTAGGAGTCTAGGACACTCAGTCACTGTTCATAGGCTACTAGCTCCTGCGTGTGTGCACTCACTGTCTGTGTACACACTACACACACTCTATTTCCTTCTGATAACTGATTGATTATTGTAATTAGTTAGTTGTACTTACTGACTGTTACTACTTACTTACTTACTGTACTAGGGACACTCACTCAGTCACTGTTCATAGGCTAGCTCCTGCGCGTGTTTGCGCGTGCGTGCACTCACTGTCTGTAGTGTACACACACTAAATTTACTTGTGATTACTACTGATTATTGTAAGTTGTAACTGCTAGTTGTACTTCCTGACTGTTACTACTTACCGTACTTTTCGCCGTATAAGACGCACTTTTTCTCCCCAAAAAATGGGGTGAAAAAGTCCCTGCGTCTTATACGGCAAAGGCAGGGAATCCCCGACATACGAACGCCCGCCGATACGAACCGCGACCCGCCGTCATCGGGGATTCCCTGCCTGTGGCAATCCAATCCCCCTGCCGCCGCTGCCTGCCCCCACCTGTGTGGTCGGGTCCCCCAAGTGTGCAGCGCCAGCTAATCCCCCCCGCTGCGGCCATCCTATCTCCTCGCCGCGGCCATCTAATCTCCCCGCTGCGGCCATCTAATCCCCCGCTGCCTGCCTCTGACCCCCTCCTGTGTGGTTGCGCCCCCCCCTATCCCCCATGTGAGCAGCGGTGCGCCGGCAGCAGCTTACCTCTTCCATGTTGCCCGCGGCGAATGAAGACATCCGGCTTCTGGGCGGCTTCCTCTAGTGCCGGCTTGTAATGACGCGTCATCAATGACGCGTCATTACAAGCCGGCACTAGAGGAAGCCGCCCACAGAAGCCGGATGTTTTCTATCGCCGCGGGCAACATGGAAGAGGTAAGCTGCTGCCGGCGCACCGCTGCTCACACGGGGGATAGGGGGGGCGCAACCACACAGGAGGGGGTCAGAGGCAGGCAGCGGGGGATTAGATGGCCGCAGCGGGGAGATTAGATGGCCGCAGCGGGTACATGGGGGTGACAGCAGGACACTGGGGGCAGACACATGGGGGTGACAGCAGGACACTGGGGGCAGACACATGGGGGTGACAGCAGGCACTGGGGGCAGACACATGGGGGTGACAGCAGGCACTGGGGGCAGACACATGGGGGTGACAGCAGGACACTGGGGGCAGACACATGGGGGTGAAAGCAGGACACTGGGGGCAGACACATGGGGGTGACAGCAGGCACTGGGGGCAGACACATGGGGGTGACAGCAGGACCCTGGGGGCAGACACATGGGGGTGACAGCAGGACCCTGGGGGCAGACACATGGGGGTGACAGCAGGACCCTGGGGGCAGACACATGGGGGTGACAGCAGGACCCTGGGGGCAGACACATGGGGGTGACAGCAGGACACTGGGGGCAGACACATGGGGTGAAAGCAGGACACTGGGGGCAGACACATGGGGGTGAAAGCAGGACACTGGGGGCAGACACATGGGGGTGACAGCAGGACACTGGGGGCAGACACATGGGGGTGACAGCAGGACACTGGGGGCAGACACATGGGGGTGACAGCAGGACACTGGGGGCAGACACATGGGGGTGACAGCAGGACACTGGGGGCAGACACATGGGGGTGAAAGCAGGACACTGGGGGCAGACACATGGGAGTGACAGCAGGACACTGGGGGCAGACACATGGGGCAAACATCAGGACACTGGGGGCAGACAGCAGGACACTTGGGGGGTGACAGCAGGACACTTGGGGGGAGACAGCAGGACACTTGGGGGGTGACAGCAGGACACTTGGGGGTGACATGGGGACACATGAGGACACCATTTGGGGTAGGTCATGTACAAGATGCTCCTGAAATATGGACGCACCAGGTTAAGGTTTTTTTTTTTTTTCCCTGGTTTTTGCCCTCTAAACCTAGGTGCGTCTTATATTCCGGAGCGTCTTATACGGCGAAAAATACGGTACTTACTGTACTAGGGACACTCACTCAGTCACCTCACCCACCAACCCACTCCATTAAAGTACCCCACTTTTCACCCGCCCTTTTAAAAAACTTTTGTCTATACGCCCAAAACATCGAAGATGTCTGGAAGTGGCAGCCAGCGCGGTTTGGGCAAGGGGAAGGGCAGCAAGGGAATCAGGAGGAGAGGGAGCAGCATTGTGGCAAGCCGCGGGCGCGGGCGCGCCACCATGCACAGTTCCGCAGCAGCAGCAGCGTCAGTGGCTAACATTCCTCCCATAGCCACTGGCCGTGGACGCCTTGGGCGCCGCCCAGCAGGAGCATCTGCAACTCACGCTGCAAAGACACAGCAGCAGCAGCGTGTAGCACCTGCTCCGATTTTCCTCCAGCCGGGTCGGAAACGTCCCATTGAGGAAAAGCATGCAGACACTGTGGTGCAACTCATGACGGAGGATGAGCAGCCCGCCATCAGCTCTGCATCTGAGGCCTCCACCCTCACCACCACCACCACCACCCCTGTTCGCAGCAGCCGCCCAGCAGGGTCTGGGGAGGAGGCCAGTTCACCGTCACTCGCCGACCTGTCATTCAGCAGTCTTTTGACCCCAGGCATCATGAGTAAATTGTCTGCTGTTGTTGGCGATCTTGAGGAGGAGATGCTGATGGGCACTTTGGGGGATGAGGGATTGGACAGCAAGACTGTGGCGACAGTCAAGCAGCCCATCCATGCATCAGGAGAGGAGTTTGGGGGGTCCTCATCCCAGCAGGACATGTTTCAGGAGGGGGAGGATGTTGATGACCCGGTGACAGACAGAGACTGGGTGCCACCACCTCCAGGGGATGTCGTCCTCAGCAGCTCTGAGGAGGAGGAGGAGGATGCTCTTGTGGGCCTTGCAAGGAGGCGCATCATTGCAAGCATTGGCAGCAGCAGTAGGCAGGTCCCACAGCCTGCTGGTGTCTCAGGCTCAGCAGCAGCAGCAGCAGCATCTGCCAGTACCACCACCAGCCGCACCCAAGCCCCCCAAGCCCCCCCCCCCAAACCACCACAGGGAGACAGGCAGCAGCGCTTCCATGCCGTAGGGGGATGTTTCTGTCACCAATCTGGCGCTTTTTCACCATGCCCACAGTGTACAGCAAGTACGCCACTTGCAACCACTGTCAGCGGAAGTTGAGCAGAGGTGCAGACCCCTTAAAGTTCTGCACCAGCTCGCTCATCAACCAGCTTGCTGCGAAACATTTCCACCAGCATCAGGAGTTCCAGAGGCTGAAGGCATCTGGTGCTGGCAGTGGCACCACACCCATCACTGCACAGCCTTCAGCAGCAGCAGCAACAGCAGCCACCCGCCCTCCTGCTCCTCCAGCAGCACCAGCAGGAGTGCGGAAACGCACTGCTCCTCCCCCCTCTGCAACTCCTGCCGCCGACACTGAGGCCTGTTCTGGCAGCCAGTCCTCAGTGGCCTCCTCCGCTGTGTCTGCTGATTCCCGTGCCAGCAAAAGGCCACGCCAGAGCCTTTTGAGCGAGTCCTTCCACGGGGTGGTTAGGGCTCTGCTTCCCAGCAGCCGTCGCGTGCGGCAGCTGAACGGCTTGCTGGCACGGGCCATGTGCTCCCAACTCCTGCCGTACACGCTCGTGCAGGAGGGGAGCGACATTCGTGCGCTGCTTGCTTGCGCAGCCCCAGACTGGCAGCTCCCCAGCAGACACTTTTTCTCCCGCAAGGCCATTCCTGCACTGCACCGCTTTGTGATGGCCAATGTGGAGCGAGGGCTGGAGCACGCGGTTGGTGAAAGGGTCCACGTCACCATGGACTCCTGGAGCAGCCGCTTCGGGACAGGCCGCTACCTGTCCTTCACTGTCCACTGGGTCAGCTTGGTGGAAGGGGGTGAGGATGGGAGAGCAGCAGCGGGCACAGCAGCAGCAGCAACACAGTGGGTGGTGCCACCCCGCAGGGTCAGGGGAACTGCAGCAGGTTCCTCCGATCCTCTGCCATCCTCCGGCACACCTGGCCAAACCCCCCGCCTCAGCAGCAGCGTGAAGGCCCGCCACTGCCAAGCGCTGCTGCACTTGGTCAGCCTTGGGAAGACCAAGCTGACGGCAACCCATGTGTTGGCCAAACTCCAGGAGCAGGAGAGGATTTGGCTGACCCCCAGAGGCCTCAGAGTCGGAGAGGTGGTGGCCGACAATGGGGCCAATCTGGTTGCCGCAATAGACAGGGGAAACCTGACCCACATCCCCTGTCTTGCCCACGTGCTGAACCTGGTGGTGCAGAAGTTCTTGCACACCTACCAGGGGATGGGCGAACTGCTGGAAACGGCAAGGAACGTTGTGCGTCACTTCCGGCGCTCGGCTGCAGCCTGTGCGAGCCTGGAAGACGTGCAAAAGGAGCTGGATCTGCCACGCCATCGGCTGATCCTTGACGTTCCGACTCGCTGGAACTCCACCCTGGCGATGTTGGAGCGTCTGGTTGAACAGAAGCGCGCTGTCAAACAGTACCTTGCCCTGGCCACTGTTTCCGCCGCTCAGAGAAGGGACAAGACCAGCAACATCCCGTCCATCGTCCCCGATGATGACTGGAGGCACATGCAGCAGGTGTGCTTAGTGCTGGCTCCCTTTCTGCAGGCCACTAACATGGTGAGCAGGGACCATGCTATGGTCTGCGAGTAGGTGCCCCTGGTTTGTCTGCTGAACAGGGCCCTCGATGCTTTGCTGGAACAGGGAGCGGCAGCCTTGGACCAGCAGGAGCGGCAAGCAGCTGCACAGTCCACCTCTGAGGGGGAGGAGGAGGAGGACTTGGTGGAGGTCCCTGACCTTGCTGCTGATGAGGGGGATCAGCACAGTGCAGCTGAGTTGGTGCGGGGGTGGAGAGAGGATGAGGCTGACGAGGCAGAGGAGGAGGATGAGGACAGCAGCACTGCCGTCGATGTGCCAGCAGACGTGGCCTGCCTCTTCCCAATGGCAGCGCACATGCTGACGTGCCTGCGCAGAGACCCCAGGGTGATCCAGATGAAGCAGAGGGAGGACATCTGGATCAGCATGATGTTGGACCCACGCCTCAAGGGGAAGTTGAGCCAGTTCCTGCCGCCTGCAGGAGGAGACCCAGCGCAACAAATAAGGAGCTTGCAGCAGGCCCTTGTTGAGCGCTTGGAGGAAGCCTTCCCCCAGCCTTCCACCCCCACTGTCCAGCAGCCAGCACAGAGGCAGCAGCAGGTGCCTGCATCCAGCAGCAAGCGCCCCACAGACCTGCTGTCTCTCAGCCACGAGCTCTACAGGACTGTAGAGGCTCCGGCAGCAGTGACTAGAGAGGAGGTGCATGCAGCAGCATCCTCCACCGGTCACAGCCAGCGCCTGACCCGCATGGTGGCTGACTACATGGGGTCCTACAGCGGGCTTGACAGCGATGCCCCTGTTGATCCCATGGAGTATTGGGTCAAGCGCCTGGAGATCTGGAGCGAGCTGGCGCAGTACGCCCTGGAAGTGCTGTCCTGCCCCCCTTCCAGCGTGCTGTCCGAGCGCTGCTTCAGTGCAGCTGGTGGTGTGGTCACCGAGAAACGCTCACGTCTGTCTCACAAGTCTGTGGACAGACTGACGTTTCTCAAGATGAACCAGGCGTGGGTGGAAGGCGAGTTCCTGGCCCCTGTTGTCGGCGAGAGGGGGACATGAACTGGCTAAGAACCATCGTTAATGTGCCTTACCACCCTTTACCACCTCCTGGCTCCTGCTCACTAAGCCAGCCTGGTTCACTTTGACTATTACGTCGCCTGCAGCCACAGATTTTACACCTACAGTGGGCTGCTGTGTACTGCCCTTCTGCTGTCTGTCTGTGTTTCCCACTGCCAGGGTACACAGATTTACCTTCTGCTGCCACTCTGCCACCAGCTATTACGTCAAACAATAGCTATATATCTGTGTAATTTGTTTTACAAACAAAACCAAAAAACCATTAAAAAAAAAAAAGGTTTAATTTTTCTGAGGTGCCTGGGTTGAAAACTGTGTTGTCCCAGTTGTGTATTGGACACGATGTGGGCTGCACGACCGCTGTCTGGGACCTCCTGTTGTGTTCATTTACGGCCTGGTATCACCGCTAGGTACCAGGGCTATTATGTCACGCTGCCTGCCTGCTGCCACACTCACACTACTCCTCCATTCCTCCTGCTGCTGCTGTCTGTCTGTGTTTCCCACTGCCAGGGTACACAGAATTACCTTCTGCTGCCACACTGCCACCAGCTATTACGTCAAACAATAGCTGCTCACATTACTCCTCCATTCCTCCTGCTGCTGCTGCTGTCGGTCTGTGTTTCCCACTGCCAGGGTACACAGAATTACATTCTGCTGCCACTCTGCCACCAGCTATTACGTCAAACAATAGCTATATATCTGTGTAATTTGTTTTACAAACAAAACCAAAAAACCATTAAAAAAAAAAAGGTTTAATTTTTCTGAGGTGCCCGGGTTGAAAACTGTGTTGTCCCAGTTGTGTATTGGACACAATGTGGGCTGCACGACCGCTGTCTGGGACCTCCTGCCTGCTGTGTGTTAAGCTTGGTGGTGTATTCTCCACAGTCAGCATGCAACGCATGAGCTGGCGTGGAGGAGGTACACACACTAGCACCAGGAAACAGGCTATCCCTAGTATAGTGGAGGGGAGGACTGACTCCAATAGGAGATTGTGGCGCACAGAGCCGGTGCAGATCTGACAGCCACAAACAATGCTTTCGTTATAACGTCTCAGCGCAAAGTAGCGCTGAGCGCACAAACCAGAACTGAGGAGATCAGGACAGGTAGACAGTGATTAAGATGTGGAATGCATTGCCACAGGAAGTCGTTATGGCAAACTCTATACCTGCATTTAAAGGGGGCTTAGATGCTTTCCTTGCGTTGAAAGACATCCATGGCTACAATTACTAGGTAATGCCTAATGATGTTGATCCAGGGATTTTATCTGATTGCCATCTGGAGTCGGGAAGGAATTTTTCCCTTTAGGGGCAAATTGGACCATGCCTTGTAAGGGTTTTTTCGCCTTCCTCTGGATCAACAGGGATATGTGAGGGAGCAGGCTGGTGTTGTACTTTATACTGGTTGAACTCGATGGACGTATGTCTTTTTTCATCCAAAATAACTATGTAACTATGTAAGAATGAACGCTTGCTAGCAAGCGGCTACTTAGCGACAGCAAGCGTCCAAAACCAGACAGACTGGAATGAGGCAGCCAATGCGATGCGGCGATGGCGTGCCTCACAAAGACAGGACAGGATAGTCAGAAAATAGCAGGATTAAGATAGATGAACGTAACACAGATAAATATACAATAAGTATGTTTTCCTAGCGTATTACAATTACAGCTATCAATGAAACTATTTGTAACGTCTGACTAACATATGTATATATCGGCAATGAACCGATATATGACATAAGCAGGAACGCTGACTAGGAATGGAGTAACACAGGGAACAGGACTCAGAAGGATTCGCTATCTCTTCGCAGAGATGAACGCAATCCACAAACGGTAACAGAACAGGATTCAGAAGGATTCGTTATCTCTTCGCAGAGATGAACGCAATCCACAAACAGTAACAGAACAGGATTCAGAAGGATTCGTTATCTCTTCGCAGAGATGAACGCAATCCACAAACAGAACCAGGAGCAGGGTAACTACCTCAGCACGGGTGGTCACGGTACGCGCAACCTACCAAAACGTGCTGGAAAGCTGACTAACTGCACACAGGATATAAACAGTTCGTGTACGTATACATCAGCGACACTGATGTATCAACGTAACACAAATACAAGGAAAATAATAAACGTGCTGGTATGCATATATATTGGCAATGAACCAATATATGATGCAAAGACCAGCAAAGTATCTTTATAACAAGAAACACGATCGGGGGCTAAAGCGACAGCAAGACTGGCTTACACTGAAGCTATGAAAACCCAAGGAAACCCTGCAGGAAGCAGATCTTTATACTGAGGTCATCCAATGGGAGCAGACATGCAGATTCCCACACAGGTGAATGATAATCAGTCACAAGCTGACAGCAGGGAAAGACAGACAAAGCTATGCAGCTTGCATGGAAATAGATCAGAACTGCCTGAGCTGCAGCACTACTACTTCCAGCAATAGCTGCTGCAGCAGCGATCATTACAGTACCCCCGCCCTTAAAAGCGGATTCCAGACGCTTTTCAAAACTGAAATTCCCAACAAAACAGTCTGACTGATAATTCATGATGACCGGGACAGCCCGGCAAGACCGAATTCCAGAATCAGTCCCCACAAGACTGGACCCATCAGAACCAGAACCTACAGAACCATGCCCATCAGTACTACAAGCCCCAGTGTGACACCCATCAGAACCATGATTTCCAGAAGAAAGCCCTCCGAAATTCCCTGAGCGATACCCACCGCCTTCCAGGAACCGTTCAGAAACGCCAAAGCCTTTGCAATGCCCACCGGTACTGTCTTTACCAACACAAAACCCACTGTTGAACCAGTCCAAGGCACCAGGACAAGTTTTCTCAGAGACCTCCCAGAACACCTTGAAGCTCCAAAGAGATCCCCATAGGTCAGAATGCCCCTTAGGCTCACATGGAGAACTATCAAGAACCCCTATGGAACCTAGGGCAATTCCCGAGTCAGGGCCACAAGGACAAACATCAATATCAGGGCTTTCAGGGACCAGAACCATCTCTGGGCATGCAGGCAGACTGGCAACATCAGAACGTGTTCCCACTAAGGAAGCATCAGAGCACGCTAACACCTTAGACACACTTGGGCATTCTGGCACACAAAGAACATCTGGGCACACCGGCACAAGAGAAACCTCTGGGCATGTCAAGGAACTGTGAGCCTCAGGGTCAGCCAAGACAGGACCAAAACCAGGACTGGCCAAAAAAAAATCATCATGACTAAACTTCGCAACTACTGGACTTTTACACGAGAATGCTGGATCAGACTTAGATGTCGCTGATTCCAGCAAAGTCAGTAACAAATCAGATTCAGGGGCACTAACAAGACAGGACAAATCCGCTGATGTATGCACTGAACCAGATAGGGACTCCACAACTACCTCTGGACTGGACAGAGACTCATTTAATACACTGGATTGGAGCTCATGAGGCGCTGCAGAACAAGTCAGTATTGCAGCAGCCCCCACTGGACTAGGCAAAACTGAGGAATTCCCTGGACAGGAAGGGGACTCTGGAACCTCTGCCACAGCGGCCAGAGAACCAGAATCTTTCAGGATACAGGGCTGGGTTTCAGGAACACTCATCAGACCGGACTGAAATTCTGAGATTTCTATTATTTTGACCAGAGAATCAGAATTATCCATGTTACAGGGCAAGACTTCTGAAACATTCAGAGGACAGGGCTGGAGTTCCTCGGCTGTTACAACACTGGAGAGGGACTCAACATTGGTTAAATCAGACTGTGTACAGGGCAAGGTATCTAACACAATTGCTGACGAGGACAATATTTCAATGGCTTCTGCTTTGCTGGGCAGAAATTCACCAAGTTTTATTAGAGCAGACTGTAATTCCAAAACAGCTGCTAGACAAGTGAATATTACTGCAACACCAACTGAGGTAAGCAGTGCCTCAGACCCTTCTGCTAGAGGGTTTGAAATATCCAAAGTACTGGGTGAAGCATAAGACTCTGCGACCACAGCTTCACTGGACAGGATCACTGAACAGTCCATATTGCAGGGCAAAACCATGGAAGCACCTGCTGGACAGCATAATGATTCTGTGACCTGAGTTTCATTGGAGAGATCTACTGCACAATTCATGGTACAGGGCAAATTTATTGGAAAATTTTCTGAACAAGGTAATAATTCTGCGATTTCAGGTTCACATAGCAGATGCTCTGAGCTATTCACGAAACTAGAGCGAGGTGTAGAAACAGGAAGATCAAGACACAATGTTTGCGCATCTGAATCACCATTCATTTGTAAAATTGGAAAATTCAGATGCTGGGGTTCTGAGTTTACTAGACAGGATTGCTGGGACTCGGAAACTGATGTAGTGCATCTATTGGCATCTGCTGGATCAGACAGGAGTTGAACTTTATTAACACAGGTAATTTCTGCAGAAGTGTTTGCAGAGACAGGCAAGATTTTTCTGGTGTCTGTTTCACTAAACAAAGAGTCATGAGTACTGGCTAGGCTGGACTCGGAAGTCAGCAGGACCTCTGGATTCTCTGCTGAGAAATTTGCGCAGGGCAAGGTTAAGAATGTATCAGTGGCTTCTGTTTTACTGGGAAGTAACACTGAGTTATCCATGGTACAGGGTGGAATTGCAGGAACTTCAATTTCACACAAAAAGAGCTCCGAATCACCTGCTGAATCAGCCAAAGGTGCTGAAGCAGGCGGGTCAGAACGCCAAATTTGCGAATTCGGAGTCACATAAAAATCATCCAAAATCAGTTCCCACACATCAATCAAAGGAGCCACACAGTCATACCTACACACACCAGCCTCTATTAGGTTATAGGCTGACTTAATGCATGCGTTCAATACCATTTCACTTTTTGCACTGTAAAATTGACAAAATGAACTTGAATCATTCTTCCATTCACAGACCAGGGCTTCCATCTCTCCCCTCTCGAATGGAGGATCCCATGCATACTTAACAGCGAAACATTTAGGCTGATCACAGTCTGCAGATATGATTGTGGCAGGCACATGTAAAGGGTTAATTAGCAGGTGATTGGCAGATTCCTTATTCTTAAGAATCTCCAATACCTGTAGCAAGTGTTGAACTGTAGTGTATGCAAACTTCCCTTGGTTCACAAATAAGTTGATTTGTTCAATACTCTGTAATATCTCATCATAATCATACTCAGATAATTCTTTTAAACAAAAATCTTTATTTTCCCTAGCCAGGGAGGAAAGTTCATTAGTAGTTTCATAAGTCCATTTAACTCCCCTGAAAGACAATTGCATTTCATTATCTGTTAATGGCAGAATCTCATTATAGGTCTCAGTCGCTAAGGATAACGATTCTGCAGATTGGACACGTTTCTTAGAACGTTTGCGTCTGGCCTTAGACCCTGCTGTTTTCCCTGCTGTTCTTGGTGATTTATTCAAGGCTGCAGGAAAATTATCAGTAACACCTTCTGCTTGCTGAACATTTTTGCAAGCAATTGAAGGAGTAGCTGATTGACCTGCTGCCAGGAGTTCATTAAGAGGAAAAGGCAATGGATCTATGCGCAACCAGTTATGGATCACAAACGCTAGAAATTCCAGCGGTCTCTCTTTCAAATCGGAATGATTGAGAACATCAAATGCCCACTGGAATAATTCCCCTTTAAACAAAATATAACTTAGTTGGAGTGCCCAGGTTGAAACAGGAGTCGCTTGGAGATCAGGATTGGCCAGGAACCTGGCACATTCAGAGAAAAACTCATTTTCTGTTTCAGAGCTAAGTTCTTCAAATTTCTTAAAGGAACAGGAACCATAATTAACAGTGTCATACTTTCTGGGAATCCCCCCCACAATGGGGATTGGTAAGGGGGTTTTCATAATGTTAAGCTTGGTGGTGTATTCTCCACAGTCAGCATGCAACGCATGAGCTGGCGTGGAGGAGGTACACACACTAGCACCAGGAAATAGGCTATCCCTAGTATAGTGGAGGGGAGGACTGACTCCAATAGGAGATTGTGGCGCACAGAGCCGGTGCAGATCTGACAGCCACAAACAATGCTTTCGTTATAACGTCTCAGCGCAAAGTAGCGCTGAGCGCACAAACCAGAACTGAGGAGATCAGGACAGGTAGACAGAATGAACGCTTGCTAGCAAGCGGCTACTTAGCGACAGCAAGCGTCCAAAACCAGACAGACTGGAATGAGGCAGCCAATGCGATGCGGCGATGGCGTGCCTCACAAAGACAGGACAGGATAGTCAGAAAATAGCAGGATTAAGATAGATGAACGTAACACAGATAAATATACAACAAGTATGTTTTCCTAGCGTATTACAATTACAGCTATCAATGAAACTATTTGTAACGTCTGACTAACATATGTATATATCGGCAATGAACCGATATATGACATAAGCAGGAACGCTGACTAGGAATGGAGTAACACAGGGAACAGGACTCAGAAGGATTCGCTATCTCTTCGCAGAGATGAACGCAATCCACAAACGGTAACAGAACAGGATTCAGAAGGATTCGTTATCTCTTCGCAGAGATGAACGCAATCCACAAACAGTAACAGAACAGGATTCAGAAGGATTCGTTATCTCTTCGCAGAGATGAACGCAATCCACAAACAGAACCAGGAGCAGGGTAACTACCTCAGCACGGGTGGTCACGGTACGCGCAACCTACCAAAACGTGCTGGAAAGCTGACTAACTGCACACAGGATATAAACAGTTCGTGTATGTATACATCAGCGACACTGATGTATCAACGTAACACAAATACAAGGAAAATAATAAACGTGCTGGTATGCATATATATTGGCAATGAACCAATATATGATGCAAAGACCAGCAAAGTATCTTTATAACAAGAAACACGATCGGGGGCTAAAGCGACAGCAAGACTGGCTTACACTGAAGCTATGAAAACCCAAGGAAACCCTGCAGGAAGCAGATCTTTATACTGAGGTCATCCAATGGGAGCAGACATGCAGATTCCCACACAGGTGAATGATAATCAGTCACAAGCTGACAGCAGGGAAAGACAGACAAAGCTATGCAGCTTGCATGGAAATAGATCAGAACTGCCTGAGCTGCAGCACTACTACTTCCAGCAATAGCTGCTGCAGCAGCGATCATTACACTGTGTTTATTTACAGCCCTGGTATCACCGCTAGGTACCAGGGCTATTATGTCACGCTGCCTGCCTGCTGCCACACTCACACTACTCCTCCATTCCTCCTGCTGATGCTGCTGTCTGTCTGTGTTTCCCAACGCCAGGGTACACAGATTTACCTTCTGCTGCCACTCTGCCACCAGCTATTACGTCAAACAATAGCTGCTCACATTACTCCTCCATTCCTCCTGCTGCTGCTGCTGCTGCTGTCTGTCTGTCTGTGTTTCCCAACACCAGGGTACACAGATTTACCTTCTGCTGCCACTCTGCCACCAGCTATTACGTCAAAAAATAGCTATATCTGTGTAATTGGTTGTAAAACCAAAACTACAAAACCATAAAAAAAAAAAAAGTTTTAATTTTTCTGAGGTGCCCGGGTTGAAAACTGTGTTGTCCCAGTTGTGTATTGGACACAATGTGGGCTGCACGACCGCTGTCTGGGACCTCCTGCCTGCTGTGTTTATTTACAGCCCTGGTATCACCGCTAGGTACCAGGGCTATTATGTCACGCTGCCTGCCTCATTGACTGCCTGCTGCCACACACTCATCCTCCTCCTCCTGCTGCTGAATTTACCTCCTGCTGTCTGTGTGTTTCCACTGCCAGGGAGCACATACAATGGCGCTTCCAACATGCGTGCGCCACCAGCTATTTGTTACGCTCAAAAATAGCTGCATTTCTTTAAAAAAAAAAATTTGAAAAGAGAAATAAGTGAAGAAGAAGACGATATAGAAGAAGATGAAGAAGATGAAGAAGAAGAAGATGAAGAAGAAGAAGATGAAGAAGAAGAAGAAGAAGAAGAAGAAGAAGAAGAAGAAGAAGAAGAAGAAGAAGAAGAAGAAGAAGAAGAAGAAGAAGAAGAAGGAGAAGAAGATGAAGATGAAGAAGAAGAAGATGAAGAAGAAGAAGATGAAGTAGATGAAGATGAAGAAGATGAAGAAGAAGAAGATGAAGAAGAAGAAGATGAAGAAGAAGAAGATGAAGATGATGAAGAAGAAGAAGATGAAGAAGAAGATGAAGATGATGAAGAAGAAGAAGATGAAGAAGATGAAGATGAAGAAGATGAAGAAGAAGAAGATGATGATGAAGAAGAAGAAGATGAAGAAGAAGATGAAGAAGATGAAGAAGAAGAAGAAGATGAAGAAGATGAAGATGAAGAAGATGAAGAAGATGAAGAAGAAGAAGATGAAGATGATGAAGAAGAAGAAGATGAAGAAGAAGATGAAGATGATGAAGAAGAAGAAAATGAAGAAGATGAAGAAGATGAAGATGATGAAGAAGATGAAGAAGAAGAAGAAGATGAAGAAGTTGAAGATGAAGTAGATGTAGAAGAAGAAGAAGAAGAAGAAGATGAAGAAGATGAAGAAGATGAAGAAGAAGATGAAGAAGATGAAGAAGAAGATGAAGAAGAAGATGAAGAAGATGAAGAAGAAGAAGAAGAAGATGAAGAAGATGAAGATGAAGAAGATGAAGAAGATGAAGAAGAAGAAGATGAAGATGATGAAGAAGAAGAAGATGAAGAAGAAGATGAAGATGATGAAGAAGAAGAAGATGAAGAAGATGAAGAAGATGAAGAAGATGAAGATGATGAAGAAGATGAAGAAGAAGAAGAAGATGAAGAAGTTGAAGATGAAGTAGATGTAGAAGAAGAAGATGAAGAAGAAGATGAAGAAGATGAAGAAGAAGATGAAGAAGAAGATGAAGAAGATGAAGAAAAAGAAGATGAAGAAGAAGAAGATGATGATGAAGAAGATGAAGAAGAAGAAGAAGAAGACAATATAAAAGAAGAAGAAGATATAGAAGAAGATATAGAAGAAGAAGATATAGAAGAAGAAGATATAGAAGAAGAAGAAGAAGAAGAAGATATAGAAGATAAAGAAGAAGAAGAAGAAGTATATACAGTACTGAACAAATTTCTGGACACAACTTCTCTTTTCAACTTTTTTTTTTTTTAAAGGAACATCCCCACATAATCACTTGCTGTTGTTACTTGGAAAAAAAGAGGTTTCTTGCATCATTGACCCTCAAAACAAGTGTTGGAAGCTATTTAAGGCCATTTCGAATAGTCAGCTCGAATAATGAGCTCGAATACCGACTCGAATAGTGAGCTTGAATTCCGAGGTCGAATCGAATAGTAAAAATTATTCGACTCGAATATTCGACTGATCTCGAATAATTTACTATTCGAATTCGACCTAACTCGAATTTTGAAAAGGGGTATTTGAGCACCACTAACTACCTGTTGTTCACTTCAGTGCACCCACCTACTTACGTGAGCGCATGCAGTGTCACTGTGCCTGTCCGGTACCTGTCTGTGTGTGACAGGTGCACATTGTAATACCCATCACTGCATATACCTACCTGTTGTGTTCAGTGCACCCACCTACCTACGTGAGCGCATGCAGTGTTATATTTAATACCCTGTGGGATAGCCTTGGGCTCTTTAAGAGTCAAAATTTATCCTTTGATTATCCTGTAAGATTCAGGTCCATGGTTGGGGCCCTGGGTATTCTTTGGATGCTGATCACTCGGGGCATTTTTATCCCTTCCTGTTAAATATCTATCTCTATATTCTTATAGATGCCCTCCTAAATATCCACAGTTTTTTCATTCTCTGATAGGACTAATCTATTAGTATTTAGG
Organism: Hyperolius riggenbachi; assembly: GCF_040937935.1. NCBI lineage: Eukaryota > Metazoa > Chordata > Amphibia > Anura > Hyperoliidae > Hyperolius > Hyperolius riggenbachi. The sequence continues at coordinate 376,047,711 of NC_090647.1, read as the reverse complement.
CTGCCTACTAGTAGTTTCAATTATCTCTCTTCTTACTGTTCTTGGATACTGGATGTGTGGGTGCTGCCTCCCTGTCTCGCCCCTATCGCTCCCCCCTGGCGCACATTCTTCGCTTATGAGTTTTTTCCTTTCAGATTTTTTTCATGTATTTTTTATGCGTAGATATTCTTCTACGCATATTCCATTTTCTAGCTCTTTGTGTGCGTCATGGGGGAGGCGGGCACAACACGCAGGCACCAGTTTGATTGACTGGGATCCATGTATATAGTGTAGGGCGGGAGCATCCAGTGTCTAGCTACGCCTCCTCGAGAAAGCCGGAAGTTGGCGGCGAAACATATCGGGTCCCCTTGGCGTGTCCGACACCTGACCCCCTGGCTTGCGGATTGCCATCCAACGCTCTCCCCGCTGCTTGGGATTAGTGCCTCCACTCGGGATTTGCCGAGGCCCCCTCTTGGTGCACTCAGGCATCCATCCAGCACTGGTATCCCATATGCAGCTCAGCGCGGACCTCTTTGAGGGATACACGATGTGGTGATTGAACCCGCCCCATTGACTACCTGCTTGCCTTTGATGGGCTCTCGCCTCGATCCTCACCTCTACACAGCAGCACAGCAGGATTTCCTTTTGTTGGACTGGCCACATACAGGACAAACTTGGAGCTGGACACACTGGGAGCAGTACAGTATGTGATCACTCTGACTGAATGAGAGCTCCTTATCTACATATAGCCATTGGTTGTACTGCTGCATGAACCCTTCTTGCTTCAGGCTTTTTGCTACTATCTATGACCTGCTGACTAACCAGATGCTTAACCCAGGCTTGATGCAATCTGAGACTACATCCCTGCTTGCTTTTGGGAAGCCTGGTTCGCTCTGTGGTTTCCGCTGTGCGCTTTGCTGCTATTTGTATGCCCCTATGGACGTTTGTTTTGAGGACGCTCCTTTATACAGTATTGTGTGAACTTGAGCCAGGGTGCGGCCCTTTGGGGAAGAAGTCTTCTACAACTATTAATGCTCTGGGCCCCGGATCACACTAGGTGATCAAGGTTAGGTGTGCATGGTGGTTGCATGGGCAGTGTTAGAATAGTGGACGGCCGTTCCACATGGGGTGATTTTTAATTGTTCACTTTATTTAGATATGAATTAATTGAATAAAGCTTTTTGATATTTTTATAAATTATTGTTATATGTTTTATCATTTCACATGCCTTGCCCCTTTTGCCTTCTCCTAAACAATACGTGATATTTAATACCACCAGTCACTGTACCTGTTCACAGTACGTGTGTGTGACAGGTGCACATTTGTAATACCCAACACTGCATATACCTACTACCTGTTGTTCACTTCAGTGCACCCACCTACCTATGTGAGCACGCACAGTGTCACTGTGCCTGTCCGGTACCTGTCTGTGTGTGACAGGTGCACATTGTAATACCCATTACTGCATATACATACCTGTTGTTCACAGTGCACCCACCTACCTACGTGAGCGCCCGCAGTGTCACTGTGCCTGTCCGGTACCTGCCTGTGTGTGACAGGTGCACATTGTAATACCCATCACTGCATATACCTACCTGTTGTTCACTTCAGTGCACCCACCTACCTACGTGAGCGCATGCAATGTCACTGTACCAGCTCGGTACCTGTGTGTGTGTGACAGGTGCCCATTTGTAATACTCATCACTGTATATAACTACCTGTTCAGTGCAACCACCTATGTGTTCAGTGCAACCACTTTTCTACATGAGTGCACACAGTGTGATATACCACTCCGTGCATACCTGTTAACTGCACCTGTGTGACTGCACATTGTGTTATTCAAGTCAGTGGATACCTTTCACTTCATCCCCCCCTGATATGGACAAAACGGACAAAACACTAGAGGCAGAGGTAGAGGCAGACCCAAAGGAAGGCCACCCGGAATGTCTGTGCGAGGTCGTGCTGATGTGATTTCGTGTGGCCATAGACCAAAGTACAGTGCTCAGAAGAAGGCATGTCCCATCAACTCCCAAGATTGTCAGGATGTGGTTGACTATTTAACACAGAACACCTCATCTTCTGCAGCCACCAGCGCTACTCCAAGTACCACATCCACTACATTTGACAGTTCACAGGAGTTATTTGGTGGGGAAAACACTGATGCACAGCCATTATTGTTACAACCAGATGAAGGCGCTAAGCAAGTTACACCACCTCATATGTCTGAGTTAGGCGACACTATGGACGTAACATGTGAGGAGGAGGAGGATGAACTCCCTGCTTTTGGTGCTTTTGGAGGTGTCTGAGGCAAGCAAAGTTGGGCAGGATGAATATAATGATGACAATGATACGGATGCCACCCACGTATGTTCCCAATAGAGGAGATAGACAGGGGGACAGTTCAGAGGGGGAGTCAGAGAGGAGTAGGAGTAGACGAGTTCCTGAAAGAAATAGAGGGAGCTCGTCATCAGAAACAGCTGGTGGCAGTGTCCGGCGTCATGTATCGCCACTTATGGACAGCCAGCCAACATACCCTTCAACGTCAGCTGCTGATGCCACCATAGTGCCATCACCCCAGGGGGCTCAGCGGTTTGGACATTTTTTAATGTGTCTGTCTTAGATCAGAGCAATGCCATCTGTTCTCTCTGCCTCCAAAAATTGAGCCGTGGAAAGGCCAACACCCACGTAGGGACAACTGCCTTACGAAGGCACATGCAGAAAAGGCACAAACTGCAATGTGAAGAGCACCAGAGGAAAAGCAGCACACAAAAGAAAAGCCACCCTACTTCTCCTCTTCCTCCTTCAGGTGCATCATCTTCAGCCGCTTTCTCCCTTGCACCTCCACAATCACAGCCACCCTCCTCCACTCCGCCTCTGCCCTTGAGCGGTTCCTGCTCCTCTGCCCACAGCCGCCAGGTGTCCATGAAGGAAATCTTTGAGAGGAAGAAGCCAATTTCTGCCAGTCACCCCCTTGCCCGGCGTCTGACAGCTGGCTTGGCGGAACTGCTAGCTCGCCAGCTGTTACCATACCAGCTGGTGGACTCTGAGGCCTTCCGTAAATTTGTGGCCATTGGGACACCGCAGTGGAAGATACCAGGCAGCAATTATTTCTCTAAAAAGGCGATACCCAAACTGTACCATGAAGTTGAGAGGCAAGTTGTGTCATTTCTGGCACACAGCGTTGGGTCAAGGATCCACCTGACCATGGATGCCTGGTCTGCCAAGCACGGTCAGGGCAGGTACATTACTTACACAGCCCATTGGGTCAACCTGGTGACCGATGGCAAGCAGGGAGTACGTGGCTGTGCAGCGGACGAACTTGTGACACCTCCACAGCTTGCAGGCAGGCCTCCTGCCACCTCTTCTCCTCCTGCTACATCCTCTTCACTGTCATCATCCTCCTCCTCCTTGGCTAAGTGGCAGTTTAACTCTACTGGTGCTGCAATCTCCTCTCCAGCTACCCAGCCCCAGCTCCCCAGGGCCTATGCTGCATGCCAGGTACAACGGTGTCACGCCATCTTAAACATGTCTTGCCTCAGAGCGGAGAGTCACACTGGAGCAGCTCTCCTGGCTGCTCTTAACAAACAGGTGGATCATTGGCTGACCCCGCACCAGCTGGAGATCGGCAACGTGCTGTGTGACAATGGCAGCAATCTCATTTCCGCTTTGAATTTGGAAAAGCTGACACATGTACCCTGCATGGCACATGTGCTGAATCTAGTCATTCAAAGATTTGTGTCAAAGTACCCAGGCTTAGAGGACGTCCTGAAGCAGGCCAGGAAGTTGTGTGGGCATTTCAGGCAGTCTTACACGGCCATGGCACGCTTTGCAGACATTCAGCGGAGAAACAAGTTGCCGGTGAATCAGAATCAGAATCAGAATCAATTTTATTTCGCCAAGCATGACTGGGTCAGGCCCAGAATTGGGTTTGGCACAATGGAGCAATACATAGAAAGAAAGGCAGAAAAACATTAGAATGACAGTAGTATCTCAAACTCAAATATAAGCATACACGAATATACAATCACAATTAGATATACACATCCGAAGTCCGCCACTCCTATGCAGGTGGTAGGGCGCTGATAGTGGGTGGTAGTATGTTAAGGGAGTTCAGGAGGCTAACGGCCATCGAAAAGAAAGAGTTCTTGTGTCTGCTGGTCTTGGTGGGGATGGCCCGAAGTCTCCGACCCAGTGGAAGTGGGGTGAAAAAACAGTGGCCTGGGTGAGAGAGGTCACTTGCAATCCTCAGTGCCCTGGCTTGCAGTCTTGTGTTATACAGGTGGTCAAGTGGGGGCAGAGTTCTCCCAATGATCCTCTCCGCCGACCTAATGATCCTCTGTAATTTGTGCCTGTCACTGGCAGTGGCTCCCCCATACCAGACCAAGATGGCGGAGCAGAGGATCGATTCAATGGTGGCAGTGTAAAAGCATGTTAGAATCTCCTGAGCCATGCCGAACTTCCGCAGTTGGCGGAGGAAGAAGAGTCTTTGCTGGGCTTTCCATTGGGTTGACGTGATATTGGCTCTCCAACTGAGATCGCTGGAGATGGTGGTGCCCAGCAGGCGAGCGCCGGGCACTCTGGCCACCTCGTTGCCATCGATGTAGATGGGAGGTGGGGTAGGTGCTGACTTCCTAAAGTCAATTATAAGTTCGACGGTTTTGGTCGTGTTGAGCACCAGGCTGTTCTCTTTACACCAGTGGCATAGTCTTTCCACCTGCTGCTGGTACTCCCGGATGTTGTCATTGGTGACGAGGCCAACAATGGTGGTGTCATCCGCAAATTTTATGACTTTGACAGAGTCTGCCGTGGATCTGAAGTCATTTGTGTAAAGGGAGAAGAGCAGCGGGGACAAGACGCAGCCCTGGGGTGCCCCTGTGTTTGTAACCTCTACCCATGAGTGGATGTCCCCCAGCTTGACAACTTGGGATCTGTTGGAGAGAAAGTCGGTGATCCATAGCCGTAGAGTGGAGTGGACCCCCTGTGTGGTCAGGACATTCTGGAGGGTGCGTGGGCATATAGTGTTAAAAGCCGAGCTGAAGTCTAGTAGCAGTACTCTAGCATAAGCATCCCTCCTGTCTAGATGGTTGTAGATGTATTCCAAACAGATGTTTAGAGCATCATCAGTGGACCTATTTGCCCTGTAGGCGAACTGGAGTGGGTCTAGTAGGGGCAAGGTGGATTGTAATGATCGCTGCTGCAGCAGCTATTGCTGGAAGTAGTAGTGCTGCAGCTCAGGCAGTTCTGATCTATTTCCATGCAAGCTGCATAGCTTTGTCTGTCTTTCTCTGCTGTCAGCTTGTGACTGATTATCATTCACCTGTGTGGGAATCTGCATGTCTGCTCCCATTGGATGACCTCAGTATAAAGATCTGCTTCCTGCAGGGTTTCCTTGGGTTTTCATAGCTTCAGTGTAAGCCAGTCTTGCTGTCGCTTTAGCCCCCGATCGTGTTTCTTGTTATAAAGATACTTTGCTGGTCTTTGCATCATATATTGGTTCATTGCCAATATATATGCATACCAGCACGTTTATTATTTTCCTTGTATTCGTGTTACGTTGATACATCAGTGTCGCTGATATATACGTACACGAACTGTTTATTTCCTGTGTTCAGTTAGTCAGTTTTCCAGCACGTTTTGGTAGTTTGCGCGTACCGTGAGCACCCGTGCTGAGCTAGTTATCCTGTTCCTGGTCCTGTTTGTGGATTGCGTTCATCTCTGCGAAGAGATAACGAATCCTTCTGAATCCTGTTCTGTTACTGTTTGTGGATTGCGTTCATCTCTGCGAAGAGATAGCGAATCCTTCTGAGTCCTGTTCCCTGTATTACTCCAGTCCTAGTCAGCGTTCCTGCTTATGTCATATATCGGTTCATTGCCGATATATACATATGTTAGTCAGACGTTACAAATAGTTTCATTGATAGCTGTAATTGTAATACGCTAGTAAAACATACTTATTGTATATTTATCTGTGTTAAGGTGGCCACTAATGATCCAATCTTTTTCATCCAATCTTACCATTTCTATGTAATATAAGGTTAACTGCCTGAAGTATCCATTTATTCTATTCACTCAATTTACTCTTATACTACATAGATTTGGTAAGATTGGATGAAAAATATTGGATCATTAGTGGCCACCATTACGTTCATCTATCTTAATCCTGCTATTTTCTGACTATCCTGTCCTGTCTTTGTGAGGCACGCCATCGCCGCATCGCATTGGCTGCCTCATTCCAGTCTGTCTGGTTTTGGACGCTTGCTGTCGCTAAGTGCCGCTAGCTAGCAAGCGTTCATTCTGTCTACCTGTCCTGATCTCCTCAGTTCTGGTTTATGCGCTCAGCGCTACTTTGCGCTGAGACGTTATAACAAAAGCATTGTTTGTGGCTGTCAGATCTGCACTGGCTCTGTGCGCCACAATCTCCTATTGGAGTCAGTCCTCCCCTCCACTATACTAGGGATAGCCTGTTTCCTTGTGCTAGTGTGTGTACCTCCTCCACGCCAGCTCATGCGTTGCATGCTGACTGTGGAGAATACACCACCAAGCCTTACATTATGAAAACCCCATTACCAATCCCCATTGTGGGGGGGATTCCCAGAAAGTATGACACTGTTAATTATGGTTCCTGTTCCTTTAAGAAATTTGAAGAACTTAGCTCTGAAACAGAAAATGAGTTTTTCTCTGAATGTGCCAGGTTCCTGACCAATCCTGATCTCCAAGCGACTCCTGTTTCAACCTGGGCACTCCAACTAAGTTATATTTTGTTTAAAGGGGAATTATTCCAGTGGGCATTTGATGTTCTCAATCATTCCGATTTGAAAGATAGACCGCTGGAATTTCTAGCGTTTGTGATCCATAACTGGTTGCGCATAGATCCATTGCCTTTTCCTCTTAATGAACTCCTGGCAGCAGGCCAATCAGCTACTCCTTCAATTGCTTGCAAAAATGTTCAGCAAGCAGAAAGTGTTACTGATAATTTTCCTGCAGCCTTGAATAAATCATCAAAAACAGCAGGGTCTAAGGCCAAACGCAAACGTTCTAAGAAACGTGTCCGATCTGCAGAGTCGTTATCCTTAGCGACTGAGACCTATAATGAGATTCTGCCATTAACAGATAATGAAATGCAATTGTCTTTCAGGGGAGTTAAATGGACTTATAATACTACTAATGAACTTTCCTCCCTGGCTAGGGAAAATAAAGATTTTTGTTTAAAAGAATTTTCTGAGTATGATTATGAGGAGATATTACAGAGTATTGAACAAATCAACTTATTTGTAAAGCAAGGAAAGTTTGCATACACTACAGTTCAGCACTTGCTACAGGTATTGGAGATTCTTAGGAATAAGGAATCTGCCAATCACCTGCTAATTAACCCAATATATGTCCCTGCTACAATCATATCTGCAAACCATGATCTGCCTGTTAAGTATGCTTGGAATCCTCCATTTGAGAAAGGAGAGATGGAAGCTCTGGTCAATGAATGGAAGAATGATTCAAGTTCATTTTGTCAATTTTACAGTGCAAAAAGTGAATTGGTATTGAATGCATGCATTAAGTCTGCCTATAACCTAATAAAAACTGGTGTGTGTGAGTATGACTTTGTGGCTCCATTGATTGATGTGTGGGAACTGATTTTGGATGATTTTTTTGTGACTCCGAATATGCAAATTTGGCGTTCTGACCCGCCTGCTTCAGCACCTTTGGCTGATTCAGCAGGTGATTCGGAGCTCTTTTTGTGTGAAATTGAAGTTCCTGCAATTCCACCCTGTACCATGGATAACTCAGTGTTACTTCCCAGTAAAACAGAAGCCACTGATACATTCTTAACCTTGCCCTGCGCAAATTTCTCAGCAGAGAATCCAGAGGTCCTGCTGACTTCCGAGTCCAGCCTAGCCAGTACTCATGACTCTTTGTTTAGTGAAACAGACACCAGAAAAATCTTGCCTGTCTCTGCAAACACTTCTGCAGAAATTACCTGTGTTAATAAAGTTCAACTCCTGTCTGATCCAGCAGATGCCAATAGATGCACTACATCAGTTTCCGAGTCCCAGCAATCCTGTCTAGTAACCTCAGAACCCCAGCATCTGAATTTTCCAATTTTACAAATGAATGGTGATTCAGATGCGCAAACATTGTGTCTTGATCTTCCTGTTTCTACACCTCGCTCTAGTTTCGTGAATAGCTCAGAGCATCTGCTATGTGAACCTGAAATCGCAGAATTATTACCTTGTTCAGAAAATTTTCCAATAAATTTGCCCTGTACCATGAATTGTGCAGTAGATCTCTCCAATGAAACTCAGGTCACAGAATCATTATGCTGTCCAGCAGGTGCTTCCATGGTTTTGCCCTGCAATATGGACTGTTCAGTGATCCTGTCCAGTGAAGCTGTGGTCGCAGAGTCTTATGCTTCACCCAGTACTTTGGATACTTTAAACCCTCTAGCAGAGGAGGCTGAAGCACTGCTTACCTCAGTTGGTGTTGCAGTAATATTCACTTGTCTAGCAGCTGTTTTGGAATTACAGTCTGCTCTAATAAAACTTGATGAATTTCTGCCCAGCAAAGCAGAAGCCATTGAAATATTGTCCTCGTCAGCAAGTGTGTCAGATACCTTGCCCTGTACACAGTCTGATTTAACCAATGTTGTTGAGTCCCTCTCCAGTGTTGTAACAGCCGAGGAACTCCAGCCCTGTCCTCTGAATGTTTCAGAAGTCTTGCCCTGTAACATGGATAATTCTGATTCTCTGGTCAAAATAATAGAAATCTCAGAATTTCAGTCCGGTCTGATGAGTGTTCCTGAAACCCAGCCCTGTATCCTGAAAGATTCTAGTTCTCTGGCCGCTGTGGCAGAGGTTCCAGAGTCCCCTTCCTGTCCAGGGAATTCCTCAGTTTTGCCTAGTCCAGTGGGGGCTGCTGCAATACTGACTTGTTCTGCAGCGCCTCATGAGCTCCAATCCAGTGTATTAAATGAGTCTCTGTCCAGTCCAGAGGTAGTTGTGGAGTCCCTATCTGGTTCAGTGCATACATCAGAAGATTTGTCCTGTTTTGTTAGTGCCCCTGAATCTGATTTGTTACTGACTTTGCTGGAATCAGCGACATCTAAGTCTGATCCAGCATTCTCGTGTAAAAGTCCAGTAGTTGCGAAGTTTAGTCATGATGATTTTTTTTGGGCCAGTCCTGGTTTTGGTCCTGTCTTGGCTGACCCTGAGGCTCACAGTTCCTTGACATGCCCAGAGGTTTCTCTTGTGCCGGTGTGCCCAGATGTTCTTTGTGTGCCAGAATGCCCAAGTGTGTCTAAGGTGTTAGCGTGCTCTGATGCTTCCTTAGTGGGAACACGTTCTGATGTTGCCAGTCTGCCTGCATGCCCAGAGATGGTTCTGGTCCCTGAAAGCCCTGATATTGATGTTTGTCCTTGTGGCCCTGACTCGGTAATTGCCCTAGGTTCCATAGGGGTTCTTGATAGTTCTCCATGTGAGCCTAAGGGGCATTCTGACCTATGGGGATCTCTTTGGAGCTTCAAGGTGTTCTGGGAGGTCTCTGAGAAAACCTGTCCTGGTGCCTTGGACTGGTTCAACAGTGGGTTTTGTGTTGGTAAAGACAGTACCGGTGGGCATTGCAAAGGCTTTGGCGTTTCTGAACGGTTCCTGGAAGGCGGTGGGTATCGCTCAGGGAATTTCGGAGAGCTTTCTTCTGGAAATCATGGTTCTGATGGGTGTCACACTGGGGCTTGTGGTACTGATGGGCGTGGTTCTGTAGGTTCTGGTTCTGATGGGTCCAGTCTTGTGGGGACTGATTCTGGAATTCAGTCTTGCCGGGCTGTCCCGGTCATCATGAATTATCAGTCAGACTGTTTTGTTGGGAATTTCGGTTTTGAAAAGCGTCTGGAATCCGCTTTTAAAGGCGGGGGTACTGTAATGATCGCTGCTGCAGCAGCTATTGCTGGAAGTAGTAGTGCTGCAGCTCAGGCAGTTCTGATCTATTTCCATGCAAGCTGCATAGCTTTGTCTGTCTTTCCCTGCTGTCAGCTTGTGACTGATTATCATTCACCTGTGTGGGAATCTGCATGTCTGCTCCCATTGGATGACCTCAGTATAAAGATCTGCTTCCTGCAGGGTTTCCTTGGGTTTTCATAGCTTCAGTGTAAGCCAGTCTTGCTGTCGCTTTAGCCCCCGATCGTGTTTCTTGTTATAAAGATACTTTGCTGGTCTTTGCATCATATATTGGTTCATTGCCAATATATATGCATACCAGCACGTTTATTATTTTCCTTGTATTCGTGTTACGTTGATACATCAGTGTCGCTGATATATACGTACACGAACTGTTTATTTCCTGTGTTCAGTTAGTCAGTTTTCCAGCACGTTTTGGTAGTTTGCGCGTACCGTGAGCACCCGTGCTGAGCTAGTTATCCTGTTCCTGGTCCTGTTTGTGGATTGCGTTCATCTCTGCGAAGAGATAACGAATCCTTCTGAATCCTGTTCTGTTACTGTTTGTGGATTGCGTTCATCTCTGCGAAGAGATAGCGAATCCTTCTGAGTCCTGTTCCCTGTATTACTCCAGTCCTAGTCAGCGTTCCTGCTTATGTCATATATCGGTTCATTGCCGATATATACATATGTTAGTCAGACGTTACAAATAGTTTCATTGATAGCTGTAATTGTAATACGCTAGGAAAACATACTTATTGTATATTTATCTGTGTTACGTTCATCTATCTTAATCCTGCTATTTTCTGACTATCCTGTCCTGTCTTTGTGAGGCACGCCATCGCCGCATCGCATAGGCTGCCTCATTCCAGTCTGTCTGGTTTTGGACGCTTGCTGTCGCTAAGTGCCGCTAGCTAGCAAGCGTTCATTCTGTCTACCTGTCCTGATCTCCACAGTTCTGGTTTATGCGCTCAGCGCTACTTTGCGCTGAGACGTTATAACAAAAGCATTGTTTGTGGCTGTCAGATCTGCACTGGCTCTGTGCGCCACAATCTCCTATTGGAGTCAGTCCTCCCCTCCACTATACTAGGGATAGCCTGTTTCCTTGTGCTAGTGTGTGTACCTCCTCCACGCCAGCTCATGCGTTGCATGCTGACTGTGGAGAATACACCACCAAGCCTTACATGGATAGCTTGAGGGTGGATAAGACCACTCTCTCTAGGGACTTCATGATGACGGACGTCAGGTCTACGGGCCTGTAGTTGTTGAGGTCGGAGATGCCCTGTTTCTTAGGAACTGGAATGATGGTGGACCTCTTGAAGCAGGCCGGGACTCTGCCCCCTGTCAGAGACCTGCTAAAGATGGCAGATAGGATGGAGGCAAGTTGTTCCAAACAGGTTTTGAGGCAGGCTGGGGACACGCCGTCAGGTCCCGAGGCTTTCCTGGCATTTAGCGTGGACAGGAGATGCCGAACGTCTGCCTCCCTCACTTCCAGAGAGAGTGAGTCCACACTTGGGTCGCTGTGCGCGGGGGCTGGGGGGGGAGGAGGTGGTGGGTGCCCCCCCCCCCGGCTCGGTCTGCCTTTCAAACCTACGGTAGAATTTGCTTAGTTCTTTAGCTAATTCGAGGCTGGGTGTTGCATGTTGCGGGGGAGGCTTGTAGTTGGTGGCAGCCTTAAGCCCTTGCCATACGGCTCGTGAGTTGTTCGAGCGCAGGTTCTGCTTCATCCTCTCAGCAAACTCCTTCTTTGCTACTCTCAGCTCTTGCTTCAGAGCGTTCCTCGCCTTCCTGAATTCCTGCTGGTTTCCCGCCTTGTGAGCCTCCTCCTTACGTTTCCGCAGTAGCCGTAGCTTGTTGGAGAACCACGGTTTGTTATTCGGGTAGACCTTGAACGATTTGGTTGGGATGCAGGAGGCCTCGCAGAAGCTGATGTAAGAGGTGACATTGTCCGCCCACTCGTGATGGTCTGGAGCTACCAGGGATTCCCAGTCCGTGCAACCAAAGCAGGCTTGAAGGTGAAGCTTGGCCTCGTTGGACCACACCTTGGAGGACTTCACGACCGGTTTTGCTGATTCCAGGAGCCTTCTGTAGGTTGGGATGAGATGAACAAGGCAGTGGTCGGAGGAGCCAAGTGCCGCCCCAGGGATAGCCTTGTAGGCATTCTTCAATGGCGTGTAACAGTGATCGAGGGTGTTCGGGCCTCTGGTAGGGCAGGCAACATGCTGGTGGTAGTGTGGCAGCTCTTGTCTAAGGTTTGCCCTGTTGAAGTCTCCCATGACTATGAACAGCGAGTCTGGGAGGGATATTTCCCACTGCGAGATGGTGTCACTGAGGGAATTCAAGGCAGATTTGGCGTCGGCATCAGGGGGAATATACACTCCGACAAGGACATAGGAGGAGAACTCCCGTGGTGAGTATGCTGGCCTGCAATTCACGAGTAGAAGTTCTAGGTCTGGAGAGCACTTCCTGTCAAGTACTGGTGGGGTGGGGCACCAAGAGGAGCTGACGTAGAAGCAGATGCCACCTCCTCTCTTCTTCCCAGAGAGGGAAGGGTCCCGGTCCGCCCGTATGAGGATGAAGCCTGGGAGGTGTAGGGCGTTCTCCGGGATGTTCTCATGTAGCCAAGTCTCCATGAAGCAGAGTACTGGGGTGTTCCCCCCGAGCTCCCACCTGCCACAGAGGAGACGCAGTTCGTCCAATTTGTTAGGGAGAGAGCGGACATTTGCCAGGAGTACCGAGGGGATGGCTGACCTCAAGCCCCTCTTCCTGAGTCTCACGCGGGCCCCAGTTCGGTGAGACGCCTCATTTGCGATAGCCCAACTCGCTGGAATTCGACCCTCCTTATGTTCTCTCGCCTGCTAGAACAGGAGAAAGCCATCACCCAGTACCTCTACAACTACAGTAGAAGGACAAATTCTGGAGAGATGGGGATGTTCTGGCCCAACAACTGGACACTCATGCAAAATGCATGCAGACTCATGCGGCCGTTTGAGGAGGTGACCAACCTGGTGAGTCACAGTGAAGGCACCATCAGTGACTTGATCCCGTACGCTTACTTCCTGGAGCGTGCCGTGCGTAGAGTGGTGGATCAAGTTGTGGAGGAGTGTGAAGAGGAACAGTTATGGGAGGAAGCATTGTGGGATCAATTCTCATCAGAACCAGATGTACCCTCAACACCTGCACAGCACAGAGGGGGGAGGAGGAAGAGTCGTGTGGGGAAGAGGAGTCAGACTCGGATGATGAGGAAGGTGTTTCTTTGGAGGAGGAGGCGGCGGCAGAAGAACAACCGCAGCAGGTGTCATAGGAGGCTTGTGCTGCTTAACGTTCCCGTGATATTGTTCGTGGCTGGGGGGAAGAGGAGGACTTACCTTACGTCACTGAGGAAGAGCAAGAGGAGATGGATAGTACGTCTGGATCCAACTTTGTGCAGATGGCGTCTTTCATGTTGTCCAGCCTTTTGAGGGACCCCCGTATAAAAAAACTCAAGGGGATCCACCCGCCACTAACGCCTGGACCCGCAGGTAGCCGACTACCTGGCCTTAAGTGTGGATGTACACACTGTGAGCAGCGATGAACCCTTAGACTAATGGGTGCGCAGGCTTGACCTGTGGCCAGAGCTGTCACAATTTGCCATCCAACCTCTGTCTTGCCCTGCCTCAAGCATCTTGTCAGAAAGGACCTTCAGCGTAGCTGGAGGCATTGTCAGGGAGAAGAGAAGTCGCCTAGGTCAATAAAGTGTTCAGTACCTCACCTTTATCAAAATGAATGAGGCATAGATCCCAGGGGGCTACTGCCCGCCCCAAGACTAAGTCAGTCCCCACACACAGCATCTCTGCCTGCACGCTGTGTGACTGCCTGCCCCAAGACTAAGTCGCTTCCCACACAGCACCTCTGCCCGCAGGCTGCTTCACTGCCTTCTCCGCCACCACCAACAGGTTCCAGGACTCCAGGTGGATTCCTGAATTTTTAAGGCCGCTGCTAGCAGCGGCTGCTATAATAATTTTTCTGGTGTGTGTACATGCCTGCCTAATTTGTCTGGCTTCACTGCAGCTGCAACAACAAAACAAAAGGCATGTAGATGTGCCAATTCCACTTCGTGATCATTATCTTTCCGCGGCAAATGGGTTTGCGTATCACAATGAAGCAATGACCGAAAGCTATATGGGCTCGATTTACAAAACGGTGCTAACTTTAGCACTGGCCCTTAGCACGTCTAAACTCAGTTGAAATGTGAGAAGTAGTGATCATGCGCAAAGTACCACGCGCAAAGTTTTGCGCGTGCACTGCACAGAGCGCAGGGCGCTCCGCGCAAAGTGCCCATTAAAGCCTATGGGACTTAGCGCGCGCATAGAATTTTGCGCGCGTAAAACTTTGCGCGCAAAACTTTGCGTGCGATCTGATTGAGAAATCCGTTGCTAACCTGCTTAGCACCCTGGTTAGCACGTCTAAAGACTTTAGACGTGCTAAGTAGGTTAGCACCGCTTAGTAAATCAAGCCCATGAGTGTCTCGGGGAAGGGGGAGGGCACACCCAAGATAATAAGGTCGTTGCTTCATTGTGGACAGACCAAATTTGATCAGCTGGACAGTCACTGTTGTTCTATCATTGAGCTACTACAGCCCGGCGACCATATGGGCTTCAAAACTGCCACAACCTACACTCTCGCATGGTGTGCACCGGTCCAGCATGGCCGTCACTACACAAACAGCTGTTTGGGGTGCGTTACACAGTGATTTTGGTGTGTCAGTGTGAAGCAGTACTCTAATTACACTACCTGATTGAATTATACACATGCAAGATGTTTTAAAGCACTTTAGGCCTGCAATATAGCATTTAATGTGATTTCTGCCCTTAAAACGTTGCTTCGCGTCAAATCCAGATTTTTCCCCGGGACTTTTGGCGTCTATCCCACTCCGCCATGCCCCCCTCCAGGCAGGTGTTAGACCCCTTGAAACATCTTTTTCATCACTTTTCTGGCCAGCATTAGTGTTTCCAGTTTTCAAAGTTCGCCTCCACAGTGAAGTCTATTGCGGTTCGCAAAAGTTCGCCTGAACCGAACTTTTGCGGAAGTTCACGAAGGTGGTTCGTGAACTGAAAATCGGAGGTTCGGGCCATCTCTAGTGTTTACCTGTATCAAGTGAGAAATGTAAACAAACCCTTCTCTAACACTGCAAACTCTCCTGAAGACAGCGAGACAGTCAGAAAGCATCAGAAAGCATTTCTGCTTATGTTAGAATATGAATAAAGCAGTTATGAATAAAATGCAAAGTCAGCTTTCAGAGCAACAAAAGTATACTGAGGGAATGTATAATTTCTAAATGAATAATAATACTTATGCACAAAAGCAAATATGATAACCGTATGGCATATAAAAAGTAGGAAAACATGTTTTTATTGAATAAGCAACCTAGATTTGCAAATAAAGTATAGGGTAGTGGTTAAGAAAACAGCCAAAGATGCATTTGGATTTAGGTTCAAGACTGCGGCTTACTGTATATATTTTTATTATTAAATGCTATATATTTAAATTAACAGTAATTTTATATAAAGTAATTGTGCTTTAATGAATCAAAAGATTTGTGGAGTAAATATCCCAAGTGCATAATGGGCAGGTAACAAAAACTGCACTATTCTAATATTACTATAACATTTTTAAAAAGGAAGTGGGAAAGCAGAATAAGGATAAGAAGCAAGGAATTAGTGGCTGCAAGCTGACAAAAAATAGCTGTGATTAGTTAAAGAGCAGAGACTTTTCTTTAAAGCGGAATATAACCCTGCATTTCAACTTTGCTCTAAAACATTATTTACAGCATATTATATGCAAAAAGCATTTTTTTTTACTAGACCAGCATTGGAAGGGTTAAACACAGAGGTTTAAAGTTCCGTGGAGAGATATGCAGAAGTTCAGATTGTTACATTATATTTAGTTAGATGTATCTATTGATAAATGTTACACACTCTTCGGCTGTCCTCCAACTCCTTCTCAGTCAGAGAGATGAGTCACATTCAACACTTAGATACATTTATGTAAACAAAATGTATCTATTTCAGCTTCGGATACGTCTGTGTGAGGAAACGCGGAAAAGCCGCCGTCTCTCATAGTGAGGCGGCTGTTTCCGCGTCCAGCAGGGCGTCACAACGCGGAAAAACCGCTGCAAGCCGCTTAGGCAGAGCGGCAGAATCCGCATCGGGAATGGCGGAATCCGCATTGAGAACGGCGGAATCCGCATTGGAGGCGGCCCCCGCAAGCGGTTCACAAGATACATTGCAAGACAGTACTGGTGTGGCTGGGACTGATAGTCCACCAAGGCTCAGAGTGACACGCGCGCGCGCACAGAGGCTGAGTTTAAATAACAGCCAGAAGTGAGTCAGCTGACCAGGCGGGTCAGCTGACATTTTCCACAACTCTCATTGGTCCAGCAATTAGGGAGGTCCTGGAAAGGTCCTTGTGTATATATACTGCTGGCTGTTCACTTGCTCTTTGTCTGGCGTTGCGATCACATATGTGGGAGCACCCAGATCCGTAGTCAGATCTGCAAGTGTGCCGGGACCAGCTGGAGCTGTAATCCTACACTTAGCTAGATTCTGTTGATAGCTAAAGTACTAGTTTGATTGTGATTATCTGTTATGACCTTTGCCTGCCTTGACTACCCTCCTGAACTCTGATCTTGTACCTCGATATTTCTGATACTCTGTTGCCGAACCCCGGCTCATTCCTAGACTCCGCCTCAGCCTCCTGATTCTGTACCTCGATATATCTGATACCCCGTTGCCGAACCCTGCCTGTACTTAGACTCCGCCTTTGTCTTCTGATCCTGTACTGTATCTGTCTGTGTGTGTACGACCTGGCTTGTCCGACCTCGAGAACCGACCTTACTGTTAGAGGCGGTTCCTCGCTCTGTTAGCGACCCTTCCTCCTGAGGGTTACTTTCAGACATCCTTCCTACTGTCAGTCTGACTCCTCCCGTCTTGGAGAGCTCAGGTCTGCGGAAGGAATCTGTGCAGTACTCCTTGCTGCACTGAGGCCTAGTCCTCAAAGTGTTACTGTCACACCAAACACTACACTCTACTCAGGTGAACAGAGGTTAGCTAGTATATCGGATTATCGGTGATACTGCAGATCACTTATAATCTGGTATACATCTGTATTCCCAGTGATACTGCAGATCACTGGTAATCAGATCCTCTCTGTGCTTCACCGATCGTTACAGAACGCCAGACCAATAAACAGATGGACGCACGCGCTGACCCTCTGACCGTGCTTGCCACTTCGGTGGATACTATCCAGCAAGCACTGGGCCAGCACAAAGCTTTAATTGATGCCCTAACAGGCTCTGTGCAAACCCTTCAGACGTCAGTTGATTCGGTGCGATCCTCTCCTAGTGATGACATACGGATGCCCCTACCAGATAAATTTTCTGGCCACAAGTCTGACTTCCGGAATTTTAAGAGTAGAGTGTTGTCATACTTCGAGTTGAGACCCCGATCTTTGGGGACTGAGACCCAACGGGTCATTTTTATAAAACATTGTTAACCGGTGACTCCCAGACCTGGGCATACAATCTGCCTCCCACTGATACAGCTCTGACCTCGGTAGAGGAATTTTTTAAGGCCATGGCAGTCATATACGACGACCCTGACCTTGCGGCAACCTCTGAGCGGAAGCTCAAACTTTTGCGACAAGGCAGAGGCTCAGTCGAGGATTACGCGGCAGAATTTTGCAGATGGTCAGTCACTGCCAGATTTGACAATTTTGCCCTGATGGATTACTTCTTGTCTGGGTTGTCGGAGGAGGTCTCCGATCTAATGTTAACTTTGCCCGAGCCCAGGACAGTCGATGAGGCCATCACATCGGCCATTCGAGTCGACCGTCGATTACGCCATCAGAGGCAGATTCGGGGCAGTCACCGTGTCAGGGTGACATCCTATGCGGCACCCTCCGCTGCACCCTTAGTAACGCCATCTCCGTCTGTCTCATCCCCTCCGGCCTTGCCTCCACCCGAACCTATGCAGATTGGTCGATCGAAATTGACCCAGGTGGAGCGAAGGCGGAGAATGACGGAACAACTGTGCCTATACTGTGCAGAAGCAGGGCATAGGGTGCGAAACTGCCCGAACAAGTCGGGAAACGAGTTTGCCTAGGAGTAGTGGGGGGTGACACCCTAGGCACACCATTTTCACCCCTTAAAGAAAAGAAATTGCTTCTCCCCTGTACAATTACATGGGAGAATAAATCTGTGGCCACTGAGGCTTTTATTGATTTGGGCTCAGCGGCCAATTTTATGAACTTTGAGTTTGCTCAGGAGTTGGGTATTCCTCTCACCCCTGTGAGATCCCCCATTCAGGTCACGGCAGTAGACGATTCCCCTCTGCAACGGAATCATGCTCTGTCACAGACTCCGGAGGTGAAGGTCACCATAGGGGTACTGCATGGGGAACAATTATCGTTTTTTGCATTGCATATGTCTACCTCCACTATTATCCTAGGCATGCCGTGGTTGCAACTCCACTCACCTCAAATAGACTGGGCCACGGGTCAGTTAACCACTTGGTCACCTCGTAGTTTTCAGCGGTGTTTGGGGAAGTTGACCTTAAGGCAAACCAGAATTCAGGTGGGAGGGGTACCAGACCAGTACTCTGAATTTTCCGACGTGTTCTGTCCCAAGGCAGCAGACAAATTGCCCCCACATCGCCCTTTCGATTATCCCATTGATCTTCGTTCAGGTTGTGTACCCCCCCGGGGTCATTTGTACAATCTGTCAGGGCCCGAAAAATTGGCCATGCAGGAGTACATCCGTGAAAATTTGGCCAAGGGTTTCATTCGCCCGTCCCGGTCGCCTGCTGGAGCAGGTTTCTTTTTTGTTAAAAAGAAAGACGGAGGCCTGCGACCCTGCATCGACTATCGCGGTCTTAACAAGATTACAGTAAAAAATCGCTATCCGCTGCCACTGATAGACGATTTGTTCACACAGATTACAGACGCTAAGATCTTTTTTAAGCTAGATTTGCGGGGCCTGTACAATCTGATGCGCATAAGAAAGGGCGATGAGTGGAAAACGGCCTTTAATACACCAGACGGGCATTATGAGTACCTGGTGATGCCGTTTTCCAGGAACTCATTAACGAGGTATTCAGGGAGGTGTTGGGGAGATTTGTTCTAGTTTATCTAGATGATATCCTTATCTTCTCCAACAACCTCTCTGAACATAGAAACCATGTGAGGTTTGTTTTGAAGCAGTTAAGGCAGAACTCTTTATACGCAAAGCTTGAAAAGTGCATCTTTGAAGTAACATCTGTCGCTTTCTTGGGGTACATAATTTCCACCACGGGCCTGTCTATGGATCCTGCCAAGGTCTCCGCTGTTCTGGAGTGGCCACAGCCGGTTGGGTTGAAATCCCTCCAGCGCTTTCTTGGCTTCGCCAACTATTATAGAAGGTTTATAAAGGGGTACTCCACGGTCATTTCTCCCCTTACCAGTCTCACTAAGAAGGGGGCAGATACCACTCACTGGTCTCCTGAGGCTTTACATGATTTTGCCACCCTGAAGGGCCTATTCTGTTCAGCACCCATCCTCAGACATGTGGATACGTCTTTCCCGTTCATTGTAGAGGTGGATGCCTCGGAGGTTGGGGTGGGGGCTGTGCTGTCTCAGTGGTCAGGCTTGCAGGGTAGAATGCACCCGTGTGCTTATTTCTCTCGCAGGTTCTCCCCTGCAGAGAGGAATTATGATATTGGCAACAGGGAGCACCTGGCCATTAAATTGGCTTTCGAGGAATGGCGACATTGGTTAGAGGGAGCTGAGCATACCATCACGGTTTACACCGATCACAAAAACTTAGAGTACATCGAGGGGGCTAAGAGGTTGAGCCCTCGTCAGGCTCGATGGTCGTTATTCTTCTCCAGGTTCAGTTTCATTATTACGTACACCCCGGGAAGCAAGAATGTTAAGGCGGATGCTTTATCCAGATGTTTTGAGTCAGAGACAGCACAGCCCTCCGTTCCAGAGACCATTATTCCCCAGAGGTTGATACTGGCAGCCACTGGAACTTGGGAGGATTGGGGGGAGACGTTGGCTCCCTTTCAGCAGGACATCCCGGAAGGGAAGCCCGCAGGGGTCCTGTTTGTTCCTCTGCCATTTCGCCTCCAGGTTCTTGAGATGTTCCATGCGCATAAGAATGCAGGGCATCCTGGGGCATCTAGAACACAGGATCTGGTAGCCAGATGCGCCTGGTGGCCTTCCTTGGCAGCGGATTGCAAGGAATACGTGAAGGAGTGTGTGATATGTGCCAAGAGTAAACTATCCCGGCTGGCACCTGTCGGTACTTTGCAGCCTTTGCCCACCCCGAGTGAGCCGTGGACCCACCTGTCCATGGATTTTGTGGGTGAGCTTCCCAGATCTGAAGGCATGGCGGTCATTTGGGTGATAGTCGACCGCTTTAGCAAAATGGCCCATTTTGTGCCTTTGAAAGGACTCCCCTCGGCTCAAGAATTGGCCGAGTTGTTTATCACTCATGTCTTCCGATTACACGGCATTCCCGAAGACATAGTTTCAGACAGGGGAGTCCAATTTGTCTCACAATTTTGGAGGGCTTTTTGCCAGCTCATGGGCATGGGGCTGTCTTTCTCGTCTGGCTATCACCCACAGACCAATGGCCAGACTGAGAGGATAAATCAGTCTTTAGAGCAGTTTTTAAGGTGTTATGTGGCAGAGGCGCAGGACGATTGGGTCAGATTCCTGCCCTTCGCAGAATTTGCCCAAAATAATTTAAAAAACTCGTCCTCCGGATTCTCTCCTTTTCAGGTAGTGACGGGGAGATCACCCAAATTTTCCCCATTACCAATAGCCTCCACTCTGTTCTCAGCCCTGGAGGCCTGGCAAAGGTCATTTAAGGACCTTTGGGGGACGGTAAGAAGTAACCTGGAGAAGGCCTTTCTGAGTCAGAAGGGTCAAGCTGACAAGAGACGGTCGTTGGAGTGGAAGTTCCGACCAGGAGACTTGGTCTGGGTGTCCACACGTCACTTGACCCTAAGACAACCTTCTAATAAGCTTGGTCCCAGGTTTGTGGATCCATTCCCGGTTGCCAAGAAAATCAACGATGTTACTTATACCGTCGATCTTCACACTAGCATGCGGGGGGTAAGGTCCTTCCACGTATCCCTTCTTAAACCAGCAGTCCAGGTGGGTCCCACTCCTCCTCCTCCTGTCTTGGTAGATGCCCAACCCGAATATGAGGTGGAAAAGATTCTAGATTCACGCTCTGTACAGAACTCGGTACAATATCTCGTACACTGGAAAGGGTACAGCATTGAGGAGAGGCAATGGGTACCAGGGACGCGCATGCATGCAGACGAATTAAGGAGAGAATTTCATGCCTTACATCCCGAGAAACCTGGTGGGAGTTGTCCGGAGTCCACTCCTCGGGGGGGGGGGTACTGTGAGGAAACGCGGAAAAGCCGCCGTCTCTCATAGTAAGGCGGCTGTTTCCGCGTCCAGCAGGGCGTCACAACGCGGAAAAACCGCCGCATGCCGCTTAGGCAGAGCGGCAGAATCCGCATTGGGAACGGCGGAATCCGCATTGAGAACGGCGGAATCCGCATTGGAGGCGGCCCCCGCAAGCGGTTCACAAGATACATTGCAAGACAGTACTGGTGTGGCTGGGACTGATAGTCCACCAAGGCTCAGAGTGACACGCGCGCGCGCACAGAGGCTGAGTTTAAATAACAGCCAGAAGTGAGTCAGCTGACCAGGCGGGTCAGCTGACATTTTCCACAACTCTCATTGGTCCAGCAATTAGGGAGGTCCTGGAAAGGTCCTTGTGTATATATACTGCTGGCTGTTCACTTGCTCTTTGTCTGGCGTTGCGATCACATATGTGGGAGCACCCAGATCCGTAGTCAGATCCGCAAGTGTGCCGGGACCAGCTGGAGCTGTAATCCTACACTTAGCTAGATTCTGTTGATAGCTAAAGTACTAGTTTGGTTGTGATTATCTGTTATGTCCTTTGCCTGCCTTGACTACCCTCCTGAACTCTGATCTTGTACCTCGATATTTCTGATACTCTGTTGCCGAACCCCGGCTCATTCCTAGACTCCGCCTCAGCCTCCTGATTCTGTACCTCGATATATCTGATACCCCGTTGCCGAACCCTGCCTGTACTTAGACTCCGCCTTTGTCTTCTGATCCTGTACTGTATCTGTCTGTGTGTGTACGACCTGGCTTGTCCGACCTCGAGAACCGACCTTACTGTTAGAGGCGGTTCCTCGCTCTGTTAGCGACCCTTCCTCCTGAGGGTTACTTTCAGACATCCTTCCTACTGTCAGTCTGACTCCTCCCGTCTTGGAGAGCTCAGGTCTGCGGAAGGAATCTGTGCAGTACTCCTTGCTGCACTGAGGCCTAGTCCTCAAAGTGTTACTGTCACACCAAACACTACACTCTACTCAGGTGAACAGAGGTTAGCTAGTATATCGGATTATCGGTGATACTGCAGATCACTTATAATCTGGTATACATCTGTATTCCCAGTGATACTGCAGATCACCGGTAATCAGATCCTCTCTGTGCTTCACCGATCGTTACAGTCTGCAAAAATCTCCAGGAACTTTAAAGCCCTGTGTAACCCTTCCAATGCTGGTCTAGTAAAAAAAAAATGCTGGTTGCATATAATATACTGTATATAATGTTTTAGAGCAAAGTTGAAATGCAGGGTTATATTCCGCTTTAACTAATCACTATTTTATTTATAGTAATATTACAATAGTGCAGTTTTTGTACAGTGTATGCACTTGTGATATTTACAGCACATTTTTAAACTAATGTTTTATTATTCGACAGAGAGCAATAATAAAAAAAAAAAAGTAGCATTGACAAGATTCGAACATGAAAATGAATTTTTAAACCCATCCCCTTACCACTATGCTACAACAGTAACCAGTATTTGGTATAGCTTCCCTGGCACCATGATTTACTTTCTCCAGCAAAACACTACCTGTGCGCCATAATGTTACAATTAGAAACAGTAAATAGCGTTTTGCATTGCATTGAATGGAGGCACCATTTTTATCCTGCAGGGCTGTGCGCCATTTTGGTTTGTTTTCATCATATTGCTCCATTATTAACTTCCCATCCTGGCCTCTGCTATATGCCACGTTGGTTGGTTCAGTTAAGCGTGCATGCAGCACCACAAAAGCAAACCTTACAGACCTGTTAGTGCTCAATCTCAGCAAACGCGGCCTTCAGTCTGGCAGTGTGAAGCGGGCATTAGCCTTACATTACCACCCTGGATATTTAAAAGCAGTCCTTTATTCCTCAAATTTAGGAATGTACTGGGATTTCTGCCCTTTGGGGATTAAAACCAGACTCTGCGTCAACTCCATAATTTTTGGTGGGACTTTTGGCATGGATCCCCCTCCAGCATGCCCCTATCCAGGGGTTAGACCCTTTGAAACAAGTTTTCCATCACTTTTGTGGTCAGAAAGAGTCCCTGTATGTTTCTAAATTCGCCTGCCCATTCAAGTCTATGGGGGTTCGCGCGCATGCAAACTTTTTCCGGAAGTTCGGATTTAACGTTCGCGAACAGAATTTGATGATTGCGACATCTCTATTAAACACTTCTTAGAATCAATTCTGTGCAAATATTTTTTATCATCCCACCCCATTCCATGGCAGATTATATGAGAAACTAGGAGCAAGGTGAAAAGGGCATCTATAGCTGATATTTATAGGCAATTAGTAAATATTGGAACAAATAGCCCTTCCTTCATCTGGTGCCAGCACCATGGAATATGTTGGTGATTTATAACTGGAAATAAAAACTGAAGCTAAACTCACAGACTGCTGCTGGATAGTATCAAACTTGGCTAGGAAAGGGTGTAGAAGCTTGATTTTCAGTGAGAAATGGAGAGAAGTACAATAAAAAAAATTATACAAGGAATGCAACACTTTTAAATGTTAGATCAAGCCCAATAAATAAAGTAATGGTTGTAAAATAAAAACATTAAAAACAAGAGTTAGTTATAAGAATGAGTGAGCACAGTTTTGTGAGACCTGCCTATGTCTGAGAAGGAGGTGATGGCAATGAGAGTTAACTGACCAAAGTGTCTGCCTCTTGGCATGATGCTCCACATTGTGCCCTATTCTCCTGATAGTTCCTGTTTTGCAGTAAAAGTTCTGCCTGTGAAAAGGGAAATATTGGAAGGATGTAGTGTACAGTGTGGAGCACCATAGCAAGAGGCAGACATCTTGGTAAGTTACCTATCTATCACTGCTATGACCTGCTTCTTGCAAAACTGTGCTCGCTCATCTGTAGTACGGTATTCTACACACTTTGGAAGTGAGAGAAAATAAAAACACCCATCAAAACAAATATAGAATTGAATATTTGTCACAGCTAAAAGGGCATTTTAACTAATTGAATCCAATTGAAATTCCCCTGCCATGAATCAGATAAAAAAAAAGGCTTACTTGATGTACATATACAAAATGGCCACAGAAAGATATAAGGACAAAAATACATGATCGCTTTTCAAAATCTGAATTCAAATCTTTTTAGATCACAGTAAACTAGCAGATTCAAGAAAAACTTTTTTTTAAGTGTTTTTTTTTTTAACCACTTCAGCCCTCAGTCATGTTTCACTTTATGCATCCGAGCAATTTTCACCTCCCACTCATTTGCCTATAACTTTATCACTACTTATCACAACGAGCTGATCTATATCATGTTTTTTTCCGCCACCAATTAGGCTTTCTTTGGGTTGTACATTTTGCTAAGAGCTACTTTACTGTAAATGCATGTTAACAGGAAGAATAAGAACAAAAACGGAAAAAAATCATTATTTCTCAGTTTTCGGCCATTATAGTTTTAATTAATTGAAGTAAATATTTACATTTTTCTTATTGTAATTTTTTTTTATTATTAAGCATTTTATTTGGGTATTTTTGGGAGGGTGGGATGTAAATAGTAATTTTTTATGTAAATGTGTGTTTATTTATTTTTTTTAACATGTAGATGTAGTCTTACTATTTGGCCACAAGATGCCAACCATGACTTTGCTTACATTACGTCACTCTAACCGTAACATGTATGCTTAGAGGGACGTAGGGGGGACGTAAGAGGCAGAAAGAGCGAGGCTTCCGAGAGAAGCCGTCGCTTTTTCTGCTGGGGAAAGGGATCAATGATCGGACACCATGTCCCGATTCATTGACCCCCTGGCTAATGAACCGTGGCCCAGGAGTGTACGTGCACGCGTGTGTGATCGGCCGCTGGATCGCTTAAATGGTTAACTGTAAAACATGGATTTCAGCTGAAAGAACTTAAGAGCTCACTGAAAGCTTTACAAAAAATATATTCTCTTAGAGGTAAAACATGGAGACAAAGGTCCACAGTCTGGGATGGACCAGTAGTGACATATAGCTTGGCACACTATGATTTTCTAACTTAAATATTACTGTTTATTAGAATTAAAGTTGTACTGGCCATTTTCCAAACTGGTTGCAGTTGTTGATCTTCGGCAAAAAAAAAAAAACAACAACCAAAACTCCCGTTTCACTTAGATTTTTACTATCAAGAACTTTGGTCAATCTAGCCATGTTATTGTATTTTACTGTTCAGTCTTGTGTCAGTCTAATAAAACCTTTTTACTTTTCAAATGCAAATTCATAAAACAAAATGATATTAAAAAATGTGTTAAAACAGATGCTGATCTAACAACATAAACATTGATCAGTTTCACCTTCCTGCTGAATATGTTGACAAAGCACTCATTGGTGCATCCACCATGACTTACTCATTGACTTTTAATATGTCTACTCCCAGTTTGTAAATTTGAAGCTTAGTTATATAGTATAGTACAGTATTTATAGTTATGGTTATAATGGTCAATTGAGACTATAGATCACTGCTCCATAATTGCCGTAATTACGATTACGATCATTATCCTTATTACCAATAGAAATTCAAACTACGTTAAAAAGAAACACATGTACGTCTGAACGTCTCACTGTGTATATTGTGTGTATATACAGTGTATATATATATATATATATATATATATATAT
This sequence comes from Hyperolius riggenbachi, assembly GCF_040937935.1. Classification (NCBI taxonomy): domain Eukaryota; kingdom Metazoa; phylum Chordata; class Amphibia; order Anura; family Hyperoliidae; genus Hyperolius; species Hyperolius riggenbachi. Next base: position 376,021,759 of record NC_090647.1, on the reverse strand, counting down.
ATATATATATATATATATATATATATATATATATTATATATATATATATATAATATATATATATATATATATATATATATATATATATATATATATATATATATATACACTGTATATACACACAATATACACAGTGAGACGTTCAGACGTACATGTGTTTCTTTTTAACGTAGTTTGAATTTCTATTGGTAATAAGGATAATGATCGTAATCGTAATTACGGCAATTATGGAGCAGTGATCTATAGTCTCAATTGACCATTATAACCATAACTATAAATATATATATATATATATATTTTAACAGTAAGTAAGTAATTGATGGCTCATTTTATGGCTCTGCGGGGGAAACTTACTTTTTATTTGTATGTTTACATCTACTTTATATTTTATACTATTTTGCGATAGTGGTCCTTTAACTACTGTACGACTGTGCCACGTCGATTGACGTGAACGGCGCGGCTCCCCCAGAACCGCGTAACGCCAATTAGCATCAAGTCCTGGGGGTGTGTTTTGATGGGGATCGCGCATCCTCGCTTGAATGACAGAGCTCTGCTTCGTCATCAGTTTCCCAGTGGCGATTGCCACTAGGAGACTGTTAGACAGTGAAACCGCCATCTATTTACAGCTGTGTCACTCGGCTGTCCCCTGGGGAGGCACAAGAGCGATTGGCTCTCATAGGCTGGTGCCTATGACAGCCGATCACAGTGATTGGCTGGCAGGGGGAGGTAGGGAAAAAAAATATTAAAAAATAGGGAAATTTTATAAAAATAAAACAACAAATAAATATATAAATAAATAAACAAACAAACATTCCAGCAGGAATCAGAGCCCACCAACAGAAAGCTCTCTTGGTGGCCAGAAAGGGGGGGATCACTAGTGTGCTGACTTGTATGGCTCTGCAGCGAGCACTGAAAGCTGAAGAGTCCAAATGAGCAAAAAATAGCCTGGTCACTGGGGGGGGGGGGGGGGGGGGGGTGTAAAGCCTGTGGCCCTTAAGAGGTTAAGGCAACTATTTATGCTTTTTAAACTGTTTTTTTTACAAGTGTTGGTTGAGTGGGGGGTGCTTTGAAAGTGGAAGGGATTAATTATATTAATTTTCTAATTATAATGATTATAATGTATGGGGTGTGTGTGTAATTTTTCTCGTCGCTACTAGATGTCCATTCATTTTAGGCACTGCAATTTGTTAGGGGAATGTTTGTTCCTCTTCCCCAATCATGGATCTCCGTGTCCCGACGTACCGTAGCGGTGGCATGCGCATGCACGGCTGCGGAGGCAACCAACGCATTAAAATGCCTTGGAGCCATTAAAAGGCTCCAACAGGATGCTTTAATGTGACGGCTCATCAGTAAGTGGTTAAAGAAATTGTGACTGCAGAGATACCCTTAAAGTTTCAGAAGTGTGCCTGCCATTAAAGTCAATGCGGCTCTTCGTGAATGATCAGTTCACAAGTGTTCAGCAAACATGCGACATTCAGCCATCTTTAACCTCCTTGGTGGTATTCACAGGCAGAGCTCGGGCTGACTGACACATGTCAGGAGCGGTAAGCCCGAGCTCTGCTCATGTAGGCTAAAATCAGTGGCTGCAGCTAATTCCTGGGTCCCGCGCACGATCAGCGCTTGTCAGCGGGACCCAGGCTTCTTCCCCCCCGGCCACCGGAGTCCGCATTACCTTTTGATCTTCCGGGACCCGGCGGCCCATTAGCTGGGAGGATCGGCGGTGCGTCGTGACGTCGCGGGCGGCGAGAAGTTATCGGGGAGGGAGGCTGGAAAAAGTGCCTGCAGCCACATCCTGGGTCCCGTGCGCGATCAGCGCCTGTCAGCGGAACCCAGGCTTCTTCCACCCGGCCGCCGGTGTCCCCATTACCGCTCTGATCCTAGGGGACCCGGCGGCCAATTAGCCCAATAAGCCGATAAGCGGCAAGTGACGTAGGGGCAGTGTAGGGTCACAGGGGAGGGAGGGAGGGGAGGGAGTATAAAAGAAAAATAAAATAAACAGTTCTGATTGGGCCAAAACAGCATTGTATTGGATACAATGGGATTTTGTATCCAATCCAATGTTGCCTTTTGCTTCCTGGATTGCTGAGAGGAGTTGTGGCTGTTGAGCTGGAGAGGAGCTGGCTGTGAATTGTAAGTGCTTATCTTATCTGATTTCTGCCTACCTGTTACCGATTTTTGCCTGGACTTTGACTATTCTTTCTGCCTTCTGCCTGGATTTGATTAATTACCCGTTGCCGATTTTGCCTGGACTTTGACTACTCTTTCTGCCTTCTGCCTGGATTTTGATTGATTACCCGTTGCCGATTTTTGCCTGGACTTTGACTTCTCTTTCTGTCTTCTGCCTGGATTTTGATTGATTACCCGTTGCCGATTTTTGCCTGGACTTTGACTACTCTTTCTGCCTTCTGCCTGGATTTGATTGATTACCTGTTGACGATTTTTGCCTGGACTTGGACTACTCTTTGCCTGCTGCCTGCACCGACCTCTGCCTGGATTTACTATGGCATCATCCTCCAGAAGGCATCTCACCACGGAAACGCTGGCGGAGTAGGAGGACAGCGATCTGCAGTCACTGGCGGACTCCAGTGACAGCGACGCACCTGGGGATCTGTCATCCGACCCAGATAGCGACAGCGACTCCATCACCAGCGAAGTTAGTGATGTCCGGGTTTGGTGCCCCATCGGCCTTTCTCAGGCTCCGCCACCGCCCCCACGTTTCCTTTTTACTGGGGAGCCTGGCCTGAAGAAGGAGTGCGAGTGCAACCCCCTGGCATACCTGCAGCTTTTCTTCTCGGAGGCAGTTATTGAGAGGATAGTGGAGGAGACTAATCGCTATGCCTCCCAACAATTGGCTACTCCTCAAGGACCCTTTTCCAGAAGCAGGACCTGGGAGCCAGTAACAGCAGCCGATATTTGGCTGTTTTTGGGCCTGATCATTCTGCAGGGAGTGGTGGGGAAGCCCCTGCAGAAATGGTACTGGAGCACGAATAAGATCATTGCAACCCCCTTCTTCGGTACAGTTATGTCCGAGTACCGTTTTTCCCTTATAATGAAATTTCTCCACTTTTACAACAATGAAACTTTTGAGGAGTCGACCCACTCTGCTTTAAAACTAAAAAAAATCTGGGAGGTCTACCAGATGGTGGTGGAAAATTTTAGGACCACGTATGTGCCACAGAGGGACATCAGCGTGGACGAGAGCCTGATGGCCTATAAGGGGAGGCTGAGCTGGCTCCAATATATTGCTTCAAAGCGGGCCCGCTTTGGGATAAAATCATACACTCTATGCGAGTCAAGTACCGGATACATCTGGAATACTATTTTGTATACGGGAAAAGGCACAAAATTTTGTCCCAGGTTTAGCGAGTTTGGAGTGGCGACATCGTCTGTATTGTCCCTTCTGGAGCCTTTGTTGGACAAAGGCTACTGTCTTACCACAGATAATTTCTACACCTCCCCTGAACTGTCTGAGATTCTTATAAAGCATAAGACTGACATCTATGGCACTGTTAGGCCTAACAGGAGGGAGATGCCGTCGGCCTTTGCCAAGCAGAAGCTGAAGACTGGGGACATAGCTGCTTGGCAGAAAGGGAAGATGTTAGCCCTCCGGTGGCGGGACAAAAAAGACGTCTGTCTCCTCTCTACTGTTCATGACACCTCCACTGTCCCCACCAGAATGAGAGGAGGAAAAGATATTGTAAAACCGCATGTCGTGGTGGACTATAACCACACCATGGGTGGTGTGGACAAAGCTGACCAGGCGGTGACCTTTTATCCTGCTGTCAGGAAACAGCAGAAAAAGTATTATAAAAAGATTTTCCGGCACCTACTGGAACAAAGCATTTGGAATGCATACATTCTGCACAAGCAGGGAAGTGACAGGCCAGTGACGCACGCTGAGTGACTTCATCTGGAAACTGTGCGAATGTATCTGTCTAAGGTACCAGACTGCATCGAGTTGGACGCCGTGCCTCTTATGTGGTAAATCCGGAGCGCCTCACTGGCCGCCATTTTATGGAATACATTCCACCAACTCCCAAAAAAATGCCCCAACTAGGACATGTCATGTGTGCTGCAGCAAAAGAGACGAGAAGGGGAAAAGAATCAGGAAAGAATCACGATTCTACTGTCCAGACTGTGATGTTGCCCTGTGTGCAATTCCTTGCTTTAAAATATACCACACACGGGAGGTGTATTAGGAGTATATATGTACATACTGCATAATATGCTGCCTTATTTATACAGTTTTATTTCAGATTATTAATAAATGTATTTACTTCAACAATTTTGTGTTCCTGACTTTTATTTATATGCAGAATGTCTACCACACTTTTATTCTGATGTATTTTGGTGAGTTAAGACTTAAAAATCAGAGGCGTAAAATTCATGAAAAAAAATGTACCGCTTTTGACTCCTAATTCCTGACAGAAATGCACCGCCAAGGAGGTTAATGTCCACAGTTAGTCACCAATCAACGCTGCCTTGGGAATCATCTGGCGCATGATTGCATGCATGTGCACACACACAAAAGCATGTGCATGTGCACAAGGACTTATGGGAGCATATGCAACCGCAGGATTGGGCGCCTGTGCTTACCATAGACTGATGGAAATTGCACGAGGTCTATTGTTAGTGAGGCACATGTTAAAATACATATTATTGGTGAAAAATAATCGGTGGGAAACTGTGGGTATTTTCTGTGATGCTGAAACAATTGTGGAATTCTCTCTGTGATCAGCGCACAAGACGTGCGCTGACACTGCGGAAATCCTCCACAAGCGTGTAATTTGCGGGAACGCAGCAAAAGGTGCAATGCACCTGTAGAGGGAAATTCCTGTCGACAGATGGAGCTGTGGAGTGCAGAGGAACGGCTCCTCTGCCCTACCACACACGCCAGACAGGAATTGCACGAAGGGAAGAAACGCAGGGCAAGATAGCCCTGAAAGAGAGAGATCAAAGTGACAGAGGGTATGTGTGTCTACCAAACTAGTCGCCACCTTGCGACGATGAACACACAACCATAAAGACAAAGTGAGAAGGCAATCGCCAGAGATGGCGATTGCTAACAGCGACACAAGACCGAATAAGCACAGTTGAGGAATGTATGTATGTCCACCAATCTAGCCGCCAACCTGCGATGGTGGACACACAACAGAAGAAACCAAGTGAGAACGCAATCGCAAGAGAAGCGACTGCGGAAGAGAAAGAGCACAGGGACAGATTGTATGTGTGTGCACCAAACTAGTCGCCCACCCGCGACGGCGCACACACAACAGCAGATAGGAAACAGGAACGCAATCGCGAGAGAGGCGATTGCCAGAGGTGACACAAGGCTACAGCAAGGCAGAGCATGAGAGTAGCAAAGGCACAGCAAATCATACAATAAGGAGATAAGGAAAATAACAAACGCTAGCTAAACGCGAACACCGCACTCATTCGCAACAGTGCACGCGTTTATGCGTGGTCCCCACGTGATAAGCACAACAGAGACAAGCATGCCTAACTAACCACCGACAGACAAACACGAAACAGAGGACGCGAGCGCTTGCTTAACGGTTACCTCACCAAGCCTCCAGCAAGCGTTCGTAGCAGACAAGACAGACACACGAAAACATGAACACGCGAGAGATAGGATCCACAGCACTAGCGAAAGAGGCTAGTGCGATCCAGGAAGACAGATCAGAAGGGGCTACCAGTAACAACCGCTGTTCCGGTTAGCACCCAGACACACAGAGCGATTTCCTGTCGACCACCGCTGGGACAGGACAATCGCAACAGACAAACAAAACAGATATGCAATCCTAACTGCACTAGGGAAACTGCCCAGTGCAGTTCCAGGAATTAATCTAGGCTAATCTTCAACAAAGAGCAAGGCTGACACTTCAGGCGAGTGTTACACAGGAACTAAAGGTGCGTACACACGTCAGATAAAAGTCTTTGGAAAATGAAAGATCACAGACCAATTTTACCCCCTTTCATGTAGTATGAGAGCCATACCTACACAGTTTATTCTATGGAGCTGAACTCCCCATCAGCTAAAAATCTTTGCAAGAGGCTGCACACAAAGATGCTGTACACATTCAACAGATCAGTATCTGCAAAAGATCTGTTCCTGCAAAAGATCCGTTCCTGCAAAATGCATTCATAGTCTATGATATCTGCAGATCCCATACACACCTTGTTTAATAGACATTCATCTGCAGATCGGACAATTATCTGCCGATCTGAAGATCCAACCTGGTGGATCTGATCTACAGATAATTGTCCATTAAACAAGGTGTGTATGAGGATCTGCAGATATCATAGACTATGAATGCATTTTGCAGGAATGGATCTTTTGCAAGAACAGATCTTTTGCAGATACTGATCTGTTGCATATGTACAGCGGTCTTTGTGTGCAGCATCTTGCAAAGATTTTTATCTGATATGGAGTTCAGCTCCATAGAATAGACTGTGTAGAGTATGGCTCTCATACTACATGAAAGGGGGTAAAATTGGTCTGTGATCTTTCATTTTCCAAAGACTTTTATCTGACGTGTGTACCCACCTTAACTCTTATGACCAGCAAAGGACTCTGGGAAACATAGCTCTTTATACTGCCAGTCATCAAAGGAGGCAGGTAAGGGATTTGCATAACGAGTGTATGCAAATTCCCCAGCAGCAGAATAGACCAAAATCTTGTAATGAAAAAACAGGTCTCTCTTGCAGAGACCTGCAGCCCACAGACTAGGGGAATGGTCAAACAGCTGTCTGCCAGTGCATCCAGCTGGGCGGATCATTACAGATGCAAGTGTTGTCCCAGCCTAAAAATGATCACTGTTACTGGCTGTAACAATGATCATTCCCAAAAGGCATGCACGAGAGCACATGGTCTACACATGCACACACATAAATGCATGTTCATGCACACAGGATGCCATAAGCCATAAACGGTTATGGTGCAATTTCAAGGACATGACATTAACACCCTTGTCCCATTACTGGCAGGAGCACAAGACTTCAGTATAACATCCAAGTGGCAGAACTGGTTAAAAAATAGATTTAAAAAAATTGCATTAACATGGAACAAGTACAGCATCCTCCAATTTGCCCTAACAACAGTTTTTTTTTATTTTCTTTTGTAAATATACATGTATATACAGACAGTCCTTACAAAGGACCCCAGTTACAAAATTTCAAAGATACTGTTTCTGTTTTGCAGCAAAATCCGCTTTCTTTTGACAATATTTTTTCTCACTGTTTCTCAGTTTTTATCCCTTACAGTTTTAAAATAAGTGCTGAAAAGACATCGGATACATGGCATTACTATCAGAACCAGCTAATGTAACAATACACCTCTGACTGTTAATAAATATGTGTTTGGTAATAGCAAATCACAATAAAACCGTTAAAAAAGTCAACCACTAATTACATAAAGAATAGATGGACACTTTAAAAATCCAAACATTCATTTTTTTCCTCTAATATGAGTTTGTTACATTTTTAGAAGAAATTCTTTATGCTTACTTTGATACTACATTTTTGAGTGAATATACCTAATTAGTTTGTTTACAACAACTATTCAGTAATATCAGTAGACAGATTTTCTTTATGACCCTTTGTTTAAAAAAGAGAAGTAGGAGAGCATGGAGAAAAACAAATCCTCTGCATAGAATGTTTATAGAAGTTGAATGGGGAATAATACAGTACATGTCAGTACCTTTAAATTCATTCCCAGATGTGGAGGTAGGTATAAATAATCTTGATATGTATTTTATTCCTTGACTTGATTTCAATCCCTAACAAATATGAAGTGCATATAATTGTCTCTACTTTTCTTGCAAACCCTGCATGGTTGGTTAATACAGTGAGTATTTTCTCTATTCTAAGATATATTAAATTTGCAGTACAGTAGCAAAGACTCACACAGGGGCCTTTTACAAAGCTTGGGCATTAATCTTGAATGGTATTAGAAACATCCTGAACATAGGAACATTAAAACAGACAGACTAATCCCTTAACAAGTCTAAAAGTGCAGGTGAAAATACCAGGCAGAGCAGGGACAAGGTCCTCCAGCACCCAAGGCTGAGACACCAAAGTGCGCCCCTCCATCCCTCAAACCTCAGCTGTCACACACGGATTGCTATTAGACTAAGAGGCGCCCCAGGGCCCACAACCTCCCCAACACCTTAATATGTAGTTATCTGGCTTGCAGTCACTGCCATGTAGCCCCTTTTCTTATTTCTTTCTGATTCATACACAATTAGGAATGACAGCTGAATGAATTGTGCGCCCCCTCCTACACTGCGCCCTGAGGCTGGAGCCTCTTCAGCCTATGCCTCGGCCCGGCCCTGATACCAGGGGTTGAAATCAGACTGGCATTTCTGATCATTTTTTTTTTCCTTTTATTTCTTTTGTGATTACAACCAGCTGAGAAAAAAAAAAATCTGGAATAGAACAGAAACATAGGGAAACATGTATGGTGGTTGGAAAGCTTAGAGGATCAAGAACTACAATAACAAATATGTGTTGATGGGTAGTTATTCTTTGAGTTGGTAATTGTTGCATTAATCCAGATATACCGTAAATATAGCTTTGTTGAGAAGCATTAGGGATAGCATAACACGTGTTAAGTAATCTTTCACCAGAAAGGACTGCCTTACAACGTAACTTAAACAATGCTAAATGCTATTTTACATCTATTATACCACAGCTGTGCTATCCACTTTATTCATAAAGCTGCGATGTGACAGATCATATCTGTTTACCAGTATTACCTTCCCATTTCAAGATGGCAAAGTGTAGTCATTCAACCAGGACTGCAAAGGACTCCCAGCCAAGGGACTGATGCTCTGTCACACCTCAACCACAAACTGAAAGTGACTACAGTTGTGGAGAACCCATACCTGTTTATCACAAACATGCATTTTTTTCTAGAGGAAACTTGGTCTTTCTTTTTATTTTACTTGATGTTTGCTTCAATGGAGGTGCTATATAAAGCGCCACACTGCAAATAATAATAATAATAATAATGATACCATGCAAGTTATTTAAGGTGTCCATACATTAGTAGATTTGATGCCAGAACGACCGTACGATAGATCCCTCTCTAATTGAATCTAATCATCGAAGAGGAATCTATTGCCTGCCAATACACTGAACACAATTTAAAATAGATTTAAGCGAGGGGCGTGGCCAAACTTGGCATGTGAGCGGATGTGTGATTCCTGAGCTCCTCTCCTCGTCTGTCTTTATCCGCCTTCATCCTGCATACCCTGCCCTGCTACTCGAGCAAAATACACCCTACCTTGTTGCTGAAAGGCTGCTGATCCGTGAGCTACCAAAATGGGCCCAAAAAACAAGGATAAGGAGAAGGAAAAGACTGTAGGACAAATACCGACAAGCAGTGCAAGATGGCTCCCAAGATGGAGCCGGCCACGAGGAAGGGGAACAGGCCGAAAATCCTGAGACTGCTCGCATCCTGGAGGCTATAACTACTCTGCAGACATCCCTCACTGACTCTCTCACGGCAAAGGTGGAGGAGGTCCGCACCGAAATCCAACTGCTACGTGCGGATATGGGCAATCTGCGGGAGCGAGTTATGGCGGCGGAACAGCGTATCTCACAGCTTGAAGATGATACTAAGCATATCCCCCGCGAGATTTCCTCCATGCAAAACCAGATACGCTCTGTTGTAACACGACAGGAGGACACGGAGAACCGGCTACGCCGCAACAATATCAGGTTAGTGAACCTCCCTGAGAACATTGAAGGGGATCAACCTGAACTCTTCCTAGAAAAGCTCCTAATTGATCAATATGGCAGAGAGGCCTTCACTAGCGCCTTTTCCGTGGAAAGAGCCCATCGCCTGCCCACGTGCTCTAAGTTACCCGGAGCGCCTCCACGCACCTTTATCGCTAGGATGCTTCACTACAGAGACCAGGACACTGCCCTTCGTTTAGCGAGAGAGAAAGGGAATATACAAATCGATAATGCCTCTGTCTCTCTGTTCCCTGACTTTGGGCTAGAAACCCAGAAGCAGCGAGCCACTTTTCGGGATGTGAAGAAAAAGCTTAAAAACCTTAATCTGCAATATGCCATGTTGTTTCCCGCTCGGCTGCGGGTGGTCTCGGAGGACAAGACCTATTTCTTTGAAACGCCACGGGAAGTAATTGATTGGCTAGATACCAGATCTGCTAAGACCAGGGCCTAAGTGGACTTAATCTGTTTACTGCGCATTAAAATACCGCTTCCGCCGAAAAGACAGTTTTCTTTTTCCCTCCCTGGATAGAGGCTTAACTGGACTCTTCTTTATTGAATTTTTTATTTTTTCCCATTTTTCTTTTCTCTAAATGTGATACACCCTAATGTCTATAAAGCATATCTGTGTCGCTCCTAACTGCCCTATTTTTGCTATGGCTGACACCTACTGAGACACAAACTTTGGAACGTAAAATCCTCCTTTTGCTACTGCTTCATGTTGTCCTACAGCCTTCACTGAATGCACCGAATATGATCCTTATGAGCTGCATCATCATACACCCTGTTATATGCTGTGTGTGCAACTCTTATACTCTATGCACTCTATCCTCTGCCTATGGAGTAATGCATATTCCATCTTCTTTCTCCCCTCTCCTTCCTTCTCCACTACCTGCTATATCTCCCCATATTCTGCTGTATTATATGTATACAGATCTGTAGTGTATGGGCTCTTTAATGTGTCTGGTACTGTTGCAGATTAAATGCTGGGGAGCACGCTTTTCGCCCTCCGCCTACAATGTTCCTAAGGTTACTTTACTACCCCCTCTGACACTTAGCTGGTCGCCCTTTATCTAAGAGATCATATTCTCTGTGAGAGTTTTTTTCACCATCCAGGTCTATACCCATGCTACGTGTCAGAAGCGTTAAAAAGATAATGTTCCGGCCTAGTTTTAAAGGCAAGGAGCTATTTGTATATAGTTATCCTTTCATCTCAGCTATGTTGTTTAATCTTTTATGTCACTGTAGTGTGTGCATGTTAGAGATCCTCCGCCTGCTACACCATAATGAGCACCCGGAAGGTTTCCTTCCTTACCTGGAATGTCAGGGGTATTAGGGACAAAGTTAAGAGAACAGCAATACTAAATTACCTCAGGAGGATAGATGTGGATATCTTTGCACTACAAGAAACACACCTTGATGAACCCCTCCGTCGATCCATATATAGACCTTGGATTGGCTGGTGCTATCAGGCTTTCCTCAACTCTCAATCTCATGGGGTAGCTCTAGCCATCTCTAGGCAAGTACACTTTCAATTAATACAAAGTATGATAGACCCCGATGGCCGGTTCATTTTTCTGCATTGCTTACTATTTAATTCACCTACATTAATAGTAGCATTATATATTCCTCCACCCTTCCAGTATGAGATAATTAATAAAGCCTTAGCTTTCGTCGCTACTTATCCAGATCTGCCCTCCATCTGGCTTGGTGACTTTAACTATATGCTTTTTCCTCATCTAGATAAATTTCCAATAACCCAGCAGCCACAATCCCCCTCTAGCTGGTGCATATGCTTGGTTTGGTATCTGTGGTTGATGTGTGGCATAGTAAACACCCCAATACACCAGCATATTCATGCTACTCTGCCACACATCATACCAGGTCAAGGATTGATTATGTGCTGGTCAGTGAAATCCTGCTGCCTAACTGCATTGAAGCTGAATATCTTGTACCTGTTTTATCAGATCATGCACCCTGTAAAGCAACCTTTAGATGGATTTTCCCGCCCAGATCTGATTTATGGAAACTTAGTCCATACAGGTTAAGCAGTATCTCACAGGAGGCACATGTCTTGCAATCCATACATACATGTATTGAACAGCAATGTAAATCCGTACAATTTACATCCACCTGGAGTGTCACTAAGATGTTCCTTAAAGACCTTTATCGCAAAGAAATCAAGCGAATTAAATCTAATAATGCAGCATCGGTACAATGGGCGGAGAGGAAATACCGAACTGCAGAAATAGAATACTCCCGGTTTCCCAACCCTGTAACAGAAATGGAATTTAAAGCTAAGTTACGCGAATATGAGAATCTGCTAAAAGAAAAGGCTAGCAGGAAAATATTGTATGCACGCCAAGTTTGGTACAAGATGGGTGACCAATGTGGTGCATTACTCGCAAAAATATCTAGACAACGTGAAGCTCCCCAAGTAATTACCTCAATACTAGATGTCAATGGTCAAGAAACAACTGACCCGTTGGATATTTTGTCCAGGTTCTTAGGATTTTATGAGAATTTATACACTAAACAAAAGTCAAAAAATGCCCATGAGATCACAGAATACCTAGCTAATATCCCCATCCCTCAACTCACTGAGTCACAGGCACAATTGCTCGATGCACCAATCTCGATTGACGAGATATGTGATGCTATTTCCTCCTTCCCTTCCTCGAAGTCCCCTGGATCTGATGACCTACCCATAGAGCTATACAAGTTGTACTCTAAAGATCTAGCACCCTACCTTCAGCGCTTATACCAATCTGCGCTTAATCAAGAAATACTCCCATACACCATGAGAGAGGCAGTAATCTCGCTCATACTCAAACCTGGGAAAAATCCCGCTGAGTGCGGTTCTTACCGACCGATATCCGTCATTCAAAATGACACTAAAATTCTTGCGAAAGTTCTTGCCCGCATATTAAACACAGTCTTTCAATTCTTAATACACCGGGACCAAACAGGCTTTGTCCCCGGCCGTTCAACGGCATTAAACCTCTGGCGCCTTTATCTCAACCTGCAGGCTGAACACTCTAAAATTGGTACGCGAGTGCTAATATCTCTAGATGCTGAAAAAGCATTTGATACCATAGAGTGGGATTTTCTGTTGGCGGTTTTGAGACGTCTGGGGTTTGGGGAATCTTATATTAAATGAGTGCAGCTGTTATATACTAAACCGGTTGCCAGAGTTAAGGTCAATGGCTGGCTCTCCTCCACCTTTGAACTGCATAGGGGTACTCGCCAGGGGTGTCCCCTTTCTCCACTCCTTTTTGATCTTGCCCTGGAGCCACTAGCCACTTTAATTAGACACATCCAGGGATTAGGGGATGGGAGAAGGGAACTTTGCATGAAAAAATCATCTTATACGCAGACGACATGCTGTTATATTTATCTGATCCTGGAGACTCATTGAGCAATGTCCTCTCCACCATCACGGATTTTGGTCATTTTGCCGGTCTTAAGATCAATTGGAACAAATCCTACCTAATGCCCATAGATGTATTTCCCCCTACACAAGAGCAGATCAAACCTCCACTGCAATGGGTCAGTTCGTTTAAATATCTGGGAATTCTAATTTCTAGGTCTCCCGCAGACTTCCTCAAGATTAACCTTGAACCACTGCTAAGTGCGGTTTGTGGAAAGTTGAGGGCATGGGAAAAGCTTCCTCTCACTGTTGTGGGTAGGGCTAATCTGTTTAAAATGATGATACTCCCCAAAGTTCTCTACGTAACATGGCATTTTCCTATATTTCTCTCACCTGCTGTTTTTAAAAAACTTAATTCTACTTTAACTCAGTTTATTTGGGCCAAACAACGCCATCGATTGGCAATATCCACTCTGCAATGTCCAAAAGATGTAGGTGGGATGGCCCTCCCCAATTGCTATATATATTATCTCGCAGCACAGCTGTCACACCTGTATAACAGCTTTCGTGAGGACAAGCCATTAAAACAAAACTTGTTGTTAACCAACTTACCCTTTGTGAATATTGATCCCTTATATAATTTGCTTAAGGGGATAGCTGGAATACCTAATTTCAGGTCCCTACCTGTCACTCTGAAGCAGATGTTTTGCGTTTGGGAACGCTCACATAAACTCCTTAAAGTGAACCTCCGGACTAAAAATCTACTTAGCAGAACTGAAAAGGCTTGGTGTTTCTTTAACAGTTTCACAGCATCAGAACTTTGTTTTTCTTACCAAAGCATCATTTTTAGCTGCATTTTTGCCTAAGCTCCACCCATCAAAGAAAAAAAGCCCGGGTTTTTTTTCCCTGATGCTGTGCAGAGCATGATGGTATTTCCTATGTTGTTATTCACGTTGCCTAGCAACTGGGAGAGGTGCTCAGGACACAGGACAGTTGGAACTTTGTCTCATGCTCCCTGTCACCTCCTTTCAACCAAAAAGATGGCTGCCATCATGAAATCAAACATTTGCCTGTTCTTTTAAAACAGGGTGGGTAAGAGATTATATTACCTATCTATTTTAATTAACATAACTAATGTAACTTAATAACAGTATGTTTGTTTAGGCTGGAGTTCCTCTTTACGCTTGATGCTAAACCTAATCAGATACCAATATGAGAGAATGCTAATTTTAAAGAATTTATGAAACTACCTGATTTTACATATTGGGTAAATAAAGGAATTGTATACCTACACCAAATCATAGCTGACGGAAGAATGAAATCCTTCCCTCAACTTTCCACAGACTTTGATCTGCCACAATCTGCCTTTTACAAATACCTGCAATTAAGGCATGCTTTCTACACTCAACTAAAAGACATACCACCCTCTCCAGTAAACTCTGACATATTAGGAATTATTTCCGGCCCGTCTCCTAAACAATTGATCTCCTTATTATATCACTCTCTGGTGTTACCCACTGCACAATGCAAACTTAACACCAGACGCATAGCATGTACAAATGATGTAGGTGAAATTGAGGAGGAAGAATGGGAGGACACTCTTGAGAAAGTTGTAAAGGTCTCGCCACATAAACCAGACAGGTTGCTGTACTTATATATCCTGCACCGTGCATACATCACACCAATTCGCTTAGCTAAATTTAAACCAGGAGCGTCCACATACTGCCCCAAATGTGTTACTGCACCTGGCACCTTTTTTCATTTAATATGGAGTTGTCCAAATGTTAACTTATACTGGTTGCAAGTCGTTAAATTCCTCAATGATCACATGGGTTGTCCAATCGAGTGTGACCCCAAATTATGCTTGCTGAGTATCTTTCCTGATTCCATTACTGATAAATATACTAAGTTCTTTTTACTTGAACTAATGCACATGGCTCGTAAGTTACTCACCAAGCATTGGATTGCTGCAACTGTACCTACATGTTTGGACCTTATCAGATCTGTCAACCAAGTCCTCCCACTCCGCAAGGCTGTGTATCAGCGCAGAGGTGCTGAGACCAAGTTTAATAAGATATGGGCAACCTGGCTCTCCTCAATTAGAACTAGAACCTAACATGCTTACTTCCTAACCTGACTATCACATACTACTTCCGAGTATGCTCTGTTTTTTTCTCCCTACTGGCAGGGGATCTCTACTCTATACCTATGACTTTATAACTTTACATACTATATATAATATGTACTTTCTATATTCAAAATATGGAATAAGCCTAGACTCTGTCAAACAATTAGCAACAATGCTGATATGTTTATATGTTCGTGTTTGCTGTTAAAATGTAACATCTGCCACAGCTTTATTACATTTATGGATGATGTAACAACGTTAACCTATCATTTACCTGCTTCAATAAAATGTGGTTTGATAAAAAAAATAGATTTAATCAAGACATCAATTGGAAATCCTCCTGCTGCCACCCCCAAGTGTATGTGTGTGTGTGTCCATGCCAGTGTGCAGTATTTCTAAGGGTGCCCATACATTATTTGATTTTTGCATGCCGATTGACCTTTCATTCATTCAAAAACAAAGACATCCTGTCAGGATCTCTCCTGTAGCATGTTCTGTCAGTTGCAGTAGAACTGCAACAAGGCAGTTCTGACTCATCTGCTTGCATTCAGTTGCTCAGTTTGGATTGCATTTGCAATAAGTCTCATTGCCAATTGCAATTACTCTGCAGTTCAGAGCAGCTCAGTATGCTGTCATGATTCCACCTATTGCTTGCTGCAGTTGAACTGCAGCCAGATAGCCCTGGATTTCCTACATGCATGTTGTTGCATAATATAGCATGTATTTGTTATGAGAGTCCTTTCCATTCAAAGTCAGCTAGCAGCTTGTAATCAGACTAGCTCAGGATTGCATGATTACCATTCAGCTGTGTGGGAATTTGCATATCTACATCCATTGGCTGATGTCCACATAAAGGGTTACCTCCCATTCCAGACTCCGCCTGACATAGCATTCAGCTCCCTGAGTTGTTGCTGGGGCCATGCTGTGAAAGTATTGTGTATTGCCTTGCTTTGTATTTCCCTGCCTGCTGGTTGTTTGCTGAACCCACGGGGGTCAGTGAGGTCCACTATCCTGTTAATTGGAGACTGCCTTCACCACACTGGTGACTGGTAGTTATCCTTCTTGCCTTGTTCCTGAGGATGCAACTGAAGCAGCGATTGCCATTTGATACGTTCTTACCTGTTTGCCTTGTCTATGTCAGTGTGGATGTTTGGCGTTGCTGGGGTAGCGACTAAATTGGCAAAGCATTCCGTCTGTCTGTCTGTTATTTGTCTTGTTACTCAGCCTGAGGCTTGGTGCAGCATCGCACTAAGCAGCCATTGTGTCTTGTTATTTGTGGCGGTATAGGAAGCCCAGAGCAGCAGTTGCTCTGGGCAATCTCGCTCCTTTGTTCATTACTCCTTTGACAACCTGTGTAGCCTCTTCCATCACCCAGCTACATATCCTTGTTGTCTGGTGGTACTCTGGCTTTCTTGCCCTCAGCTGCTATACCTTGCACCTTAAAGACCTGGGTGTAACTGAAGTCAGGTAGGTGTTGCTCTTAACCTCCTGTTCAAGCAGGGACGACATAGGGTGAAGAAGGTGGTGGTAGATTGGGGCATAACAGCTGAAAATAAAGCAGGACATCTGCCAGGCATTACAGTATGTCGGGCCCAACACAAACCCACATAGAGGAGGGCTCTGACACAGGGAGTTATGGTACCTTGTTTTTTGAAAGAATTGAAAAGCTTGACTGTGAAACAGCAAGCAAATTTTTGCCTGACTTGGTTAGATTTTTGCTAAACCCAGAGTTTCGGGCTACACCTTTTTCTACCTGGGCTGATCAGATAAATTTACATTCTGTTCAAAGTCAAACTTTTGTTGATGTTTTGAATCACACTACTCTGAGAGAAAAGCCTAGAATTTATAGCTCCATGGGACCACCGCCAGGTCCCAAAGCTTACGCGACACCTCCTGCGGTGCCAAAATGACCCCCATGGAACCACCGCCA
This sequence comes from Hyperolius riggenbachi, assembly GCF_040937935.1. NCBI lineage: Eukaryota > Metazoa > Chordata > Amphibia > Anura > Hyperoliidae > Hyperolius > Hyperolius riggenbachi. Next base: position 376,004,593 of record NC_090647.1, on the reverse strand, counting down.
GGTCCCATAGCTTATGCGACACCTCTTGCGGCTCCAAAATTACCGCCATGGAACCACCGCCAGGTCCCATAGCTTACGCGACACCTCCTGCGCTGCCGAAATGACTGCCATGGAACCACCGCCAAGTCCCATAGCTTACCTGACACCTCCTGCGGTGCCAAAATGACCGCCATGGAACCACCGCTAGGTCCCATAGCTTACGTGACACCTTCTGCGGTGCCAAAATGACCGCCATTGAACCACTGCCAGGTCCCATAGCTTACGCGACGCCTCCTGCGGCGCCAGAATTACCGCCATGGAACCGCCGCCAGGTCCCATAGCTTACGTGACACCTCCTGCAGCGCCAAAATGACCGCCATGGAACCACCGCCAAGTCCCATAGCTTACGCAACACCTCCAGCAGCGCCAAAATGACCGCCATGGAACCACTGCCAGGTCCCATAGCTTACGCGACACCTTCTGCGGTGCCAAAATGACCGCCATGGAACCACCGCCAAGTCCCATAGCTTACTTGACACCTCCTGCGGCGCCAAATGACCGCCATGGAACCACCGCCAGGTCCCATAGCTTACGTGACACCTTCTGCGGTGCCAAAATGACCGCCATGGAACCACCGCCAGGTCCCATAGCTTACGTGACACCTCCTGCGGCGCAAAAATGACCGCCATGGAACCACTGCCAAGTCCCATAACTTACGTGACACCTCCTACGGCGCCTAAATGACCGCCATGGAACCACCGCCAGGTCCCATAGCTTACGTGACACCTCCTGCAGCACCAAAATGACCGCCATGGAACCACCGCCAGGTCCCATAGCTTATGCGACACCTCCTGTGGCGCCAAAATGATCGCCATGGGACCACCGCCAGGTCCCATGGCGTAAGGGACACCTCCTGAGGCGCCAAAATGACCGCCATGAGACCACCGCTAGATCCCATGGCTTAAGCGACACCTCCTGTGGTGCCAAAATGACTGCCATGGGACCACCGCTAGGTCCAATGGCGTAAGCAACACCTCCTGCGGTGCCAAAACGACCACCATGGGACCGCCGCTAGGTCCCATGGCTTAAGCGACACCTCCTGCGGCGTCAAAATGACTGCCAAGGGACTACCACTAGGTCCCATGGCGTAAACGACACCTCCTGCAGTGCCAAAACGACTGCCATGGGACCACCGCTAGGTCCCATGGCTTAGGCGACACTTCCTGCGGCGCCAAAATGACCGCCATGGGACCACCACTAGGTCCCATGGCATAAGCGACACCTCCTGCGGTGCCAAAACGACCGCCATGGGACCACCGCTAGGTTCCATGGATTAAGCGGCACCTTCTGCGGCGCCAAAATGACTGCCATGGGACCACCGCTAAGTCCCATGGCTTAAGCGACACCTCTTGTGGTGCCAAAATGACCCCCATGGGACCACCGCTAGGTCCCATGGCGTAAACGACACCTCCTGCAGTGCCAAAACGACCGCCATGGGACCACCGCTAGGTCCCATGGCGTAAGCGACACCTCCTGCGGCACCAAAACGACCGCCATGGGACCTCCGCTAGGTCCCATGGCTTAAGCGACACCTCCTGCAGCGCCAAAATGACCGCCATGCGACCACCGCTACGTCCCATGGCTTTTAAGCGACACCTCCTGCAGCAAAAAAAGGAGGAAAAAAAATAAAAGAAAAGAAAAATTACCGGGGGAACAGCCACGAGGTCCCATGGGCTACCATTTAGCATAAACAATATTTAATTTGAGATTACTTTAATTTTTCCGCCGGAATGGAAATTTGGAAATAACTCAGCGGAAATGTAATGGCGACGGAATTTAGCGTTGGCGGAATTCTGCAATTCCGGCGGAACAGAATTTGCTCATTCTGTTCATCCCTACCGCTCCCATGTAGTCAACCTGTGCCAGTACTCTATGATTCTCCGGTCCCCCGCCATGACTCAGTTTTGGTTTCAGCTACTGAACTGTCGCCGGCATGGTCCTGAGCCTCGGCGGGAGACTGGAGTATCGTAGAGTACTGGCAGGGGCACAGTTTCACTGCAGGGCACCGGTAGAAGCCCCGGATAAGTAAAACTGGGCTTTTTTTTTTGTACACTAAAGTGTCCCTTTAATGTATACTTTTGCATCATTTTAGAAAATAAATATGTGAGACCTTTTGTAGAAAATATTTTACTCTTTTATAGTAATAAAGAGCTGCCAGTATCTCTAGTACACTTAAGTATCTCTTTAAGTGAGTTAAAAGTCATGCTAGTTTTTAAGGCAGTATGACCAGTGTCAAAGTTAAAAATATATTTGTTAGATGAGGTGTGTAAGCTAAACTCAGGTATATAAGGATGTTACTCATGGTTGTCATCAGTCTGACTTAGAAATCATCTGTGTAAAAAATGACTTGTTAGGCCTCGTTCACATCAATTAGCGCAGATTGCAGTGCGATCGGAATGCAACAAATACGAACGCACACCATCTGCGCTGCTATGCACTACGCTGCTGATCCAATTCATTACAGTGATTGGAACTACGCTGCGATTCTCGAAAAATGTATGCAACAGTGTGATAGCTGCACAGCGCATATGATGGGAATGGTAGAAGTGCTGTCTATGCGCTGTGATAGCTGCACAGCGCATATGATGGGAATGGTAGAAGTGCTGTCTATGCACTTCTACTATTATCGCACGTTGCATACTATTCGCGCTACCAAAATGCGCACGGCAGTGCATATAGAGGGAACGAGGTCTCAGTCTGTGGAATTAAAGAATCACCAGTCTACATCTGCTTTGACTTACGTTTATGGTATAGATCTACACTTTTTTGTATGACAGTGACTCAATGTTAATAATGCTCACCTTGAGAATTACAATATTGTATCAGTGAAAACACAAAAAGAATAAAAATGATATACAAATACTTCAGTCATTTTAGTTTCTTAGAACATAGGGCCATATGCAATTCACTTTTTCCCCTAAGTTTTCTCCTAGGTGATATTTTTAAATGTATCAATAAAATGCCTTTTAAGCCACCAGCAAGAAAGAAAATACTCTACAGAATTTTAATAGTACTTTTGCACTTACTTATCAGTACTTTTTTAGTCGAAAAAGGCTGGAAAATTATTTTAAATAAAAGATGAAAAATTATCTCCTAGGAGAAAACATAGGAGAAAAGTGGAATTGCAAATGGGCCATAGTCATCATAGACATTTAGAGATATATGGATCAGAGGAACCAAAGTAAAATAAAATGTTTAAAAATGGAGGAGATAAAGGTAAACTTACCTCCTCTTGTAAAATAAAACCTAAATGTTGAGGTTAAGAACTGTAATTTTATCGATCCAAGTGAAAAATACTCTCATAAATTGCAACACATTTCTTAGGACTAGATTCCCAGTTTTTGTTACTGTGGCCTTGTCATCTATATAAAGTTGTGTTTGGCATGTGGTAACTTTAAAACTAACCGTTGCACTCACTTCTGGCGCAGAATTAATTATTACATGATATATGTCCAGATCCACAAGCACAAACATATAGCTGAGGTACAAAACGCTGTAATCCATATCAAGTGTTAGCGCCCGACCGGTTTCGCAATCTTGCGTCATCAGGGGAGAAAACTTTTTCTCCCCTGATGACGCAAGATTGCGAAACCAGTCGGGAAGGCGACAGGCGGCACCATTTTATTTGAGGTCTTCTATTGACCATTTTATGCGCGCTACTTTTTCGGGGTTCCCAGTGCACGGGCCCCGTATGTGAGTTTCTTTTATCCTTGCTTTTAAATTGTTTTACTTGTTATGTAATAAAGCCGGTTTACACTTAGATGTGCCGTACATCTCTTTCATGTCACTATCCTACTGGACTCCTCTTTGGCGAGTCTCTGCGACCTCAGAATATCTAATATATTCCGGAGGAATGTGTGGTGTGCAACATCGCTGATGAAACGACACCATTTGAAAGTTCTGCGGACCATCTATCAAACTCGTTTACAACCATATAATGTGGGTTGTTGGAATCTGGTAAGCCTTGCTTCTTTACCTTTTTGTTCGAAGATCCTGTATACCAGAAAATGACGAAAGCTGTATTACTATAGACCTGCGCTGATTTTACATATTCAATGTTCTGTACCTAGTTTGTTGGAATAAAAACCACTAGTTACTGGTCACCGCTGTAAATTGCTCTTATTTGTATCACAGTGAGGAATCTGGCAGTGAGAGAGTTATTTGGTGAAGATACATTTGGAAACTCACAATTTCATTTACTGACTCTATATGCGATAAAAATGTTGGCCATACCACTGCTAGCCCCAGTGACCTTCAAGCATTGTACTTCTATTAGGATTATTGCTTTTCTCTCCGGTTGAATACACTTTTACTTCACAACATTACCCAGGGCAGGCAAAGACGATGCATTTGTGTGAAGAACTGTCATTTCAGATTGCCTTATTAATGCTACTTTTTTCAACCTACTTTCCTGACCACATTCTATCAGTGTTCAGCACCCACAACTGTATGATGACATAGATGACATAGAGCATTATGCTCAGTGGAGCAGTTACATTCTTATAACGACCAGTTCTAAATAAAAGAAATGTAAAGGTTAACCGGTGTCTGGTGAGTGTTTTGTGCTTTATTCCAATAATATTAAATATTGACAAACTAATACATGTAAAAAATAACATGTTAAATGTATTTATTATACACCTGAACGCAATGAACCATTTTTTTTTTAGGTTGCATCAATAATTCAACAAAATGTATCATTCTCCCAATTGCTATTGTAAGTTAATAAAAAATAAGGGTATCTAGACAGCACTATCAATTAGATTGCTGGATTTTGTTTAATTCTATTCAAGAGCTCCTGTGTGAATTTACATAAACAATATAGTATACAATAAAATGCAAATGTATGCAATAAACACATGCAATAAATACAGCTAATATATTATATATATAGTAGAATACTGGATTTTATTTAATTCTATTCAAGAGCTCCTGTGTGAATTTACATAAACAATAGAGTATACAATAAAATGCAAATGTATGCAATAAATAAATGCAATAAATACAGCTAATATAGTATATATATATAAAATTGTTTCATACATACAATCATACAGCAGTCACATCCACCACCTAACTGCAGTGGGAAAAATAAAAATATAAAAATGGTAAAATAAAAATTCAACTCAAAAGTTAAAAATGATAGAACTCAAATGGGATGGTTGTAAATGACTATTTCCTTTTTTTTTTTTCCCTTCAAACTCAGCATACAATTGATGTTGTACTGTACCCAACGCTATCAATTTTGCTTCACTGAAGCCCTCTTGTGTTGGGTTCGTTTTGCATCATCGTTTGTTTAATTTTTAATTGCTTAGTATAGTCGTATCCAAAAAAAAGATAAGATAAGATACATCAGGGTTCAATCCTAATACAAAAACAAAAACAGAGAAAAGAAAGAACCAGAATCTAAAATATACAATGTGTACGCCTAGTTGAATCATACTTGTCTCTCATACACCCCCCATTCATTCCCATCCCCCCTTCTCTCCTCAAGCTTACCACCCATACTCTCCATTCATTTCCTTGCACCCATCTTCTCCTCAAAAGAAAAGAAAAAAATTCACCACCAACTCGTCACCCCCCTTTGTTTGGTTTCACACCCCATCCTCTAGCATTACACCCTGCCACAACCCTGCATTTCCTCACTTTCCTTGTCCTCTACAATTATTGCTTCTCTTCCCAGTCAAATAACTTACTTTAATTTCTCTTTGTATTTCTCTATTGCTGATTCCCATATCTCACCGGTTATCTGGAACTTATTTTCCAGGCCCCACTCTGCTGTTCCCTCCTCGCCCGACTCCATCCGCAATAAGTATGATGTTTGCCTTAACCACTCTTTTATAGAGGGTTTGTTTGAGGTTTTCCAATCTCTCACTATAATTATTTTTGCCGCCAAAGAGAGTATATAGAGTAGAAGTGCAGTATTTTTATTTCCACCCGTTTGGCTGTACTCAAAAATTGCCACCATGGTATCTATACAAGCACCCGGGGCTATGTAATCTTGAATTAATTGTTCAATTTCTTTCCAAAAAAGTTGTAATATTGGACACTGCCATAACATATGTACTAAGTTCCCCACCCCAACCCCACATCTCCAACATTGTTTGTTATCTTTAAGACTCATCTGGTACAGTTTTTCTGGGGTGAGATACCACGTTGATGCTATCTTAAATCGTAATAATTAAATACTAGTGTTTCTGGGTACCCAGATGTTTGCTATAATATTCTCCCATGTAGATTCTTCTATTATCTCACTGGATTCTTTTCCCCATTTTTCTCTATATAGGTTTATAATCTGATCATTTCCTCTTGTCCCCAGGTGGTCGTACAGCCAGGACAGCAAATTCTCAGGAACAACCTTCTTTTTAAAATGTTCCTCTAGTTTATTTAGGGCTGGTTCAGACGGACGCTTGCAGAGCGTTTACAGCCAGCGTTCGGGGCTTGGCGTTAAACGCTCCCATTCAAGTGAATGGGAGCGTTTGTACCAAGCTTTCATGCGCGTTTGCACGAACGCGGCGTTCGGGTCCCGATTTTCCCTGGCGTTCAAGGAGCCCCTGGAAGCTACATGTAGCTTCCAGGGGCGGCTAACCGCTACGGGTAATGTCCCCCTAGGGGAAGAAAAAACGCGACCGCATCCGAACGCAACGCGAACGCTGCTGAAAGCCCGAACGCATTGCCGCCGCGACGCCAATGTACGTGACGCCTCCAAACGTCCGTCTGAACCAGCCCTTAGAGTGCATCTTATTGATCCCTCCTTTTTTCTCAATCCCGCAAGATAACTTTGCAACTGTAATCCCCCAAAAACAGTCCCAGGAGCTATATCCTGTATCGTGTCTATTACCCTTAAGTCCTCATCTAATTTGTTATTTTTTAACCAGCCCCCGTTCCTTTGCAGGGATAAAATATGAATTATTTAAGATTAGCCTTAACCTTCCTGGTGGTAACCGCGAACGTAGTTTGGGGTAAGCCGCGCAGGAGGTTTTCTCAGGCCCTGCTCGGCCGATTTTCTTAATTTTTTTTTTGCTGGACGCAGCTAGCACTTTGCTAGCTGCGCCAGCACACCAATCGCCGCCGCCCCGCGCCCGATCGCCGCTATCCATCATGGCGCGCGCCCCCCCCCCCCAGACCCCGTGCGCTGCCTGGCCAATCAGTGCCAGGCAGCGCCGAGGGGTGGATCGGGACTCCCAATGACGTCATGACGTCGCTGACGTCGGTGACATCATCCCGCCCCGTCGCCAGGGGAAGCCCTCCAGGAAATCCCGTTCTTTGAATGGGATTTCCTGATCGGAGATCGCCAAAGGCGATCGAAGTGGGCGGGGGGATGCCGCTGAGCAGCGGCTATCATGTAGCGAGCCCTGGGCTCGCTACATGATTTAACAAAAAACAACACTTGTTACATTCTGTTTACTTAAATGTATCTATCTAAACTTCGGCTGCGGGGAGCAGTTCTCTCCACGGAACTTTAAAGCTCTGTGTGTAACCCTTCCAATGCTGGTCTAGTACAAAAAAATGCTGGTTGCTGCTGGTCTAGTACAAAAAAATGCTGGTTGCATATAATATGCTGTAAATAATGTTTTAGAGCAAAGTTGAAATGTAGGGTTATATTCCGCTTTAACTTGTCACTGTGGAGTCTTTGGTAAACTCCCAATCTAGGTGCAGCTGCTGAAACAATACTGGTGCAACACTGTCTCTGATATCTATTGCTATCATAAGTTCTTCATGCTGCAGAAATAGATGCAACACAGAATACATCTTTTGAGAATTAGGTAGAGAATAGCAGCCAGTTATGTAGGAAATTAATTTTAGGTAAATAAAGACATAGCCACTAAAATTGTATTAAAATATTGAGAGATTGCTGAACCGCTATAAACAGCAACTTTATTAACATGCAAGATATTTTACACATAAATTAGTTTTTCTTAAATTTTAACATATGCTATTACCTCAGGGATACTATATAAAGGGAACCTAAACTGAGAAGGATATGGATTTTTCCTTTTAAAATAATACCAGTTGCCTGACTCTCCTCCTGATCCTGTGTCTCTAATTCTTTTACCCACCGCCCCTCAACAAGCATCCAGATCAGGTTCCCTGACTGAAGTCAGACTGGATTAGCTGCATGCTTGTTTCAGGTGTGTGTTTCATCCACTACTACAGCCAAAGAGATCAGCAGGACTGCCAGGCAACTGGTATTGTTTAAAAGGAAACATCCATATCCCTCTCAGTTTAGGTTCCCTTTAAGTAATACATGGGTTATTTTGTCTTTACCATAGAAACGTTAGCTCATAAAGATTTGGACCAGCACCATGCATAAATTAGTAATAAATATTTGTTTGACAATTAGAATGTGCTATAAAGGGGACCAACAGAGTATACAAAGAAACACGAAGAAAAGGGGTCCCCCCATATACAAGCAGCACCAGACTACTGATAATCAAAATATTAAAATATTATAAATCTTTATTATTTTTTCAAATCCTATCCATAATTCATTAAAAGCAATTAAAAAGGGTCACACAATGTGACCACCAGAGTCTCTCGTCCATATAGTGTAACATGTAATACAAAAAATTGAGGTTTAGCAACTGGCGTAAGGGAATAAACTATAAACGTTTTAAATAGCATAAAGAATCACCTATTGTAATAAAGGATAAAATATATATGTATATATATATATATCTTAGTGATAAAATTCATCTCCACATAATTGGTGTTACCCACATAGAAAAATAATGAATACAAGCACATACAATTGTACCCTATATCGTGCAAATAAACACAGCAGAGAGTAAAAACATTAGGGGATAACAAGATAAAGTGCAGGTTGCAAAGAGCGAGAAAAATTAGATAAAGCAATAAGGTGCTGTGTGCAAGACCAAGGAGCGTCTATAGATATAAAGGTGAAACTTACGCAAATGAAATTAGAGCCTGGAGACCGGACAGACAGAGATGGGAGGAGAGACCCCGGGAAGCAGCCTTAGTATACCACGCGGGCTCAACCCACTTAAGAAGAGGCTGGTGTCTGGAGAAGGACCCGAGGACGCCGGGAAAACCGGAAGTGGAGCGCCGCAGAAAACGGAAATGACGTGGCCGCGTCATCAGTCTATGCAGCGTCGGGTAACCATAGAAACCCAACGCTACTAGCTGTCCGTAAGGGAACCTTTTATGTATAGGGAAACTGCGGGCTGGGGAGCGGGCGGATTGAATAGGATATAGAAAAGAATCAAATAGTAACCCATTAGAAAAAGGGGGAGACAAGTTTTTTGTTAAAAAGTGTATAATAGAAGGAAAAATAGAGGTTGAGGGAAATGGAGATTAGTAAGGAATATATATCAAGATCTCATATATAGATGCCATAAGGACTTGACAATGGTGCCATCTAGAGGTAAAAATAAAGATTACATAGCCACAATTATACAATATGACACTCTGCAGGTTCATTAGCCACTGCTGAAACGGGAAATCAGAGGAAGGCTATAAATTGCATGTTTAGCGTATGACTTCTGTCCTTTATAGGGAGTTCAGGATCCATCTTCTCTTTGCTGAAAAGCCTCTCTCTCTTCCAAAAGTGTACATACTCAATGGTAATTAATCGCTAAAAAAGAGACATATATAGAATATATCAGTAACTATAATATATGTATAGCTAGATCAGCTAGTACCAGCTCTTAAAAATAAGAAAAGTGATAGGGTGAAAACCCACCATAGCTAATCAACAGTGTGCCAATTAAATTCTAGACATGTATACATCTCAAAGTGCTACAGAGAAGTTACTAAGTAATGAGGGCAAAACTCCCACCTAAGAGACTGGATGTTTTTTATATATCTCTCATGCCAGATCACAGAAAGAAGGAAAAACCCAGTAAGGGGAGAAATACTTACAAATCTCCTCCAAAAGACACACCAATGCCCAGTAATACAAGGGAGCAAGGGTGAACGACCAAAAACACTGACATATGCACACAAGTGAACATGCACGCAAGAACCCATGTACACACACCCACCCACATATTCATAGTCACCACAACACAAGTTTCCTTCATGTACCGGAATTTCCATTCCAATCAATCTGCCATGGACATTGTTATAATCCTCAATGAAAACGTAGGTAGGCAACCTAGAAAACTGTGAAGGGAGAGAAAACAATAAGGTTAGATATTTAACTATAGTATATACGAATCCATCATTCCCAAGATTCCTAAAGAATCAAGGAGGGGGAGGCGGGGGGGGGGGGGAGGGGGAAGAGAGGAGAGAAGAAAGAAAGGATGGAGGAGAGATGAGAGCAATAAGGCCATTGGAGGTTAGAGCAGGAGAAATATGACCTTAAAAGTCAAAAACTAATAAGGACCAAGGCAACCAGATACTGTGAACAAACAGACAAGGATAAAGCAATTGAAAGGAATGGAGGAACCGAACCACCGAATACATCAAAGAAGTGAGAATTCTCAATGCAGAAAGCTAATGAAAGAGAAGTCTTTGTTTAGGCCTCTAGGTACCTGTGTCTCCATCTGGAAAATCCATTTAGCCTCTGCTTTTAACCTCCTTGGCGGTTCAATTTTTCTGCCAAGGAGGCTGCATTGCACTTTTTTTGAAATGTTTTTTTTTTGTTTCATGTAGCTACCTGAGTGGTAGCTACATAAAACACCACTAGAGGGCGCATGTGTCCCTCTAGTCCGATCGCCGCCGGCAACAAAAGTAAACAGGAGATCGCGTATAGAACGCGATCTCCTGTTTGGCTTCTCCTGTCGCCATGGCTATGATCGGAATGACGTTATGGACGTCAGCCGACGTCCTGACGTCAGACCCATCCGATCCAGCCCTTTGCGCTGCCCAGGACTGATTGGTCCGGGCTGCGCAGGGCTCTGGCGGGGGGGGGCCTCTTCCGCCGCTGCGTGCGGACGATCGCCGCAGAGCGGCGGCGATCGAGCTGGACACGCAGCTAGCAAAGTGCTGGCTGCGCGTACAGCAATTTACAGCACAGGAATCGCCCCACCGGGGGCTGAGATATTCTCCGTGGCGGCTTAACCCGAGCTCAGCTCGGGGTTACCGCTAAGGAGGTTAAAAGGTGTTGGGTAATGTCACCTCCTCGAACTGGGAGAATGATTCTTTGTAAACCCGTAATCCTCCAACCAGAAGTACTACTATTTTGGTACAATAGAGCATGCTTTGCTACTGGTGTGAGTGTCTTTCCTTCCTCAAAATCCTTTGCAGATAAACGGATAGTAGAAAAATGTTTTTGCATCCGTTGCTTAAGTATATTTTTTGTTTGTCCAATGTATTTTAGGCCACATGGGCACTCGAAGAGATACACGACTCCCACGGACTGACAATTAATATAGTGATGTATATTAAAAAATCTCGTATATGAGGAATTCCAGACTTGTTTAGTTGGTTGCATATGTTTACAAATGTTACATTTTCCACATGGGAAGCTTCCTTTTACCTTTGGTTGTTGATTCGGTCTTTTGTCATAATGGCTTCTACAAATCAGGTCCCGTAAGGTCGGAGCTCTTTTTGCTGTAATAGATGCTCTGTTGGTAGTGTACTGCTGTATTACTTGGTCATTTCTGATAATTGGCCAATGTTTGGACAGAATCCTTTTGATGTTATGCCATTGATTATTGTAAGGAGTGCAGAATCTTACCAAACTTTCATTCTTCTTCCTTTTTGGGCATAAAAGGTCTTCTCGTTTTGCAAGATCGGCTCTGTTTCTTGCCTTTTTGATTACTTTTTTAGGATATCCTCTAGTTCTGAAACGGTGGGTAAGGGATTTACACTCTTTCTCATAATCTTCCTGATTTGTACAGATCCTTTTGAGCCTCAGGAATTGTCCTGTTGGAATATTATCTTTAAGGACACCTGTATGGAAGGAATCATAATGCAGGAGATTATTTACTGCTGTTTCCTTCCTATATAGAGCAGTTTGAATTTCTCCCTCATTAGTCAAGGGAATTTTTAAGTCCAAAAAGTTTACTTCTTTTTCAGAAAAAGTAGCTGTCAAAAAAAATATTATGCTGATTGTTATTCAAAATTTCAATAAACTCTTTTGAACTGCCTGGCGGCCCATTCCATAGAATTAGGTTGTCGTCCATGTACCTATAATAGCCTAACGTATATTGATTGTAGTTTGTTAAGCTCGAAGACCAGACTATTTCCCGTTCCCACCATCCCAAGAATAGGTTTGCAATTGAGGTTGCGCATTTCGCGCCCATGGAAACTCCGTGTGTTTGTAAATAATATTTACCATCAAATAGGAAGTAGTCGTGTTTCAAAATGAAATCAAGAAGCTGGCATATAAAGTCGTTGAAGGGGGTTCTTGCTGTTGGGGCTGATCTCAAAAAATATTTTACTGTTGAAATAGCATCACCATGATCAATGTTTGTATATGGCGACTCAACGTCGCATGTTATCAGAGACGTACCTGGAGGCAAAGAGATATTGATGAGTTTTAGAATAAGATCCGATGAATCACGTACATAAGAGTCAAGGGTAACAACATATTCTTGTAAGAAGAAATCTACAAAGGAGCAACAACGTTCTATTAGGCTGCCTATACCAGCTACAATTGGTCGTCCAGGTGGGACTTTCTTATTTTTATGTATTTTCGGAAGAAGATACAGCGTTGGGGTAACAGGATTCTTTACATTTAGATATTGCCATTCTCGAAGGGAGATTAAATCCTCCATTTTTGCCTGATTGAGTAACCTATCTAGTTCTTTTTTGAAAAGGCTAGTCGGATTAGAGGGCAATTTCCGGTAAAATTTATTATTGTTAAGTTGTTTAAACGCTTCTTGTTCGTACATTTCCTTAGGCCAGACCACCACATTACCCCCTTTATCTGCTTCTTTTATGACCACATCCTTTCTGTCATGTAATACCTGTAAAGCATGTCTTTCATCTTGCGTCAGGTTATCTCTGGTAAATGTACTTCTCCTCAATTTCTGCCAGTCAGAGGTGATCATTTCAAAGAACACCTTTATCTGTGGACAGACAGAGAAAGATGGCATGAAAAATGATGGCGGTCTAAATGGTGAGGTATTTTGACTTCCCAGAGTTTCTTCATTCTCACTTACTAGGTCGAGAAGATCTTGAAAGACCTGTCTGTCAATGGCATCTGGTAGAAGGAGAGCTTCCTGGGTCTGTGCTGTTGTTGAGCTCTTATTGTGGTAGGTATACTTCAAAGTAAGTCTTCTACAGAATAAGTAAAGATCCTTCACGGATTCAAACAAGTCAAATTCCTTCATAGGTGAGAAGGATAAGCCTTTTTTCAAAAGCTCTATTTCAGTGTCATTAAGTGGTGTTGGAGATAAATTAATAATTTGTAAATCTTCCGTGATTGGATCTTGTACTACCGTCTCTTGACTTATTATTTGTTCGGGGGTTGTCTTAGGCTCTGGGCGTGATTTCTCAATCTGTTTTTTATATGATCTGCCACCCCTTCTCCTTCGCTTTCTGATAAAAAATCGGAAGTGTCTGATGATTGTAAATTTTGTATAGGTGTAGCTCCTGCTCCCCCCATATTAGGGTTAGATCTGCCTCCCTTTTTAGTTTTTTTCCCGAAACGTCTCCCTTTGGGATTGCCTTTATGTCTCCAGAAATAGGCTTTATTCTGATTATAATCACTCCTATCCCTCTGTAACTTCACTTTCTTTGCTTCCATTGTTTCCCGTTCAACCTTAGCAACGTCCTTCTGAAATTGTGTAAGAAAAGGCTGAACTAGTGTGACGGAGTCAAATTTATCTAACTCTACCAGAAGATTGGAAATACGATCTTTTAATTTGGGTAGTAATTTGCGATCATGTTCCAGTAACATTTGAATTATAATAACAGAGCATTTTCCTAGGCCATATTCCCAATCACTTTTTTCTTTTAGATCCAGCTCCCAAGAGGGAAAGATCTGGATTCTTAAGCCACGGGGATAAATGCCTTCACTAATATAATTTTCCAAGCTTTGTATGTTCCACCAAAGTTTAATATATTCGGCATGTGTGTCCTTAATGTCTATACATAGTTTCTTAAATTCAAAGTGAAGAGGGGATTCATTTGTTTGTACAGCCTCCCCAAATACCGAACCAAGCTGTGTGGTCCAGTCTCTTTCCATTCTATTAAGTACCTCCATAATGACACCAAGGTAAAGCAAAGGCACCTAGAAAAACCTCTAAATCCAATTACATCCAAAGCATGTGCTATGGTCCTGAAAAAAGGCAAAGAAACCAAAATATGTATCAAAGTTAGCTCATAAAGATTTGGACCAGCACCATGCATAAATTAGTAATAAATATTTGTTTGACAATTAGAATGTGCTATAAAGGGGACCAACAGAGTATACAAAGAAACACGGAGAAAAGGGGTCCCCCCATATACAAGCAGCACCAGACTAATGATAATCAAAATATTAAAATATTATAAATCTTTATTATTTTTTCAAATCCTATCCATAATTCATTAAAAGCAATTAAAAAGGGTCACACAATGTGACCACCAGAGTCTCTCGTTTATATAGTGTAACATGTAATACAAAAAATTGAGGTTGAACAACTGGCGTAAGGGAATAAACTATAAACGTTTTAAATAGCATAAAGAATCACCTATTGTAATAAAGGATGAAATATATATATGTATATATATATATATATCTTAGTGATAAAATTCATCTCCACATAATTGGTGTTACCCACATAGAAAAATAATGAATACAAGCACATACAATTGTACCCTATATTGTGCAAATAAACACAGCAGAGAGTAAAAACATTAGGGGATAACAAGATAAAGTGCAGGTTGCAAAGAGTGAGAAAAATTAGATAAAGCAATAAGGTGCTGTGTGCAAGACCAAGGAGGGTCAATTGGAATCTTGCTATCTGGAAACCTACATGTAACCATCTGTGGTGTAACGGTGTGCGGAAGACCTCACGCAGTAAGAGGTGTTGTGTGTGACGCAGCCGGCTGGAGCGCAGAGTTACAGGAAGTGGAAGGAGCAGGAACGCACGGAAGTGACGTCAGACTCCCAACTAGCCGACCTACGGAGGCTCGTAGTACAGCCGCAGGCAGTGCGGGCGGCGTGGGTGAGTCAGGAGACGCTACGGTGCTGCAACAGGCCCCTGTGCAGACAATCTTCCAATAGTGTGGAGCTGTAACTATCTGGGGACACGTGAGTAACTGCGTGACTAGTCCTACTGGCTTTGAAGCGCGGGTCGCAGAGAACTTTTTGACACCAAAGGCTCCGTTGTTGGGTTTTTTTACCTTTTGGAAAGGACTCTATTTTTAATAGCAGCGTGATATCACTACAGGCAGCATATTAGAGGATAAGATCCTACGTATGTGGAAATTCCTTGAGTATCCCCTACAGGAACTGGCTTCATTGTTCTCTTTTTTATTTTGGAAGTGCAATTACATATATATGTATATATTTTTTAGAATTTTTTACATATTTGTTTCCCCCAAAGGGTCACCAGAGGGCTTATAATGAGCATGGATGAGATTGAATGAGTGTATGGTGGATTGATACGTGTAAGCAATATATCTGTTTTCTTTGTGTGCTTTCAATTTCGTGGAAGCATACATATTAGTAGACATATATGGATTTATGTACACTAATTATATATATATATATATATATTATTAAAAAATAAAATAAGGAAACTTTTTAACCTTATATCTTGCGCTCCTCATTTTTGTATTTAGGTCTATAGATATAAAGGTGAAACTTACGCAATTGAAATTAGAGCCTGGAGACCGGACAGCCAGAGATGGGAGGAGAGACCCCGGGAAGCAGCCTTAGTATACCACGCGGGCTCAACTCGCTTCAGAAGAGGCTGGTGTCTGGAGAAGTAGGCCGCACTAAATACCCGAGGACGCCGGGAAAACCGGAAGTGGAGCGCCGCAGAAAACGGAAATGACGTGGCCGCGTCATCAGTCTATGCAGCGTCGGGTAACCATAGAAACCCAACGCTACTAGCTGTCCGTAAGGGAACCTTTTATGTATAGGGAAACTGCGGGCTGGGGAGCGGGCGGATTGAATAGGATATAGAAAAGAATCAAATAGTAACCCATTAGAAAAAGGGGGAGACAAGTTTTTTGTTAAAAAGTGTATAATAGAAGGAAAAATAGAGGTTGAGGGAAATGGAGATTAGTAAGGAATATATATCAAGATCTCATATATAGATGCCATAAGGATTTGACAATGGTGCCATCTAGAGGTAAAAATAAAGATTACATAGCCACAATTATACAATATGACACTCTGCAGGTTCATTAGCCACTGCTGAAACGGGAAATCAGAGGAAGGCTATAAATTGCATGTTTAGCGTATGACTTCTGTCCTTTATAGAGAGTTCAGGATCCATCTTCTCTTTGCTGAAAAGCCTCTTTCTCTTCCAAAAGTGTACATACTCAATGGTAATTAATCGCTAAAAAAGAGACATATATAGAAAAAAAGGGGAATATATCAGTAACTATAATATATGTATAGCTAGATCAGCTAGTACCAGCTCTTAAAAATAAGAAAAGTGATAGGGTGAAAACCCACCATAGCTAATCAACAGTGTGCCAATTAAATTCTAGACATGTATACATCTCTAAGTCTAAGTCTTCCTTCTTCCATCTAAGAAATATAGCGAAAATCAAACACCTTATCCCAGCTGAAGACCTACCTGCCCTGGTTCATGCATTTGTATCCTCCCGCCTAGACTACTGCAACGCCCTGTTCATTGGATATACAGAAAAGGTTCTGCGCCCCTTACAGCTAGTATAGAATGCTGCAGCCAGACTCCTAGCCAATGCCCCCCGCAGCTCACACATCACCCAAGGACTGCAAACTCTTCACTGGTTGCCAGTAAAATGGAGAATCAATTTTAAGATCTGCCTGCTGACATTCAAGGCTCTACACCACATGGGACCCAAATACATAGCGGATCTATTGGAACTTTATGCCCCTCCACGCACCCTCCGCTCTGCCAACAAGATGAAGCTGATTATTCCCAGGATACACTTAACATTTGGTGCTCGGGCCTTTTCCTACGCAGCCCCTACTCTATGGAACTCACTTCCACAATCAGTACGGGAGGCTCCCTCTCTTGACAGCTTTAAAAAAAGGCTAAAAACTCACCTCTCTTCCCTAGCCTTTGAGACTGCATAATGCAGGGTCACAGCGCTTTGAGTCCCCAGGGAGAAAAGCGCTATATAAATATTATTGTTATTGTTATTGTTGTTATCTCAAAGTGCTACAGAGAAGTTACTAAGTAATGAGGGCAAAACTCCCACCAAAGAGACTGGATGTTTATATATCTCTCATGCCAGATCACAGAAAGAAGGAAAGACCCAGTGAGGGGAGAAATACTTACAAATCTCCTCCAAAAGACACACCAATGCCCAGTAATACAAGGGAGCAAGGGTGAACGACCAAAAACACTGACATATGCACACAAGTGAACATGCACGCAAGAACCCATGTACACCCACCCACCCACATATTCATAGTCACCACAACACAAGTTTCCTTCATGTACCGGAATTTCAATTGCTTTATCCTTGTCTGTTTGTTCACAGTATCTGGTTGCCTTGGTCCTTATTAGTTTTTGACTTTGATGGTTCTGCTCTAACCTCCAATGGCCTTATTGCTCTCATCTCTCCTCCTTCCTTTCTTTCTTCTCTCCTCTCTTCCCCCTTTCCTCCCCCCCCCCGCCTCCTCCTCCTTGATTCTTTAGGAATCTTGGGAATGATGGATTCGTATATACTATAGTTAAATATCTAACCTTATTGTTTTCTCTCCCTTCACAGTTTTCTAGGTTGCCTACCTACGTTTTCATTGAGGATTATAACAATGTCCATGGCAGATTGATTGGAATGGAAATTCCGGTACATGAAGGAAACTTGTGTTGTGGTGACTATGAATATGTGGGTGGGTGGGTGTACAAGGGTTCTTGCGTGCATGTTCACTTGTGTGCATATGTCAGTGTTTTTGGTCGTTCACCCTTGCTCCCTTGTATTACTGGGCATTGGTGTGTCTTTTGGAGGAGATTTGTAAGTATTTCTCCCCTCACTGGGTTTTTCCTTCTTTCTGTGATCTGGCATGAGAGATATATAAAAAACATCCAGTCTCTTAGGTGGGAGTTTTGCCCTCATTACTTAGTAACTTCTCTGTAGCACTTTGAGATGTATACATGTCTAGAATTTAATTGGCACACTGTTGATTAGCTATGGTGGGTTTTCACCCTATCACTTTTCTTATTTTTAAGAGCTGGTACTAGCTGATCTAGCTATACATATATTATAGTTACTGATATATTCCCCTTTTTTTCTATATATGTCTCTTTTTTAGCGATTAATTACCATTGAGTATGTACACTTTTGGAAGAGAGAGAGGCTTTTCAGCAAAGAGAAGATGGATCCTGAACTCCCTATAAAGGACAGAAGTCATACGCTAAACATGCAATTTATAGCCTTCCTCTGATTTCCCGTTTCAGCAGTGGCTAATGAACCTGCAGAGTGTCATATTGTATAATTGTGGCTATGTAATCTTTATTTTTACCTCTAGATGGCAATATTGTCAAGTCCTTATGGCATCTATATATGAGATCTTGATATATATTCCTTACTAATCTCCATTTCCCTCAACCTCTATTTTTCCTTCTATTATACACTTTTTAACAAAAAACTTGTCTCCCCCTTTTTCTAATGGGTTACTATTTGATTCTTTTCTATATCCTATTCAATCCGCCCGCTCCCCAGCCCGCAGTTTCCCTATACATAAAAGGTTCCCTTACGGACAGCTAGTAGCGTTGGGTTTCTATGGTTACCCGACGCTGCATAGACTGATGACGCGGCCGCGTCATTTCCGTTTTCTGCGGCGCTCCACTTCCGGTTTTCCCGGCGTCCTCGGGTATTTAGTGCGGCCTACTTCTCCAGACACCAGCCTCTTCTGAAGTGGGTTGAGCCCGCGTGGTATACTAAGGCTGCTTCCCGGGGTCTCTCCTCCCATCTCTGGCTGTCCGGTCTCCAGGCTCTAATTTCAATTGCGTAAGTTTCACCTTTATATCTATAGACCCTCCTTGGTCTTGCACACAGCACCTTATTGCTTTATCTAATTTTTCTCACTCTTTGTAACCTGCACTTTATCTTGTTATCCCCTAATGTTTTTACTCTCTGCTGTGTTTATTTGCACGATATAGGGTACAATTGTATGTGCTTGTATTTATTATTTTTCTATGTGGGTAACACCAATTATGTGGAGATGAATGTTATCACTAAGATATATATATATATATATACATATATATTTTATCCTTTATTACAATAGGTGATTCTTTATGCTATTTAAAACGTTTATAGTTTATTCCCTTACGGCAGTTGCTACAAAATTTTTGTATTACATGTTATACTATATGGACGAGAGA
Source organism: Hyperolius riggenbachi (assembly GCF_040937935.1). NCBI lineage: Eukaryota > Metazoa > Chordata > Amphibia > Anura > Hyperoliidae > Hyperolius > Hyperolius riggenbachi. The sequence goes on along the minus strand of NC_090647.1, from coordinate 375,985,160 downwards.
CTTTGGTGGTCACATTGTGTGACCCTTTTTAATTGCTTTTAATGAATTATGGATAAGATTTGAAAAAATAATAAAGATTTATAATATTTTAATATTTTGATTATCATTAGTCTGGTGCTGCTTGTATATGGGGGGACCCCTTTTCTCCGTGTTTCTTTGTTTACCATAGAAACAACAAGACTGCTGGCTAATGATCCTCTTGTCAACCCAATAGAAGGGTAATAATATATGACCTTAGAGGTCCTAGCCATGCACCACTTTCATTTGGAGACTACAGTTAACTACATTCTTAAATGTAACGATTGGGGAATTATTTCCGTGGTCAGCGCACAAGATGTGCGCTGACACTGCGGAAATCCTCCACAAGCATATAAAACAACAGAACCCAGCTTTGGTGCAATGCACCTGTAGAGAGAAATTCCCACCGGCAGATGGAGCTGTGGAGTGCAGAGGAATAACCCCTCTGCACTGCCACAGATGCCAGATGGGAATTGTACGAGTTGAAGCAATGCAGGGCAAGATAGCCCCCAGAGAGAGAGAGAGTGAGCACAGAGACAGAATGTATGTGTGTCTACCAATCTAGTCGCCACCCGGCGACGGTGAACACACAACAGCGAAAACCAAGTGGGAACGCAATAGCGACACCAGACTGAATAAGACAGAGCAAAGGAACAGACAGGACTAACTACACGCGGTCCCCACAAGTTAAGCGCAATAGTGACAAAGCGTGTGCACGGCACGGTCGCCACACGAGAAGCCCAATAGCGACAAAGCGTACCAACCCTGACTAACCAAAGAAACACAAAAACAAAGAGAACGCGAACGCTTGCTAAACGGTTACCTCACTGAGACGACAGCAAGCGTTCGTTCCAGACAAAACAGACAGAAGGAGTAACCAGTAGCAACCGCTGCTCTGGCTACACTCCTAAGGCAGAATACAGAAGGAACCACAGCCTCTACCGCTAGGGCAGTTGCGATCCAGACAGAGAGACAGATGGAGCGACCAGTAGAAACCGCTGCTCTGGCTACACTCCTAAGGCAGAATACAGAAGGAACCACCGCCTCTACCGCTAGGGCGAATGCGATCCAAACAGACAAACAGAATAGGCAATACAGATAATATTAGCAAACAATATGCAGATGGCTGAGACTCAAGGTAAGTCTAGCAGGATCAAACCTTTATGACCAGCAGGGAATTTTGGGAGGAAATGGTATTTATACTGCAAGCCATCAAAGGAAGCAGCTAAGCAATTTGCAAGCCAAGTGGATGCAAATTCTTTGCCAGAACAGCAACTCTGCAAGTTGCAGAGTGAAGACAGGTCTCCTTTCCAGGGACCTGCAGCACTCAGACCTACAAAATGATCAAAAAGCTTTCTGCCTGTGCAGACAGCAGAGCAGATCATTACATTAAACTACTTACAAACTTTGGATACGTTTCACATAATAATGTGCAAACATTTAAAGGCATGTGTGAAATGTGAAAACACACTTTTTTCCTAATACATTGACATTAATAGGCAAGAGAATAAACCACATTTTCAAGTTTATTTACTCAAAAATGTGTATTTTGTGAACATTTTTAGGTGAAAATGTTTTTGGTGAAAATTTGAACTCATCCTTAGTATCTAACTTGGCACATAACTGAAGGAGAGGCCACCAATGTTTGTGATACCTGTACTCACGCACACTAGAATTCCACAAAAGATCATTTTGGGTGGCAAAACTCTATTGTGGATATGCAGTTTTATAGTGTTATTAGTATTAACAACGATCTTTGGTATATTATCTATTATATTTTAATAGTCCTTGTAGCATAATATTCCAAATTACTAGAAATGCACAACAATACTCTTTGAATTACGCGCACACACACACACACACACACACACACACACACACACACACACACACACACACACACACACACACACACACACACACACACACACACACACACACACACACACACACACGCACACTGAACACAGGAAAAGGCTCATCCTTATGAGGTGGTGGGAGTCACTTACAACATGCATGTTAGGGTAGGCCCCAGAGGGTGACTTGTGGTAAAATTGGAAAAAGCCATTTATTATCAAGCAGTCCCACAGATGTCCACACCCCAGGTGACAAAAGTATGGGGGTACATTAGTACTTCTTACCCATTTACAAAAAATTGTAATGTAAAAAGACATTGACACCATTTAAAACTGTTTTACTTCTCTTAAAGCAAACATGTGTTTAAAAAAAAAAAGTTAGATATTTACCGAGGAAGAGAGAAGCCTTCTCTTGTCCATCATGGCGTACGTTAAAAAAGGGCGCAGGGTTTTTAAACGATAAGCATGAATAACGTTTAAAAAAAATTGTGCTATATTTCGCTTAAAATAATGCTTTATAAAGTTATAAATCATTAAATAATGTGTATGAAATCGGCAATTGTAAAAACGTTAATCTTCCCTGTTTAAAAAGTGAAATTTATAATAACGTTTTATAAAACATTAATAAGAATGTTACTAAAGCTATACCTAACCCTACTCTCACACAGAACCCTCCCTGTACCTACCCCTAACCCCTAGACCCCCCTGGTGATGCCTAACCCTAAAACCCCCCTGGTGGTGCCTAACCCTAAAACCCCCCTGGTGGTGCCTAACCCTTGAGAGGGTGAGGACGTGTGTGTGTGAGCTCCCTGACTTCCAGGGGAGGTCTTCAGTCTGCCGAGCCGGATCCAGCTTTGAAGCACTTTTCCTGGGGAGAATTTCACCTGATGTCCCTGCTCCGCGCCTTGCCGGGCAGGGGCTTGTCCTAGGCTAACTGGCCGCTCCAGCCATGGAGCGGCCAGCTCATACCCCCCCTACTGCTTCACCAACTTACCCGGGGGATGGCGGAGACTCCTCGGAAGAGGACATTGCAAACAACGCAGTAGCCTGGGTCAAGGCTGCGAAAGTCTGCGAGGAGACGCTGATGCAGCTGAGATACAGCTTCGCCAAAGCCAAGTTCCGCTATGGCATCAAGTGGAGGCCTGAGCTTTTGTGGCAGGACGAGCAGATGATGGACCTAAAGAAACAAATACTGGTACAAAAAACAAGATTAGCCAATCTGGGAAAGATTGGCGGACCCTTCGCTGAGCAACTGGGGTATAAGAAAAGATTCAAGCAGAGCAAGATGTGGATGACAGAGACACGGAGGAGGACTGCGTCATCATTGAGGATGAATGCACCCCCCCCAGAAATACCATAATGGATAAAGGAAGAGGTGTCCCAGTCCCAGATGCCACCTGGGCAAGGTGTGCTGGCCGGGGACCCCATGGAGGAAGAGAGCAGGAGTGAGGTGCAGGGGATGCTAGTACCGGGCTCTGCGGCGAGTGTCCAGGTGAGTGCTGGTGCCGCTGCCCCTGCTGCTGGGGGTCTCAGTGGCGTGGGTGCTACTGGGGCCCTCAGTGAGGTGGTGGGTGGTGGTGCTGGTGCTGCCCTTGCTGTGGCTGTGGCTGGCATGCCCGTCTCTAACATACCTGGAGATGGTGGTGTGGCTGCAGCTGCGGCGGCCTCCCTGGATGCTCACATGGCTCCTGCTCCTGGTGGATTCCTGGTCCCTGCATTGGGGTCACTTGCGGTGGCTGATGTGGGGTCCTGGGTGAAGCCGGGAGTGGGGCTGTGTGCCCAGAGTCATAGGGAATGCTCTCCGCATCGCAGCATGTCCTGCCAAGATGGCGCCGGCTCGCCGAGCAGTGCCTCATCCACGCCGAGTCAACTTCCGGTCGGCGGGGAGGAAATGACATCAGCGGCCGCTATTCCGCATCAAGGCGGAAAATCCATTATGGTTGACGCGGCTGAAAGTCAGCGTGAAGGCGGAAATACCATTGACGCCAATGTAAGTGCATGCGGATTTTCTCCCAATGCGGCTACAACAGTAATTCCGGATGCCGGCGGAATTTCCACTGATTGTCAATGCAGGAAAAGGCGGATTCCGGCCTGGTGAGGTGGAAGATGGATCTTCAGTACAGTTGGTGACTGGGGATGCGGAAAAACAGCCACCAAGTGAGGTGTTGCAGAGCAAGGCAGCTTCTGGAGGCTGTGAAGATGCAAATGAGGAGGAGGTGGCAATCAATGTCCAAAGAAAGCAACCTGAGCGGGGAGATGTGCAAGCTGCAATTGCAACTACATCTGCAATGCTGCAGGAAGACCCGGATGGAAGTGGGGCATCCTTCCTGGGACTTTTGGACTCGTCCCTGGATAGGAATCTGAGCAAGAAGATTGTGCTTTTGGCCACTCAACCGAGTCTGGAAATGGACTTGTCTGTTGAAGAGTTTGCTGAGGAGGACTTTCCACAGAACAAAGAGTTGGAGATGCCTGGCAGACACATGGAAGGTATTTAGAGTGCCATTGAGCAATTAGCTCAGGAGTTCTTACCAGTGTATGCTGGGGAGGAAATTTCAAGTTCTCCTGAGGATCAGAGCGGGGACGAGGACGATAAACGACTGATGGGTGAGACCCAACTTTCTTTGCCTATTGGGAAGCCCAAAAAGAGAGTAAAAAAAAAAGGGAAGAATAGAATAAGTAAAGTAAAAAAGTTAAACATTGATGTTGTTGGGAGGAGGGGAAAGCGTGTGGAAAGGTTTATGCCTCTGTGTCGGAGGTGGAGGAGACCGACATATCCTCTCAGGGTACCCAAGGCGGGGTGGGGGAGGGTGATCAGGATAAAAGGGGTCCCCCCGCTTTTGTGCAGGAGAGCGAAGGTGGGGAGATCTTGTTGGTACAAGGGGATGGGGGTGCTCCCGAAAAGAAAGGTAAAGGGTACAGAGATCTTGCCCCCTTCTTTGAAAAAAATCTCCTCTCTGATTTAATATCTAAGGGATGAAGAGGGGAGCAAGAAAGGAGGGAAAAAGAAGAAAAAGAGCAAGCACCCTGAGGCCCCCCCTTTGATAATTGACGATCTTCTCACTGAATTTAAGACAGCTAATATGACCTACAGACTAGAGAGGACCAAATTGGTGGTCATTGACGAGCATTCTGGTGAGGCTGTGGTGTTGGCGGTGGAGCCGAGGGGATATTACGGGGGCCTATGCCTGGTGGGCATGGGTGACCCCAACTGTGGCCTCCAGCTCGAGTTCCGAGCAGGTGGCAAAAAGTTTATAGTAGAAAATGACACTGTTAAAAGGTTTTTTTTTCAGGCGAAACAGAGTGGATGGAGGCCATATTTGAGCTTGGGCCAAATGCCCCCAAGTATGGGCCTCCCCCTCCCCCCGCCTCCACTGCAGTCAGCTGTAATCAGATAAATGTTGTGACCCCTGTAGCCGAAACCAGTGCTGTAGTGATGGTCAGGGAAGATGTTGGTGCAGGCTTGGCCAGTAATACTGGTGGTGTTATTGTAGCAAGAGCTGATGGGAGTGCTGCGACCGAGCCGGAGCTGCCAGAACTGGAAAGTGTGATAAGGGTTGGGTTCCCGGCCCTTGGTCCTGCCAAGGATCCAGGGGCCCTTGCTTCTCTGGCAGCTTCGGCTCAGGGTACTTCATCGGCTCGCCCGGTATCATATTCTAAGGTGGTTAGGGGTCCTGCTCCTGGTAGGAGGGTTGAGGCTCTCCTGGAGACAGGATTGGAGGCCCACGCCCCGGGTCGCAGGAATGTTGTCCGCCTCAAATGGGATAATACCCTCCTTCCAATTCCTACCAAGAGGCAATTTGTTGGGTATCTCCTCGACCTGGGGATTAGGCCAGCGGACCTCTTTGCGATCCTGGCTCCAGGGGACCCTCCGCAGTACTATGACGTGTCCTTTCTCTCCCAGCATGGCATGGAATCATTTTTAGAGGAGCGGCTGAGACAGTCAGAAAATAACGAAATGGCACGGTTTCAAGGTCGTTCCTTTGTCCAGGCAGACGCTGGAGAGAAGGGCACATATTGTGGTACAGAATGAAAGCATTCCGGTGCGGGACCTAATGACTTGGGTCCAACACTTCGCGGACATAATGTCCCCGCTGCACAAGGTCCTGGACGAGCTCGGGATCTGGTGGGGGGAGCATGAGGTGGCGATTCGGCTCCATACAAAGGAGGGGGTCGTCACCCATATTCCCCGTTCCGCCCTCATAGGGCGGGACATGGTCATCACCTACTACCCGGGCCAACCCAGGACCTGCAATAGGTGTGGCAAGAGGGGACATTTGGCCAGCGGCTGCCCGAATCCGAGGTGCAGTCGTTGTCAGGAGTTTGGGCACTCTGCATCGTCTTGCAAACGAATTAAATGCAACTTTTGCTTTGAATTTGGCCATCCTTACATGGAGTGCCCGATCTCCTGGACGACGATGCCCTCGGACCTGAAGAGAGCCATGTTGGCTAGGATGGGAGAGAGCCAGGAAGTCTCTGTGTCTGATCCCAATGTATCTGTTCAGTCCGTCCCAGCCCCCAACGTGTCTACGTCTAGTGTAAACCCGTCCTCTGTAGTCCCTTCCCCTGGTTCTCTCTCAGTCGACATGGCCTCTGATAGGCAGCCTGGGCCTGAGTCATTGGCTCCTGCCCGGGATGTTGTTCAGGGCGGAGGTAAACCCTCCTCCCAAGGAGCAGCGACCCAAACCTGTAAGGAGTAGAGGAGGAAGTGGTCTTCGAACCCACTCTGCTGCTCCTACAGCCCAACTTTTGGCCCTTAAGCCCCCTCCTAGGAGGACAAAAACCCCTCCTGCCACTGTCTCCTCTTCAGGTGGCCCTACCCTGCCCCCTCCTGTTCCTGCCCCCACAGTGCCTGCTGTGTTCCTTCCCCCTCCTGGCCCCTCAGCTCCTGCTGTGTCCCTTCCCCCTCCTGGCCCCCCAGCTCCTGCTGTGTCCCTTCCCCCTCCTGGCCCTCCAGCTCCTGCTGTGTCCCTTCATCCTCCTGGCCCCCCAGCTCCTGCAGTGTCCCTTCCCCCTCCTGGCCCCCCAGCTCCTGCTGTGTCCCTTCCCCCTCCTGGCCCCACTGCCCCGATTGTTCCTGATACCTCCCCTGCCCCCCCTGTCATCATCCCATCCCCTTCCCCGCTTCCTGTCTGTCCCTCCCCATCCACCGATGGCAGTGGGTTTGTCTCGGCCTGTCCTATTCCCACATCCTACGCCTTTTCAGCTCCTGGCCCCACAGGTGCAGCCCTTGCCCCCTGGAAAAAGGAACATCTTTCGCAAGATGAAAGATCTTATTTAGAGGAACGCTTTAAGACAAAAAAGAAAAAAAGGGGTTAAACCCCTGTCTAGAGTCCCCTCCGGAAACCAAAGGGAGGCAAACAGGTTGGCTGCCTCTCAGAGGAAGCAAAAAGAGAAGGATCTAAACCTAGCCAACAGGTTTGAGGTGTTGGCCACTTCTCCTCTCGCCTCTGAAGAGGAGGAGATGGTAACGGAGAGTCCTGCCTCTGTTGGGGAGGCATTGTAATTGTGTTTGTGGTTTTCCTTTTTATAGATGTTGTCCTTTGCTTTTGTATTTTTTGTCTTTGTTTAAAGAAGAATGAAGGGAAACCTTAAATCACTCTGATGGCAGTTCCCCCACCACTCATACTGGCAACGATCAACGTTGCCAGTATTAAAATGACCAGGGCTCGAAAATTGGCTTTCTTGATTTTGGCTGCCCACGAGGCTGATGTGTTTTTCCTGCAGGAGACCAGGCTCACCTCTGCAGCTGGCCTCTGGTTGGGTGAGAGGGACTGGGTGTCCGGTCCGAGCTTTTGGTCCCTTGCGGGAGAGCCTGGTAGTGGTGTGGCAGTCCTCTTTAGGGCTGACATTATTATTATTTAGTATTTATATAGCGCCGACATATTACGCAGCGCTGTACAGTGTATATATATATTGTCTTGTCACTAACTGTCCCTCAAAGGAGCTCACAATCTAATCCCTACCATTGCCATATGTCTATATTATGTAGTGTAAGTACTGTAGTCTAGGGCCAATTTTTAGGGGGAGCCAATTAACTTATCTGTATGTTTTTGGAATGTGGGAGGAAACCGGAGTGCCCGGAGGAAACCCACGCAGACACGGAGAGAACATACAAACTCTTTGCAGATAGTGCCCTGGCTGGGATTCGAACCAGGGACCCAGCGCTGCAAGGCGAGAGAGCTAACCACTACGCCTCCGTGCTGCCCATACATGGTAACTTGCCGGCGAGTTATTGAGGTGGAGATGGGTAGGTGTCTGGTCCTGGATGTCTGCATGAGAGGGCAGGATCTCAGGCTAATTAACATCTATGGCCACCACAAATGTAAAGGGGAGAGAAAGCGCCTTCTTACGCAGATCAGGCCATACCTTTTTTTCAGCCTATCCTGTGATCCTAGGTGGTGATTTTAACACCATCACTAGGGCCATGGACAGGGCAAGGGCCCAGGTCCGGATAGATGTAGATAGGAAGTTATTTAGTCAGATTAGCTAATGAGGCCGATCTGGTGGATGTGCACGTTCGTCACTCCCCAGATCTCACGGGGTTCACTTTTTATAGAGGTAGTAGTAGGTCTAGGTTAGATAGATTTTTTTGTTTCAGAGAGCCTCATCACTTCGACTTCTTAGTTGTTGGCGATGGAGTTCTCGGATCACCTTATTCTGTCGGTGGGCTTGAATGCTTCGGATGCTCCTCCCAGAGGTCGGGGTATCTGGCGGATGAATTCGACCCTGCTATTGGAAGATGAGATAAGACAATCCTTTGAGGAGTTTTTTCAAGCACAGGTCTCCATCCTGGACTGCTTTGACAATAGGTCTGAGTGGTGGGAGGAGGTCAAAAAAAGTGTCGTTAGATTTTTCAAGGGTCTAGCTACTCGTAGAGGTATTGATAGAAATCTGGCTTACCAGGCTCTAAGGGAGAGGTTGACTGTCCTCGTCTCTGAGGGCGGGGATCCGGGGGAGATCTCCGAGGTCAAACTTCGCCTTAAGCAGCAGCAGTACAACCGACTGGCTTCTTTGGCTCTGAAGAGGGATCATGGTAAATACCCGACCCTTATCAGAGTTTCAAACAAAGCTCGGCGCTTAAGACGGTCATCGGTCTCAGGGATGGCTCGGGGTCTCTGGCAAAGTCCAGGTCGGAGATCCTAGCAATCGCTAGAGAGTTTTACGCTGATCTGCTTGGGGAGAAGCCACTTGACCAGGCGAGGATGGAAGACTTCTTGGATTCCACACCAGGTCTGGAAGATGTTGATATTTCTGCCATAGACTTGACTACAGAGATTACTGCAGATGAAGTAGCAAGAGCCATTGGTGGCCTTGCGCCTAAAAAGACCCCGGGTCCGGATGGACTGACGGCCGAGTTTTACAAGGCTTTCCTGTCCATTCTGGCCCCTCAATAGGCTGGAGCTTTTAATGATGGCCTTGCTGAGGGCCAGTTACCGCCCTCCATGAGGCAATCTGCAGTAATCCTGTTATCAAAAGGTCGTGATCCTGAGATGATTGAGAACTGGCGTCCCATCAGCATTCTCAACGTCGACAGGAAGATCCTGGCAAAAATTTTGTTCTGGCGGTTGTCCCAGGTGACAGATGTACTTTCTCGCCATCAGCACTGCTCTGTTGTGGGAAGGAGCACGCTCTCAGCACTGTTAGCTGTCCAGGAAGTCCTGGAACGGTGCAGGGCTGAAGGTTGGGGAAAGTATCTGCTGACGTTGGATCAGTCCAAAGCTTTTGATCGGGTCAATCACAAGTACCTATGGCGGCTACTTACTGTATATGGTTTGCAGGGGAGGTTTGTAGATTGGCTGCGGACTTTATATAAAGAGGCTGAGAGTTTCATGCTGATCAACGGATGGGTAGACCAGCCTTTTGAGGTGAGCTCGGAGGTCCGCCAGGGTTGTCCGCTGAGTTCTGTACTATACGTGTTCGCCATCGACCCCTTCGTGAGAAGGTTAGAGGGCAGCATGCTTGGTGGGGTTCCAGTGGGCATCTCTGGTTGCTCATCTCTGAAGGTGGTGGCATATGCCGATGATGTTACTGTGGTGGTCTCGGATGCAGAGGAGGCGTTGGTGGTTGCTGAGAAGATCACCAGGTACTCATTGGCATCTGGTTCGAAGATCAATCCCGATAAGTGCGAAACTTTCTGAATGGACAAAGATGGAGAGTCCTTTAGACTTCCCGGATCCTTTCCCATGCCTCAAGACGAGATTAAGATCCTCGGCATCAAATTTGGCCCAGGCGATTATGGCCTGCGAAATTGGGTTAGCAAACTAGCTGATGTCGACAGGAAAGTGGTCCGCTGGAAAGGTTGGAGTTTGACCTTTAGGGAAAGGATTGACCTGATCAAGACTTACCTGATACCAATACTGTTGTATGTCAATTATGTCACGATTTTGCCAGCATCCCTGTACACCAGGGTCAATGGCTTGTTTTTCCTAATGTTATGGGGAAACAAGCTGAACCATGTGCGCAGGAATATTACCTATTAAGCTAGGCGGGAGGGTGGCCTAGGTATGGTCAACCCGATTGTTTTTTTCTCCTTCATTTTTATTAAATACAATATTGGTAGCATGTTGATGGAGAACCCGCCTAGCTGGGTAGGGATCTTCCAGACTTGGTGTGAGCCTTTCCTTAGGGAATGGAAGAGCGGTGGCCCAGTGAAAAATCTGAGGGCACGTCATGGCTATCTTCCGACCTATGTCTTGCCTTGCTTGAAGAAACTGTGGCAGTGGGGAGTGACGGTGGAGGACATCAAATCGGTCGACAGGAAAATCCTATCGGCTAGGTTGGTGGACTCCTACTTTCCTGACTCACTGGCCTTGAGGGATTGCCCAGGCATAATTTTTGAGGAGGGCTTGCGTCTGGTGAATTCACCGCGGGTTCCGAACAAATTGTGGGATATCGCCTGGCTTACCTTCCAGGGCAAACTCTACGTTGGAGGGAACATGAAGTGTCGGGAGGTGGCGGAACGTGGTTGTCCTCGGCAGGAGTGCTCTGTTGAGGAGACCATGGACCACTTCCTGATGTCATGCCCTTTCAATGTGGAAGTGTACAAACAGGTGGGGAGGGCCCTGAATATCCCGTTTCTGGCGCATCTTAGTTATGCCAAGTGGGCCTATGGAGCTTTCGATCAGCGCCAGGGTTATGATTTGTGCACTTTGTATGTAGTCAGTCTAGTGGTTAGGAGACACTTATGGTTGGCACGGTGTGACTTAGCTATTAGAAAGAAAGACTTGCCCGTCCAGGTGGTGGTGAGCACTATTCTTGGTGAGGTGGGGACCATTCAGTATTTGGAGAGGAAGAAGCTGGGGAGAGGAGCTTGGGTTCTGGGCTGGCAGAACATCAAGCCTCCTTGACTTGGTGGGAGTCTCTCCTGGGTGTGGCTTGACTGTCTCTTCTCTTTCCACCTTAGATTTTTTGATTTTTCTCGATATTTTTGAAGTATTGGCCGATGGCACACAGGGAGTATCCCTTTGTGCTTCATTTTGTGTGTAGGTGAGGTTTTGTCCTGTTTTTGGGTATTATTTTGATTTTGTCCTGTCTTATGTAGTGTCTTCAGTCTTACGTACTTGGGTACTTTCGGGCGTAAAAGTCCTGCAGTATGCATGAGATGTGTATGGTGTAATGTTGGTGTTGTCCTTTCACTTTTTTGGTGTATTTTTTTTTTGTCTTGTTGGTATAAATGAAGGTGAGTGTTATCTCCCCAACATGGTTTACTGTGCTTTGATATGATGAACAAAGTATTTCTTTCTGTTGTTTATGGCCTAATACAAGCATCATTTTTCATTTTTCTGTATGTAAATATGGAATAAGCCTGTTTTCTGATTTGCTGTATTGCTGCATACTATTTTCTTTTATGTTGTATGCGATGAAGTTATTTTCAGTTTATGATGGCATACTTTTTAACCTTATTTATTATTTCTGTATGCTATTTCTTTGAGTTACTTTAATAAAAATTTAACCCTAAGACCCCCTGATGGTGCCTAAACCTAAGACCCCCCCTGGTGGTGCCTAAACCTAAGACTCCCCTGGTGGTGCCTAAACCTAAGACCCCCCTGGTGGTGCCTAAACCTAAGACCCCCCTGTGACAAGCATTAATAACGTTTTAAAAAAATATTGTGCTGTTTTTCATTTAAAAATAATGTTTTAAAAAAATATTGTACTGTTTTTCATTTAAAAATAATGTTTAAAAAATTATAAATCATTAAATAATGTGTAATCATGAGAAGCAGTTATAAAACATTAAAAGTCTCCGGGCCCCGCTTTTAAAACGTTATTTTTCTCCGGCGCCCTTTTTTCCTGTTGGGCCCCCATTAAACGATATTTATTATGGGAGTGAATGGCAGCGCCCTTTTTGTCCACCTGCCTCATACGCCCAAATTTCCTGCTTCCCCTTCTCTTGTCCATCATGACCCCACTGCTGCTTGCTGTGAAATTTGTGACAACTGGGTGCCAGTTGGAGTTTGCGGAAGCTGGAAGCCAGAATATGTCTGTGGAACTGGTTGGGCCTTAAATTGAGCATCTGGTTGGACCTTAGGCTGAGCAACTGGCTGTACCTTAGGATAAGCAACTGTCTGGACCTAGACTGAGCAACTGTCTGAACCCTAGGCTACACAACTGGCTGTCCCTAGGCTAAGCATCTGGCTGGACCTTAGACTGAGCAACTAGCTGGATGTCAGTCTGAGCATATAGCTGGACCTTAGAGTGAGCAGCTGGCTGCCCCCAGGTTGAGTGGCTGGCTGAGACTCTGCTAGATGAGCAGCAGAATTAATTTTAGGAAACAGATCGGTGGCATCAAAACCTCTGTTAACTGGTTGGGAAACAAGGTGAGGTATTTAATAACTGCGTAAGAAAAGCTAGTTTGTACAAACTACAATGTTGCTTGAGAATTTTTGCCAAAATCATTTTCACATTGAAAATGTTTTTTTCGATTTCGAGAAAATATTTGCGAAAATAAATAGTATCTTTGCAACTACAGATGGCCCGAACCTCTGATTTTTTTGGTTCGCAAACCGCGTTCGTGAACTTCCGCAAACATTCGCGAACATGCACATTTTCACGAACCGCAATAGACTTCAATAGGGAGGCAAACTTTGAAAACTAGAAACATTTATGCTGGCCACAAAAGTGATGGAAAATATGTTTCCAGAGGTCTAACACAGGGAGGGGGGCATGGTGAAGTGGGATACATGCCAAAAGTCCCTGGGAAAAATCCGGATTTGACGCACAGCAGTGTTTTAAGGGCAGAAATCACCTTGCATGCTAAATTGGAGGCTTTAAAACATCATGCATGTGTATACATCAATCAGGGAGTGTAATTAGTGTACTGCTTCACATTGACAAACCAAACTTGAGGTGCGTACACACATGCGACTATAGTCGTTTGTAACGATCGTTCCCCGATCTTTACCAACGACGATCGTTACAAAAAACGAACCAACGACTATTAAGGCAAACGACGAACGAGGCAAATCGCTACAAAACAAAGTTCTGTCTTGGCGGATTTTTACCACTGACGATCGTTAGCAAAAGTGGTACATCGTTGGAAACGATCGTTCGTACCAGGCTGGACATGCGCATTTCACTTTTTCTCCAAGGAACTTTACAATTTTATGCGCAGGCGCATTAAGTGCTTTTACGTGGTGTAACGTTCGTTCTAACGATGTGATCGTTACACACTTTTTACAACTAACTTTACTTCGGTCGTTCTTTCGTCAATTAAAAGATCGTTCGTCGTTGACAACGAACGATCGTTGTCGCATGTGTGTACGTAGCATCACTGTGTAACGCACTGCACACAGCTGTTTGTGTAGTGACGACCGTGCTGGACAGGTGCGCACCATGACCAGAGTGCAGGCCATGGCGGTTTTCAAACCTATATGGTCGGGCTGAGGTAGCTGAGTGACAGAACAACAGTGACTGTCTGAGTGTCCAGCTGATTGAATTTGGTCTGTCCACAATGAAGCAATGACCTTATTATCTATTTTCTTGGGTCCTGTGTGCCCCCAACCCCAACGCACTCATATAGCCGTCGGTCATTGCTTCATTGTGTTACGCAAGCCCTTTCACCGCGGCAAGGTAACGATCATGAAGGGGAATTGACACATGTACATGCCTTTTGTTTTGTTGTTGCAGGTGCAGTGCAGCCAGAAAAATTAGGCAGGCATGCACACGCACCAGAAAAATTATTATAGCGGCCGCTGCTAGCAGCGCCTTAAAAAATTAAGGAATCCGCCTGGTGGACCCTGTTGGTGGTGGCAGCCTGCAGGCAGAGATACTGTGTGGAGACCGACTTAGTCTTGGGGCAGGCAGCCATTCAGGCAGGCAGCCAGTCACACGGCATGCAGGCAGAGATGCTGTGTGCGGGGACTAACTTAGTCTTCGGGCGAGCAGTAACCCTCCGGGATCCATGCCTCATTCATTTTGATAAACGTGAGGTACTGAACACTTTTGTGACCTAGGCGACTTCTCTCTTCCCTTGGCCAGCAACACTGCAGCACACACTCTAACTGTCACACTATGAGACATCAATCAAGCTAATTAACGATTTAACTATAGAGTAGTGATAGTAGTGAAGGGGTTAATCAATGAACAGCTTTAGGTTTATACAGTAACTGTGTACAGCCCTTTGTAGGGCACCAGCACGGGACCATGTCTCTCAGTGTGCATTCAGCAAGCCAGGACGATCTGTCTCATCATGGCAGCCCTCCTTATTATACAGGGGGGCTGGCCAGTGTTCCTTTCTGTGATTGGGTGCCAGGGCTTAGGCTGGGAGGCCTCTGATTGGCTCAATGAAGTCAGGTGGTGCCAGCCAGGGTTCCCCTCTGTGATTGGTTGCTAGGGCTTCTGCTGGGAGCCCTCTGATTGGCTCCAGGACGTCATCACCAGGGATGCTCGGATACCCCATAATCAAGGATCCGAATGCAGCCGTTTTTATTGTAGCCGCATCGTGATCGACCCGTGATCACGTCCCGTATTTTTTTACGCAAAACCGGCTCGACCCGTATTTTCCCTGACCTCACCATAAAAGTAACGGTTATCACGGCCATCACCCGTATTGTTCATGCGTAAGCCTATGGCCGCATACGTAAAAATGTACGGGTGTATGAGGCGATTTGCGGCTGCGCAAGTGTACCCATAGTCGACATACATATAAAAATCTGTGTGTCCATGCGTCTCGTATGTAATGCGTAATGCCTGGTTAATATTCAGTCCCTGAATGCGCATGAGCATGCGTAAATGCCACTCGTACACGTAAAAACGTACGTGTACGTATGCATGTATCCAGTAACATCATCATTACAGTTTCCCGATCACTGCCGCATCACCCGTATTTTTTTATGCGAGCCGTGACCCGAATTTGCAGCGAATGCCGTGATCCATGCGGATCACGGCATCCGGAACACGGCCCCGTGTTGCGGAAAAATGGCCATGATTCACGCGTACCCGTGATCACGGTCATCACCTTAGTTACAGTATTTCGGATCCGGATACCCACAGATACCTGCGGATATCCGGATTATGTCCCAACTATCCTCAGATAACTATCCGGATTTGGGCCCTGCTATCTGGAATCCGAATCCGGTTCGATAGGCCTAAAAAGTTTGGATATCCGGGTTACCTGGATATCCGGAATCCGGATGAGCAACCCTGTCTATCCTGCTTGGTCCCAGACTCAAATGTCATGATAACTGGTGCATGGTCAGATCTGGTACCTAATTCTAGATTAAATTAATTTAGGGAGGTCTTGTTGAGAGAGAAAGATATAATCTATTCTAGTAGATTTATCATGTATTGCAGACCACTATGTAAAATCCTATTTAGAGTGGTATAGGAGTCTCCAAGTATCTACCAGCTTAAGTAATGTTAAGTTATGTTTGATCCTATTAAGAACTTTGAATTGAACAGCTGACTTGCCATCGGAGGTGTCTAGTGAAGGATTCAAAGCTATATTAAAGTCGCCTCCCAGTATCAACATGCCTAGGGTAAAGGTCAGCACGTGGTTTGTCATAGCCGCCACAAAAGTAGCCTGTCCAGAATTGGATGCATAAATGTTCCCTATAGTTACCAGGACATTGTTTAGAAGTCCTTTTAAATAAAAAAAGGAATCTGCCCTCTTCATCTATTCATCTATCAGAGTGTCTAAAGGGGCCCATACACCTAACGATTTTTCCGCCGATATACGGCAGATTCGAACACTTTAATCAAATCTGCTGTGTAATCGTTGCGCAAATGCTGACCGAACGATCGTTTTCGCTCGTTCGCCGGCGGGTCAGGAGTGCATCAATAGCGGAGTTCGAATGTCCGATGACCGACGCTAGCGGCAATTCTGATCCGGCCAGCGCGTATTGCCACTGTCACCGTTGCTCCTTCTCCGCTGGGCTCCGGCAGGCTTCACTTCTTCCTGTCCCGACTTTAAACAGTAGAGCGCCCTCTACTGTTTAAACTTCCCTGGACAGGAAGTAAAGTGAAGTTGCAGCCCTGGAGCCCAGAGCGGAGAAGAAGACAGCGGAGACCGGGGGACTGGATCAGGTAATTTATGCAGGGGGGGCGGCAGCAGCGGCAGCTCCACAGATGGTGAATCGATTTCATGCTGAAATCGATTCACAATCTGTTTGCAGTAAAGGCAGCCATACGATCCCTCTCTGATCAGATTTGATCAGAGAGGGATCTATCTGTTGGTCGATCTGATGGCAAATCGACCAGTGTATGGCCACCTTAAGGTCGTCCAGTTAAGCCTTTTAGATATAAGCACAGAAACCCCCTTAACTTTACCATGTGGAGCTGTAGCATTATAAATTACTGTAAACCTGTTATCTTTAAAGACAGGGGTTTTGCCTGTTTGGAAGTGAGTTTCCTGTAGCAATAGTATATCACACTTATACCTCACTGCCTCGGTGAACACCCATTTGCGTTTATAAGGGGTGTTAAGTCCTTGCACATTAAGAGACATTACTGTGATCCTATCATGAGAGGCCATGTTCAGGATGTGGCCATGACTCTTTCCCCTGAGCTACAGGAAAGAAAAAAAAAACCCAGGGATAAAGCCAAATAATAATCCGATAGCCCAGTGAAATATAATCAGTATCTAAGTTGTACTAGGTTTTAGGAAAGCCCTGTACGGAAAACAATTCTCAGCTTAAGAATCTGTTTTACAGAGTAAAGGAGGTTAGAACACCTCTATACATATAATGTGAGATGAGACACCTGCACAGCAACGCTAAATGCCTTGGGTGAGGGGGGGAAGGAGAGGGATGCAGACAGCAATATCTTATGTGCGTCAAATGTGGTAAGTTCACAAAACCGGAGAAGTACAAAAGGGGGGAGACAGGCTTTTACAAGGCATATATGCAAAATTGGCCTAGGCCTTAGCAAAAAGTTAACATTGAGTGGTGGGCCAATCTGAAAATAGTAATTATTAGGAATGTCCCCTTCACAAGTTTGCCCTTTGGGGAAGAAACGGGGGGTGAGTATATAAGGACAGAGGGGAATAAGGGGAAAGGAAAGACCAGGCAGGACGGGAGAGAAGGGAGATGGAAGGGGCATTAGGGGAGAGGTGGGTGGGAAGGGGGGGAGGGAAGAGGAAAGGTATGGGGCAGGACAATAGTTCTAAAGCTGGGATTACTCCTATCCATGAGGTATCAAATATTTAAGTAGATATGCAGGATTAACAGAATTACAGTTATAACATTAATATTAGCAGTCAAACCTCTTCTTTCAACAAGAACCACATTAGAATACAGCATATTGCTATAACTGACCTAGACAGGCATATCTGTATTAAAACTGTCTAACGCTTTATCTCTAGCCAGAATAGAGGGCATTCATAAAAGTTATCATATTCTTAGGCCTATCTGCTAAAAAAACAGGTGAACAGACATATAGAATCAAATGATTAAAGTCCAAAATCAAAAAATTCCTCGAGAGCTGTTTTCCTGACAGGAATCAGAGCAAAGCAGAATAAACACAGATGAAATCCTGCAGTGTGCTATAAACAAGAAGCCATAATGGAAATTCAAAATATAGGCTGAGTCTCCTATTGCTGATTATGAATTTGGATACAGTTCCAGATCAGAGATCTAAAGCATTATCCTGGGAGATGCAATATTCGTCAGTTCAAATATTGAAAAGAAAAAGGAAAAATTAAAACAAAGGAAAAAGCCAAAATCCACGAGTCAGAGTGCATTGTCCAACTGAGACAGGGGATATCATACTTTACCCCTCCTGTAAAACGAAAACCAGTGCAAAGTTAAGTCAGCCTTGATCTTCCTCCTGTGAAGGGGCCTCTCTGAGTCATCCGAGGACTCTGAAGCCGATTGTCTAGTATCTTCGATCACCAGCATACTCTTTTTTCTAGGAAGATTGGATCTGCCACATGGCCATTGCCACTGCAGTTTAGGATTGTACTGGGTGTCCCAAGACGTCATCAAACCAAACTCCTCTTTCTATTCCCTTAGATCAGGAACTTCAAGGTGTAGGTTATAGCAAAAGTCATCAAGGTCTTCAGGAGTTTTCAGAGTATATAAACGTCCTTCATAGCTGGCGCCAAGACCAAAAGGAAACCACCATTTGTAAACGATTACTTTGTCCTTTAAAAGTGACAATAAGGGTTTTAGTACTCTTCTTTGTCGCAATGTAATGGAGAATAGATCTTGATATATGGCTATTTTTGATTTTTTCCTATGTTCTCACTACTTCCATGATCTCCTCTTTTCGGGGAAAAGAGCTTAGGCAGCAAATAACATCTCTAGGGGGATCTGACTCCCCTCCACGCGGTTTCAAAGCATGGTGAGCTCTTATGAAGTCGATAGCCGTTTTAGCATCTCTGTCCAGTAAATTGTTAAACAAAGACTTTAGTGCATTTTGTAGCTGCGCAGGTTGAATGGACTCATCTAAGCCTTTCACCCTCAAGTTATTCCTGCGGCCTCGACTATCTAGACCTTTGATAATCCTATAGGCTTGCTGTAGTTGTCTATCTTGTTTCGTGGCCCTCTGTTTAAGACGATGGATATCTTTAGATTGAGCCTTAGATGTTTGAGAAATGGTGTCTACCTTAGAGGAGAGATGCAGAGTGATTGCAGCAGGGAAGCGCTGTAAATAGCTACTCACCTCCCTGGTTCCAATCGCCGATCACTCACTTGCTGCCGGTCTCCTGCTCTGCATAGCCGGGTATACACACGCTGCTTCCTGCTAAACAAGAAGCAGCGTGTGTATACCCGGCTATGTAGAGAGGAGACCAGCGGCAAGTGAGTGATCAGCGATTGGAACCAGGGAGGTGAGTAGCTATTTACAGCACTTCCCTGCTGCAATCACTCTGCATCTGAGGGGGGAGCACGGAGGGCGGCCCGGGGAGAGGAAGGGAGGGAGAGGTCGGGCTGCCCTCCCCGCGGCTGCGGCTCCCCCCTCCATTATGGGGAGGGGACCTACCTACCTAACCACCTACCTAACCTATACTGGGGGGCAGCTACCTAATCTAACCTATACTGGGGGGAGCTACCTAATCTAACCTATACTGGGGGGCAGCTACTAATCTAACCTATACTGGGGGGGGCAACTACCAATCTAACCTAGACTGGGGGCAGCTACCTATCTAACCTATAATGGGGGCACCTACTTATCTAACCTGTATTGAGGGCACCTACCTACCTAGCTAGCCTATACTGGTGGCAACTATACTAGCTACCTATACTGGAGGCCCCTACCTAACTAACCTATACTGGGGGCACCTACCTATCTAACCTATGCTGGGGGCAACTATTCTGGCTACCTATATTAGAGGCACCCACCTAGTTAACCTGTACTGGGGGCACCTACCTATCTAACTTATACTGGGGACGCCTGCCTATCTAACCTATACTGGGGGCAACTATACTGGCTACCTATACTGGAGGCACCTACCTGGCTAACCTATACTAGGGCAACTATACCGGGGCACCTATGCCTGGCTACCTATACTGTGGGGACCTATAGCTGGCTACCTATAATGGGGTACCTATTCCTGGCCACCTATACTGGGGGGATATGTACTGAGTGCAACTAGATCTGGCTAACTTATACTGCGGGCACCTATACCTGGCTCCACGGTGGGGGAGCGCAATTTTTACACCTTCGCCCTGGGTGCATTTTCGCCTAGAAACGGCCCTGTAAAGGAACATCCAGAAACTCAGGCCTAGAAGCAAAGTTCTGGCCAAGGTTGCTACTTTCAGGGCTCTTACACATGCACCATCAGGGATGCTGATCCGGATATCCAAACTTTTTTATGCTATTCGATTCGGATTCTGATTCCGGATTTTTTTTTAAATCCGGATAGCTATCTGCGGACTTTTGAACGCATAACTTGTATATCTGCGGATATTGCAGATATCCGGATCCAAAACCAATTAAAAAACAAAATATTTCTCAATCTCTCCCTCTCTCTCTCTCTCCATGAGATGGTCATAGAAAGCTGTCCCTGGGTGGGCTTGAACCACCAACCTTTAGGGTTAACAGCCAAACACGCTAACCAATTGCACCACAGAGACTGTGCATGCAGTTACTGCTAAATGATTTTATGGGGACGTATGTCTGTCTTTTGGAGGGAGGAAGCAAGTCTGCTCCACGAAGTTTAACGCCACTTTTTCCTACAATGAAGCACTCACTGTGTGGCAGCAGAGTGGGGCAGTGGAAGCGTGCTGGGCCCATAACCCAGAGGTTGATGCATCGAAACCATCCTCTCCTAGGTGTACTTTGTTTTTTACACCTTGCTTTACCACATGGGCCAATCGGCGGCCATAGCCCCTTAAGAGAAAGTGTCATTAGGCCCTTGCTGTAACATAGATTGTAGTGTAACTATTTCAACTAATGTACCCTTCTTAAACTTGAAGATTGTATACAAATGTAAGCAGAGTGGTGCAGTGGAAGTGTGCTGGGCCCATAACCCAGAGGTTGATGGATTGAAACCATCCTCTGCTAGGCATGATTTCATTTCTGCACCTTGCTTTATCGCATGGGCAAAATGGTTTCCATAGCCCTGTAAGAGAAAGTGTAATAATGGCCCTGCCGTAACATAAATATTACGGTAGCTAAGACTACTCCTGGGCCTTTCTTGTAGTTGAAGAGATGAGTGAACTGTGACACCACACTTTAAAAAAAAAACTGGAAACAGCGAAGCTTCCCCATATTGGAGCATTGGATTTGGTAAAGTCTTAAGCCAATGTGTTGTAAGACACAAGTAAACTTTAGGTTAGCAGGATTGGTTGCATGGCCACCTAGCTTTTCATCCTTCCCACCCTTGCCCTGGAATCTTCCAGACTTCAATTTCAGCATGTAGTGTTGGTGGTATAGTGTTGAGCCGAAATTTTCTAAATTTCGCGTTACTATAATTACGCATGCGGAATTTGCTATTACGATGCGAAATTATGGTAGCGTAATTGCCATTAAAATCGTAATTGAAAATACCGTAAGCGTAATTTTCAACGCGTAATTTCGCATTTCGTTCATAACATAATTTCGCGTTAAACCATAACGTAATTTCGCATTTCTTCGTAATTTCGCGAATTTCATAATTACTTGTTAGCAGGGTTGCTCGCGAATTTTCGCCAAAGGCATTTTCGTCTGCATGGCGAATTTTGATGCGAAATATCACTACATGGCGAATTTTATATGCGAAATAGCATTCCGTAACGCGAAAACGATGCGAAAATTAACGCTTACAGTAATATGAACTATTGCGAAATTACGTTATGTAACTATGCTTACAAACGGTTGCATGCAAGGCAAACGTATTTTCACGATACCCACTGTAATGCGAAAATTACGCGAAAATTACGCTTATGCGTAATTTCGCGAAATCCTTCTTCATTACGATTATGTACTTACGGCCATAATCGTAATTACACTAATTACGCGAAATTTCGCAAAATCGTAATTAAGTCATTACGCTCATCTCTATGGTGGTATAGTGGTGAGCATAGCTGCCTTCCAAGCAGTTGACCTGTATTGGATTCCTGGCCAATGTATGTGAGCTTGCTTTTGATATCCTACAAATCCCTGGACAACAAGACAAAATAAGGGAGGAGGAGAGGGAGAGGGAGAGATTTTGTTTTTAGCTTCCAAAACGGTTTGGAAGCATTTTAAAGGCCCTTTCCGGTTTTCAATCCGGATATCCGAATCAGACCGGATAATGGATTCGGATATCCGATTTGGATCAGGATAACTGGGTATCCGGATCCGAATCTATTTGGATTTTAAAAATTGGTATCTGAGCACCCCTGTGCACCACGATTAAAGGAATACTATCGATTAAGACAACTTTTTGTTTTACAAAAGTGCAAGTACTAGTAGCAAACTCCTTCCTCACACAGCTCTGTCTCTCTGCTGTAAAATCATCCATCAGTTTTAGATACAAAAGTGTACGGCTCTTAGAGGGCTAGACTATGTTCCAATACCGGGGGATTGCTATCAACACCTCAGTGTATAGTTTAATAATAATCACCTAGCTTAAAGAATCCTATTCAGATGGCGGTAAGGGGTTAAAGATTCCAGCAATATGTGTTTATTATCTTTGCTTCTCTGACTGATAAAGATCCTAATAATGCCTTTGTAAAGAGTGTCTCTCCCTCTCAGCAGGGCACCACATAGCAGCCTACAAAGTAGATGCAGCCTGGAGTGAAGAGTCACAAGCAAGCCAGTCAGTCAGAAACAGTGTATACACATCTTCCTGCTAGTTATATTACAGCAATATTACAGCACATCTATCTACATGTTACCTTTTCAGATCAGCCTCCTCCTCATGTCTCCTGCATGCTGTGACACAGTGAAGTATATTTGTGAGCTGCGTGGAATGAAGGATGATTTTTAATCAGAGAGAGAGAAAGAGGGAACAGGGTGAATAAATAAAGTGCCCCTAGCACAAGTGGTAATGTGTACCCTAATATAGAGTATAAAAAGATGAATATAAGGCTACACTCAAGCAGTAGACAGAGCTGGACCTAGGCAGCCTGAACCAGTAGACAAAATTTATGAAGGAAGGAGTTCCACTTCAATGTCTCCAAAATTTTATTAAGGACTTATCCCAAAACAGCAGGACATACACAGAGCTGACATGTTTCGGACCTAGTTTGGTCCTTAATCATAGCATCATTTTACAGCTCGAACACACAGTTTAAAATGGAACGAGGCAGGGGAGGAGTCCACCTAGAACCACCCATAGGGGGGAGGGACAGGTTGGCACACAACCCTCTCTGACCAATACCTCATAAAAAAAATCCAGAAATGTAAAAATATGCATAAAAGCTGTATGTATACATAGGAGCAAACTTACAATGTATATACAAAGCACAACATCTTGCACAGGTCTTAGGAGCAAATAAACATTAGTCTATATATAAAAAGAGCCCTGGACACCACAAAGAATCGCATGTGGAGAATCAATCATGAAGGTAAATGAGCACATAGGGGAGAAAATGCTAGGGAAAGAAAAAGGCAATTAACCTGTAATCAAGGCCAAGTCCCATCTCGCATTCAAACCTATCGGGGCTCTCCTCCCCATACGAAAAATCAATAAGGCTTCCTTCCTCTTAATTAGGGCTTGGACAAAAAAACCCTTTCAATGCTGTGAAAGAAAAAGGATGACATATCACCCCCATGTGCACTGCGTTTGATATATTAGACGTAGACCAACCAGCCCCTAGATAATGTTCTGCAATTCTTGCTCTGAGGGGTCTGGTAGTGGGTAACAGTAAATTCGGGCGCCTGAGGCTAGTGGACAAATCGGGCGCCGCCATTCACTCCTATAATAAATATCGTTTAATGGGCGCCCGATAGGAAAAAAAGGGCGCCGGTGAAAAATAACGTTTTAAAAGCGGCGCCCGGAGACTTAATGTTTTATTACTGCTTCTCATGATTACACATTATTTAATGATTTATACATTTTTAAATATTATTTTTAAACGAAAAACAGTACAATATTTTTTTTCAAACATTATTTTTAAACGAAAAACAGTACATTTTTTTTTTTTACATTATTTTTAAACGAAAAAACCAACAGGGGGTCTTAGGTTTAGGCACCAACAGGGGGGTCTTAGGTTTAGGCACCAAAAGGGGGGTCTTAGGTTTAGGCACCAACAGGGGGGTCTTAGGTTTAGGCACCAACAGGCGGGTGTTAGGTTTAGGCACCAACAGGGGGGTCTTAGGTTTAGGCACCAACAGGGGGGTCTTAGGTTTAGGCACCAACAGGGGGGTCTTAGGTTTAGGCACTAACAGGGGGGTCTAGGGGTTAGGGGTAGGTACAGGGAGGGTTACTTAGGCACCAACAGGGGGGGTCTTAGGTTTAGGCATCAACAGGGGATCTAGGGGTTAGGGGTAGGTACAGGGAGGGTTACTTAGTAATTTTTTTTTTTTTAACGTTATTATACGTTTCAGTATTTAAACGAAAGATTAACGTTTTTACAATTGCCGATTTAATGCACATTATTTAATGATTTATAACTTTAAAAAACATTAATTTTAAACGAAATACAGTACAATACATTTTTAAACGTTATCCATGCTTATCGTTAAAAACCCGGCGCCCTTTTTTCCCAGCGCCCCTTTTTAACGTACGCCTGGTAGTGCACCCCACATACTGTTTAGAGCACTTCCCACAGGTTACCATATAAATACCATTTTTGGTGTTGCAATTAATAAAGTATTTCATGGGGAAACTCTGACCATTAGCTACAGACTTTATGTCCCGAGTTTATGGCAGGTAGAAATCCCACACTTATATGACCCATGTGAAGATAGCCAGGTGGAAGATCAAGATTCCGTAGCAAATAAACTGGGTGAAAGTAGATGCCCAAGAGTAGGTGCCCGTCGACTAGCAAATCTAACCCCGCGTCTGAGGAAGGGCTGCAAGTCACCATCTCCTTCTCCTGTGGGAAGTGCTCTAAGCAGTATGTGGGATGCACTACCAGACCCCTCAGAGCAAGAATTGCAGAACATTATCTAGGGGCTGGTTGGTCTACGTCTAATATATCAAACGTTGCGAAACACTTTTGCAGTGAACATGGGGTTGATATGTCATCCTCTTTCTTTCACGGCATTGAAAGGGTTTTTTTGTCCAGGGGGGGGGGGTGACCTACAAGCCCTATAGGTTTGAATGCGAGATGGGACTTGCCCTTGATTACAGTTTAATTGCCCTTTTCTTTCCCTAGCATTTTCTCCCCTATGTGGTTATTTACCTTCATGATTGATTCTCCACATGAGATTCTTTGTGGTGTCCAGGGTTCTTTTTATATATAGACTAATGTTTATTTGCTGCTAAGACCTGTGCAAGATTTTGTGCTTTTTACATACATTGTAAGTTTGCTCCTATGTATACATACAGATTTTATTTTTACATTTCTGGATTTGTTTTTTATGAGGTATTGGTCAGAGAGGGTTGTTTGCTGACCCGTCCCTCCCCCCTATGGGTGGTTCTGGGTGGACTCCTCCCCTGCCTCTTTCCATTTTAAACTGTGTGTTCGAGCTGTAAAATGATGCTATGATTAAGGACCAAACTAGGTCCGAAACATGTCAACTCTGTGCATGTCCTGCTGTTTTGGGATAAGTCCTTAATAAAATTTTGGAGACATTGAAGCAAACCTCCTTCCTTCATACATCTAATATAGAGTATTAATTGATAGTATTCCTTTAAGTCACAAAATCAGCACAGAACCACATTTGCATAAACATAGCTGTCTCCAGACAAACTAGAGCCATCTGCGGGTGAAACAGTAAAAACCGAGAAATACTCAAATATGGAATAATGAAAATCCTACAGATTGATCATGACACACAGTGGAAACCTTTGCTTTGTTTGGAAACTCTTATCCCCGTTGTTGATTTCACTTTCTCATCACCACTCACACCACTATCGCAACTCCATTTCTGCTAAATGTAGTTGTCTAATAACAGCTGAGTGTTGTACACTGGTCATTGGCTCCTGACCCTGTGATCCCTCGGTTCTCCCACTGGTGGCTCCATTACACGAACAACCTTAACAAGAGCTGCAGTGATTGCACACGCAGGGCTCTTCCACGCGCACATCTCGATAGATCTCATGGTGCTGGAAGCATTCTGCGAATGCGTGGTTCATTGTTTTGAGAACCATGCATGTGCAGAAACCTCCCATCAATTGGAGCATGATCTGCAGATAAGTGAAAGACCAATGATTCAGTTCAGGTTCCCTGTAATAGTCTGCCATCTAGAAAAGAGTCTGGCCAGAGTCTGCCATCTAGAAAAGGTTAAAGCGGATCCGAGATGAAAAACTAACTTGTAACTTGTCTATATATCTTATCTAAAGTTTAGATAGTTTACACAGCATATCTAGCTGCAAAAGTTTATGATTATTTATTCCTGTGATACAATGAGGGCAGCCCTGTTCTGTTTGTCACATTGTCACAGGCTGAGAGCTGGAGATGCTATCAGCTTGCCTGTGTGTAAATTCAATCCCCTCTCCTCCCTCCTCCCCTCTGCCCCTGAAATCAATGCCTAGTAACCTCCTCCTCCTCCTGCCCAGACTGAGCTCCCATAAGCCCTTGCTACAGTGCCAAGGCACTGTGAAAAGCTGTGGGCGAGGCTTGTTTCGTTTATAGGGAATTAGAGTATTAAAACAAACCAAAAAAAAGTATTTGGCTTGAGGAATGCCCTATAAACTATATGAAAGGAACACAATTATGCAATGAGTAAAAGTTTATCTCGGATCCACTTTAAGGCACTTAACATAAATATGTGTCCCTTGACTTTCAAAACTGCTTTTATACTGTGCATATGTATTTTTTTGGCCTGTACATGAATTAATAATTTGATAGCTTACTTAAATTTTTTTTATAATACTATTTTTATGGGCTTACGCTATAATGGCTATACTATTTGTATGGTCTAACCCAATTGAGTCACTGTAATGTACAAGAAATATACAGTATATTTACTCAGCTTTGTCTGCAAACTGATATGCCACTGCAATTTTGATGTGGCCTTAACACTGCAGTGACAATTTATTTTGTCTGTTACCTTACAACATTGTAGCAATGTATTATTTTATAATAATAAGGTTCTTAGCTTTAAAAATGTCACTATACTATTTATGCATTCTTGGGATTATGTGGTTTTTATATGTGACCAACTATTATAATACTAAAAGACTTTGTGACCTATTTTCTACAGATTCAAACTACAGTGGCATAACACTTAATTTTTATGACTAGAAACTACAGTGGCATAACGTTTTGTGTACATTTTTCTACAATGCTTGACATGTTTGCAATACTGTATTAAATCAAAAAGCTTAACTTTCATTTCCTATCAAAGCAAGTTGCAGTATGTTTTAATTTACATAATTTGTTAATGATAACAAATTTGTACTTTTATTTGTACTACTAAACTATGACAGTTTATCAGTGTTTGGTTAAAAAAAAAAGTTTTAAAAGATTTCAATAAAACTTTTGAGAACCTATATCGTTTTGTTTTCCTATGTATGTATTACTATATTTTCTGAGCATGATGATAATTTGTATAGGTGCCCATTAATGATATGATGTTGATCCTGCATTCTTACCACTACTAAGTTATATGAGAAAGTATGTAAGTAGTGGTTTCCAACCTTTTTCAAACTGTCACACATCCTATCAAATGTTCAGATCTCTGTGACACACTGCTGCTGGCACAGTGGCGGCTGCTGATAAGTGCCTGTTACTGCTGCTGACAAAGTGATGGCCACCAATCAGTGGCTACTGCAGCTGCTCGCACAGTGGCAGTTGCTAATCAGTGGCTGTTACTGTTACTGGCAAATTGGCGGCTGCTAATAAGTGGTGACGGCTGCTGGCATAGTGGTGGCTGTTAATTGGTAGCTGCTAGAGATGTCACAAACATCACATTTTGGGTTCACGAACGCCGAACTTGAACGTTCGCCCAGTTCGCGCGAACTGGGCGAACCACCATCAATGGCTAGGCAGATTTTAAAACCTACAGGGACTCTTTCTGGCTACAAAAGTGATGGAAAAGTTATTTTAAGGAGTCCAACACCTGGACTGTGGCATGCCGAAGGGGAATCCATGCCAAAAGTCCCACCAGAAATTACATAGTTAATGCAGAGTAAGGTTTTAATTGGTAAAGGACAGAAATCACAGTACATTCCTACATTTGAGGAATAAAGGGCTGCTTTTAAATGTCCAGAGTAGTAATGTAAGGGTTATGCCCGCTTCACAATGACAGACCAAACGGCACGTTTACTGCCACGAGATTGAGCGTTAACAGGTCTGTATGGCTCTTAGGTGTGTATGGTGCTGCATGTGTGCTCAATTGAACGGACCAGCATTGCTAAAAGTTTTACCAGACAGGCTCAGTGTACAGCCTAATTGTTTTGTTTTTTTTAGCCTATGTGTGAACTCCAACATGCTAACTAGTTACATGACCATGCAGCCACGTAAGATGGATGAATGTAACTTAGACGTGCGGATGCTGCATGCACGCTCAACTGAACGGACATTTGTGAACTCCACCAAGCTAACTAATTACGCAACCATGCAGCAGCGTGAGATGGATCAATGTAACTTAGACATGCAGGTGCTGCATGCACGCTCAACTGAATGAACCTGCGATGCTAAAAGTTTTACCAAACACGTGGTAGTGTAAGGGGTATGTCCGCTTCACACTGACAGACCAAACTCTGAAAGATCAAACTCCCTGTCTAACCACTTGCCGACCGCACACTCATACCGTGCAGCGGCAAGGTGGTAGCTGGAGGTGCCTCCCTAATTAATCAGGAAAGGCCGCTCGCGCGAGCGGCCGTTTCCTGTCAGATCACGGAGCGGGTCTCCGTGAATAGCCTGCGAGCCGCTGATTGCGGCTCACAGACTAAATGTAAACGTAGGAGACGTATGTCTCCTTTGTTTACATTGTACGGCGCTGCTGCGCAGCAGCGCCGTAAGGCAGATCGGCGATCCCCGGCCAATCAGCGGCCGGGGATCGCCGCCATGTGACAGGGGATGTCCTGTCACAGGCTGCACAGCACGGATAGCGTCCTGTGCAGCCCCGATCACCAGGGGGCAAGGTAGGAGAGGGAGAAGCGGAATTTTGCCGCGGAGGGGGGCTTTGAGGTGCCCCCCTCGCAACAATACAGCCAGCAGGAGTGATCAGACCCCCCCTGCACATCATCCCCATAGGGGGGAGAAAAGGGGGGCGATCTGATCGCTCAGCATACACCCTGATCTGTGCTGGGGCTGCAGAGCCCACCCAGCACAGATCACAAAAAACAGCGCTGGTCCTTAAGGGGGGGTAAAAGGTGGGTCCTCAAGTGGTTAACGCACCGCAAACCACCGCAAAGAGTTGCTAATAGTTGACATTCTTAGGACTTAAATGTTAGTCCCCTCAGCGGCAATCTTTGTGTAGTGGTCGCCATGCTAAAGTGCGCACGTTAGCGAGAATGCAGGCGATGGATGTTTTAAAGCCCCTATGGTTGGGCTGAGGTAGTTCAATGACAGTAAAGTGGCCCAGAAAACACTGATTCTGCAGTGTGGGCCTAGTGTCAGCCTAGTAGGCTTTACGGAATGATCCCCTGAGGTGACCATAAAAAAAAGGTTTTGCCAAAACTTATCCAGCCAATTGAATTTGGTCTGTCCACAATGAAC
Source organism: Hyperolius riggenbachi (assembly GCF_040937935.1). NCBI lineage: Eukaryota > Metazoa > Chordata > Amphibia > Anura > Hyperoliidae > Hyperolius > Hyperolius riggenbachi. The sequence continues at coordinate 375,955,666 of NC_090647.1, read as the reverse complement.
AACAACCTTATCATCTTGGGTATGCCACCAACACACTCATATAGGTCATTGCTTCATTGTGATATGCAAGCCCCTTCACCACGACAAAGTAATAATCACGAAGGGGAATTGACACATGTACATGCCTTTTTTTGTTGCAGCCACAGTTGGCCAGAGGCCAGAAAAATTATGCATGTACACATGCCTGAAAAATTAGGTATTGTAGCAGTCGCTGCTATAGTAGCGGTCTTAAAAATTCAGGATTAACCTGGACTCGTCACCTATGTTGGTGGTGGCGGAGAAGTCATGTGGTGTGCAGGGATGATATACAGCTGTGTGGGGACTGACTTACAAGTCTTCAGTCAGGCAGTAACTCTCTAGGATCCATGCCTCATTCATTTAAATAAAATTCAGTTAGTCAACACTTTTTTGACCTAGGCAACTTCTCTTCTCAGTGACAATCCCTCCTGCTGTGCTAAAGGTGCTTTCTGACAGGATGCTTGAGGCGGGGCGAGACAGAAGTTCAATAGAAAATTGTGGCAGCTCAGACCACATGTCGAACCTGCGCACCCAGTAGTCCAGGGGTTCATCGCTCCTCAGTGTCAATATTGGCAGTTAAGGCAAGGTAATCCGCTACCTGTCGGTCGAGATGTTCTCTGAGGGTGGATTCTGGAGGGCTGTGGCGATGCGTTGGACAAAGAAAACCAACGCATGTCCGACATCACCAACTCATGTGCAAATTGTGCCAGCTCAGACCACAGGTCAAGCCTGCGCACCCAGTAGTCCAGGGGTTCATCGCATCTCAGAGTGTCAATATCGGCAGTTAAGGCAAGGTAGTCCGCTACCTGTCAGTCGAGATGTCCTCTGAGGGTGGATCCCGGAGGGCTGTGGGGATGCGTTGGACAAATAAAAAACAACGCATGTCCGACATCACCAACTCATGTGTAAGTGATCATGGCGATCGGCTGTCATAGACTTTTGCCCATGAGAGCCGATCTCTCTCTAGTGACCCATACAGTGCTGCTACAGATCGCAGCACTGTACAATGTAATTAAACCACCGTCTAACAGTCTCCCGAGCAGTGATCGCCCATCAACAGGAGATGCGCGCGGAGCCTGTGCGCGATCTCCTGCACTGCGAGCCCCAAGGACTTTACACCAATCGGTGTTAGGTGGTCCTGGGGCTGCCGCCACAGCCACGCCCATCGGCATGATGAGGTCGGCAAGCAGTTAATGTGGCATCAATTGCAGTAGTGTACACAGCTCTGGGTGTCAGTGTGCTGTGTAGTGTCACACACAGAGAAATGCAGTAGTTCAATCAAAATTCAGTGAAAGAAAAAACACTGGAATGGTACTGTGCCTTCAACTTAATGGGGCAATAATAGCAGTAGTACTGTGCACAGCTGTGGGTATCAGTGGGCTGTGTAGTGTCACACACAGAGAAATGCAGTAGTACAATCAGAATACAGTCTAAACTAATGCACTCATAGGCAAACACAGTGTGGGGGGGGGGGGGGGGGAATTACAGCTACCCAGAATCCCCTCCCCCCTCAGACCAGGGACAGTGCAATATCTGGGAACAGGCACAAGTTGAGACACCAAAATATCTGCAGGCATCCTGCAGTTCACAGCGCTGCCCTCTTTCTTTCCCTGCTACAGTTGACTTTGGATGGAGCAGCAGCGTGTGTACAGAGCATGGAGCAGCAGTGTGTGTACAGTGCATGGAGTAGCAGTGTGTGTACAGAGCATGGAGCAGCAGTGTGTGTACAGAGCATGAAGCAGCAGTGTGTGTACAGAGTATTGATCAGCTCTTGGGAACTTAACAGAGTCAGGTATGAGCACAGCCCTGTGCCCTGGTGTGTGAATGCTTCACTTTCCCCTTCATTAGCAATGTCGGCTGTCCTCATTATTATCTGTATCCAAACTGCTCCTGACCAATCCTGTTGTGGATTGGGAGCAGATCGGACATTTAGGAAATAATTGTCAGATCCTGTCAGTCAGATGGGAAATTGCATTATGTGTCCCAGCATGACATCCTACCATATTATTACACTATATTGTGCGTGGCTGAGGCTGACCTTTCAGGAATCCCCCCCTTTAAAAATCCTGGGTTTGCCCCTGGCACTGGAGTGGTACTGTGCCTGCAACTTAATCGGGCAACAATAGCAGTAGTACTGTGCACAGCTGTGGGTATCAGTGGGCTGTGGAGTATCAGACACCCAAGAAATGCAGTAGTACTATCAAAATACAGTGGACAAAATAACACACTGGAGTGGTACTGTGCCTGCAACTGAATGTGGCAACAATCACAGTAGTGTACACAGCTCTGGGTGTCAGTGAGCTGTGTAGTGTCACACATACAGAAATGCAATAGTACTATTAGAAAGCAGTCTAAACTAATGCTTTGGAGTGGTACTGTGCTTGCAATTTAACCTCCATGGCGGTAACCCCGACCTGAGCTTGGGCTAGGAAAAATGAGCTGCGAGCGGTAAGCCCAAGCTCAGGTCGGGTTAGAGAATTACGTTGTTTCCTTGACATTTAGGAGTCCCACGATCGCTGCTGCACAACGGGACTCCAGCATCTCTCCCTGGCTCTCCTCGGCCTGTTTGTATCTTTCGCCGGCCGCCGGAATCCTCATAACCCCGGTCTTATTCCAGGGGCCCTGCGGCCAATCATTGCGGCGGTGCGGTTGATTTGCTGCTATGTGTCTGCTGACTGTGAGGTAAGGGGTCAAATTTTAGCTCAAAGAGATGTATAGGGGCAGGTTGAACACACCATGTGCTCGCCGCAGGTGCGCATAGCTGATATCCACCGGGAACTGTCTGCCAACAAACCATTCGGGCCATCTCTACTACTGGTACAATGGTGGCTGTTAATTGATGGCTGCTGCTAGTTCAGTGGTGATTGCTAATTGATGGCTGCTGCTACTGGCACAGTGTTGGCAGCTGCTGGCATAGTGATGGCTGCTGTTAAAATGCTGACTCTCCGCTTCCACCCTGCTTTACCCTACCACACCCTACCCTATTATTCCTTCTCTCACCATGTCTGCCTGAATTTCTGCCTTCCCCTCTACTCTTCCTTCTACTCCTTGCCCTCCTCTTAATCCTGTAGCCATTTTTTGGTGTCCCACTACAGTTACTATAGGGCTAGAAAAACTTTTACAAGACTCTGCAAATGTGGTTTCCGGTAGCCATTTTTTGTCCTATAGAAATTACCATTGGACTATGGGAAACTAGAGAGGGAGAAAGAGGCACAGCTGGGACCCATACCCCGAGCTGTGCAAACAGGCTGGGAATCACTTGACTACAGGATAACAGAGAGGGAGGCAGAGCAAGGAAACAGAAAAGCAGTGTCACAAACCTACAGCTGGCGCAACTCATAAATGTTTGGGAATCACTAACCAAAGAATCCATGCAAATTATAATTATTTAGTTTACCTTTCTACTACAGAGAAGATTTGGTAAGATTGTATCATTGATGGTTACATTAAAAATGATATATTCATTTGAAAACAGTATATACATTCTATATTTACATTAGTGATATAGTTATCTTGTGGTGTATTCTCTAAAATTGTCTGGGTGTCTCAAAAGGTCATCACACAAGACTGAAAACGTTGCATTCTCTTTGTCTTTAGTCCATCAAAATTGGGTGAACCCAAAACTTTTTCAATATAGAAGATCTCTTATCAGCCATTTTTACAATTACAACTAGTATGTCTGCCACTGGCAACAATCATCTTGTCCAAATCTGATAAAATCATCTTGTGTTCGCTCCTGCTCCCCAAAATCTCCTTCTTTTCTCTCATAAAGTCACAGGAAGAGGAAAGAGAGATAATTTATATATGGCACTGGTATCCAGGCAGAACACACATTGTGAAAAAACACATGGAAATATATTTTAAAAAAAATTAAAAAACACTATAATGGGGTCGATTCATAAAGCATTACCGCCTGTGGTAATGCAGAAAACAGCTGACTTTACAGAGCACTTAGCAAAATGTCAATTCATAAATCAGTTACCGCATGAAAAGCTGAAATTCCTGAGCAGTGAGGTAAATTACCGACTTATGCAGTGAACACCTCCAACACGTCAGTAAATGTCAATTCATAAAGATTAGAGCAGGCGGTAATGGCACGAAGAATACCGCCTGCTTTGAAGAGGTGATAAGAGAGCGATAATGTAACAATCAGTGTAACACAGAGAGGGTCTGATTACCGGTGAACTGCAGTATCACCGAGAATACAGAATATACCCGATTATCGATGATCTGCAGTATCACCGATAATCAGATATATCTACTAACCTCTGGACACCTGAGATAACGAGTGAGTGTTAAGAGCAACAGCAATACTTTGAGTACTGCACAGAAGTATGTTCCTTTCCGATGGCCTAGACTCTCCCGGGGGAGGAGCTAGGCTGAGAGTAGGAAGGACAGTGTGTGAGTTACACCAGTGAGAGGGTGTCACTAACAGGTCTGGGAACTGCCTCTAACAGTAAGGCCAGTTCTCGAGGTCGGGCAAGCCAGGTCGTTAACACACAAACAGATAAGGTACAGATTCAGGAGACAGATACGGAATCCAATAAACAGGCAGGGTTTGGCCACGGAGTATCAGAATAGCAAGGTACAGAATCAGGAGGCAGGTACAGAGTCCAGGAACGAGCAGAGTTTGGCAACAGAATAACAGAAATAGCAACGTACAGAATCAGAGTTCAGAGGGATAGTCAGGCAGGCAGAAGGTCATAACAAATAATACAGTTCAATATTCCTGACGCTAAGGTGTGAGTTCCTTGATCGTCAACACCTTTGGAAACTATGCTAGAACACAGATACAGACAAGGTCTGAGTGCTACCACGTAGTGATTGCAATGCTAGACACCAGAGAAATGACCAGCACCCAGTATATATACCACAGCGCTCTCCAGCGCCACCCCTAAGTGCTGGACCAATGGGGAATGGTGAAAATGTCAGCTGACCAGCTTGGTCAGCTGACTCTTCTCTGGCTGTCATATAAGCTCTGCCTCTCAGCGCGCACGCGCGTCCTTCTGAACCTGTGTGGACTAGCAGTCCCAGCCACACCAGACATGTTTTGCAAAGTATCAGCTGATTCGGGCGCGGGAGCCGCCGCACTGCTTTCCAAGCAAGCGGCGGACTCCCCGCGTCCAACCACCATGTCAGGGGTATCGCTATGCGTACAAACCGCCGCGTCCAACGCGGACTCCACCGCTCTGCCTATGCGGCATGCGGCGGTTTCTTCGCGTTGTGCTGCCATGTTGGACGCGGAAACAGCCGCCTCACCCTGAACACTTGCGGCGGCTTTTCCGCGTTTCTTCACAGATAAGAGCAAAGTTAATATAGAAGCAGTGAGATCTCCCCAGGCAACAGCAGCGAGAGCTGAACAAACAAGGCTTCCCCTGAATACCTTAGGCTGTGTGTTTTACCTCTTGTGTTCCTGCTTTTAAGATGTGTATTTCACACCAGAAAGCGTGGCATGTGTAAAGTTTCTTGAAGTTCTTCTAAGCTGTGGAAATTAAAGAAATTGTTAAGAAACTCTAATAGATTCAGTGCAGATTCAGTGCAAACATAGGCAGTATAACAAAAGTTGCACATCTAAAGAGAAGTTGGGGATGCCTCTTAATGCTGTCTCTGCACGGAAAACAAGAATATAACAATGTTGTAACAATGTTACCGACAGTTGAGTTTCGGTAAAACACAGCACTTCTATCGCAGCTGTGAAAATATTTATGAATTAGCACACAAAATCTAAAATACCAAATGCAGTATTTTCCCAACCAAATTTTTTTTTACCGCTCATGCTTTTATGAATGATAGCCAATGTGTACAAAGTTGTGTACATGCACATGAAAATTTGCAAATATTTAAAACACATCTGCCAAATTTTGCCTGTGGTTTTCACATGGGCAACTGTGAACTCTGAGAGTTTTCTGGCAAAAGCATATTCTCTTACCAACATTTCTTATTGGCCCGTTTAACTGTCCAATAAGAATCCTTTCTTTTGAGGATTCTTACTGGTCAGTTCAGCAAGTACTTTTGCTTTTATTCCCTCTTCTATATTATACAGAGCAGAGAGAAGCCCCAGCAATAAGCATTTTTGAAAGCTACCATGGTTAGGTACTTAGGTTACATAAACTAATTTATTAATCTAATATTCATAAGTGAAACTAAAGTGTCCAAAGATAAGGGGTAGTGACCAGACAACCATGAATGCCAATGAATTTACATAATCACAAGTGACTTTCACTTTCTGTTTTATTCTACATGATTTTGCCTGAAAGAGATCAGAGAGGGGGGGAAAAACATCTGTACTTTTTATTAAATCGTAGCTATTTTGAATGTTACGTGCAGTGGTTAAATGTTTATTATTTCATGATTCAGCAATATTGACATTACTCATGAAATTTAAACACATCTAGAGGTTATGTAGACATTTTTTAAGTATTATTCACTCTATGCACAGGGTAGGTTATTGACAATGCTTATTGATTTGTAAAGCTTGTTATTTTCTTCACAATCTCAAAAATATGTTATTATTCATTAGTCTGTGAAATCCATTCTTACTTCTTTTTTTTTTGACGAGAGAATGCAATCAATAACAACACAAGCTGACATGTAATTTTGCTATATTTTAATACTTAAAGCACACTGGAACTGCCCTCAGAAAAACTGAAAAGATTTACGCTGCATAGCCAGTACCCGAGTTACATTTTTTGTGTTAGAGCCTGTCTCCACTTGTGCATTTTTCACATGCAGAAAAACAATTGACAGCAACGCAAAACTGTAAGACAACTCATGCAGAAAAACTGATCCACAGAAAAACTGACCTCCTCCCTCCCTTACTTACTTTCCCTCTGCACGCCACTGGGAAACAACCAGGGAAGCCAACACCGCGCAGCCATAAGTAAAGATGGCCCAAACCTCCAATTTTCAGTTCGCGAACCGGGTTCGCAAATTACGCAAAAAGTTTGGTTTGCGCGAACTTCCGCGAACCGCAATAGACTTCAATGGGGAGGCGAACTTGGAAAACTAGAAAAATTTATGCTGGCCACAAAAGTGATGGAAAAGATGTTTCAAGGGGTCTAACATCTGAGTTTTTGCATGGATGAGTGGGATAGACGCCAAAAGTCCCGGGTAAAAATCTGGATTTGATGCAAAGTAGCGTTTTAAGGGCAGAAATCACAGTGAATGCTAAATTGCAGGCCTAAAGTGCTTTAAAACATCTTGCATGTGTATACATCAATCAGGGAGTGTAATTAGAATACTGCTTCACACTGACACACCAAATTCACTGTGTACTGCACTGCAAACAGCTGTTGTTTTGTGCTGGACTGGTGCGCACCATGGCGAGAGTGCAGGCGATAGCAGTTTTCAAGCCCATATGGTCGCCAGGCTGAGGTGATTGTCCAGCTGATCGAATTTGGTCTGTCCACAATGAAGCAATGACCTTATTATCTTGGGTGTGCCCCCCCCCCCGAGACACTCATATTGCCGGCGGTCATTGCTTCATTGTGATACACAAGCCCCTTCAGCGCAGCAAGGTAATGATCATTAAGGGGAATTGGCACATGTACATACCTTTTGTTTTGTTGTTGCAGCCGCAGTGCAGCCAGAAAAATTAGGCAGGCATGTACACGCACCAGAAAAATTAGTATAGCGACCTTAAAAATTTAGGAATCCGCCTGGAGTCCTGGACCCTGTTGGTGGTGGGGGAGAAGGCAGTCAAGCGACCTGCAGGCAGAGATATTGTGTGTGGGGACTGACTTAGTCTTCGGGGAGGCCTGACCGTGCTTTGCAGACCACGTGGTCAGATGGTCCCTTGACCCAACGCTGTGTGCCAGAGATGACACCACTTGCCTTTCAACATCACGGTACAGTTTGGGTATCGCCTTTTTTGAGAAATAATTGCACATCTTCCACTGCGGTATGTGGATTTGCTTTTGTGTGCTGCTTTCCCTCAGATGGTCATTCCATTGCAGTTTGTGCTTTGTAATCATGTGCCTTCGTAAGGTAGTTGTCCCTACGCGGGTCTTGGTCTTTCCACGGCTCAATTTTTGGTGGCAGAGAGTACAGATGGCATTGCTCTCATCTGAGGCAGACACATAAAAAAATGTCCACACCGCTGAGACCTGGGGTGATGGCACTTTGGTGGTAGTGGCCGACTGAGTGTTAAGTGGGGTGCCAGAATCAGAGCAGGAGGAGGAAGATATGTCACGCTTCCATGCAGAAGCTGAGAAAGATGAGGTGTTCTGTGTTAAATAGTAAACTACGTCCTGACAATATTGGGGGTTGATGGCACGTGCCTTCTTCTGAACACTGTACTTTGGTCACGGGCCACACGAAATCACGACAGCGCAACCTCGTACAGACCTGCCAGGTGGCCTGCCTCTGCCTTTTGTTTTGTCCATATTGGGGGGGATGAAGTGAAAGGTATGCACTGACTTGACTATTACAATGTGCAGTCAATAACACAGGTGCAGTTAACAGGTATGCACGGAGTGGTATATCACACTGCGTGTGCTCACGTAGGTAGGTGGGTGCACTGTAAACAACAGGTAGTAGGTATATGCAGTACTGGGTATTACAATGTGCACCTGTCACACACTTTGGTAGTCACTGAATGTGCTGGGCCTGGCAGTGGCACACACACAGTATGGATTATCAAGGCTGTCTATGCAACACAAGTGTCAGTGGGACACACAGAAAAAAAAAGTAGATCACAAAAACACGATTAGCTCTCAAAAGAGCTGTTGTGGGGTGCTATTTTAGCAATAAGAATCAGCAAGGTGCAAGCTAACAAGCCTACAAGAGCCTAACTAATCTTTCCCTATGAGAGAGTCTGCACTGCAGCAGCTGTCCCTTCTCTATTTACTACAGGCACACGAGTGAGTATAATGGCCAGCAGGGCCTGCCTTTTATAAGGGGGAAGTGGCTCCAGGAGGGAGTGTAGCCTGATTGGCTACAATGTGCCTGCTGACTGTGATGTAGAGGATCAAAGTTGACCCTAATGGTGCACTATGGGGGCGAACCGAACTTCGATCGTGAACCATGGAAGTTCAGCGGCAACCGTTCGCCGGTGAACTGTTCGAGCCATCTCTAGCCATAAGCACAAGGCTGCGCACAAGCACACTGTGCACAAGGCCAGCCCCCCGCCGTGTGATCCACACCAGCGGTCCACGAGAATATAGCGGCAACCCGGAAGAGGAAGTCCCCTTAACGAGCAGGGACTCTGAGCCATCAGAAAATGGCAACTGCTGGCCTGTTGGAGCAACCAGTGCCGCACAGGTCAGGGAGGCAGCCAGCAGGTCAGAGGGAAGAGCAGGGGGCCGTCCTATGGGGGTCCTCAAGGAGAGAGGGAGAACAGCTGTGGGGTCAACCAGGGTGGGCAGGCAGGGAGTAGATGGGGCCTTTGTGGGCCCTGGCAGGCTGGTGGCAAACAGTGAACACAGCAACAGGCGATGGCCCCCTGGGGGCCCAGGACAGAGGGACGACTACAGGCACCCAAAGGGGCTGGGCCAGAAGGAGCCCGTGCACATGATCCACAGCAGGGGATGGCAGGGCAATGGGAAGCCCATGCCACCTGGATCCCCAATCAATGTCACATGGCAGGGACCGGAACCCGTGCAACATGGCCGGGGACCCAGCAACAAATACCTCCTCAAACAGTGGCAGGTCACAAATTAGGGCTTGCTTCATTACTCTTGCCCCCTGCATTGACGGAGAACAACACATATGGAGCAGCAGGGACGTCTGTACCAGGACAAGTGGCGCCTTTGGCAGCAGAATCAAGTGAGACCTCAGTAACGCTGAGTGGCGCATGCAATGCACAAGCACAAACACACAGGAGGCAATGCCTATTTGACTTATGAGGGCCCACTGGGATCACACTTAAAGCTAAAAGAAAAAGAAAGGGTATACAACAAAGAATATATAGATATATTTACCCTCTTACCATTGGACCATTTCAACATAGAGAAATCGTAAAAGGAGGACAAAGAGCATCATAAAGAAGAGGAAAACAAGAGGAGAAGATATAGGGCTTGATTCACAAAACTGTGCTAACTGTTAGCACGCCTTTTCGCGCGTATTTTCGCGTTTTCTTGTGAAAATACGGTATTCGCGGAAAAAATGGTTATCGTGCGCCAAAATTCGCGTTCGCGTGTTACCGCAAATTTTTTGCATGCTAACGGTCACGTTCACATGAAAACGCAAATTTAGCATACGAATGCGACCGTTAACGTGCGAAAAATTTGCGTCAACACGCAAACACACATTTTTGTGAGCGATAACCATTTTCACGCAAAATTTCGTGCGAAGCACTTTTCACAGTGTGCTAACAGTTAGCACCGTTTTGTGAATCAAGCCCCCAGACTTATCCCTCGTACTTTTCACAATTGGCTGCAGGCATTCACCATACTAGGGAGAATCGTAGGGGAGAAGTCACCAGAAGTATGCACCCCTTTTTTTATTACTAGGAAACAATTTTTGAAGTGTATCATACCTATGGGGGGACAGCCTGGCTGCAGTACAATGAGGAATACTGTCAGTGTATGGCAGTGAGCTCCGACATAGCGTGGGACTATAAGGACCTCACCTTATGGATGCGTATGATGACCAACCCCCTCGTGAGGGGGTGGCATCAGAAGCTGTGACATCATCAGCGCACAGCAATAACGCCTTTCAGAATGTGGCCGGCGGAATATCAGATGGACCGCTGGCCCCACAAAAGAAAGGAGTATGCTGGACCTTAAGCAATGGGGCCTGCAAATGGTGAGCCAGCTGCAGATTAAAGCATGAGTGTGTGGCCTGTGGCGGGAACAATCACCCTTGGGCAAAATGCTTTAAGCGAGGAAGGCTGGCCTCAAGTCAACGAACGGCCGAGATCAGTGCAAAAGAGGGAAATGCCAGTGAGCATCAACAAGATGCTACCCTGGCTAAATAAGTACCCAAACAGGGAACACGCGGATTTATTGGCACGGGTTTGCAGAACGCTTTTGCATACCCTCAAAATCCAGCGTGACTTAGAAACCGTGCCAGAACCTAAAAACTGCATTGAAATTCTCACACATAATCAGCAAGAAATTGGAGAATGAGGTCAAATTTGGTCGAATGGCGGGGCCTTTCAGGAACTCTCCGTTCCCCTTTCTGTTCATGTCACTATTGGGATTAGTACCCAAAAAAAGGAGTCGGGTACGTTTCGGACAAATCATCATTTGTCTCACCCCAGAGGGACTTCAGTGAATGATGGAATCAATCCAGATTTCCCATTAGTGGCTTACACTTCGTTCGACGAAGCGGCCGCCATGGTGAGAAGCATGGGGCATGGAGCACTCTTGAGGAAAGTGCATATAGAGTCAGCCTTTAGACTCCTCCCTGTCCACCAAGATAGTCTATACTTGCTGGGTTGTAAATGGGAGGGGAGGGCAACTATTATGTGGATCATTGCCTCCCAACGGAGTCAGGAAAATAGGCATTGGGACTGCCAATGCACGAGGATGGATCACCGTTGTCTTAGTTCCAGTATTTGGCAGTTTTGAAGCAGTGTTTAACAAAGGTAGGAGGTGAGGATTCAAACAAGAGAGCCTGAAGGGAACGAGGAGACTGGCAGCAGAATGGAAAGGTTCTAGAGGACCCAGAGCCTTCCCTCTCCTTAGGTGAGTATCTGTTTTTTATTTTAAAGCTCACTGCAGACTCCCTTTAAATATAAAATAAAACCGTGGGATAGCTACAAAAAAATCATTTTTAAGTGTAGGAGGATAAATACAATTGTTTATCTCATCAGTTTATTTTCATCTCTGGTTCATTTTAACATGTACACATATACATCAGAGAACAATGCAAAACTTGGCTGATGAGGATTTTGTCCATACGCTTCTACCAAGGACAAAGACATGATCTCCATATGGAGGAAAAAAGTGTTTGACATATAGATAAAAAGGGGTACTTTACAGTAATAGTGGTAAAAATCTGGGCTTGGTTGATTGAAGGACATCCATGGCTATAATTACTAGGTAATTTCTGACAGAGTTTGTCCAGAGATTTATCTGACTGCCATCTTGATTTGGAATGATGTTTTCCCTTTTACAGGGAACCTGAAGTGAGAGGTGTACGGGGGCAGCCATAATTATTTATTTTTAAATGATACCAGTTGCCTATCATTCCTGCTCCTCCATCCCAGCAAATCTAGATTGACATCAGTTTGCCTACTAAACAAATAGATCATCTGAGGACACCATCTGTGTAGCTCTCCATACTGCCCTCTCACACCTAGAAAATCCCTATGCCTATGTTAGGATGTTCTGCGTTGACTACAGCTCTGCATTTAACCCTAGAGATGGCCCAAATGCTTCTGCAGCGAGCAATATTCAGTGAAGATCGGGTAATCGCGCTCGCAGCGAGTGGCGAGCACATGGCGCTATTTGACCCGCCCCCATACATCATCATTGGGCTAAACTTTGACCCCTTACATCACAGTCAGCAGGCACATGGCAGCCAATCAGCCTGCACTCCCTCATAGAACCACCCACCCCCTATGAAAATGCTGCATTGCCCATAAGGGACAAAGCTTGCTGGGTATAGGGAAAGCGTTAGCTAGGCTTGTTTATTTTGATCCTCGCTGGCTGATAGCTGTTCTAGCTAGAGTTGTTAAATCAGCAAAAGCCATTATCAGCACTGAACTACCATCAATGGAACTCTTGTATAAGACTTGCGGTATGAGAAGGGCCAAAAACATTATCAAGGACAACACTCATCCTGGAAATGCCTTGTTTGAGCCCCTTTCATCAGGTAGGCACTTTAGATCAATCTGCATACAAACAAACAGACAGACTGAAAACCATTTTTTTCCCATCTGCCATAAACTTGATAATATCTGAATGTTCTCAGAAATAATTAACACTGTGTTCAAATTGTTTAAATATTGAAATACCTGGCATACTTGGCACTATGTTCCTTATATGCACTGTGGGGATGTCATGAAAAGTAATTTTATTGTGTTACAGAATGACAATAAAGTGTTTGAATCTTGAATCTTGCTGATCCTTTGCCTCTAATACATTTAGCCATAGCCAAGTAGCACGCAGAACAGGTGTTTATGACAAAAATCTCACAAGCTGTATGTTTGATTCAGGTGTGTGATACAGACACTACTGTGGTCAGAGATAAACCGGACACCTAGGAAACTGATATTGTTTAAAAAGGAAATAAGTATTGCAGCCTCCATATACTTCTTGCTTCAGGTTCCCTTATGGATAATTGGTCCAAGCCGGTAAACGTTTTTCACCTGCCTCTGGATCAAGATTACCAACTACTTCAGTCCTTCAACTTACTACAGTACAGCAGTTGTTATTGCTAGAGAGGATCTGATCACAAAATCATGGGTGGACACTGTGGTGAGCTATTTTGCAACTGGGGGACCTCTCCAGACATCAACCTTAGCTGACTTGACAGTATAATGGCCTTTTCCCTCTGATGGTGTTCTGAGATCTATTCAAAACATTGGGGTGACTTTTTTTCCCTATAATTGTAATGCAGGTACTGCAAATCTAAATTTGGTGCCACACTGTAATTTGGGCACCAGGGAAAGCTACTAATAGAATATCCATAAAATTACATATATTCTACTATTAGGCAATGGATAATATTAGAGTAAAATATCTGATGTTTTATTATCACTAAACCTAACCATATTCTCATACGAACCTTCCCACTACCGAAGCCTAATCTTAACTGACCTCCCCCATTCCAGACACAATATCCATGGCGTTTCTGGTGTTTCTATGCTCACAATATGTATGCATATTGTAGCACTTAACCAGCACTTCACTGAAGTAATATGTGGCTTGTAGTACCAGACCTTTTCTCGTCTCAGGATAATTTGCAATTGTACTGAAAATTTGTAGTGCAAAATTTTGGAAAATAACAGGTTTTTTTTGTAAGTAAAAGTAATCAGCAACTATCATTTCAAATTTGTGCGTAATTTTCAGATAATTTTGTGCTGAATTTAGGGGTTAATAGAAAAGCTATCATCACTGGAAATACTATGTATGCTATGGAGACTAGAGATGGCCCAACGGTTTCAGGCGAACTTCCGGGAGTTCGCGATCGCGGAGAACCGCAAACTTTTCCGGAAGTTCAGTTTGCCCCCATAGTGCACCATTAGGGTCAACTTTGACCCTCTACATCACAGTCAGCAGGCACATTGTAGCCAATCAGGCTACACTCCCTCCTGGAGCCACTCCCCCCTTATAAAAGGCAGGCATCGCTGGCCATTTTACTCACTCGTGTGCCTGCAGTAAATGGAGAAGGGACAGCTGCTGCAGACTCTCTCATAGGGAAATATTAGTTAGGCTCTTGTAGGCTTCTTAGCTTGCTCCTTGCTGATTCTTATTGCTAAAATAGTACCCCACAACAGCTCTTTTGAGAGCTAATCTTGTTCTTGTGATCTATTTTTTTTCTGTGTGTCCCACTGACACTTGTGTTGCATAGACAGCCTTGATAATTCATACTGTGTGTACCACTGCCAGGCCCAGCACATTCAGTGACTACCTGCGTGTGTGACAGGTGCACATTACCCATCACTGCATATACCTACCTGTTGTTCACTGTGCACCCACCCATCTACGTGAGCGCACGCAGTGTCACTGTGCCTGTCCGCTAATTGTCTGTGTGTGACAGGTGCACATCGTAATACCCATTACTGCATATACCTACCTACCTGTTGTTCACAGTGCACCCACCTACCTACGTGAGTTGAGCGCATGCAGTGTCACTGTGTCTGTCCGCTACCTGCAGAGGCGTATCTAGGGAAAATAGCGCCTATGGCAAGCACTGAAATTGCGCCCCTCCATAACACCAGATAAAACACTCTTTCACTTACCTGGGGCCTCCGCAATCTCGTAGTTTCCTCGCTGACCTACTGGTCCTCATCCTTGGTCCGCTCTGGCCCGGTAAGGTGTGTGACGTAGCTAGGTCATGCAATACTAACCCATGCACTAGCCTGGCGGCATGCCTACTTGATTGCACTCCTGTGGCTGGGAGCATTCTGCACCTGTACATAGCACTTTACAGGAGTGCAATCAAAGTGCCTCGCCACCAAGCCAACACATGCACAGTAGTCTATACAGTTTACAGGGAGAGCGAGAGAACTACAAGACTTCAGGGCGTGGATTCTGGCGGAAGCCCCAGGTAAGTAAAAGACCTCACATGAACAATTATTTTCAACTGCAAGGAACCTTAGGACACACATTTAGTTTCCATACTACAGCAGGCTCCTGCTTATCCACATTTCAGTAGTTCTTACAAACTTCCATCCATTCTACAGCAGCCCACTGCAGTGCTTACCCACAGAATTTCATTTCTGGGAAAATCCCAGAACTTATAGGAAAGCAGTGGCCTGCTGTAGAATGGATGGAAATTGTAAGAATTAAAATGTGGGAAGGCCTGGGCCTGCTATAGCATGGAAATTGTAACTGAAATAAAATGTGGGACAGTGGGAAAGTAGTGGCCAGTAGGGATGTAGGCCAACCGTTCGCTGGCGAACCCCTATGGGCCGCTACTACTTCCGGGTCGCTATGACCTGGAGTAGTACGGCTGCTCTGGGCCGGCGGTGTGTGTCTTTGATCGTGCGCCTGTTGCCGGGCACTCTCTGCACATGAGCGGGACGTCACGCACATGCGCAGAAAGTGCCCGGCAACAGGCGCGGGATCTAGGATGCGCACCGCCGGCCCAGCGCAGCTGTACTACTTCGGGTCATAGCATCCCGGAAGTAGTACAGGGTGAGGTGTTCGCCAGCGAACGGTTCCCGAACCATTCGCCGACATCTCTAGTGGCCAGCAGATGCTGTTGCCCTGCAGAACAGATTTTATAATAATGGGTTTTTACAGTTCATCTCTAAGGGCTGGTGCACACCGAGCGGCTTTTTGGGCGTTTTCAGATCCGCTTGCGGCTGCGGATCTGCTTGGTCAATGTATCTCAATGGGGTGGTGCACACCAGAGCGGCAGGCGTTTTGCAGAAACGAAAAATGCCTGGGTGAGGCATTTTTTGGATTTTGGATGCGTTTCTGCCTCAATGTTAAGTATAGGAAAAACGCAAACCGCTCTGAAAAACGCCTGTTCAGAGCGGTTTTGCAGGCGGTTTTGTTACAGAAGCTGTTCAGTAACAGCTTTACTGTAACAATATATGAAATCTACTATACTGAAAACCGCAGCAGCAATCCGCAAAACGCTAGCAAAACGCCTCATAAAAATAAAAAAAAGCGTTTAAAAATCTGCTAGCGTTTTGCGGATCTGCTTGCGGTTTTTGGTGTGCACCAGCCCTGACTTATAGTTTGATTTCTAACTTAGCTTCAGCTCTGAGATGAAATAGTAAGCTGTCCTGGATTTATAAGGGCCAGTCCAGTAGCCCCAGTGTAAAAGAAATAAGACAATAAAGAGTTAAACGTACTGCTGTGGATGCAAACAGTCTTAGCACACAGTGTGGTGAAACAAATTAACACTGTGTGCAATAAAAGTTTTGAATGACTGTGTGGGTGTGAGTGTGCGGCCCCTCCGAGGGACAGTGATGAGAGGGGGATATCAGCCTAATCACTAGTGAAGCCTCACAGACAGCCTTCTGTGCAGTCTTGCAGATAATTACAGGCTACACGCTGTGCTGGCACATCAATCTTTGTCCCCTTACCCTGATTCCTGCAGCAGCTTACAAACTTGACTTCAGCAAGTCACTGGCACTGCACACAGTCCAGCGGGGGAAGGAGGTGACGTCACATGCTCTGCTCTGTCCTTCCCTGCATTCCACTGCTTGTCTGCTGGGCTTCCTGGATAGAGGAGAGATGAAGGGAAGCCACTTCTGCATTCTGTGCTGGAAGTTGCCGATGTTGCCAGGACAACGAGAGAAGCTTACAGGATGCTGTGCGACACTGTAAGTGTGTCAGACCTCTCCTCCAGGCAGGATGTACAGCGCTGGCGGCTGCGGATTGTGGGAAGGAGCATGAGGAGGTGCTCGGACTTGATGGAGAGGGGTGATTTATTTGTTCAGAGATGCGCCCCCCCCAGGTGAGCGGCAAGGGGCGCCTATAGCAGCTGCCCCATGTGCACTCCTGTAGATACGCGTCTGGCTACCTGTCTGTTTGCAGTCACTGCATTCCTTTCACTGTATCTTTGACTGAACATTGTATTATACCTGGTAGTCAGTGCATACCTTTCACTTGAATGGATGGCAGACTTGCTCTCCATAACAGATTCTCGTTACAGGTAGTACAGTCTATCTGTGTCATCTACAGCAGGACCTCGAAAGTCCTCCTTTTGGTCACTACCTTGGGACGTGCATGCCATGCCTGCTGCCTTCCTTGGATGTGTGGTAGCCGTTCCTGCTCCTTTGCCCACAGCGTGCCTGCTGCCTTCCTTGGATTTGTGGTGGTGGTAGCTGTCTGGACTGGAATTAAACCAGTATTCCCCAGCCATTACCAGTGGTCACTCACAATGGCAGACTTGCCCTCCATAAAATATTCTCATTGTAGGTACTAAACAGCAAGCAGAACAAGTATTTAAAAAAATAGATGTAAGCTTTAACAATTGTAGAGAAAGAACCATTGAAAGTTGATAAGGCAGTCAGACATTACCTGACATCACTGAGTGAGGAAGAGCAATCTCGCCATGGTGCGCACCAGTCTAGCATGGCCGTCACTACGCAAACAGCTGTTTGCCATGCGTTACAGAGTGAGTTTGGTGTGTCAGTGTGAAGCAGTACTTTAATTACACTCCCTGATTGATGTATACACATGCAAGATGTTTTAAAACACTTTAGACCTGCAATTTAGCATTCAATGTGATTTCTGCCCTTAAAACGCTGCTTTGCGTCAAATCCAGATTTTTCCTCGGGACTTTTGGCGTCTATCCCACTCCGTCATGCCCCCCCTCCAGGTGTTAGACCCCTTGAAACATCTTTTCCATCACTTTTGTGGCCAGCATAAGTGTTTCTATTTTTCAAAGTTCGCTTCCCCATTGAAGTCTATTGCAGTTCGCGGAAGTTCGCGCAAACTGAACTTTTGGCGGAAGTTCAAGAACCCGGTTCGCGAACCAAAAATTGGAGGTTCGGGCCATCTCTAATGGAGACTAGTGGCAACAAGCACATTTTTTTTTTCAAAAAGACCTATTCGTTTTTGAGGAAATCGATTTTACATAGCAGTTCTGGTGACAACATTATGTATGGGGCTTTGCTATTGCTAAAGTTGGCACAAAATTACCCCAAAATTATGCAAAATTACAAATGGATTATTTGAAATAAATTGAATTTTAAAATTGTAATTACGTATGGCTGACTGTAATTGCAAAAATTTACACAACATGTCACATAATTGTAATTAACAGATTACTATCATCACTACTTATCAATGGTTGAAATTGATTATTTTACTATCTTCTACCCTGTCATAATTGCATAAGGCCTGAAGTGCATCAGGAATTTTGTTTAATAAAATAATCACAGGCACAGATTATTTTTTCAATAGGATTTCTTCTCACAAAATTATCTTAGAAATGTGCTGTTTCATTTTTTAATGACTTTTGTTTGCAGATTTTTGTTGTAGTAAACCTTTAAATAAAATAATCCCCAAGTTACATGCAGTATATACAATATTACATGTTTTTCAAATCAAGCAAAGATTTTACATAATTATTAATAATGCACCTTGAAAATGTACTTAACTATGCTCTTAATGCCTTTGAAAATTAAAGGTTCACTACTTGATGGAACTTGACTGAGACAGTGCTAAACGACATGAATCTAGTGTGCTTACAAGGGATATCACTTAGAGATCCGGCATGTCAAGTCTCTAAGCAACACAGATAAATGAGCAATGGATAAACACATTGTTCTTGCTACACTACGTGCTGGAAGTCACGCAGACAGAGAAGACATACCTACTGTTAATACCTTACTAAAATGGTAGGGAAGACATATAAAGAGGGCAATATAATGGTGGGAATAGCCCTAATAAAGCTGAGGTGACCATGGCAACTTTTGCGAACATTCTCCCTTTTCCACACTTTCCAGTTTTAGTGCTGCCTGAAGCACTTAAAGGTGTACTGTAAGGACAAAGAAAGAATTGTTTAAAAGCAGTATTTGCCTGCCATTTAAGTGTAGAGATAAGAAAGAGAGGCTAATAAATCTTCTTATCCCGATAGCCAGGAGTTGTAAAAATGTCAAACGCAACGTGGGAGGATTCATGATTAGTACTGGCAGCATAGGACATTGAGGGAGAGATGTTTTTTTTTTCCAACAGTGGTAAACACGCCCAAAGTGAGTGAGTGCATGAAGAATTCAACAGCTGACAGCTCGAGCAGCATCAGCTGATCACACAGGTAGCTCGTGCTGTGTGAAAGCTGACACTGTGGATGACTCATTCCTCTCTGCAGCCAGACGTATCTCTCTCAGTGATAACGGTGAAGTCCTGCTTTTTTTCCCCTCAGACACAGGAGGAGCTTCTGCTGAGCTTTGCAAATGTCACTACCCATGAGGCAATTTGGCTAGGGGGTAATTAATATGCAGCCGCGGATGTAGAGTCCAGGTGGGCATGGCTTAAGCCTTTAAAGGGGAAAAATGAAATCATTTGGATTCAAATGCAAATAAAAGTCAGTTTTTTCCATATAAAGTAGACACTATCTACACACTGGTGGTGAGCAGTTTAGGACGTTACAGTTCCTCTTTAAATGTGTAAAGATTATATCATATTAACAGTCAGTGTAAAATGGTTAGACACTATAGTACAGATTGAAAAAAAGATGATTTTTACAGTAGTGAACAGTGTCTTTGATAAAAGAATTGAGGCTCTCTTGACACACAAGCTTTATGAGACATGCTACCAACATTATCATTTATTTATTCAAAGTACTGAGGTTATTTTCTTTTTCCAGAAACTTAAAAGCCAGAATGCAGTTAATTTAAATTCTGCAGAGGACATTGATGTGACCAGCACCATGGCTCTAATGTGCTGCAGGGGAAGGCTGTGAGTGACATTGCAATCAATTAGATTTTCAACATCACAAACTGACTATCCACTAATACCTTTGATTTTGAGAGAATGATTTATTTATTCCTTGGGTCTGACTGTACAATATTAATTAATGGAAACCACAATGGATCTTAAACTCTTTGTAACTTCTTTTAAATCCCTTTTATTTTATTTTTTAAATTTTTTTTATTTATTTTTTTAGTTTTGCATAGTGTGAAAAGTGTGAAAACTGTGGAGGGTTATTTACGTTGTCTGTGTTCCTGCTGCAGAGCTTTTCTCTCAAATCCTGCTCTTGGTACTTCTGTGGAGCTTTCTTGCCATACTATGGATAGAAAGTAGTTAAAAAGTCTAGAGCAGGCATGGGCAAACTCGGCCCTCCAGCTGTTACGGAACTACAAGTCTCACAATGCATTTGCCTTTATAAGTCATGACTGTGGCTGTCAGACTCCTGTAATGCATTGTGGGACTTGTAGTTCCTTAACAGCTGGAGGGCCAAGTTTGCCCATGCCTGGTCTAGAGAGTAGAGACAAACAGAGGAAAATTTTCACAACCAGGATAGCAATTACAACTCAAAAAGGTTCTAATGCATTTCCAAACAATCCTCAACTCGATGCAAAGATGTCAGCCAGCCTACCTACTCACTTGCACACTATTTTGGCAGATGGACTGAGCAACTGCCATTCAGTAAGTGCTTTTGTGAATAAAGAAATACATATGATTCCCCCATGAAGCGATGGACTAGTCTGAAGCCTGCTTTTCATTGTATTATTATTATTATTATTATCATTATTATTAGTATTATTATTATTAATAATAATAATAATAATCATATTTCACAATATTTGTCCTTTAACTACCTGCGGACTGAGCGAGTATAAATATACGGCGGGCAGGGGGCGCTGCGGTCCTGACCGGACGTAAGCTCTACGTCCCATTGACCGCGCGCCCCCGCCCGTCCCCATTGCTCGGTCTGCTCTGCTCCCACCGCAATGTGATGCCCTGCCGCCTCTATGACGGCAGAGCACTGTGAGCCGGGCAGGAGCCGTTTTCATTGGCTCCTGGCCCTGTCATTCATGTAAGCCGTTCCCATTGGCTTACATGGAATGACAGGGTTAGGAGCCAATGAAAGCGGCTCCTGACTGGCGCACAGCGCTCTGCCATCATAACGACGGCAGAGAGAGCAGCCTGCGGTGGGGACAGAGCGGTGTGTCCGGCGACGGTAACTTGCGGCGATTCGTCGGGAAGCGGCGGTTTGCTGGACCAGCACCCTCTGGTCCTTAAGGGGGCAGAGGGTGCTGGTCCAGAAAGGGTTAAAGAGACTCTGTAACAAAATGTTCAGCCTTATTTCTTCTATCCTATAAGTTCCTATACCTGTTCTAATGTGGTCTGTCTTACTGCAGCCTTTCCTAGTTGCACAGTGGCTATATTAACTCTGTTATATAATATAATCTTCTTTCCTTTGTCAGCTTTGTCAGCTCAGGCTGGAGTGTGCTGCTCTGCTTGTGATAGGAAGAAGCTATACACACCCTCTCCACGCCCCCTCCAGGCTCAGTATGAGTCACAGACTGAGCCTCTCTCAGCCTATCACATGCTGGTTAGCAGCCATGTCTTTTGTTTGTAAACACTGCCTAAAACTGGCAATTACAAGCCAGGATTGCAGCAGGGAGTGGCAGAAACAGCACAGAGGGCCACAGGAGAACATAATGAATATAATGGTATGCTTTTTATTGTAAGAACTTTGGGGTACAGATTCTCTTTAAGTAAACTACATCCTGTCTTCCAAACTGAAACACACTCAACCAGATAAATATGATTTGCAATGTAACTAATTTCTATTCAGTTGAAAGAAGAATTCAGTCCTGATCCATAAACAATCCAATAATGTGTCTACTGGCATTATAAACCTAGTATGGGGTGCTTGAAGAAAGAAAATCTGACATGTTAATTAATACAAGGGCTTCAAGGTTTAATATACTGTAACTGTTTAGCAGAAATCCTTAAAAATGTAGTAGGAGTAAATCAGTGTTTCCCTATCTACCTTTTTTTCTTTTACACTCACACTAACAGCTTTACGGTATACTCCAGAACACACAATGTATGTGTTCTACAGTGGAGGACATGCATGCAGATATTATTGTCTGATTAACAGAGAAAGTGTGCCGGCAGCATCTGCCTTCATAGGTATCAAGCTCATATGTATTGATCTCAAATTTAGCAGAAATAATTGAAATTAAACTGCTCTGAGTTTCAGGGTTATATATTTGGCTATATAATTATTGCGATATGTTTCAAAGTTGAGAGATTTTGTTGCATCTATTTAAGCATAGCAGATAAATAAACAACAAATACAGATAACATTAAGCCATAACTACTTTGTCAGAGGAAACAGATCCAGACTTTTCATCTCATCTATATCCTAAAGCACACCTACCTCTAAGAACCAGCATTGGAATTCCTGTATTTAGGATCCTGTGCTGAATTTTGCAGTTGTTTTTTAAACATGACATATGGACTGAAGGTAGCTATTGAGTTACTCTTTATTATTAATGATGTTTGACAAAACATTTTTAATAAAAATAATTTTTACTGACATTGATTTACTTTTTATTTATTTTTTTATTTTTATTTATTTATTTATTTTATTTTATTTTTTAATCCCTGGTAGTTGCTAGTGATGAGCTCAAATTTTTCAAAGTAGTATTTTTTCTGTGAAACTCAAAATTATGATGCAAAGTTGAACCTGCCTGCACTAAGCATAGCAAATCAGTACACTGTCACTGACTACTACTACTACTACACTGACTACAGCTAACTTAAGTTATTCACTCACTGGCTAGCTAAATACAAGTATAAAGTCAGTAATAGAGCAGTAGAATCAGTGAATCTGCCTGCAGTAAGCACAGCAATCAGTACACTCTCTCACTGACAACTACACTGACTACAACTAACTTAATGAATCACTCACTGGCTAGCTAGCTGAATACAAGTATCAGATATAGTATAAGGGCAACGTAAGGACTGAAAACCCTCTTGCTTATGCAGATATGGCCTGGAGATGATCCTCTCAGTGCCACAGAGTCTAGCTAGCGATGGAACTCTGGAAATGCCCCCCCCCCTTTATATATAGGAGGGGAGGACAGAGCCTCCCCTCCTATGATTGGTTGGTAGGGCCTTAATGGGGGTCTCTGATTGGCCCAGGGATGTAATTTCTGCCCGTGTCTGCCCATTTTCGCCCAATCACGAACTAATCATGAATTTCCAGCGTGATCACGACCGCAATCGTTTTTCGAATATTTGCAATCACGGAATTTCCGTGGCCGATTTCCGTGGTCCAGAATTATTCACGGATTCTGATTCGGAAGTCGAACAGTGAAAAAGTGCTTGTGAATCACGGGTATTCCGTGATCACGGAAATTATCTGCCCATCACTGAAGCCCGCATGGTCCATGACAGGCTCTGGAAGAGAGGGGTTGCAAAGCCTCTTCCCTAGATACCTTGTCCAGACTATGGACAAGGGGTTCTTCCTCACTTCTGGTGTACAGGAGGAAGTGTGGGTGCAACCCAAAGAATTTGGACCTATTCGATCAAGTGGCCCATGAACACAGAGCTAGTTGACCAATGCTCCTATATTGCAAATCCTAAAAAGAATTTGATTTGGATCCTATATCCATTGAAGCTAGTAATGGCAGGCAGTCCTCAGTTGCCTCCTCAGTGCCCTCCTCAGCAGTCAACAGCTTTCCTTTCAGTTCAGCACCAGAACTTGATTCACGACACCTTACTTGCGACCAAGGCTCTGCCTCCCACCAACAGGTGCATCTGGAAGCTAAACAAGATGCTGGTCATTGCCATTTGCTCCATGCTCCTGCATGGAGGAGAGTAATGACATGGACAAGCTCCTGTGATATGGGATGCCAGAATGGCACATTTCCAGCTGCCATTACTTTTCCAGGACGGCACGGCAATCCCAGCATTACACGAGTTTGTAGTGCAGAATGTGACCCGCGCACTCGATCACTCTGTGGGCGACCCGGTGCATTTCACTATGAACTCCTGGAGCTGCTACAGGACAGGACCACTACCTGTCCTTCACCTGCCCTTGGATCACCATAGTCTCAATTGTAAAGAAAAAGAAGATGAGAAATGGCTCTCTGGTGCATGAAAAAGAGTACAAATTGCTTCACATATATCAAAAAAGTATATAAACCCCCCTAAATCACAAACAAACCTATATAAATTAAAAATAAATATTCCTCCTCAACACAACCCAAACCTACAGGGGCTGCAGTCCCCCAAAAATTGTAAAAAAAAGGAGTCCAATTCCAAAAATATAGAACAAATCAAGAGAAAATCCCGGACAAGAGACACATGAGTGGCATCCACTGGCTCGCAGATTATTGATGTTAACAGCAGAAGTAGTGATGAAATGGATGGCAGCATGCAGGCAAAGCTAAAGCAACAGATAGCATATAGGCATAGCCAAATATAGCTGACAGCTTGTCATGGTAGATTCAGGTGGCTTGTGAGCCTCAAGTCTATCGTGGTGTTATGTATTGATGCACATAATTTTATGAAGCACAATCATGAGACTTGCATGCAGAGATGGTTCACAAAAGTCCCCCAATCGCAGGGCATGGAATGCTTATTGATGTAATGCAGATTATATACAGAAGCACATGCAGCAAGCACATGCAGCAAGCACAAAAAACATGTGTCCCCCAATTGCAGGGCAATAGGCAGCTTGTCAGCAAAGTCCTGATGGATAAAGCATGTAATGGCATCAGACACATGTGTCAGAGCACATGCAGCAGGCACAAAAAATGTCCCCCAATCGCAGGGAAATGACCAGCTTGACAGCAGGATCTTAGAAACCAGGCATGTAATAATTTCAGTGATGTCACATAGTTACCAGTCCCATGCCAAATGTGTCAGGGCAGATGTTGGAGAAGGCTCCTAGTGATGTTGAGGAGAAAGCCCGCTGTCAGGCAAGCCACTGCACCTGGGTATCAATGATTTTCCTGCAGGACAGGGAACTATCTGATCTTCTTGACCTGGGAGAGGTGTCCCTGGAAGAGATGGAGCCCCCTCTGAGTAGGAGATGGTGGAGGATGGGATGGAGGTGCTTGACCTTGCTCAGGGGGGGGGGGGGTTCGAAGTGAGAGGGCCGGGGAAGTTATTATATATATATATTTTTATATATATATATATATATATATATATATATATATATATCAGACAGGGAGGTAAGGTAATGCAATTTAACAGAGACCCGGCAATTCAAGTCCGAATTAGTACATGGAAAGGGTTTCATTGCTGGAATTGCAAGATTAACCTTTGAGGATGCCCCACAGATGTGCAATAGGGTTCATGTTTGGAGATATGCTTGGCTCGGCACCTTTACCCTCAGTTTCTTTAGCAAGGCGATGGTCATTTTGGAAGTGTGTTTGGGGTTGTTATATTGTTTAAATACTGCCCTGTGGGTATTCATATGTATATTTGCAAAAGACAACCTCAAGATATGATGCTGAGCATGTGAGGTGTAATCACATTTGTGAGATACTGCCTGATTGAAGAGTCTTATGTGCCAAAATACTGTACCACTTAATTATACAAAAATATTACTACTACTACTACTACTACTACTACTACTACTACTACTACTACTTCTTCTACTACTACTACTACTACTACTACTACTACTACTACTACTACTACTACTACTACTACTACTACTACTACTACTACTAATAATAATAATAATAAACAATAACCACAACAACAATCATGTCCAAGGTAAGTGATCCCTTCATTCTGCTATTACTATGTTTTTCTGCTATTACTATGTGGACTCCCTCTACCTTGCGGTAAGCGGTCAGGTCTCACATGGAAAATTAAAGCTATATGGATTATGCTAATTATAATTCAAATCAACCTGCTACCTATGTGATATATGATAGAGGCTATACATACAGTATTTGTAATTTAGTACATTTGCATTCAAATCCCAAACATCATTATCTAATCACATAACAAAGAAAATGAGGGCATTTTTCTGTGATGGGATCTCATATGAGGTCATGCTCAAAAGTAATGAGCGAGCATCAAAAGGATATATATATTTTTTTTTATTTTTATCATTTAAGCCATAACAACAAGTAATACACACTGTCTCCAAGGTAACAGCTGTCTATTTCTACGTGATTGTTGAATGCAATATATTTCTATAGTCATAGCATTTCCCTACATCCATTGCATACTATATTAATACTAAATTAAAACATTCAGTTTACATTTTTGCAGGGGCGCCTCTGGCCATTTTGTCACTCCAGGCGAGGAAACCTGTTGCACCCCCCCATCCCCCCATGCAGAGCAGAACCCTCCTGGGTGGGGTCACCCATTCTTGGGGGGAGGGGTCAAAAGTTTAAACAGAATTGGGGAGAGGCATGTTTGTTTGTTTTATTAATAAAAATAAAAAATGATTTGTCAATAATTAAATAGCTGAACTCTTATTCATTGCAGTGCACATATAGCACTGCAATGCTATGGGCTATATCCACAGCCGACTATCATTATTGGCTGCAATGGAGGGGTATTGGTGGGGCACTCGGTACGAGGGGGTTAGTGTTAGATGTTGAAAGGGAGAGGTTAGTGTGAGGCATAGGTAGCGGAGTTAGTGCTGGGGGGAAGGTTAGCATTAGTAAGAGATGGTAATAACACCATGCAAATTCCAGATTTGAAATTTTCAAATAACAGCTATACCCACCAACCAAATTACCAAGTAGAACTTTTGCATGGATGCCACAACCAAGTGTGATTCAAATTATTCTTCTAACATAAGAGTATGCAAATATACATGCTATAGGTGGTGTATTAATATAGTATGCTAGACCTATACATTAAGCCTCATGTAAGACAAGACCAAAAGCAAGCATATCTTCTCCTTATGTAACACATGCCCCTAGACTTTAAATTAAGAAATGGAAAGAAAATCATAATTTAGCAAGCAAAAAGATAGTACCAATGACAAGCAAACATAAATGGCATACAGAAATTACATTATGAACTATACAGTATCTACTATAGACAGATGAATTGCTGATTATGGAAGGGCTCAAATAATTGTCATAAAAGAAATGTAAATTAACCTAGCTAAGGGTCATCTAGAAATCAGTTTGTTGGTGCCTATAACATAATCAATCAGCAGGTGTCCATTGCTATAGCAGGAAAAAAAATCCCAGTAATGTAATCAGGCAGCAGGGGTCCCTTAGTAGGAAATGTTGCCCCTCCCCCTCCCTAGCAGCTGGTATCCCCAATAGCAGGCTGTGTGCTCCAGCAGCCACTGGTGCGCGTCCCACAATAACAGGATCTATCCAACAGTAGCAGCAAGTGTCCCCTAATAGCATCCTCTGTCCCCAATAACGACAGGTGTCTCCCAATATCATGCTTCTGCTGTGAGCTGTGTGGAGTGAAAAGAAGAATTGTTACCCAGTCAAATGGTCCCCAGAGCTCTAGGGGCCCTGGTGCAGCTGCACAGACTGCACTGATGTTTGCCTGCCTCTGTTCCGTAGATGTTAGACAGTACATTTACTATAAACATAGCATCTAATAATTACTTGCCTAAATTATGACCCTATTGACCAATGTTCAGGCATTTAATAGACTGAACATTGATTAGCAAAAGTTGTTCCTTAGCTAATTAAATGGATGGGAGCCAAGAGGGTCAAGGGTGGGGATTAGCTACTGGAGTGGCGAGTGATCAATAATCTTATAGCTTTATGCTGCACTTAGCACATCAAAGCTAACAGAACAGTGGATTGAGCAATATTCCATTATATCCCTTCTGGAATCTGAACCAGTATTGAATGGTGCATCAAAGTTATCTAATACTGTATTGCCACCTTTATTTCACATTAATTTTATCAAGACTTTGTAAACTCCTTACATTATATTTTAAAGTAAGCGCTCCAAATTGTGATTACTCAGTAATTACTTTTAAGTATAAAAACCAATATGCTGAGCACTACAGAATAAAATCAACATTTAGTCTGCTGGACATGGCAACTTTCTGAGCAAACAACAGTTTTTATCCCATTGCATCTTTTATCATTGCTATTGTCAAACTATAAAATTCTTTGCATGTGTTGCAGACAGCTCTGATTAATTCTGAATATATACTCCAGTTAGTCCAGTATTCTGATTTATTGCATACGATCTTTGCTTGTCTTTAGACCTTGATATCACTTCACCCTTCTGTACTTCAGCCATCTGATCTAGTGTATGACCTGGCTTGTTTTCGGACTTTGATTTCGTCTAACCCTGTTGTACTGCTGCCATCTGACTCTTGTGTATTACCCTGCTATTCTCGACTACCGATTCTGTCTCTCGATTGTATCTTACTGTCACGTGTTCAGTGTTACATGCAGAAGAGTCTCAATCTTCCAATTGTAATATTAAATACTTAACGCAGGAAGAAGTGAAGGCAAGACTAAATAAATTAAAAATAGACAAGGCACCGGGCCTGGATGGCATGCATTCTTGGGTCTAGTTCAGTTTTCGGTAAACCCCTTTAACTCATCTTTTGTGACTATCTTTCAACTGGCAGAGTTCCAGTAGATTGGCGTACAGCCCGCATTTTCCCATTATTTAAGAAGGGCAAAAAATCAGATCCAGGAAATTACAGACTTGTAAGCTTAACATCAGTTGTATGCAAACTATTTGAGCGGTTACTAAGAGATACTATACAAGACTTCATAGTAGAAAATAATCCTATTTCTCAGCATCAGCATGGGTTTACTAAAGACAGGTCCTGTTTGACTAACATGCTCAGCTTTTATGAGGTAGTGAACGCTAACGTGGATATTGGGAATGCTGTAGATGTGATATACTTGGACTTTGCAAAGGCCTTCGACACTGTTCCCCACACAAGTCGGGTGCAAAAGTTTAGGCTGCAAGGGCTGGGGAAGAGTCTGTGTGCATGGATAGGGAACTGGCTAATGGACAGAAAACAAAGAGTTGTTGTCAATGGATCATACTCAAAATGGGTGGCTGTTACCAGTGGGGTCCCACAGGTGTCTGTACTGGGTCCAGTGCTCTTCAATTTATTTATTAATGACCTAGTAGATGCAGTAGTGAGCAATGTTGCTATTTTTGCAGATGATACAAAATTGTGCAGAATCATCATCTTTCAGGAAGATAGTGACATATTGCAACAGGATCTGGATAGGATGGCTATATGGCTACATAATGGCAGATGAAATTCAATGTTGAAAAATGTAAAGTCATGCATTTTGGTCGTAACAATGGTCTAGCACCATACAAAACGGGATACAGATGGGGACATCAAACTTGGAGAAGGACTTAGAAGTACTCATTGACAACAAGTGAAATAATCATATTCAATGCCAAGCCGCTGCAGCCAAAGCTAATACAATTTTGGGATGCATTAAAAGGGAAATAAAAACTCGAGATGCTAGCATAATATTGCCTGTTTAACTCTCTAGCAAGGCATATGGAAAATGGAATTCAGTTCTGGGTACCACATTACAGGAAAGATATTGATGCCTCAGAGGGGACCTAATTAACATGTATAACTACATCAGAGGGCAATATAAAAGCTTGGCGGATGAGCTTTTTATCCCTAGGCCTTCACCAAGGACTAGAGGACATGATCTGTGCATGGAGGAAAAATGTTTTAGCCATTTATTTAGGAAAGGGTTCTTTACAGTAAGAGGGATTAAGATGTGCAATGCATTGCCACACGAAGTAGTTATGGCAAATTCTATATCTGCATTTAAAGGGGGATTATATGCTTTCCTTGTTTTGAAAGACTTCCACGGCTAAAATTTCTAGGTATTGCTCAGAAGTGTTGATCCAGGGATTTTATATGATTGCCATCTGGAGTCGGGAAGGAATTTTTTCCCTTTTAGGGCTAATTGGACCATGCCTTGTAAGGGTTTTTTGCCTTCCTCTGGATCAACAGGGATATGTGAGGGAGCGGGCTGGTGTTGTACTTTGTTTTCTGGTTGAACTCAATTGGCGTATGTCTTTTTTCAACCCAAATAACTACAGTATGTAACTATATGTAAGAAACTGGGGCAGATTGCCGCTAAACAGAAGAGCGCGGGAGGATAGTGAATGACGCATTCATGCTTATGGGGCTGAAAGAAGCCCCAGGTAAGTAAAAATCTTTGCAAGGGCCTGTCTCTGGTACACTTTAAGGGGTATTTGCCTCCTAGCATAGAGATGAAGCAATCTGGCCAGAATCATTTGGCTCTTGGAGTAAATGGCATGGCATGTACAGATGCTAAGAATACTGCAATGGTTAGTACTAGAGTGATATTTCATTTAAAAGAAACCAGAGATGGCCCCTCACAAAGATTTTTACTTACCTGGGGCTTTCTCCAGCCCCATAAGCACAGATGCATCCCTTGCTGTCCTCCTGCGGTCCTCTGTTTAGTGGCAATCAGCACCGGTATCTGGCTCAGTGGCGTCAGTCGGGGTTGTCTGTGCATGCGCAGGCCTCCTGCACATGCGCAGAAGACCCCAACTGATGTGACTGAGCCAGATAACAAGGCTGATTGCTGATAAATGGAAGACCGCGGGAGGACAGCGAGGGATGCATCCATGCTTATGGGGCTGAAGGCAGCCCCAGGTAAGTAAAAAATCTTTGTGAGGGGCCATCTCTGGTACACCTTAAAGACTATTTGCCTCCTAGCATAGGAAAAAAGCAATCTGGCCAGGAATATTTGGCTCTAGGAGTAAATGGTATGGATGGGCTGATAAGCCTAGTAAGTAAAGCATGTACTGTGTGTCATTCTAAAAATCCTGGAGTCCTGAACAGGACAAGACTATATAAAAAAAATGTGTGTTCAACGCACCACATCTCCAGCATCTATCCAGGTCAGCACCTCCCAAGTTTGATAACCTGTATGGTGTAAGGTGTGTTTGGTATACATATTTAAAAGAGGATAACTTAGGCGAGTCACTATGGGGGTTCTCAAACAGTATGAAAGTCAGCAAAATGACATTCTGAAGCAGAATTCAGAATGTCATTGCTGGAGCTTGCTATAGTAAGTGGTTAATAGCAAAGCCCCAATCACCAGATTTGCGGGGTATGTTAAGGGAACAGTGGAAACAAGAAGTAAGTATTTTTCAAAGAGATCTTGAAGTTTTTAAGAAAATTGATTGTGAATACTTCAAAGAAAAACAGTTTTTTAAAGTCCACAAAGTGAAATTCTGCAGCAGAATTTAGTAGAATGTTATTGTTCTGTTATTGTGCTGTATTTTGTATAGCAAGTCCAGGGCTGGTGCTGTTCATCGATCATCTGGGCAGGAATCAATGTGTTGGACATTCTACGTTGATCGTTGGGTATTGAGAGGAAATGGTGCTGGATCATTTCTAAAGATACTGTAGTAGGAGTAATCAAAGGTGAGTATTTATGGTCGATTAAAAACATTATAGGACTTTTTTTGTGGATGAATTTTCATTTAATTTTAACTCTTTGTGGAAATGAGTAAAGGGTATGTAAGTACGTCATACTCATTTCACTTGGGGAGGGGGTGAGTATCTGGGGGTCCCCTTCTTAAAGGGGATTCCCAGATGCCACCATGAACCCCATCAGGGTGTCAGTGACACCCACCTTCTCCTGGGCACCAGTGGTGGGGAAGAGCCCCTTGTCCAAGGATTGGCAAGGGCTCTGGGAGGGAGGGGAGGCTTAGTTGCCCCTCTATTCCAGACCCCCCACCCCCCATACCATGGACCATGTGGGCTGGCATTGCTCAATGTGCTGAGCCCCACTAGGTCCTGTTTCTGCATCCTTGCTATCCCAGCCTGCATGGGTGACAAAGGGTTAAAGAGGCTTGGGAGGGGGGACCCCAAGTAATTTTTTTTTCATTTAACTTTTTAATGGCCAAATCACAGTTAAATAAAAAAAATGCTGTCCCCCTCCCTCCCAGGGCTTGGATAGCCAGATTTCAGAGGCCCGGGCCACGTGAGGCTTCATAACCTGAGGTATACCAGCTCACATGGTCCAAGTGGCTTTTACCCACTTCCAGTGCCCAGAAGGAGGTGGGGGCATTGATGCCCTGAGGGGGGAAAATGGTGGCATCTGGGAGACCGCTTATCCTTTTCCCAAAGTCTTACAATGAAATAAATACCTGTGTTTCCCCAAAATAAGACAGTGTCTAATATTAATTTTTGTTCCAAATGTTGTGCTAGGGCTTATTTTCAGTGGATGTCTTATATTGCTATGAACACACAAGTTCCTGTGCTGTGTGTCCTCCTGCCTTCCCCACCTCTTCCTCTGCTGGATCCACCTCTTGTGTGCACCTGTGTCCCCCTTGTACCTTTAGTATCCTCCTAGTGTCTCCCTCTGTACCTGTGCCCTCCTCTATCCCCTAAACTCCTCTGTCCCATGTAACCATATATCCTCCTGGTGGTCCCTGTGTCTTCCGATGTCGCCCTGCATCCTTTTCTTACCCCTAGCTCCATGCTGCTGTGCTGTTCCCCCGATCTTCAGCCAATGGGGAAGAAGTATGGCAACTGCGTAATATGTTGGTACTTTATAAATACAATAAATAATAATAATGTAATAAATAGCCGAGATGCCGCCGCGCGGTCTGGCGACGGGGTGGCTGTCTCCGCGTTCAGACCGGCGGTTTCCGCACAGCAACATGTGTCTGGTTTGCCTGGGCCTTCTAGTGCACACAGATGGAGAGCTACGTGCGTGCGCGCTAGAAGACAGGACCTTTATGCCAGCAGGAGAGGTATCAGCTGATCAGGACGATCAGCTGATCCCAGCAGAACTCCTGATTGGCTGAGTGGCTGGGGGCGGCGCTGCGGAGGGCTGTAGTATATATAGATCTTGCTAGTCAGTTGCTGGTTGTCTGCCGTTGCGAATACTTACGTGTGAGCACTCAGACCTCAGTCAGATCCTACAGTGTAAAAACTTTAGGATAAATGATGAGGGGAATTGAGGCAGACGACCACACCGGTTTTTGTTATAAAAATATCAAAAAGAATTTTTATTTTAACAGACCATATATCTAAGGACATTACAAGCAGTGCAGTTTCTAGGCTAAAATGCACCCAGGGCGAGGGTGTAAAAATTGCCCCCCCCCCCCCCCCCCCCCCGAAGCAAGGTATGGGTGCCCGCAGTGTAGGTTAGCCAGGTCTAGTTGCACTCAGTATAGATTCCCCCAGAATAGGTACCCCAGTATAGGTAGCCAGCTATAGGTCCCCCCAGTATAGGTAGCCAGGCATAGGTGAGCCAGTATAGTTGCCTCCGGTATAGGTTAGCCAGGTAGGTGCCTCCAGTATAGGTAGCCAGTATAGTTGCCCACAGTATAGGTTAGATAGACAGGCGTCCCCGGTATAAGTTAGATAGGTAGATGCCCCCAGTACAGGTTAGCTAGGTGGGTGCCTCTAATATAGGTAGCTAGAATAGTTGCCCCCAGCATAGGTTAGATAGGTAGATGCCCCCAGTATAGGTTAGTTAGGTAGGTGCCTTCAATATAGGTAGCCAGTATAGTTGTCACTTGTATAGACTAGCTAGGTAGTTAGGTGCCCCCAATCCAGGTAAGATAAGTTAATGCTCCCACTATAGGTTAGATGGTAGCTGCCCCCCAGTATAGGTTAGGTAGGTGCTCCCCAGTACAGGTTAGATAGGTAGGTGCCCCCCAGTATAGGTTAGATAGGTAGGTGCCCCCCAGTATAGGTTAGATAGGTAGGTGCCCTAAGTATAGGTTAAATTGGTAGGTGCCCCCCAGTATAGGTTAGATTAGGTAGCTGCCCCCTCAGTATAGGTTAGATTAGGTAGCTGCCCCCCAGGTTAGATAGGTAGCTGCCCCCCAGTATAGGTTAGGTAGGTGCCCCCAGTATAGGTTAGATAGGTAGCTGCCCCCAGTATAGGTTAGATAGGTAGCTGCCCCCCAGTATAGGTTAGATAGGTAGATGTTCCCAGTATAGGTTAGATTAGGTAGGTGCCCCCAGTATAGGTTAGATTAGGTAGGTGCCCCCAGTATAGGTTAGATAGGTAGCTGCCACCCAGTATAGGTTAGATAGGTAGGTGCCCCCAGTATAGGTTAGATTAGGTAGGTGCCCCCAGTATAGGTTAGATTAGGTAGGTACCCCCCAGGATAGGTTAGATAGGTAGGTGCCCCCCAGGATAGGTTAGATAGGTAGCTGCCCCAGTATTGGTTTAGGTAGGTGCCCCCAGTATAGGTTAGATAGGTAGCTGCCCCCAGTATAGGTTAGATAGGTAGATGCCCCCAGTATAGGTTAGATTAGGTAGGTGCCCCCAGTATAGGTTAGATTAGGTAGGTGCCCCCAGTATAGGTTAAATAGGTAGCTGCCACCCAGTATAGGTTAGATAGGTAGGTGCCCCCAGTATAGGTTAGATTAGGTAGGCGCCCCCCAGTATAGGTTAGATTAGGTAGGTGCCCCCCAGGATAGGTTAGATAGGTAGGTGCCCCCCAGGATAGGTTAGATAGGTAGTTGCCCCAGTATTGGTTTAGGTAGGTGCCCCCCATGATGGAGTTGGGAACGGCAGCCGCGGGCGGGGCAGCCAGACCTCTCCCTCCCTTCCTCTCCCCGGGCCGCCCTCCGTGCGATCCCCCCTCGGATGGAGTGCAGAGTAATGCAGCAGGGAAGCGCTGTGCATAACTACTCACCTCGCTGGCTCCAAGCGATGCTCTCTCGCCGCCAGTCTCCTCTCTGCCTACACGCTGATACACACACACACGCTGCTTCTGGCTAAACAGGAAGCAGTGTGTGTGTGTATCAGCGTGTAGGCAGAGAGGAGACTGGCGGCGAGAGAGCAGCGCTTGGAACCAGCGAAGTGAGTAGTTATGCACAGCGCTTCCCTGCTGCATTACTCTGCACTCCGTCCGAGGGGGGATCGCACGGAGGGTGGCCCGGGGAGAGGAAGGGAGGGAGAGGTCAGGCTGCCCTCCCCGCGGCTGCAGCTCCCCCCTTCATCACAGCGCCCCCCTCCCAGCAGCGCTCAGGGCGCCCGCACGTGCCGCACGGCGGTAGAAACGGCCATGATTACAAGCACATATAATGAACCAGTTGGAACTGGGAATTCACACTTAGCCAGATTCCGCTCTTGATATTTACTTTGTCATTACTGTGTTATACTTTAGACCAGTTCCAGGGTGTTGAGACCAAGGACCTCACACCCAAGCATAGGATTACTGTGTCATTACTGTGTTATACTTTAGACCAGTTCCAGGGTGTTGAGACCAAGGACCTCACACCCAAGCATAAGATACTGTGTTATTCTTTAGACTAGTTCCCGGGTGTCAAGACCAAGGACCTCACACCTCAGACTAGCATTGTGCTTGATATCTGTTATGACCTCTGGCTCTGTTGATCTCTCTCTTGCTTTCTGATTCGGTACCTCTGCCTATCTGTCTACCAGTTGCCAACCTTGCCTGTACCCGGTTACCGAATCAGCCTTCTGCCTCTGTACCTTATCTGCTCGTGTGTTGCCGACCTGGCCTGTCTGACTCTTCTGGCTATCACTCATCCCTCGAGTGATCAGTCTGTCTGTACTACCCGTGACACTAATCCACCAGGTGTCAGTTAGCTGCAAGGACCTCCTGCTCCTCAGAGAGTCCTTTCTGCAGTGCAGCCAGTGGCCTCTATCCCATAGGAGTCCACTTGCTGCAGTACAGTCTGATTCCCAATCCATCTGGGAATCCTGGGCTGCAGTACAGTCTGATTTCCAGTCTACCAGGGAATCACTGGCTGCAAGATTATCTCTATCTCCTCCTCTTAAAGAGATAGTCCTTGCACAGCCGGAGGCCACCTGCTCCTCAGGTGGTCACTGGCCGTAGTAATATCTGTGTCTCCCGCTCCACGGGAGATAGCCTACAGTTGCACCAAGCACTTACACTTCATTAGGTGTCCAGAGGTTAGTCATACTTGTATTATTGGTGATTCTGCAGATCAATTGTAGCAGGTAGAAAGAGGGGGGATCTATTTATTTTTATTTTTATATTATTACCTGGTCAGCAGCTTTAAATAGAGGCGCTGCTGACACAGGTTTGTTAAGTAAGAGCATTTTGCCCTTAGGTGTAATGGGCGCTGCTGTGTGGGTAGGCAGGGCTGATGGCTGAGGGAAGGTTGCTAAGCAACCAGACACACAAGCAGGGGAGCCGTTAGGGAAGAATAACGGCTCTGAGGGGTTGAGTTGGCAGTTGGAGCGGACAGGGGAATGGGAAGGATGCAGCAGGCACAGCTGAGGAGAAGCAGGCCAGACGATGCGACAGCTGACATTTTGGGAGAAAATTACTGAGCCATGATGATTCTTCAATCCTCCATAAGATAAGCCAGCCATCAGTCAATCAAAGCTGACCGGAAGGGAGGAAGCGGAGAGAGATTTTGGCAGATGCAAAAGAGCCAGGCAGATGTATAACCGGTAGCTGATGATACAGAGGTGCTGAGAAGATGTTTACAAATCTGACACGTATGAAATATGATTAATATGGTGATAAATCAGCGTGTGACAAGAAAGATGCTTGAACATTTTGACTACAGTGAATTGGCTATGGTGATGTCCCTAACTGCTGAAGTATAGTGCTGGTGAGGCTGAGAATTGAGACTAACAATCCCTAATTTCTATGATTATCGTTTTTATTGTTATTTTCATATGTTTTCCTGAACTGTTGCGGAAATAGGAAGAAAGTTTTTTTTTTATTGAAAGTCCAAAAACTGCCTATCACCTATGTACTATGTATGGGACTATGAAATAGTGATTTTGAGAAGAAAGTGTATCTGCTTAATGAAATAATCCAGTGCCCTGTCCGCTAAAGGCCTGTTATTTACCCTCAACTGACTCTAAAATATAAAGTGCAAAGAGCATTTTGTTTTTGTTTTTTAGTGTGGTACAGTGCAAAGTTATATTTATTAAATACTTACCTTTGGGAAGAGTCGTCCAGCTGGGTTCCTGTAAAAGAAAGGAGAAATGATTAATATGTGAATTTACCAGTAATATTGAAAGATTTCGAAGAAGTACCTGTTAATAGACTGTTTTTCTAGAAATAGACTGATCCTGCAAAAGAACAGAAGAGTGTGATGATTTGCTCAGCTGCCTGTGCAGGCAGGCAGCCTTTTGACCATTGTGTAGGTTTGCATGCTGCAGGACTCTGGAAAGAAGAGCTTCTGTCAGTTTTGCAGCTTGTGCTTGCAGAGGAATTTGCATACGTTGTCATGCAAATTGCCTGGCCACATTCATTTGAGGCGTGTACTATAAGTACTATGTCTTTCCCACAATGCTTCGCTGTTCATAAGGATTTCGTCCTATGTAACACTCCTGGTGGGGTGTCAGCCTTACTCTCTGTTTGAAGATCAGCTTAGAGTAATTCCTGAATCTGCGCTAGGCAGGTTTTCCCTAGTGCAGTTAGGATTGTTTATCTGTTTGTTTGTTCTGTTGCTATTGTCCTGTCCCAGCGGTGGTCGACAGGAAATGGTTCTGATCTCTGTTCTTGGAGTATAGCTGGTGCAGCGGTTGCTACCAGCTATCTCTTCTGTTCTGTCTCCTGGGATCGCGCTAGCCACTTTTCGCTAACGCTGTGGATCCTTCTGTTCTGTCTCCTGGGATCGCGCTAGCCACTTTTCGCTAGCGCTGTGGATCCTTCTGTTCTGTCTCCTGGGATCGCGTTAGCCACTTTCCGCTAGTGCTGTGGATCCTTCTGTTCTGCTACTCTGTACCTGGATCACGCTAGCCACTTTTTGCTAGTGCTGTGGATCTTATCTCTCACTTGTCCCTGTTTTCGTGTGTCTGTCTTGTCTGCTACGACCGCTTGCTGGAGGCTCGGTGAGGTAACCGTTAAGCAAGCGTTCGCGTCCTCTGTTTCATGTTTGTCTGTTGATGGTTAGTTAGGCGTGCTTGTCTCTATTGTGCTTAT
This sequence comes from Hyperolius riggenbachi, assembly GCF_040937935.1. Taxonomy (NCBI): domain Eukaryota; kingdom Metazoa; phylum Chordata; class Amphibia; order Anura; family Hyperoliidae; genus Hyperolius; species Hyperolius riggenbachi. Next base: position 375,917,753 of record NC_090647.1, on the reverse strand, counting down.
CACGTGGAGACTGCGCATAACCGCATGCACTGTTGCGAATGAGTGCGGTGTTCGCGGTTAGCTAGCGTTTGTTATTTTCCGTATATCCTCATTGTATTATTTGCTGTGCCTTTGCTAACCTCGTATTCTGTTCTGATCTGCCTTGTGTCACGTCTGGCGATCGCACCTCTCGCGATCGCTTTCCTGTTTCATATCTGCTGTTGTGTGTGCACTGTCGCGGGGTGGCGACAAGGTTGGCGCACACACATACAACCTGTCCCTTTGCTTGTTCTCATTCGCAATCGCCTCTCTTATGATTGCGTTCTGCGCTTCGTACAATTCCTGTCTGGCATTTGTGGAGGTACAGAGGATTGGTTCCTCTGCACTCCCTAGCGCCATCTGCCGACAGGAATTTTCCCTCTACGGGTGCGTAGCACCTTTTGCTGGGTGCCTGCAAATATACGCTTGTGGAGGATTTCCGCCGTATCAGCACACGCGTTGTGCGCTGATCACGGAGTAAGTTCCACAATCGTTACAAAGAGATTACATACAGGAGCGACAGAATTTGAGATGTACAAAGAAACTTTTTATTTTTCTGTTTCTTTTTGTAAGCATATTGAGTAGTTTTGCTCATAAGAATGTGACGGAGTCATTTTTTTTTCTTTATTTAATTCTAGTAACCTTATTAATTTACTAAGAATTTTAGTAATTCACTAACCCATTTTTTTTTTTATTATTTATCATTAACTTATTAACCAGCTGAGCGGTCTGGACGAGCTCAGCTCGTCCAACACCGCCAGCGGCTGCCGCTCAGGCCCTGCTGGGCCGATTTGAATGAAATAAAAAGCAGCACACGCAGCCGGCACTTTGCCAGCCGCGTGTGCTGCCTGATCGCCGCCGCTCTGCGGCGATTCGCCGCGAGCAGCGGCGAAAGAGGGTCCCCCCAGCCGCCTGAGCCCAGCGTAGCCGGAACAAAAAGTTCCGGCCAGCGCTAAGGGCTGGATCGGAGGCGGCTGACGTCAGGACGTCGGCTGACGTCGATGACGTCACTCCGCTCGTCGCTATGGCGACGATATAAGCAAAACAAGGAAGGCCGCTCATTGCGGCCTTCCTTGTTTATTCTGGGCGCCGGAGGCGATCGGAAGATCGCCTCCGGAGCGCCCTCTAGTGGGCTTTCATGCAGCCAACTTTCAGTTGGCTGCATGAAATAGTTTTTTTTTTATTTAAAAAAAACCCTCCCGCAGCCACCCTGGCGATTTAATCAGAACGCCAGGGTGGTTAACCAACCACTTTATTAACCTTTAACCATCTAATTGATACATTTATTATTCTGGTTTTTCCTAGGAAACGGTCTGATCTATTGAATAAGTAAAATAGCCAGAATAATTGATCAGACTGAGAGCAAAAAGCAAGAGTACTCTATTTACTATTGAGTTATGAAAGATTTTGCTGATCAGCAAACGTACAGTGTAAATTGCTCTATATCTGCCTTCTCAGTGAAGCATTAAACCGAAATTATTTTGGTACTCAGGGTTTTTGGGAACCCAAATAGGGTCTATTTCTCATTAGGGAGGGTGGATACGCTTAGCAAATACTTACCGGGTGGAAAGGTTTTGTGTTATTGTTAACCAGTTGTTTTCCTTCTAGCTTCCGAAAGTGTCCTATAGGAAAAAGACCAGAAGATATTAAGAAGACTGTGATATTAGATTGTGGTGTGTGTAATTCTCATTGGTTATATGGAGTAGAATCTGTATTTTTATTTTTTTTAATAAACTTTTTGAATTTTACAACCTGCATTGGTGTTTGTGGAATTCTCCTTCAGTTGGCGGTTTGGAACCGTTTACACATCCATAATCAGGTAGACATCTGTATTGTTGATGATTCTGCAGATCATCAATAATCAGATACTCTCTGTGTGCTGACACCAATCGTTACAGAACGGCAGACCTAAAAAACAAAATGGATGCACTCAACAGCCTATTTGATGGACTAACCACCTCGGTGGAGAATTTCATCAGAGTGTTGGATGGCCAACAGACCCAAATTACCACTTTGTCTGGGTCCATACAAGTCCTCCAAACGGCTGTGAATGCAGTGCGATCTCCTCCTGTTACAGACTTGCGTATGTCTGTTCCTGAAAGGTTTTCTGGGCATAGATCTGACTTTCAGAACTTCAGAAATCGAGTATTGTCTTATTTTGAGTTGAGACCTAATTTATCGGGAACTGAGGCACAGAGAATTACTTTTTTAAAGACCCTTTTGTCAGGGGTAAAAACAGGGAACACCAAGAGCCCCAATAGTGTAATTCGTACTGGACAAGGTGGCAATAAGTTTGTATTGCTAGATACTCACAAGTCAGGGTCACCAGCAGGCAACCACTGTAAAGGCAGGTGGGGAGATTGTCCTGACCCCACTCAGGATTAAGAAGTCGCTCTCTGTAGACAGGAAGAAAGGGTAGCAACCCTCCACCAAGGGTGGACTCAAAATTGTATACAATGAACAGAAGCGCCAAAAGTATAAGATTAGATTAAATGAGCTTAAAAACCAACTTAAATGGCAAAATTGAAGGAGGAAGTGGTGGTCTTACCTCCCTCAAGCAGACATGACAACGACTGCGATTCAGACAGTCAAACACATTTATTAGGAACGCCAAAAAGAAATGCAACGCGTTTCGCAGGTTCAACCGCGCTTCATCAGGCAATATAGGGATGAGTATCAAACAATCTGCACAAGGATTCAAATTAAGCGCCACTCACAAACATGGGCATATAGCCTCCAGGCAGGGCATATAGCCTCCAGGCTTTGTCATCAGTTGAGAATTTTTTTAAGGCTATGGCCATAATTTATGATGATCCGGATATAGCTTCCACCGCTGAGCGGAAGCTTAAGACTTTACGTCAAGGTAAAGATCCAGTAGAAGTTTACGCAGCTGAATTCAGGAAGTGGGTTGTGTCAGCTAGGTGGGGGTCATTTGCATTGTTAGACTGTTTTTATCAGGTTTATCAGATGCAGTTTCTCATTTGATGTTGGGACATCCTGAACCGAAATCTATTGATGAGGCAATCTCTTTAGCAGTACGGGTTGATCACCGTTTACGTTATCAAAAACAAAACAGGGGTAAGAATACTGTAAGATATGTCTCCTACGCCTCTCCTCCACCTGTGTCGTCTCCGCCAGAGCCAATGCAAATTGGACATTCAAGATTGACACAGGTGGAAAGGAATCGCAGGAAAACAGAACAACTCTGTTTGTACTGTGCAGAGGAGGGTCATAAGGTACAGAATTGTCCTAAAAAGTCGGGAAACGCTGCCGCCTAGGTGTAGTCAGAGGTAATACCCTAGGCGCGCAGTTATTACCTCTAAACAATAATCATCTGCTCCTTCCCTGCTCTATCACATGGGAGGGTCAGACTGTTCCCACTGAAGCTTTTCTAGACTCTGGTTCAGCGGCTAACTTTATAGACAACGAGTTTGCAAAGAATTTGGGGATTCCTTTACTCCCGTTAGACCAACAGCTTTTGGTCACTGCTGTAGATGACTCTCCTCTGCAAAGTAGACAACACCTTTCTCGGACCCCTGAGTTGATATGTAATGCTGGGGTGCTACACAAAGAGAGTCTACAGTTTCTGGTCCTGCGTATGACAACCTCTACCATTATTCTTGGCATGCCATGGTTACAACTTCACTCCCCTCAGATTGACTGGGCTTCAGGTCAGCTAACGAGCTGGTCTACCCATTGTCATCATCACTGTTTAGCGAAAGTAACCGTAGGAAACACCAAGATTCAGGTTAAAGGTGTGCCAACTCAGTACGCAGAATTTGCTGATGTATTCTGTCCCAAATCGGCAGATAAACTGCTTCCTCACCGTACCTTCGACTGTCTCATCGATTTAAGATCTGGTTGTATGCCTCCAAGGGGTCACCTCTATAATCTATCTGGGCCTGAGAAACTGGCAATGTAGGAATACATCAAAGAGAACTTGGCCAAGGGTTTCATCCGTCCCTCTCGTTCACCAGCAGGGGCAGGATTCTTTTTTGTAAAAAAAAAAAAAAGATGCAGGCCTTCGTCCCTGCATTGATTATCGAGGCTTGAATAAGATTACAGTGAAAAATCGTTATCCATTGCCCTTGATTGATGATATGTTCACTCAGGTCACCAACGCCAAGATTTTCTCTAAACTAGTTTTAAGAGGCGCATACAACCTAGTTCGAATTAGAGATGGTGACGAATGGAAGACGGCCTTCAACACACCCGACGGGCACTACGAGTATCTGGTGATGCCCTTCGGGTTGTGTAACGCTGCGGCCGTCTTCCAGAAGTTGATTAATGAGGTATTCAGGGAGGTGTTAGGGAAGTTCGTCTTAGTATATCTGGACGACATACTAATCTTCTCTTCCAATCTGTTGGAACATCGAAAACATGTCAAGTTTGTGTTAAGGAAATTAAGACAGAATTCACTTTACGCTAAATTGGAAAAGTGCCTCTTCGAGGTAACCTCCGTTGTCTTTTTGGGGTACATTATCTCTACGTCTGGCCTCTCCATGGACCCAGGAAAAGTCTCTGCTGTTTTGGAGTGGCCTCAGCCTGTGGGATTGAAGGCACTCTAAAGATTTTTGGGCTTTGCCAACTACTACAGGAGATTTATAAAGGGGTACTCCTCAGTGGTCTCGCCTCTCACCAGTCTCACCAAGAAGGGTGCTGATACTTACCACTGGTCAGCAGAGGCACATTCTGCTTTCTCTACACTGAAAAAACTGTTCTGTTCTGCACCCATTTTAAGACATGTGGATGTCACCTTCCCCTTTATTGTGGAGGTTGATGCCTCAGAGGTTGGGGTGGGGGCTGTATTGTCTCAGCGCTCTGGTTTGCAGGGCAAACTTCACCCATGCGCTTACTTTTCTCGTAGGTTTTCACCCGCATAGAAAAACTACGATATTGGCAACCAGGAGCTTTTAGCTATTAAATTAGCTTTTGAAGAGTGGCGACATTGGCTAGAAGGTGCAGAGCATACTATCACAGTTTATACAGATCACAAAAACCTGGAGTACATAGAGGGCGCCAAGAGACTTAGCCCTCGTCAGGCCCGGTGGTCTTTGTTCTTTTTAAGATTCAGATTTGTTATAACGTATACTCCTGGTAGTAAAAGCATCAAAGCCGACGCCTTGTCCAGGTGTTTCGAGCCCGAGACAGTACAGTCCTCAGCCCCTGAGACCATTCTACCTCAGAGGGTAGTCCTGGCAGCTACCGAGACCTGGAAAGACTGGACAGTCACTCTGAGTCCCTACCAACAGGATGTTCCAGAGGGGAAGCCCGAGGGGGTGATGTTTGTACCACTACCTTTTCGTCTGCAACTCTTACATCTGTTTCATTCGCATAAGAATGCAGGTCATCCCGGGGCCACCAGAACTCAGGATTTACTAGCCAGATGTGCTTGGTGGCCTACATTAGCAACAGATTGTAAGGCGTTTGTGAGGGAATGTGCAGTGTGTGCTAGGAGTAAGCCTTCTCGCCAGGCACCTGTGGGTACTTTACAATCCTTACCAGTGCCAAGTGAACCATGGACTCATCTGTCTATGGATTTTGTTGGGGAACTCCCCAGGTCTGAGGGCAAGACAGTCATTTGGGTGGTAGTAGATAGATTCAGTAAGATGGCTCATTTTGTTCCATTAAAAGGACTCCCCTCGGCCCAGGAGTTGGCTGATCTCTTCATCCAGCACGTTTTCCGGCTGCATGGCATTCCGGAAAATGTAGTGTCAGATCGGGGAGTCCAATTTGTATCAAAGTTTTGGAAAGCTTTTTGCCATCAGCTGGATATGGACCTTGCATTTTCATCAGGCTACCACCCACAAACCAATGGCTAGACCGAGAGAGTTAACCAGTCCCTGGAGCAATTTCTCAGATGTTATGTCGCAGATGCTCAGACCGATTGGGTAAAATTCTTGCCATTTGCGGAATTTGCGCACAACAATCTGAAGAGTTCCTCTTCAGAATTTTCCCCATTTCAGGTAGTTTCGGGAAGATCACCCAAGTTTGCCCCCTTACCTGTGGCGTCTACACCATTCCCAGCCTTGAAGGATTGGCAGAGAGCTTTGAGGGAGATTTGGGGAATGGTTAAGAGGAACTTGGGGAAAGCTTTCCAGACCCAGAAAAAACAGGCAGACAAAAGGCGGTCTGTAGAATGGAGGTTTTCTCCGGGAGACATGGTATGGGTATCGACTCGGCATTTGGCCTTGAAGCAACTGTCACCCAAACTGGGTCCTATATTCATAGGACCATTCCCAGTGACCAGAAAGATTAATAATATCACTTATGCGATTGATCTCCCAGCCAGCATGAGAGGTGTGAGATCATTCCATGTGTCTCTGTTGAAGTCAGCAGTGCACGTGGATTCCTCTCTCCCCCCCCCCCCCCCCCCTGTGATGGTTGATGACCAACCTGAATATGAGATCGAAAAGATTCTGGACTCTCGCTTAATGCAAAATTCTGTGCAGTATCTGGTCCACTGGAAAGGATATGGTGTGGAGGAAAGAACTTGGGTGCCAGATTGTCGCATGCATGCGGAAGAATTAAAGAAAGAATTTCATGACTCACATCCTGGGAAGCCGGGTGGGAAGTGTCTGGAGTCCACTTCTCAGGGGGGGTACTGTAATGAATAGTGGAGATGCCGCCACGCGGTCTGTCTCCGCGTTCAGACCGGCGGTTTCCGCACAGCAACATGTGTCTGGTTTGCCTGGGCCTTCTAGTGCACACAGATGGAGAGCTACGCGCGCGCGAGCTAGAAGACAGGACCTTTATGTCAGCAGGAGAGGTATCAGCTGCTCAGGACGATCAGCTGATCCCAGCGGAACTCCTGATTGGCTGAGTGGCTGGGGGTGGCGCTGCGAAGCGCTGTAGTGTAGTGTTGGGCAAACACCTGGATGTTCGGGTTCGGGTCCGTTCTGCCGAACATGGGCCAGATGTTCGGCATGTTCGGCCCGAACCCCGAACTCAATGGAAGTCAATGGGACCCCCGAACATGCCGCTTTTGGGGGCCCTATGGGGTCGCAGGCAAAAGGGGGGAGCATGCCCCGATCGCGGGGGGTCGGAAATTCCCCCCACCCCTTCCGCTAGCGCTCCCCCCTCTGCCCGCTTCCCCATAAAAAAAAGTTTGCGGAAAGTTAGTAGTACCTGCTGTAAAGTTTGTGGAAAGTTAATAGTACCTGCTGTGGCTGGCTGGCAGTGACTACTAGGAGACGCGTTGAGGCCGGGCAGCGGTCGGTTTAGCGGTAGTACCCTTGTGGTACTTCCGTGACGCGTACCCTCGTATGCGTCATCACGTAGAGGACGTGAGGTCAGAGAAAGGGCGGAAGTACCACAAGGGTACTACCGCTGAACCGCCCGCTGCCCGGCCTCAACACGTCTCCTAGTAGTCACTGCCAGCCAGCCACAGCAGGTTCTATTAACTTTCCGCAAACTTTACAGCAGGTACTATTAACTTTCCGCAAACTTTTTTTATGGGGAAGCGGGCAGAGGGAGGAGCGCTAGCGGAGGGGGTGGGGGGAATTTCCGCCCCCCCCACCCCCGCGATCGGGGCATGCTCCCCCCTTATGCCTGCGACCCCATAGGGGGGCCATATTCGGGCGAACAGGGCCCTGTTTGGCCAAACAGGGGCCCTGTTCGGGCCCTGTTCGGGGGGCATTGAGTAGTTCGGGCGAACCCGAACTAAAAGGCCGAACACCATCAGGTGTTCGGCCGAACTCGAACATCACCCGAACAGGGTGATGTTCTGCAGAACCCGAACAGTGGCGAACACTGTTCGCCCAACACTACTGTAGTATATATAGATCTTGCTTGTCAGTTGCTGGTTGTCTGCCGTTGCGAATACCTACGTGTGAGCACTCAGACCTCAGTCAGATCCTACAGTGTAAAAAACTTTATGATAAATGATGAGGGGAATTGAGGCAGACGACCACACCGGTTTTTGTTATAAAAATATCAAAAAGAATTTTTATTTTAACAGACCATATATCTAAGGACATTACAAGCACATATAATGAATTGCATAAAAGAGGGTTAGCCAAAAGAAATCCCCCCGACCTAAAACCCCATTGGTGTCGCCCACAGAAAATGCCCACCTACAGCATACAACTCGTTATTAGGAATTCTGTAATGTACTAAATTAGTGGTACCACTTGTCTATAGACCTGTGTGTAGATACATGCATTATAGAGCAGCAAGCCATGCAAAATATAGTCCAAACAAAAAAATATATACATGCGCATGCAAGCCCAGCAGCTGTTGATAGAAACGCATGGAGTCCAAGCAGCATCAAAAATGCATTCAAAATTCCAAACAGTCCAGAGTATAAGCGCTCAGAAATAATGCAGCGGACATGTGCACATGTGTGAACATCCCTAGTTCAAGCTGTTTAGACAAACAGAAGCATAGATGGATCAAAGTTGTATAAGTGCACCAAGAGGTCCCGTAGATAAATGAAGCCCTTGCCAGGGACTCATATGCCAAGCCGGGTCTCACAAGCATGTATAACATCAAACATACGGAATTGAAGCATCCATATTTTATATTTTACCCATCCAGTATAATGATGTGGCCTGATGTCTAGCCAAACGTGGCTACCGTCCAGGTGAGAGGACTGGTGAGATAATCAATTGCCCACAAATGTATCAGTCCTTGGATCGGTGGATCATGCAGGGTCGTTTGATGGATTGGATGTAGGAAGCAAGGCTCTGCTGCTCGGCAGTAGGAAAGGCTCAGCCGTGGGGAGAAGGAGAGGAGAAATGGCAACTCTCAGAGACGCCACGCCGGGAGACCCGACATGTTTCGCTGGCAAGCAGCCAGCTTTCTCAAGAGAGGCGTGGTTTGATCGTCCACGTCCTATCCAGACGTTTTATAGGACCTGTCCTAGAAGGTCCGTCAGATAAACGTCACACTCCAGCGTGGCCACCCAATCCCAGCGCGTCCATACTCGGCGCGAGGACCATAGACACTCGCAGCTGGGACGGAACGGCTGAGAGCAGAGGACACACTTGGTACACTCCCACAACTTCCGCCGCGTGGAACGCAGAAATACAACATATCCAGCGCTCACATCACGGGAGGAGGAGAGGAGGAACCAACGGAGCGCGACGAACGAGCCAATACATATAGAGAAACCATATTAGGTAAACTTATCAAAAATGTACAACCAAAACACATGAAAAGAATTTAAGAATGAACATTATCACTTATAAATTCGGTCAGAAAACACCCTTATGTTAATCAGGAGGATTATCCACTTGTCATGAAGCAAGTTTACAACCAAGGCAAACCTAAAAAAGCCTTGGTCAGTCACCAATGTACTGTTAACATGTATGTTCTAAAAGAATTACATATTTTAAATCCCCCCATTAGAGGGAGTTATATAGTGGATAAATACCTACAAAATCTCCCTAGATGAAGGAAATCTAAATTAATTACCCAAATCTCATAAATCGGGAGAAAAAAGAGGTGATAGTAAGTATATAGCCAAACACACATATTAATGTGTGTATACAGTGGGACACCCCGGAAGCACGCACGAAAGAAAAGAGCCACACAGACAAAACAGGCTAGACAGGTAAAAAGGATGAAAAACCAAGGGACTCATTTAAACCTGGTGGAATAGTGGCTTTTAAATCATAAATCCATCTCATCTCCCTCTGTAGAAGGAGACGATCAAAATTCCCTCCCCTGATGTTACTGTGAATACGATCTAATCCAATAAAACGGATATGATCAGGATTGCCTCCATGGGCCGTTTTAAAATGTCGAGCTACCAGAGTCATGACAGACAGGTCCTTCTTCTTGCTCCGTATACTATATATATAAATAAATAAACTAGTGATGTGTTCACCAATTCTGGAGCGTAATTCTCGTTTTGTTTTTCCCACATAGAATGCCCCACAGGGGCAAATCAAAAGATAGACCACCAAAGTGGTCTCACAATTCACAAAGTGTGTGAGTGACCATTTTCTGCTATCCGGCAGCTTGACATTCCTACCGACCCACATATAGCAGCAAACGGAGTATGCACTGCATGTGTAGGTGCCCGTCAAACGACAATGTTTAGAATTAGGACCCTCACCCCTAAAGTGGCTACTCACCAGATGGTCTCTTAAAGAAGGGGCCTTACGAAAGGTAAGAAGTGGTGTGGGGGGCAAATTCGGACCCAAATGGGGGTCGTTTTGAGGAATGTGCCAGTGTTTCTTTAGTATACTTGAAATCTTAGAATGCTCAATACAAAACCGAGTTACAAATCTCGTAATATCATGACGAGAATGTTTCTGAGGTGATGATTTACAGATAAGTGCATCACGATTGCAATGACGTACCCTCTCATAGGCCTTTCTTAGACTTCTGTCACCATAGCCCCTCTCCCTAAATCTGGATTGTAAACAATTTGCTTCCCGTTGGAAAGACTTTTCATCTGAACAATTGCGCTGTGCACAAAAGTACTGGCCCACGGGGATGCCCCTGATGGTGTGTGATGGATGAAAGCTGTCAGCTCTCAAAAGAGAGTTAGTAGCCGTACTCTTCCTATAAAGGGTTGTGGACACGCCACCAGAGGCATCCACAGAAATCAGCAGATCGAGAAAGGGGATATGGTCACATGAGAGATCAAACGTAAAATGTAAATTGCATTCGTTGATGTTTAGAACCTCAACGAAAGCTTTAAGAAAGGATGTGGTACCAGACCACAGTATGAGGATGTCATCTATGTTCCTGTGCCAGGATAGAACATGGCACAGGTACAGGGAGAGGTCCTCATTGGAGAAAATCTCCCTTTCCCACTCCCCCAGGTACAGGTTGGCATACGAGGGGGCACAGGTTGTCCCCATCGCAGCCCCCTGCACCTGGAGGTAGTGGGTCCCCTCAAATACAAAATAATTGTTAGTCAACAGAAACTCCAAAAGAGAGATCCAAAAAATGTTGTGGGGTATAAATTGAACCCCCAACTCACTCAGAAACATCTCGACGGCCCTGATACCATTTTTGTATGGGATACTAGAATATAGGGCCTCAACATCAAGGGCCACTAGTATAGTGCCTTCTGGTACCTGCAAACCATTCAAGATCTGTAGTAAATGTAAAGTGTCTCTAGTGTATGAAGGAAGGGTTTGAACGTGAGGCTGTAGGTGTTTGTCTATGTAGACACTAACCTTCTCTGTAAGAGATCCACAACCCGACACTATGGGGCATCCCGGTGGCCTCTCCTGTTTCTTATGAATTTTTGGCAATTAATAGAATGTAGGTAAAACTGGATTCTTAACGTTCAAAAATTCGGCAATATGCCCATCTATTATGCTGCGGTCTGCTGCGTCATCAATAATCTTAAATAATTCTGTTTGGCACCGCCAGGCCCTTGATGAAGAGGCCCGTACATAGCAATCCCGCCTTCCAAGGATGTCGAGGCACATATCTCTATATGCTGACACTGTCATCACCACGACATTCCCCCCTTTATCAGAGGGTTTTATTACCCATTGGTCCTGTATTTTAAGGTAGTCAAGGGCTTACTGCTCTTCAACAGTCAAGTTTCCCAGCATGTCAGGTCTATGTCGGTCGTTCCCTAGAGATGAAAACTCATCCTCAACCACTGAAATCAGCTGATCCCAGCGGAACTCCTGATTGGCTGAGTGGCTGGGGGCGGCGCTGCGGAGCGCTGTAGTATATATAGATCTTGCTTGTCAGTTGCTGGTTGTCTCCCGTTGCGAATACTTATGTGTGAGCACTCAGACCTCAGTCAGATCCTACAGTGTGTTAGAACCAGTTGGAACTGGGAATTCACACTTAGCCAGATACTGATCTTGATATTTACTTTGTCATTACTGTGTTATACTTTAGACCAGCTCCAGGGTGTTGAGACCAAGGACCTCACACCCAAGCATAGGATTACTGTGTCATTACTGTGTTATACTTTAGACCAGTTCCAGGGTGTTGAGACCAAGGACCTCACACCCAAGCATAGGATTACTGTGTCATTACTGTGTTATACTTTAGACCAGTTCCAGGGTGTTGAGACCAAGGACCTCACACCCAAGCATAGGATACTGTGTTATTCTTTAGACTAGTTCCCGGGTGTCGAGACCAAGGACCTCACACCTCAGACTAGCATTGTGATTGATATCTGTTATGACCTCTGGCTCTGTTGACCTCTCTCTTGCTTTCTCATTCGGTACCTCTGCCTATCTGTCTACCAGTTGCCAACCTTGCCTGTACCCGGTTACCGAATCAGCCTTCTGCCTCTGTACCTTATCTGCTTGTGTGTTGCCGACCTGGCCTGTCTGACTCTTCTGGCTGTCACTCATCCCTCGAGTGATCAGTCTGTCTGTACTACCCGTGACACTAATCCACCAGGTGTCAGTTAGCTGCAAGGACCTCCTGCTCCTCAGAGAGTCCTTACTGCAGTGCAGCCAGTGGCCTCTATCCCATAGGAGTCCACTGGCTGCAGTACAGTCTGATTCCCAATCCATCTGGGAATCCTGTGCTACAGTACAGTCTGATTTCCAGTCTACCAGGGAATCACTGGCTGCAAAATTATCTCTATCTCCTTCTCTTAAAGAGATAGTCCCTGCACAGCCGGAGGCCACCTGCTCCTCAGTTGGTCACTGGCCGTAGTAAAATCCGTGTCTCCCGCTCTACGGGAGATAGCCTACAGTTGCACCAAGCACTTACACTTCATTAGGTGTCCAGAGGTTAGTCATACTTGTATTATTGGTGATTCTGCAGATCATCCCTAATCAGGTATACATCTGTATTGTTGATGATTCTGCAGATCATAAATAATCAGATACTCTCTGTGTGCTGACACTAATAGTTACAAATAACTTGTGTTTCTACTGGAGCTTACGATCTGGTAGGCAGGACCATGGCTCTGTTATTGGGCCGATGGCTGCACTGGCTGAGTAGCAGCGAGTGCAGGGATTGGCCCAATGACTGAGCCTTGGTCCTACCCATGAGACCATCTGCTCCAGTAGAAAGACAAGTTGCCATACTTTTTCCCTTTACGGCAGCTAGGGCTTATTTTTGTGGTAGGGCTTATATTTCGAGCATGCACAAAATTCCTGCTAGGGCTTACTTTCAGGGGATGTCTTAATTTCAGGAAAAGAGGGTATACAACCAAAAATGCAATGTGAGTATCTGTTTACATCACACATCTGGAGAATGTCACACATGTAATTCCTTCCCCGACTACCTCAATCCCATTCCCAGTCCTGGACTTGCAATACAAAGTATAGCAACCCTCAGAACAATAACATTCTAAAATCTGCTGCAAAATGTTGTTTAATGGACTTTAAAAAGATATTTTTTTTCAAAATCAATTGTCTTAAAAACTACAAGGTATTTTTGAAAAATGCTTAATTCTTTTTGCCACTGTTCCTCTTAAAGTGGATCCGAGATGAACTTTTACACATTGCATAATTGTGTTCCTTTCCTATTGTTTATAGGGCATTCCTCAAGCCAAATACTTTTTTGTTTTTGTTTTAATGCTGTAATTCCCTATAAACTAAATAAGCCACTCCCACAGGTTTTCAGAGAGCCAAGGCACTTTCAGACAGTAGCAAGGGCTCATGGGAGCTCAATCTGGGCAGAAGGAGGGGGAGGTATTACTAGCCAGAGATTTCAGAGGCAGAGGGGAGGAGGGAGGAGGAGGGGGGATTAGTTTTCTTTGCTCAAGATACAGATAAGCCTGCCTCTGTGTAATGTTTACAAACAACATGGCTGCTGTCATTGTATCACAGGAAGAAATGTTCTTATTCTATTAAAGCTGTTTCCAGCTAGATTTGCTGTGTAAACTATCTAAACTTTAGATAAGATGTATAGACAAGTTACTTGTTATAGTTAGTTTTTCATCTCGGATCCGCTTTAACATGCCCTGCAAAGGTGATTCTAGCATGTATGGGGGCTTTGCTATTAACCGCTAACGTCGGCAACCACTGACATCTGTTAAAAAAAAACATTAAAAAAATGTTTGCTTTAAGTACGTATTTTTTGGCAAATATTCTGCCATTGATCATTGATTGATGGAGGAGAGGGCCAAGTCCAGGGTAACACCCAGGCAGTGGGTCTGTGTGGTCAGATGGATGATTGTACCATTGACAGTGACCTCATCTTTCCCTGTAAATATCTTTTGTTTTCCAGTCATTTTATTCATAAGTTCTACTGTTTTTCTTCTCCTAATATGTTGACTGCAGAGCTGTGTACACCCACTAGGTTACTGCTGCAATACCAATACTTTTTATGGGACAATACTGAATATATGACATTTTGATACAATACAAAGAAGTCAGCGTATAAGAGTATACATTTGCTGTGCCATCAAAATAACTCAATACACAGCCATTTATGTCTAAACTGCCAGCAACCAAAGTATAGATACCCTGTTGTGAAATAACACCACTCAGTCTCTTGGAAGTATAGCATGTGGAAAAATCAAAAAAGAAGAAAGAGGACAGAGGGCTTGTGAGGGATGCAGAGATACAAGAAATAAAATACCATAACAACTTGACAGAATTTGATGTGAGTCCAATCTGACTGCAAAGTATGGATGACAAACTGAACTATACATATTTGTGGATTTACACATATAAAATGGACAATCATGCCATAAAAAGTGCTGTCAGCCAAATCATGTGCAATGAGCAAGAGCGACAAAATAGACCAGGGAAAAGGGATTACAATTGGTTGAAAAGGTGGAATAAAGAGTTACCGTTTATGTTACTTGTAGCAAGTGTGGCACCTCAGGTGCTACCGCTAGGGAATGTGGAAATTAAATAGGAGTGACATAGCCTGGATGTAGAGGCACATTGTAGGTGGTGGCTAACTGGTAACCATAAGAGCATCAGGTGCAGCGTGGACGTGCAGGAAAATGAAGTACTGAGGAAGTACGTCATTGTTATAGTAACCAGTGGGCAGGCAGAAGGAAGGGGAAAGATGGGGTGCTATGATAAACAGGAGACTGCAAAAATAGGGAGAGGTGGGAGGATGGTAGTGTGTGAAGGAGAGTGAGGACAGCTGGAAGATATCTGGGAGGGGTGGGGCAGAGATGAGTGACATAGCAGTGATGAGAGTAATGTTGCCAGTAGTAAAGATTATAACTGGCCATGATGGGGAGGGGCAAACTAGGGAAATAGGGGTTTTATAATAAAACATACATAATTGTAAGGGAAGTGATGTAAGTGATAATGTGAGTGTGGGAGGGGTGGTGGGATGAATTGGGACAAATTCATCTGTGAATCATGTAGATATGTAAACCTCTGTATGGGGCCATCTAGTGGCAGAAGAAAATTAACGCATATGGTTATCAGTATTGAACGTAAAGCTGGAAAGACATAATAGAGGTAACTAGGAGAGTAAGCTAAACGGATTAAAAGGGATTGATTAGTAATGTAAGGTAACACATAAAAGAATAGGTGGTAACAAAGGATCTAGCCGTCATGATGATAATGGTAATAATAACACTAATGCTAAAATACAACATAAGTGAAACCATAAGACAATATATAAAACAATAAATACAAAAATTTTATTTAAAAAACAGAGACTACTGTCTGAATAAAAATACAAGTCATAGGTTTTTTAGGTAAGGATGTTATAGAGATTTTAGTAAATTTTCTCTGACTGTTTATTTAATCTGTCTGGGTTTATTGTTTTCCGAGTTTATATACAGAAAATCTCTATACTCATGAGGACTGAAAAGAAGTCTCCTCGTGCACCTTGAATCGCTTCTATGTGGGTGATTTTGAACAGTGTGGGGTCATGATTGTGGTGTGTCTTGAACTGCCTGGAGACACTATGTAAATTAATGAAAAACCCTTCGGTATATTGTGTTTATGCTGACACAGTCTACAACGGAACTGTTGTGTTCTATGACCTACATGTTGAATACCACAGGGACATGTATTAACGTATATTACAAGCTTGGTCTCACAGGTAATGTATTAAGATGGGGAATTGAACTTTGGCGGAAAAGGAGGTGATGCTGTTACTTGGAGAAATGAATTGGCAGTAGAGATGGCTTGAACGGTTCGCATGCGAACGCGAACACGCAAACTTCGGTGGTTTGCGGTGAACCGTGAACTATATGCGAGTTCAACCTGCCCCCTATACTGCATCATTAGGGTCAACTTTGACCCTATACATCACATTCAGCAGACACAGGGTAGCCAATCAGGCTACACTCCCTCCTGGAGCCCCCCCCCCCCCCCCCCCGTTATAAAAGGCAGGCATGCCAGGTACGACGGTGTCATGCCATCTTAGACATGTCTTGCCTCGAAGTGGAGAGTCACACTGGAGCAACTCTCCTGGCTGCTCTGAACAAACAGGTGGATTAGTGGCTGACCCCGCACCAACTGGAGATCGGCAACGTGGTGTGTGACAATGGCAGCAATCTAATTTCGGCTTTGAAATTTGGATAGTTGACATGTACCCTGCATGGCACATGTGCTGAATCTAATAATTCAGAGATTTGTGTGTAAGTACCCAGGCTTACAGCACATCCTGAAACAGTCCAGGAAGTTGTGTGGGCATTCCAGGTGGTCTTACACGGCCATGGCACGCTTGGCCGATATTCAGCGGAGAGAGAACTTGCCGGCGAGACGCTTGATTTGCGAAGCCCGACTGGAATTCAACCCTCCTTATGTTTAACCGCCTGCTACAACAGGAAAAAGCCATCAACCAGTATCTCTACAACTATAGTAGAAGGACACAGTCTGGGGAGATGGGGATGTTCTGGCCGAAGTACTGGACACTCTTGCGAAATGCCTGCAGGCTCATGCGGCCGTTTGAGGAGGTGACAAACATGGTGAGTTGCAGTGAAGGTGCCATCAGCGACTTGATCCCATATGCTTTCTTCCTGGAGCGTGCCATGTGTAGAGTGGTGGATCAAGCTGTGCAGGAGCGTGAAAAGGAACAGTTACAGGCCTTAAGCCCTTCCGGATCCTCCCTCCACCAACACCTCGACCGGCAGGTAGCCGACTACCTGGCCTTAAAGGGAACCTAAACTGAGAGGGATATGGCTGTTTCCTATTAAACAATACCAGTTGCTTGGCAGCCCTGCTGATCTCTTTGGCTGCGGTTGTGGCTGAATCACAACCCTGAAACAAGCATGCAGCTAATCCAGTCTGACTTCAGTCAGAGCACCTGCTCTGCATGCTTGTTCAGGGGCTGTGGCTAAAAGTATCAGAGACACAGGACCAACAGGAGAGTCAGGCAACTGGAATTATTTTAAAAGTAAAAATCCACATGCTTTTCAGTTTAGGTTCCCTTTCAGTGTGGATGTAGACACTGTGAGCAGCTATGAACCCTTGGACTACTGGGTGCACAGGCTTGACCTGTGGACAGAGCTGTCACAATTTGCTACCCAACTTCTGTCTTGCCCTGCCTCAAGCGTCTTGTCAGAAAGGACCTTCAGCACAGCTGGAAGCATTGTCACTGAGAAGAGAAGTCGCCTAGGTCACAAAAGTGTTCAGTACCTCACCTTTATCAAAATGAATGAGGCATGGATCCTGGAGGGCTACTGCCTGCCTGAAGACTAAGTCAGTCCCCACACACAGCATCTCTGCCTGCATGCCGTGTGACTGCCTGCCCCAAGACTAAGTCGCTCCCCACACAGCATCTCTGCCTGCAGGCCGCTTGATTGCCTTCTCCGCCACCACCAACAGTGTCCAGGACTCCAGGCGGATTCCTGAATTTTTAAGGCCGCTGCTAGCAGCGGCTGCTATAATCATTTTTCTGGTGTGTTTACATGCCTGCCTAATTTTTCTGGCTGCACTGCAGCTGCAACAACAAAACAAAAGGCATGTACATGTGTCAATTCCCCTTCATGATCGTTACCTTGCCGCGGTGAAGGGGCTTGTGTATCACAATGAAGCAATGACCGCCAGCTATATGAGTGTCTCGGGGGGAGGGGGCACACCCAAGATAATAAGGTCATTGCTTCATTGTGGACAGACCAAATTCGATCAGCTGGACAGTCACTGTTGTTCTGTCATTGAGCTACCTCAGCCCAGTGACCATATGGGCTTGAAAACCGCTATCTCCTGCACTCTGGCCATGGTGCACACCAGTCCAGCACGGCCGTCACTACACAAACAGCTGTTTGCGGTGCGTTACACAATGAGTTTGGTGTGTCAGTGTGAAGCAGTACACTAATTACACTACCTGATTGATGTATACACATGCAAGATGTTTTAAAGCACTTTAGGCCTTCAATTTAGCAATACAATTAGATTTCTGCCCTTAAACCCTGCTGTGCGTAAAATCCGGATTTTTCTCCGGGACTTTTGGCGTGTATCCCACTCTGCCATGCCCCCCTCCAGGTTTTAGACCCCTTGAAACATCTTTTGTATCACGTTTCTTGCCAGCATAAATGTTTCTACTTTTCAAAGTTTCCATCCCCATTGAAGTCTATTGCGGTTTGCGGAAGTTTGCACAAACAGGAACTTTTGAGGAAGTTCGTGTTCGAGGTTCACAAACCAAAAATCGGAGGTCCGAGCTATCTCTAATTGGCAGGCATGGCACCTCTTGTTGGAACATGGCTATTAATCAGGTATGTCAGAAACTAGGTGGTGGTGAATATTTGGTACTGTTAAATGTTAATGGATCTGGTGGGTGAAGTGTCTTTTAGATATGGGTCCTGTAACAGAATCTCCCATATGTTTTGTAGGATATTTAGACGTGTGTTGGTGGCAGTATTTAGTAATGAATCTTGGAGCATCAGAAGAAGTGGATGTGAGCTGGTGGTTATGGGGAAAGTGATTTGTGTAGGGTTTTTGGCTGTAAATTGGGCATTTTTTTATCAGTTTATTTGGGTAATGTCTTTCTACAAACTTTTTAGCAAAGTATTTTTGATTGATCTTTGTAATCCTGAGGGTCTGATCAGTTTCTAAATATGCGTCTGAACTGGCTGTAGAGGATATTGTGTGTCCATGGCTTGTGATGAAAACTGTCAAAATAATCTAAGACAGTTGTAGTTTTGTAGCTCCTTCTCTCCTCACTTCCCAAGATTAGAAATAAAAAGAAGTACCCTGAGTAATACATTAAAATAGGCACATAGTGCTAAGTACTGTCTAAGATGATACACAATTTCCACCAAGTGCTGCAATCCAGCGGGATGTGCCATCACCAGCAGGGAAAGCAAGGGATATGCACCAGCTCCCCCCTCGTGAGTGCACTCACCGACCAGCCACTTGACAACTTGCATATAATCAAAATTGCCTTTTTCCGCAACTTATCCACTTCCGATACGCAGGAATATCCCGAAACAAGTTAAAATCTGCACATTGTGCTCAGTACTCTCTAAGAGCAATCACAGATTACTCCAGATACAGCAGAATATGCCAATCTCATATAGGGAAGACAACTTATAGCGGCCCCCCTCGTGATTGAATCCACTCACCAACTGGCCGCTTGTATGATGGTATACAATAGAGCTCTCTGGAGTCCTTTCGTATGTGGAAAGTTCCTTTTAATTCACTTGCTAAGAACCATTCAGAGTCCGGCTCCCCGGCAGCGGATACCGGGCAGCACATCTCCAGCTACTTCCAGGTGGCGTCAGCGTACCTTCTAGCTCTACGCATTTTGTCAACACGTGACTCATTCATGGAGTAATGTGGCTCTACGGAGTAGGACTTGAATCACCCAGAGTTAGAGGCAGCAAAAATAGCAAAAACAATTCCCAGCTGCACATTCCATTTCCATGGAGACTGCTTACAGGCAGCCATTTTGTTATAACACTATCAATTTCAGCTCTTTGCATAATCTTAAGTGCTGGTGGAAGAGGTGGCAAATGTACATTTTTGTCATAGTTTTCACTGTATTAAACAATTCTATGGCATGATCATTTTCATTTGAGCTGTATGAAGCAGCCATAAGCATTGCATATAATAGTAAATAGAAAATGGTGCCCGCCGGCAAAAGCAATAATGTTGATTTCAAAGTCCCCAGTAGAGATGTCCCGAACGGTTCGACGGCGAACGGTTCCAGGCGAACTTTGGGGGTTCGCGTTCGCCTGCACCAGGCGAACTTTTGCGGAAGTTCGATTCGCCCCATAATGCACTATGAGGGTCAACTTTGACCCTCTGCATCACAGTCAGCAGGCACATTGTAGCCATTCAGGCTACACTAAGCCCTGGAGCCCCCCCCCCCCCTTATATAAGGCAGGCTGCGGCGGCCATTAGCCTCACTCGTGTGCCTGCTAGAGACAGACTAGGGACAGCTGCTGCAGACTTGTTCTTCTAGGGACAGATTAGTTAGGTTCTTGGCTGCTTAGCTTGCTCCTGGCTGATTGTTATTGCTTTTATAGCACCCCTCAATGGCTCTTGTCAGAGCTCATCCTGTACTTTTTTTTTTTCTGTGTGTCAAACTGACACTTTTGTTGCATGCACAGCCTTGCTAATTGATAGTGTGTGTGCCACTGCCAGCAGCCCAGCACATTCAGTGACTACCTGTGTGTGTGACAGGGAGCTGCACACTGTACTGCCCAGTACTGCATATACCCAGTACCTGTTGTGTTTACTTAACCCACCTCATCACTGCAGATACCTAGCTTTGTGTTGAGTGAACCCAGCTCACTGCATTTAACTACATGTTGTGTTCTGTGAACCCACCTCACTGCATATACCTAGCTGTTGTGTTGAGTGAACCCACCTCACTGCATATAACTACCTTTAATGTTCAGTGAACCCACCTCACTGCATCTAACTACCTGTTGTGTTGAGTGAACCCAGCTCACTGCATCTAACTACCTGTTGTGTTGAGTGAACCCACCTCACTGCATATACCTAGCTGTTGTGTTGAGTGAACTCACCTCACTGCATATAACTACCTTTACTGTTGAGTGAACCCAGCTCACTGCATCTAACTACCTGTTGTGTTGAGTAAACCCAGCTCACTGCATCTAAGTACCTTTATTGTTCAGTGAACCCAGCTCACTGCATCTTACTACCTGTTGTGTTCAGTGAACCGAGCTCACCGCATCTAAGTACCTTTATTGTTCAGTGAACCCAGCTCACTGCATCTTACTACCTGTTGTGTTCAGTAAACCCAGCTCACTGCATCTAAGTACCTTTATTGTTCAGTGAACCCAGCTCACTGTATCTTACTACCTGTTGTGTTCAGTGAACCCAGCTCACTGCATCTAAGTACCTTTATTGTTCAGTGAACCCAGCTCACTGCATCTTACTACCTGTTGTGTTCAGTGAACCCAGCTCACTGCATCTAAGTACCTTTATTGTTCAGTGAACCCAGCTCACTGCATCTTACTACCTGTTGTGTTCAGTGAACCCAGCTCACTGCATCTAAGTGCCTTTATTGTTCAGTGAACCCACCTCACTGCATCTAAGTACCTTTATTGTTCAGTGAACCCACCTCACTGCATCTAAGTACCTTTACTGTTCAGTGAACCCAGCTCACTGCATCTAACTACCTGTTGTGTTGAGTGAACCCAGCTCACTGCATATACCTAGCATCCCCCTCAGATGGACAAAATGGACAAACCAGGTAGAGGAAGAAGTAGAGGCAGACCCAGAGGAAGGCCACCAGGCACCGGCAGGTCTGTGCGAGGTGGTGTTGCTGTGATTTCGCGCGGACCTGCCCCAAAATACAGTGCTCAGAAGAAGGCACGTGCCATCACTTCCCAAGATCAGGACGTGCTTGACTATTTAACACAGAACACCTCATCTCCCACAGCAACCAGCACTACAACAAGCACCACATCTGCTGCATTTGACACTTCGCAGGAGTTATTTGGTGGTGGTGGTGAAATCACTGATTCACACCCACTACTGCAACAACAAGAAGAAGGCGCAGGTACACCACCTCATACGTCTGAGTTAGGTGGCAGGGCCAGGGCCACTACATTACATACACAGCCCATTGGGTCAACCTGGGTCAACCTGGTGACCGATGGCAACAAGCAGGGAGTACGTGGCTGCGCAGCGGACCGACTTGTCACACCTCCACGGCTTGCAGGCAGGCCTCCAGCCACCTCCTCTCCACCTGCTACCACCACTTCGCTGTCATCATCCTCCTCCTCCTCCTTGGCTGGTGCCACAATCTCCTCTCCAGCTACACAGCCCCCGCACCCCAGGGCCTATGCTGCATGCCAGGTACGACAGTGTCACGCAGTGTTAGACATGTCTTGCCTGAAAGCGGAGAGTCACACTGGAGCAGCTCCCCTAGCTGCTCTTAACAAACAGGTGGAGCAATGGCTGACCCCACACAAGCTTGAGATCGGCAACGTGGTGTGTGACAATGGCAGCAATCTCATTGCTGCGTTGAATTTGGGAAAGCTGACACACATACCCTGCATGGCACATGTGCTGAATCTGGTCCTGCAAAGATTTGTGTCCAAGTACCCAGGCTTAGAGGACGTCCTGAAGCAGGCCAGGAAGTTGTGTGGGCATTTCAGGCGCTCTTACAAGGCCATGGCACGCTGTGCGGACATTCAGCGTAGAAACAACTTGCCGGTGAGACGCCTGATTTGCGAGAGCCAGAATCGCTGGAATTCCATCCTGCTGATGTTCTCTCGCCTGCTAGACCAGGAGAAAGCCGTCACCCAGTACCTGTATCATTACAGTACAAGGACACAATCTGGGAGGATGGGGATGTTGTGGCCCAACAACTGGACACTTATGCGAAATGCATGCAGGGTCATGGAGCCCTTTGAGGAGGTGACCAAACTGGTGAGTCGCGATGAGGGCACCATCAGCGACTTGATCCCCTACGCCTACTTCTTGAAGCGTGCCGTGTGTAGAGTGGTGGATACAGCTGTGGAGGAGCGTGAACGAGAAGAGTTACGGCAGCAGGAGTCGTGGGAGCCATTTACACCCGAACCCGATGTTCCCACAACACCTGCGGCAGCACAGAGGGGGGAGGAGGAGGAGGAGGAAGAAGAGGAGTCGTGTGGGGAAGGAGATGAGTCAGACTCTGATGATGGTGATGATGAGGAAGGTGTTTCTGTGGAGGAGGAAGAGGCGGCGGAAGAAGAACAACCGCGGCAGCCGTCACAGGGGGCTTCTGCTGCTCCACGTTCCTGTGGTATTGTTCGTGGCTGGGGGGAGGAAGAGGAGTTGCATCCCGTCACTGAGGAAGAGCAAGAGGAGATGGAGAGTACGTCTGCATCCAGCTTTGTGCAGATGGCCTCTTTCATGTTGTCCAGGCTGTGGAGGGACCCCCGTATCAAAAAACTCAAGGGGAATGACCTGTACTGGGTGGCCACGCTACTAGACCCGCGGTACAGGCACAAAGTGGTGGACCTGTTACCAACTCAACACGAGGTGGAAAGGATGCAGCACTTGCAGAACAAGCTGTTGATGATGCTTTACAATGCGTTTAAGGGTGATGTGGCTGCGCAACGCAATCAAGGTACCACTGGCAGTAACCCTCCTCCTCCCAAGTCCACGCAGGCAAGGACAGGACGCTCCAGCGATCTCAGGGTGATGTCGGACATGCGGACGTTCTTTAGTCCAACTCCTCGCCATAGTCCTTCCGGATCCACCCTCCACCAATGCCTGGACCGGCAGGTAGCCGACTACCTGGCCTTGAGTGTGGATGTAGACACTGCGAAAAGCGACGATGAACCCTTGGACTACTGGTTGTGCAGGCTTGACCTGTGGCCAGAGCTGTCCCAATTTGCCATACAACTTCTCTCTTGCCCTGCCGCAAGCGTCCTGTCAGAAAGAACCTTCAGTGCAGCTGGAGGCATAGTTACTGAGAAGAGAAGTCGTCTAAGTCACGACAGTGTTCAGTACCTGACCTTTATCAAAATGAATGAGGAATGGGTCACGGAGGGCTACTGCACGACCGAAGACTAAGTCAGTCCCCGCACACAGCATCTCTGCCTGCAGGCCGCTTGCCTTCTCCGCCACCACCAACAGGGTCCAGGACTCTAGGCGGATTCCTGATTTTTTAAGGCCGCTGCTAGCAGCGGCCGCTACACTAATTTTTCTGGTGCGTGTACATGCCTGGCTAATTTTTCTGGCTGCACTGCGGGCGGCTGCAACAAAAAAACAAAAGGCATGTACATGTGCTCATCCCCCTTCGTGATCATTGCC
The DNA here is from genome assembly GCF_040937935.1 of Hyperolius riggenbachi. Lineage (NCBI taxonomy): Eukaryota > Metazoa > Chordata > Amphibia > Anura > Hyperoliidae > Hyperolius > Hyperolius riggenbachi. Next base: position 375,893,700 of record NC_090647.1, on the reverse strand, counting down.
TTGCCACGGTGAAGGGGCTTGCGCATCACAATGAAGCAATGACCGCCAGCTATTTGAGTGTCTTGGGTGGGGGTGGGGCACAAAAGATAATAAGGTCGCTTCATTGTGGTCAGACCAAATTTGATCAGCTGGAAAGCCACTGTTGTTCTATCACTGAGCTACCACAGCCCGGCGACCATATGGGCTTGAAAAACGCCATGGCCTACACTCTGGCCATGTTGCGCACCAGTCCAGCACGGCCGTCACTACGCAAACAGCTGTTTGCGGTGCGTTACACAGTGAGTTTGATGTGTCAGTGTAAAGCAGAACTCTAATTACACTCCCTGATTGATGTATACCCATGCAAGATGTTTGAAAGCACTTTAGGCCTGCAATTTAGCATTCAATGTGATTTCTGCCCTTAAAACGATGCTTTGCGTCAAATACAGATTTTTCCCCCGGGACTTTGGGCATGTATCCCACTCTGCCATGCCCCCCTCCAGGTGTTAGACCCCTTGAAACATCTTTTCCATCACTTTTGTGGCCAGCATAATTTTTTCTATTTTTCAAAGTTCGCCTCCCCATTGAAATCTATTGCGGTTCGCGAACTTTTACGTGAACCGAACCTTTTGCGAAGGTTCGGAGGTTCGCGAACCGAAAATCGGAGGTTCGCGACATCTCTAGTCCCCAGACTCCCCATTAACATTACCACTTTTTGCTGTGATTTTCAATAAAAAAACCTACAACTTTACAGTCTTTTATATCCTAGGTTCTCAACGTGTGGTACGCGTACCCCAGTGGGTACTTCTGATGGTTCCAGGGGGTACGTGTGCTTGATTTACTTAACCAAGAATATCAAATGTATATTTTAGAAAATGATAAATCCTATTTAAACAACACCAAGTTAGTATTTTAGCTTATTAAAAGCAATAGAAAATGCTTGGGAATTGTTTCGAACCAATTACTACGACTGAATATATATTTGTCAAAGTGTACTTGTGATAATGTTTACTATGCTGGGGAAGGGGGGGGGGGGGGGGGGGTACTTAGTGAGTACATGGGTTTAAAAGGGGTACATACCAAAAAATGTTGAGAAAGACTGATTTATATTATAGGGCAGGGTCTTCCTTATATTATTTGATGACATTGCTGTATACCGTTTATCGCATCTGTATGTATTTGCCAGGTACTTATGTATGTATGTGCACTACTTTGTCTAAAATGTACTACGCTATACTTGTATGTTAGTCTGCACCGAAGATTAAGGTGGTATATAATATAATAATAGCATCAACAAAAACCTCTAGCAGTAACTTCAATAGTAATTAATAATTGCATTCCCAAGTAAAGTTTGGGGATATTTTAGCATCCCACCAGAAACAACATATTTATAAATAGCAAAAGAACATTATTTATGCTGCATATCTGAACAAAGCGTGTACTACATGTGTAGCTTTCATATGTTGAAACAAAAAGTAATTTCAATGTATTGCTTCTTTAACATACATAAATTGCATAGTAATTCCTTCATTTTGCAAAATAAATAGGCTGCTAGATATGATCTGTATTTTCTAAGTAAAATATTCAGAGGCTCATGGAGTGCTAGAATGGAATAGTACACATGAATAATGAGTTTTATAGTGAGTGAATCTGTGTAATTTGCATATGAATAGAATTCTCCCAAACAGGTCTGATCTGCTGAAATCACCAAGCTACTTATCTTGATAAAGTTGCAGACCCTCCTAATGTGCCATTATAGTTGTCTGTGTTCTCATTTGTGTAATATAAATGTAACCAAACAATATCTAGCTAATGTTGGGATTACACAATACATTTTTTTGTAAGAATCGTTCCAATAGATGCCTTCGATGATTAAATTCTGACGTCCGATGTTCCGCTCGATTCGTTTCCGCTCGATTTCTTATAGCAGTCAATGGAAAAAAGATAAGAAAAATGAGTGGAAGATAAGAGAATCGAGCAGAAACTCGAATGGCTAATAGATCGTGTGCCGATCCCAGCATAAAACAGACTGGTGCTTTTATCATGACGCTTTCAACACTGCATTTCCATATGCCAGAATAAATAGGTATTATTAAAGTGAATAGGACATACACAATGTAAAAAGTCTGAAAAAGGCTAGCACTCTGCGGTCTGCATACCTTGTTGTTTGTTATTAGCATACATGCAATTATTAGTTGTTGTCCTCTGTCAGTTAGCTAGTAGAGATGGCCTGAACCTCCGATTTTCGATTTGCGAACCGCGAACGCGAACTTCCGCAAAAGTTTGCGAACATGCGAACTTCCGCGAACCGCAATAGACTTCAATGGGGAGGCGAACTTTTAAAACTAGAAACATTTATGCTGGCCAGAAAAGTGATGGAAAAGATGTTTTAAGGGGTCTAACACCTGGAGGGGGCATGGCGGAGTGGGATACACGCCAAAACTCCCCGGGAAAAATCAGAATTTGATGCACAGAGGCGTTTTAACCACTTAAGGACCGCCCCCAGCCGATGGGCGGCGGCAAAGTCCGGGCCCAAACGACCGCAATACGGCCATCGGCGGGGGCTGCTGCGGGAGTGGCTATGCGGCGATCGCGTCATTCGTAATGCGATCAGCCGCCGGGGACTGGCTCCGCCCACCGTTCACTGTAACCCGCCGGCCATTCGGAAGCGCCGGCGGGTTACTAGCACCTGGATTGCCGCTGAAACAATGTATAATAGGCTTTGTAATGTATACAAAGCCTATTATAATGGCTGCCTCCTGCCCTGGTGGTCCCAGTGTCCGAGGGACCACCAGGGCAGGCTGCAGCCACCCTAGTCTGCACCCAAGCACACTGATTTCCCCCCCCCCCCTGCCCCCTGATCGCCCACAGCACCCCTCAGACCCTGCCCACCCCCCAGACCACTGTTTGCACCCAGTCACCCCCCTAATCACCCATCAATCACTCCCTGTCACTATCTGTCAACGCTATTTTTTTTTTTAGTCCCTAATCTGCCCCCTACTCCCTTCTGATCACCCCCCCCCCCTGTGTACTGTATGCATCTATCCCCCCTGATCACCTGTCAATCACCTGTCAATCACCTGTCAATCACCCGTCAATCACCCGTCAATCACCCCCTGTCACTGCCACCCATCAATCAGCCCCTAACCTGCCCCTTGCGGGCAATCTGATCACCCACCCACACCAATAGATCGCCCACAGATCCGACATCAGATCACCTCCCAAGTGCAGTGTTTACATCTCTTCTCTCCTCTAAATACCCACTAATTACCCATCAATCACCCATCAATCACCCCTATCACCACCTTTCACTGTTACCCATCAGATTAGACCCTAATCTTCCCCTTGTGGGCACCCAATCACCCGCCCACATGCTCAGATTGCCCTCAGACCCCCCCTTATCAATTCGCCAGTGCAATATTTACATCTGTTATTCCCTGTAATAACCCACTGATCACCTGTCAATCACCCATCAATCACCCCCTGTCACTGCCACCCATCAATCACCCCCTGTCACTGCCACCCATCAATCAGCCCCTAACCTGCCCCTTGCGGGCAATCTGATCACCCACCCACACCAATAGATCGCCCGCAGGTCCGACATCAGATCACCTCCCAAGTGCAGTGTTTACATCTCTTCTCTCCTCTAAACACCCACTAATTACCCATCAATCACCCATCAATCACCCCCTATCACCACCTGTCACTGTTACCCATCAGATTAGACCCCAATCTGCCCCTTGCGGCACCCAATCACCCGCCCACATGCTCAGATTGCCCTCAGACCCCCCCTTATCAATTCGCCAGTGCAATATTTACATCTGTTATTCCCTGTAATAACCCACTGATCACCTGTCAATCACCCATCAATCACCCCCTGTCACTGCCACCCATCAATCACCCCCTGTCACTGCCACCCATCAATCAGCCCCTAACCTGCCCCTTGCGGGCAATCTGATCACCCACCCACACCAATAGATCGCCCGCAGGTCCGACATCAGATCACCTCCCAAGTGCAGTGTTTACATCTCTTCTCTCCTCTAAACACCCACTAACTACCCATCAATCACCCCCTATCACCACCTGTCACTTTTACCCATCAGATTAGACCCTAATCTGCCCCTTGCGGGCACCCAATCACCCGCCCACACGCTCAGATTGCCCTCAGACCCCCCTTATCAATTCGCCAGTGCAATATTTACATCTGTTATTCCCTGTAATAACCCACTGATCACCTGTCAATCACCCATCAATCACCCCCTGTCACTGCCACCCATCAATCACCCCCTGTCACTGCCACCCATCAATCAGCCCCTAACCTGCCCCTTGCGGGCAATCTGATCACCCACCCACACCAATAGATCGCCCGCAGGTCCGACATCAGATCACCTCCCAAGTGCAGTGTTTACATCTCTTCTCTCCTCTAAACACCCACTAATTACCCATCAATCACCCCCTATCACCACCTGTCACTGTTACCCATCAGATTAGACCCTAATCTGCCCCTAGGGCACCCAATCACCCGCCCACACCTCAGAACGCCCTCAGACCCCAGCCCTGATCACCTCGCCAGTGCATTGCTTGCATCTATTTCCCCCCTCTAATCACACCTTGAGACACCCATCAATCACCTCCTGTCACCCCCTAGCACACCTACCCATCAGATCAGGCCCTAATTTGCCCCGTGTAGGCTCCTGATCACTCGGCCAAACCCTCAGATCCCCCTCAGACCCCCTTCCGATCACCTCCCCAGTGCATTGATTGCATCTATTTTCCCCTCTAACCGCCCCCCTGAGACACCCATCAATCACCTCCTGTCACCCCCCTAGCACTCCTATCCATCAGATCAGGCCCAATACATCCTGTCATCTAAGAGGCCACCCTGCTTATGACTGGTTCCACAAAATTTGCCCCCTTATAGACCACCTGTCATCAAAATTTGCAGATGCTTATACCCCTGAACAGTCATTTTGAGAAATTTGGTTTCCAGACTACTCACAGTTTTGGGCCCGTAAAATGCCAGGGCAGTATAGGAACCCCACAAGTGACCCCATTTTAGAAAGAAGACACCCCAAGGTATTCTGTTAGGTGTATGATGAGTTCATAGAAGATTTCATTTTTTGTCAAAAGTTAGGGGAAATTGGATTTTTATTGTTTTTTTCACAAAGTGTCATTTTTCACTAACTTGTGACAAAAAATAAAATCTTCTATGAACTCACCATACCCCTAACGGAATACCTTGGGGTGTCTTCTTTCTAAAATGGGGTCACTTGTGAGGTTTCTATACTGCCCTGGCATTTTAGGGGCCCTAAACCGTGAGGAGTAGTCTAGAAAACAAATGCCTCAAAATGACCTGTGAATAGGACGTTGGGCCCCTTAGCGCACCTAGGCTGCAAAAAAGTGTCACACATGTGGTATCGCCATACTCAGGAGAAGTAGTATAATGTGTTTTGTGGTGTATTTTTACACATACCCATGCTGGGTGGGAGAAATCTCTCTGTAAATGGACGATTGTGTGTAAAAAAAATCAAAAATGTGTCATTTACAGAGATATTTCTCCCACCCAGCATGGTTATATGTAAAAATACACCACAAAACACAATATACTACTTCTTCTGAGTACGGCGATACCACATGTGTGACACTTTTTTGCAGCCTAACTGTGCTAAGGGGCAGGGCCGGATTACCGACCAGGCAACAAAAGCAGTTGCTTGGGGCCCCATTCAGAGTCAAAGGGGCCCCATCAGCACATAAACCAGCCCTCGCCATCCAGTCAGCGGTGGCTGGATGGTATAATGATTAAAGGGACTCTGAGCAGTGCAGTAACTATGGAAAGATGCATATCATTTTAAAGCTCTCTTTCTCCTCTTTCCAATGATATATAAACCGCTGCCCTATGCCTTTTAGTTTTCGCTATCTTTGCGATCAAAATCGCAGCCACTGCAATTTTGATTGCAAAAATAGCGAAAACTAAAAGGCATAGGGTGGCAGTTTATCTATCATTGGAAAGAGGAGAAAGAGAGCTTCAAAATGATATGCATCTTTCCATAGTTACATTGTATTACACTGGACGACTTTTCTCCAAAATCGGCAGCTCGATTCAGCACAATGCAATGAAATATAAGGAACCCAGGGGGATATAATTACAAACATCATGCTGGTAGGTATGAGGATGTAATTAATTAGTTGTGGGTATGCTTAAAGGCATACTCACAGGCACTGTTCGGAGTCCCTTTAAGGGCTCTGCCTCTGACACAGGAGACCAGGGTTTGAATCTCGGCTCTGCCTGTTTAGTAAGCCAGCACCAATTCAGTAGGAGACCTTAGGCAAGTGTATTTTTATACATACCCATGCTGGGTGGGAGAAATCTCTCTGTAAATGGACAATTGTGTGTAAAAAAAATCAAATAATTGTCATTTACAGAGATATTTCTCCCACCCAGCATCTGTATGTGTAAAAATACACCCCAAAACACATTATACTACTTCTTCTGAGTATGGCGATACCACATGTGTGGCACTTTTTTGCACCCTAACTGCGCTAAGGGGCCCAAAGTCCAATGAGTATCTTTAGGATTTCACAGGTAATTTTGCGACATTTGGTTTCAAGACTACTCCTCACGGTTTAGGGCCCCTAAAATGCCAGGGCAGTATAGGAACCCCACAAATGACCCCATTTTAGAAAGAAGACACCCCAAGGTATTCCGTTAGGAGTACGGTGAGTTCATAGAAGATTTTATTTTTTGTCACAAGTTAACGGAAAATGACACTTTGTGAAAAAAAACAATTAAAATCAATTTCCGCTAACTTGTGACAAAAAAAGAAAATCTTCTATGAACTCACCATACTCCTAACGGAATACCTTGGGGTGTCTTCTTTCTAAAATGGGGTAATTTGTGGGGTTCCTATACTGTCCTGGCATTTTAGGGGCCCTAAACCGTGAGGAGTAGTCTTGAAACCAAATTTCTCAAAATGACCTGTGAAATCCTAAAGGTACTCATTGGACTTTGGGCCCCTTAGCGCAGTTAGGGTGCAAAAAAGTGCCACACATGTGGTATCATCGTACTCAGGAGAAGTAGTATAATGTGTTTTGGGGTGTATTTTTCCACATACCCATGCTGAGTGGGAGAAATATCTCTATAAATAGACAGTATATATATATAGTGTGTAAAAAAAATTAAAAAATTGTCATTTATGGAGATATTTCTCCCACCCAGCATGGGTATGTGTAAAAATACACCCCAAAACACATTATACTACTTCTCCTGAGTACAGCAATACCACATGTGTGGCACTTTTTTGCAGCCTAACTGCGCTAAGGGGCCCAAAGTCCAATGAGCATCTTTAGGCTTTACAGGGGTGCTTACAATTAGGCACCCCCCAAAATGCCAGGACAGTGAACACACCCCACAAATTACCCCATTTTGGAAAGTAGACACTTCAAGGTATTCAGAGAGGAGCATAGTGAGTCCATGGCAGATTTCATTTTTTTTTGTCGCAAGTTAGAAGAAATGGAAACTTTTTTTTTTTTTGTCAAAAAGTGTCCTTTTCCGCTAACTTGTGACAAAAAATAAAATCTTCTATGAACTCACCATGCCTCTCACTGAATACTTTGGGATGTCTTCTTTCCAAAATGGGGTCATTTGGGGGGTATTTGTACTATCCTGGAATTTTAGCCCCTCATGAAACCTGACAGGTGCGCAGAAAAGTCAGAGATGCTTGAAAATGGGAAAATTCACTTTTGGCACCATAGTTTGTAAACGCTATAACTTTTACCAAATCCAATAAATATACACTGAATGTTTTTTTTTTTTTATCAAAGACATGTAGCAGAATAACTTTCGCGCTCAAATGTATAGGAAATTTTACTTTATTTGAAAAATGTCAGCACAGAAAGTTAAAAAAGTCATTTGTTTGACAAAATTCATGTCTTTTTTGATGAATATAATAAAAAGTAAAACTCGCAGCAGCAATCAAATAGCACCAAAAGAAAGCTGTATTAGTGACAAGAAAAGGAGGTAAAATTCATTTAGGTGGTAGGTTGTATGAGCGAGCAATAAACCGTGAAAGCTGCAGTGGTCTGAATGGAGAAAAAGACTCTGGTCCTTAAGGGGCGAAAAGACTGTGGTCCTCAAGTGGTTAAGTGCAGAAATCACATTTCATTGCTAAATTGGAGGCCTAAAGTGTTTTAAAACATCTTGCATGTGTATACATCAATCAGGGAGTGTAATTAGTGCACTGCTTCACACTGACACACCAAACTCATTGTGTAACGTATCGCAAACAGCTGTTTGTGAAGTGACGGCCGTGCTGGACTGGTGTGCACCATGGCCAGAGTGCAGGCGATAGCGGTTTTCAAGCCCATATGGTCGGGCTGAGGTAGCTGAATGACAGAACAACAGTGACTGAGTGTCCAGCTGATCGAATGTGGTCTGTCCACAATGAAGCAACGACCTTATTATCTATTTTCTTGGGTCAGGTGTGCCCCCCAACCCCAACACACTCATATAGCCATCAGTAATTGCTTCATTGTGATACGCAAGCCCCTTCACCGTGGCAAGGTAACGATCACGAAGGGGATTTGACACATGTACATGCCTTTTGTTTTGTTGTTGCAACTGCAGTGTAGCCAGAAAAATTAGGCAGGCATGTACACGCACCAGAAAAATTAATATAGTGGTCGCTGCTAACAGCGGCTTTAAAAATTCAGGAATCCGCCTGGAGTCCTGGTGGACCCTGTTGGTGGTGGCAGTTAAGCGGCCTGCAGGCAGAGATGCTGTGTGGGGACTGACTTAGTCTTGAGGCAGGCAGCCAGTCACACGGCGTGCAGTAACCCTCCAGGATCCATGCCTCATTCATTTTGATAAAGGTGAGGTACTGAATAGAGATGGCCCGAACAGTTCACCGGTGAACTTCCGGTCAGCAGGCACATTGTAGCCAATCAGGCTACACTCCCTTGTGGATCCAACCCCCCCCCCCCCCTTATAAAAGGCAGGCTCCACCAGCCATTACACTCACTAGTGTGCCTGCATTAATTAGAGAAGGGACAGCTGCATCAGACTCTCTCATAGGGAAAGATTAGTTAGGCTGTTGTAGGCTTGTTAGCTTGCTCCTGGCTGATTCTTATTGCTAAAATAGCACCCCACAACAGCTCTTTTGAGAGCTTATCTTGTTCTTGTGATCTATTTTTTTTTTCTGTGTGTCCCACTGACACTTGTGTTGCATAGACAGCCTTGCTAATTCATACTGTGTGTGCCACTGCAAGGCCCAGCACATTCAGTGACTACCTGTGTGTGTGACAGGTGCACATTGTAATACTCAGTACTGCATATACCTACTTGTTGTGTTCAGTGCACCCACCTCATCATTGCATATACCTACCTGTTGTGTTCAGTGAACCCACCTCATCACTGCATATACCTGAAAACCTGAAAAGATTGAAAACCTACCTCTTCAGTCTGGCATTCATGAACATCTGACTATCTCCTCTGTAACACAACCCAGCCTGCAACCCTGTATTAATCTGAGACACAGCTATGCGCTTTGAGTCCTATGGGAGAAAAGCGCTTTACAAATGTTATTGTATTGTATATACCTACATGTTGTGTTCAGTGGACCCACCTCATCACTGTATATACCTACCTGTTGTGTTCAGTGAACCCACCTTATCACTGCATATACCTACCTGTTGTGTTTAGTGAACCCACCCCATCACTGCATATACCTACCTGTTGTGTTCAGTGGCAGGCTTTGCGGACATTCAGCGGAGAAACAACTTGCCGGTGAGACGCTTGATATGTGATAGCCCGACTCACTGGAATTCGACCCTGGTCATGTTGTTGCGCCTGCTAGAACAGGAGAAAGCCGTCACCCAGTACCTGTACAATTACAGTACAAGGACACAATCTGGGGAGATGGGGATGTTGTGGCCCAACAACTGGACACTGATGCGAAATGCATGCAGGCTCATGCGGCCATTTGAGGAAGCTAACTTAAACTAACCTGGTGAGTCGCAGTGAAGGCACCATCAGACTTGCCCTCCATAACAGATTCTCGTTAAAGGATTTAAAGTTGATTCATTTCACATATACAGCAGGGCCTCGAAAGTCCTCCTGTATTGTTATTTTTGGTCACTACCTCAGGACGTGCATGCCTGCCTGCTGCCTTCCTTGGATGTGTGGTGGTAGCCGTTTCTTAGGCTCCAACTCCGGACCGGAATCGAACCAGGATTCCCCAGCCATTACCCATGGTCACCATGGTACTGAGAAAGTACCATAGAAAGTTTCACACAGTTGAATGAATGGCAGACGTGCCCTCCATAACACATTCTTGGCAAATGCTTTCAATTTGGTTCGTCTTGCGCTGGGTCAAGGGTCCATCTGACCACAGATGCCTGGTCTGCAAAGCACGGTCAGGGCAGGTACATTACTTATACAGCATGGGTCTCAGGCTCCCACTCTGAACCAGAATAGAACCCTGATTCCCCGGCCATTACCCTTGGTCACTCACAATGGCAGACTTGCCCTCCATAACAGATTCTCGCTTCCTTGAGGAGGTGACCAAACTGGTGAGTCGCAGTGAAGGCACCATCAGACTTGCCCTCCATAACAGATTCTCGTTAAAGGATTTAAAGTTGATTAATTTCACATATACAGCAGGGCCTCAAAAGTCCTCTTGTATTGTTATTTTTGGTCACTACCTTGGGACATGCATGCCATGCCTGCTGCCTTCCTTGGATGTGCGGGGGTGGTAGCCGTTTCTTAGGCTCCCACTCCAGACCGGAATCAAACCAGGATTCCCCGGCCATTACCCGTGGTAACTCGCAATGGCAGACTTGCCCTCCATAAGATTCTCGTTGCAGGTACTGAACAGCAAGCAAAACAAGCATTTAAAAAAATAGATATACAGTGAGCTTTAACAATGGTAAAGAAAGAACCATTGAAAGTTGATAAGGCAGTCAGATATTACCTGACATCACTGAGTGGGGAAGAGCAATCTCGCCATGGTGTGCACCAGTCCAGCACGGCCGTCACTACACAAACAGCAGTTTGCCGTGCGTTACACAGTGAGTTTGGTGTGTCAGTGTGAAGCAGTACTCTAATTACACTCCCTGATTGATGTATACACATACAAGATGTTTTAAAGCACTTTAGGCCTGCAATTTAGCATTCAATGTGATTTCTGCCCTTAAAATGCTGCTTTGCGTCAAATCCAGATTTTTCCCCAGGACTTTTGGCATGTATCCCACTCCGCCATGCCCCCCTCCAGGTGTTAGACCCCTTGAAACATCTTTTCCATCACTTTTGTGGCCAGCATAATTTTTTCTAGTTTTCAAAGTTTGCCTCCCAATTGAAGTCTATTGCGGTTCGCAAAAATTTGCGCGAACCGAAACTTTTGCGGAAGTTCGCGAACCCGGTTTGCGATCCGAAAATCGGAGGTTCGGGCCATCTCTAGTACTGAACAATTCTGTGGCCTAGGCGACTTCTCTTCTCATTGACAATGCCTCCAGCTGCGCTGAAGGTCCTTTCTGACAGTACGCTTGAGGCAGGGCAAGACAGAAGTTGGATGGCAAATTGTGACAGCTCTGGCCACAGGTCAATCCTGCTCACAGTGTCTACATCCACACTTAAGGCCAGGTAGTCGGCTACATGCCGGTCCAGGCGTTGGTGGAGGGTGGATCCGGAAGCGCTAAGGCGAGCCGTTGAATTAAAGAATGTCCGCATGTCCGATATAACCATGAGATCACTACAGCGTCCTGTCCTTACCTGCATGGACATGGGAGAAGGTTTACTGGCAGTGGTACCTTTATTCGGTTGTGCTGTGACATCACCCTTAAATGCACTATAAAGCATAGTTGCCAGCTTGTTCTGCATGTGCAGCATCCTTTCTGCCTTCAGGTGAGTTGGTAACATGTTCGCCACTTTGTGCCTATACCGAGGGTCTAGTAGCGTGCCCACCCAGTACAGCTCATTCCCCTTGAGTTTCTTTATACGGGGGTCCCTCAACAGGCTGGAGAGCATGAAAGATGCCATCTGCACTAAGTTGGATCCAGACGTACTATCCAACTCCTCTTGCTCTACCTCAGTGATGTCAGGTAAGTTCTCCTCCTCCCCCCAGCCACGAACAATACCGCGGGAGCATTGAGCAGCACAAGCCCCCTGCGACGCCTGCTGCGGTTGTTCTTCTGCTGCCTCCTCCTCAAAAAAAACCCCCCACCTTCCTCATCATCTGACTCCTCTTCCCCACTCTTCCTCCTCCTCCTCCTCCTCCTCCCTCTGTGCTGCCACAGGTGTTGAGGAAACATCTGGTTCTGGATAAATTCTGTACTAAAAGGGCACTATGTACTGAGGGGATATTACTGCTAAGGGGGATTTATACTGAGGGGGCCTTATTTAGATTCTCTCTACTTAAAGGGGCACTATTGGGGGGCACTATGTACTGAGAGGGTGTTAGGAGTGATTTAGTTACCTCTGCAGAGAGGAGCGGTGCGGCTGCCACTCCCGCGCCTGACGTCACCGCGGATCTCGGTCCTCACAGACATCTCCTTCCGGCAGAACAGGTCTCTCCAGGTTGCATCAGAGCAGAGTAGCGCACGTGCGCACCAGGAGACAGGACCTTTATGCGCTGAGGAGGCGGGTCAGCTGACAGCAGTGTTCTGACTCTTGCTGCTGATTGGCCGGGTTTCGCTGGGTGGGTAGTTTAGAATTGCCTGTCTGTATTTAAGCCCTGTGTTGTCAGTGGCTTGTTGTCTCTGCTGTTGCTGAAACTTTGCAGTGAAAGCTCTCAGACCTTAGTCAGATCCGTGTGTGCTTGATCCGGCAGGACCCCGGGGATTCACACTTAGCTTAGGAGAATATTATTATTGTATATTGATTTACTGTGTATGATCTTTTGCCTGAACCTCTGATTACTCTCTGCCTCTCAATTATGTACCTTTGCCAATGTGATCTGTTGCCGACCTCTGCCCAACCTCTACTCTGATTTAGCCTTCTGATTCTGTGCTCACTACGATTTTGCCTGACATTTCTGTACCGCTGCCTGACTGACCCGTTACCGACATTGCCTGTACGACCACTCTGTATCTAGTAATAGTCCCTGCCACCAAGGAACAATCACATAGGAGTACTCCTGTGTTTTACTGTGCACTTTAAACAAGTGTGATCACACTCTGAATAAAATACGGACTATTGTGCTGATAGAGCTCGTTCTGATCATCAGATACACCACTGATCATTACAGAGGGTATTACTACCAAGGGGGCTCTATACAGATTGGGCATTACCTAGTAGTAGTACTAATGGGTGCATATATAATAAGCAGTGTTGCGCCAACTTAAAAAATCAGCAGCTGTGTCAGGAATATAGGGCTTCCCAAAGACCCTCAAATGATTATTAGATAAGTGCAGTTATAATCCAGACAGCTCTCAGAAGATCATTAAAATCTAATTTATTCACTATAAAAATTGTAACAAAATAGGTAGAATGGCTCAAATATATATCATAATATTGAGCACTGCAGTGTAATTAGCAGAGTCTAGAGCATAATAACGCAATCACACACACACCAATTACATCGACCTTCCTACTGCAGTAGGTAATAAAAGTTAAAAAAATATAAAATTATAACTACTCCGGAAAGTCTTTCTAAGAAAACCAATGAAGTATCACAAGGAATCATAGAGCCAATTGCAATGGGGGGGTTAATTTGAGCAAGGAAACCCTATCCCGGGAGGAACATACAGTATATCTCGTTTTTCCAGCTTGATTATGCAATCTTACTGACAATCACCCCTTTTGTGGACTAGAACAATCTCTATTTTGACCTATGACACTGTATTATCAAATCATTTGCATGATCTTGTTTTGTTGTGAGTTTCCCGTTTGTCCTACCTTGTATGTTAACCCTTTTATCTATTGTGCAGCGCTGCGTAATATGTTGGCGCTTTATAAATACAATAAATAATAATAATAATAATTAGCCAGGGGTATTGAGTTTGCACCAGGCATTAAACTAAACAAGTTTGAAGCCTACATAGGGATAAAGGAATGTATGAGGAATCTTTGTCTAAAGAAGTATTTTTTAAAGAGGCCATGGGACAATGCAGTACAGGATCCCAGGACATCAGATGGAGATCCTTCTAGAATTTCAGGCCTTAAATGTAAATCTAGATTTCACCCAGTCAAGGAAGCCAGCAAGGCTATGAATACTTTTGAGATATTGCTGTTGGATGATATCAAAAAGTTGAATACCAAGTTTCTGGACAATTTGACATCTACAGAGAGAAACACTATGAAAACTTTACAGAATGATGCCATTATTATGATCTGTCTGGCATATGGGGGGGGGGGGTAGTTATACAGGCCATTTAAAATTACCATATGGAAGCCTCTAGACAACTAAAAGACAAACACTTATATAGCGCTTTTCTCCTGGCTGACTCAAAGCGCCAGAGCTGCAACCACTAGGACACGCTCTATAGGCAGTAACAGTGTTAGGGAGACTTGCCTAAGGTCTCCTGCTGAATAGGTGCTGGCTTACTGAACAGGCAGGGCCAAGATTCAAACCCTGGTCTCCCATGTCAGATGCAGAGCCCTTAACCATTACACTATCCAGCCACCCAACTAGGGGACAGGCCCGGCCCGCTCATGAGGCGGGGTGAAACTTTTGCCTCAGGCGGCAAATTTCCAGGGGCGGCACCCGCCCGTCCGTGGGTACGGGGAGCCGGCCGGCAAGCTGGAGGGGTAGCTGGCAGGACGGGGGTATTGGGCCTAGCGGCGGGGAGGGGGGTCGGACCCCCCCTCCCTCGCCTGGGTCCCCCGATCTGCGCTCCCCTCCAGCCTTAAATCGAAGCAGCCGATATTTGTAAGAGGCACGGGCGGGGAGGACTCACCTCTTACTCGTTCCAGCGTGCGCTCCACTGATGTCACTTCCTGCAACGCTGCAGGAAGTGCCGTCAGTGGAACGCACGCTGGGAAGAGGTGAGTCCTGAGTCCTCCCCGCCCGTGCCTACTAATAGCGGCTGCTTCGATTTAAGGCTGGAGGGGAGCACAGATCGGGGGACCCAGGCGAGGGAGGGGGGGGGTCCGACCCCCTCCCCGCCGCTAGGCCCAATACCCCTGTCCTGCCAGCTACCCCTCCAGCTCGGCGGCCCCCCAGAGCGCCCCCCCCCCCGGGGGGGGGGGCGGCGGGGGCGACAATTTTATCAAAATTTGCCTCAGGCGGCAAAAAGTCTAGGGCCGGCCCTGCTAGGGGACAACAGAATATATCAACAATTGAGGATGGACCCTACTGAGAAATTCCCGAAAAGGATGGAACATCTACTGTTGGAGGACAAACATAATAGAGTATTAAACGAAGAAGAATTCAAGTTCTTATTCAATGACAACTCCAGGATACCAGTCTATTACCATCTCCCCAAGATGCATAAGGGCCTGAACTAACCCCCCAGAAGACCGATCATATTGGGGATCCATTCCATGACTTCTGATTTATCAAAGTATGTAGATCACTATTTACAGGTAGTGGTAAAGTCTACTCCTACCTATATTAAGGATACAAGGCATTTTTGAGGATACTTTCCTAATATACTTGACAGCAGGAAGATTACTGGTTCTGTACAGTGGATGTAAATTCAGTGATACCACATGAGAAAGGAGTAGATGCAGTAAGGTATTTTCTGGGAGAAGAAAAAAACTTGCCTGAGGAACAGATAGAGTTTATCCTCCATGGTATTGTGTTCATTCTCCAGCATAATTATTTTGTGTATGAGAGTGAGTACTTCCTCCAGGGCACCGGGATGGCGATGGGGACACAGTTTTCTCCGGCTTTTGCAAACCTTTATATGGCCCACAGTGAACTATTTATACTCAGTGGTCCTAGGGCCCCCGGAGCTGACCTGGTGCTGGCCGGAGCTAGCGGGATTGAGCGGCTCCAGCAATCGCCACGATATCCTCTTGAAGGACTGTGAGTATTGTACAATTGTTATTACGGACAGTAGTTTCACCTGCAAGTTACTTAATCTTGCCCCTTTTGGTTGCATCATCTTTCAAGTGCATAATTTAGTGAATAAATTCAGTCCATTAGATGACAGCAGGATTTGCATATTTTTGCTGGATAAATTAGCATTCATCTTCCAAAGTGGAACTTGTAGCACTTTTTTTTTCTGACTGTGTAGCACGATTTTTGAATCTTGTGCCCACCCTTATTCCAACTTCCTTTTTTAATTTTTAATAAGTACATTTTTATATTTTTAGCATTTTTTACCTACTGCAGTTAGAGATGTCCAAAACGGTTCACATGCAAATTTATTCGCGCGAACAACGCAGGTTCGTGTGCGCATCCGAATGCAAACTTTATGGTGGTTCAACCCGCCCCCTATACTACATCATTGGGCTAAACTTTGACCCTCTACATTACAGTCAGCAGACACATGGCAGCCAATCAGGCTGCACTCCTTCCTGGAACCCTCCCCCCCCCCCTTATATAAGGCAGCAGCGTCGGCCATGTTCTCACTCTGTGTGCTGCAGTATTAGTGAGAGAAGGGAGAGACATTGGAGAGATAGGGAAACCAATAAGAGGTCTGTTAGCTTGCTCCTTGCTGATACTTGTTGCTGAAAAGCACCACGAAAACAGCTCTTTTGAGAGCTAATGTACTTGTTTTTTTTTTTTTTTTTTTTTTTTATGTGTGTGGCCCATTAACACTTGTATATACAGCCCTGTCTGTCGCAGCTGGCCCTTGCTTATTGCTATACTGTGCCAGGCCCAGCACATTCAGTGCCTAACTTTTCACTGCACCTGTGTGTGTGTGAAAGCTGCACATTGTACTGTAATACCAGTCACTGTATACCTTTCACTACACCTGTGTGACAGCACACAGTTTTATATACCAGTCACTGCATATCTGTTCACTGCATTTCTGTGTGACCGCACGCTGTTTTATATACCAGTCCGTGCATACCTTTTCACTGCACCTGTGTGACCGCATGCTGTCTTATATACCAGTCCATGCATACCTTTTCACTGCACCTGTGTGACCGCACACTGTTATACCAGCAGTCACTGCACCTGACTGCACATTGTTATACCAGCAGTCACTGCAACCTTTTCACTGCACCTGTGTAGTCAAGTCAGTGCATACCTTTCACTTGAATGGATGGCAGACTTGCCCTCCATAACAGATTGTCGTGAAAGGATTTAAAGTTTTTTCGCCTCATGTACAGCAGGGCCTCAAAAGAGTCCTCCTGTATTGTAATTTTTCGTCACTACCTCCCTGAGTCGGGACTTGCGTGCCGTGCCTACTCCCTTCTTTGGATGTGTGGTGGTAGCCGTTTCTCAGGCTCCCACTCCGGACCGGAATTGAACCCTGATTCCCATACCGTTCACTGCATCTCTGTGACTGCACACTGTTTTATACTAGTCAGTGCATACCTTACACTGCATCTGTGTGACTGCACACTGTTTTATGTACCAGTAAGTGTATACCTTTCACTGCATCTGTGACTGCACATTGTATTGTACCAGTAACTAGATACCTTTCACTGCATCTGTGTGACTGCACATTGTATTATATTATTATATCAGTGCATACCTTTCACTTGAATGGATGGCAGACTTGCCCTCCATAACAGATTGTCATTAAAGGATTTAAAGTTTATTCGTCTTATACAGCAGGGCCTCAAAAGAGTCCTCCTGTATTGTTATTTTTCGTCACTACCTCCCTGAGTCGGGACTTGTGTGCCATGCCTGCTGCCTTCCTTGGATGTGTGGTGGTAGCAGTTCCTGCTCCTTTGCCCACAGCAGCAGCCAGGTGTCCGTTAAGGAAATCTTTGAGCGGAAGAAGCCAATGTCTGCCAGTCACCCCCTTGCCCGGCGTCTGACAGCTGGCTTGGCGGAACTGTTAGCTCGCCAGCTGTTACCATATCAGCTGGTGGATTTTGAGGCCTTCCGAAAAATTGTGGTGATTGGGACACCACAGGCAACAATTATTTTTCTAAAAAGGTGATACCCAAACTGTACCATGATGTTGAAAGGCAAGTGGTGTCATTCTCTGGCACACAGTGTTGGGTCAAGGGTCCATCTGACCACAGATGCCTGGTCTGTAAAGCACGGTCAGGGCAGGTACATTACTTATACAGCACATTTAGGTCCTTCCTTGGATGTGTGGTGGTAGCCATTTCTCAGGTTCCCACTCCGGACCGGAATCTAACCCTGATTCCCCGGCCATTACCCATGGTCACCATGGTACTGAGAAAGAGATTGACAGCCTCCATAGAAGAGCAGTTGTGCATCCTGTACCCAGCACCCACCATCATCCACAGCACCTCCTCACTCACTCTGGTATGTGTACCAACTTTTTATATGCAATTTTGCACAAAGTTATGAGCTTTTTGATACCGACTTTTGCTACAATAAATTAAGCCACTGCAGCAGTGCCAGCTTTCTCTTTGCTTTTGTTCTCTCTCAATTATTGATCAATCTACTACTACTGCCAGCTTGAGCATGCTGACGAAGGGCTTACAAAGAGGAGGAGCCTGTTGCCCCACTAGTGCATGTTCTGTAGCTAGATTGTATCCGTACTGCAGTGCCAACCTACCACCATCTTTTGCATCTACTGAGAAAGTAATATGGAAAGTTTATCACACAGTTGAATGAATGTCAGACTTGCCCTCCATAACAGATTCTCGTTGAAGGTACTGTACAGACAACAAAAAAAGTAATTTAAGAAAATAGATGTAAGCTTTAACAATGGTAGAGAAAGAACCATCGAAAGTTGATAAGGCAGTAAGACATTACCTGACATCACTGAGGAAGAGCAATCTCGCCATCGTGCGCACCAGTCCAGCACGGCCATCACTACACAAACAGCTTTTTGCGGTGCGTTACACAGTGAGTTTGGTCAATCAGTGTGAAGCAGTACACTTCTTACACTACCTGCTGATCCATGTCTACACACGCAAGATGTTTTCAAGCACTTTAGGCCTCCAGATTAGGAATTCAATGTGATTTCTGCCTTTTAGGTATTATAACCCTGCTGTGCGTCAAATCTGTATTTTTCCTGGGGACTTTTGGCGTATATCCCACTCTGCTATGCCCCCTTCCAGGTGTTAGACCCCTTGAAACATCTTTTCCCTGCCCATTGAAGTCTATGGCGGTTTGCAAAGTTCGCCAATTCGCAAACCTTTTGCAGAAGTTTGCGATTGCGGTTGGCGAACCAAAAATCGGTGGTTCGCAACATCTCTTGTGTTATTATGCTCCAGACTGCAATGCACAATATTATGATATATGTTTGAGTTATTCTACCTACATTGTCATATTGTTACAATTTTTATAGTGAATAAATAAGATTTTAATGATCTCCTGAGCACTGTCTGGATAATTACTGCACTTACCTATATATCATATTTGAAGAGAAACTATAACCAATAATTGAACTTCATCCCAATCAGTAGCTTATACCCCTTTCCCATGAGAAATTGAATCCTTTTCTGAAACGGATCATTAGGGGGATCTGTATGGCTGATTTTGTGGTGAAACCCCTGCAACAAATGATGTCAGCGCCTCACAGCACTGAGGTACTGACATCACACTGTGGGTGCCTTGTTGCATTGAGGGAAATAACAGCTGTTTACAACTGCCAAAAAAGCAAGCAGCATCTCCTTCCAGTGATATCACCTGCCAGCAGTAAAATGTCACCATGTGATAAATGTCATAATGTAAATCAGGGAGAGGAAAGATTTTACAATGAGCAAACACTGACTAAATCATTTATACATAGTTATTGTATAAATTAAGCACTGTTTATTTACATTATTTTCACTAGAGTTCCTCTTTAAGGGGGCTCTATACTGAGGGGCTGTATCTAGTCTACTAAGGGGGCACTATTTACTGAGGTGGCAGGCATGAGAAGAGAGCAGTGTCAGAAAAACACCTGATCTGCAGCATGCTTCTTCAGGGTCTATGGCTAATGTTTTAGAGGTAAAGGATCAGCTGGGCAGCCAGGAAACTGGTATTGCTTAAAAGGAACCTAAACTGAGAAGGATATGGATTTTTTCATTTTAAAATAATATCAGTTGCCTGACTCTCCTGCTGATCCTGTGTCTCTAATACTTTTAGCCACAGCCCCTGAACATGCATGCAGATCAAGTGCTCTGACTGAAGTCAGACTGGATTAGCTGCATGCTTGTTTCAGGTCTGTGATTCAGTACCTACTGCAGCTAAAGAGCTCAGCCGCAAAAACCAAATTGTACACAAGCGCTCACAGGAATATAGTAATTAGTTATCAGTTTAAACAACCAGTCTTAGAAACTTTGAAACACTAATCCAATAAATGGTGGAGCGCTGCCTGACTATTAGTGAATAGCTTATTAAAATCAGTAGAATAAGAAATAAGCGCTCATAAAAAGTCTCTGCTATAGTCCGTGTAATCACACAGTGAAAAATGACAGCAATAACATCAGTGGGACAGTGTCCCCCCCCAGCGTGAAGAGACTCACCGGACTTGATGGCCTAAATGGGCCCGACAACGCCTTAGGGGTATAGGCCACCCCTCAGCCTCTCTGGCAACCTCCGGGCATCAACTCTTTCCACCTCGCTGGGCTGGTTCTGATGTATTTACCTCCAAATAAAAAAACAAGACGCTTCACATAGCGTAAAAGCGCTTATGGGAATTGGTCCCACTTTTATTAAAAAAGAGTTTAAAAACAGGCACAGCCTGGGCAGTAAAGAGCAAGCGGCTACACAGGAGTGGGGAGACAGCAATAGCTTTGCGCCAATTCCTCGGCGTGTTCCCACCTCAACCAAATGCGATCCCCGCTGCTGAGTTCAGTAATGGCGCGTCAAGGACCAGTCACCGCGTCCGGTGACGTCAGACGGTGCGCTTCTCCGTAGCTCTGCCCTACGCGTTTCGTCGCTATGGCAACTCCTCAGGGGCTACGGAGCTAGGGGAGCGGCGTGTTCTTAAGGGCTAACGTGCGCGCGCATGGAGCTATTGCAATGCCCACGGCGCCGCGGAGTGGGCATTGCAATAGCTCCATGCGCGCGCACGTTAGCCCTTAAGAACACGCCGCTCCCCTAGCTCCGTAGCCCCTGAGGAGTTGCCATAGCGATGAAACGCGTAGGGCGGAGCTACGGAGCGGCCCAACGTCTGACGTCACCGGACGCGGTGACTGGTCCTTGACGCGCCATTACTGAACTCAGCAGCGGGGATCGCATTTGGTTGAGGTGGGAACACGCCGAGGAATTGGCGCAAAGCTATTGCTGTCTCCCCACTCCTGTGTAGCCGCTTGCTCTTTACTGCCCAGGCTGTGCCTGTTTTTAAACTCATTTTTAATAAAAGTGGGACCAATTCCCATAAGCGCTTTTATGCTATGTGAAGCGTCTTGTTTTTTTATTTGGAGGTAAATACATCAGAACCAGCCCAGCGAGGTGGAAAGAGTTGATGCCCGGAGGCTGCCAGAGAGGCTGAGGGGTGGCCTATACCCCTAAGGCGTTGTCGGGCCCATTTAGGCCATCAAGTCCGGTGAGTCTCTTCACGCTGGGGGGGGACACTGTCCCACTGATGTTATTGCTGTAATTTTTCACTGTGTGATTACACGGGCTATAGCAGAGACTTTTTATGAGCGCTTATTCCTTATTCTACTGATTTTAAAGAGCTTAGCCGGACTGACCGGCAACTGGTATTGTTTAAAAGGAAACATCCATATCCCTCTCAGTTTAGGTTCCCTTTAAGTAAATAAATATGGCAGTGTCCATATACCACTCATTTCAGATGTCCTTTTAAGGTAACTTTGTATCTTTTTAGAAGAATACTTTGTTAAAGAAGTAAGGACTTTTGGATTCTGATTTGATTGAACACATTTTTGATTCATTCCATCCCTAAGAATTCCTCTCCATTGACCTTCAGCCAGTAGGGTCTTATGCCTGACTTTCAGGCTTGTTTTTTCCTGCTCTTCAAACAGCACATGAGTGATTCCCCCCCCCCCCCTTTTCTCCTCACCAACAGAGCTCTCTGTTGGTGGGGTCTGATCACCCCGCACCCACAGGGGTGCTCGGATAGTACTTTTTAAAATCCGAATTGATCCTGATATCCAGATATCTGGATCCGGTTTGGATATCCGAATCTGACCTTCTAGATATCCGCGTGAACGCGGATATCTGGACACATTATCTGCGGATATCCGACCTATTCGGATATCTGGATAAAAAACCAGAAGTGCCCTTTTAAATGCTTCCAAACCATTTTGGAAGGTAAAAACACCCCCTCCTCCTCCTCCTCCCTCTCCATGGATCTTGTCTTCCAGGGATTTGTAGGATGTCAAAAGCAAGCTCACAAACATTGGCCAGGAATTGAACCCAGGTCAACTGCTTGGAAGGCAGCTATGCTCACCACTATACTGCCACACAGTGATTGCTTTGCTGTAGGAAAAAGTAGTGTTCTTGGAGAAGACTTACTTCCTCCCTCCAAAAGACATACATACATCCCCATAAAATCATTTAGCAGCAACTGTGTGCACAGTCTCTGTGGCGCAGTTGGTTAGCACATTTGTCTGTTAACTGAAAAGGTTGGTGGTTCAAACCCACCCAGGGAAGACCTTACCTTTTGTGTTCAACAGTTGTCCGAAGAGAACCCAAGATAGCCATGTAGAATCCTCTCTCTCTCTCTCGCTCTCCCTCTCCCTCCCTCTCTCTCTCTCATTCCGCGGAAAGCATTGACCATCCCTACTAGAGTGAGAGATGAATCTACATGGCTATCTGGGGTTCTCTTTGGACAACTGTTGAACACAAAAGGAAAGACCGGCCCTGGGTGGGTTTTTAAACATCAACCTTTTGGTTAACAGACAAATGCACTAACCAATTGCGCCACAGATACTGTGCATGCAGGTGCTGCTAAATTATTTTATGGGGATGTATGTGTGTCTTTTGGTTGGAAGGAGGGTGGAGGGAGGAGGGTGGAGGGTGGAGGGAGGAGGCATGAGGGTGCATGGAGGAGGGTGGAGGGTGCAGGGTGGAGGGTGGAGGGAGGAGGGTGGAGAGAGGAGGGAGGAGGGTGGAGGGAGGAGGGTGGAGGGAGGAAGGTGGAGGGTGGAGGGAGGAGGGTGGAGGGAGGAGGGTGGAAGGAGGAAGGAGGATGGTGGATGGAGGGGGGAGGAGGGGAAGGGAGGAGAATGGAGGGAGGAGGGTGGAGGGTGGAGAAGGAGGGTGGAGGGATCAGGGTGGAGGGTGGAGGGAGGAGGGTGGAGGGAGGAGGGTGGAAGGATCAGGGTGGAGGGAGGAGGGTGGAGGGTGGAGAGAGGAGGGAGGAGGGTGGAGGGAGGAGGGTGGAGGGTGAAGAGAGAAGGGTGGAGGGAGGAGGGTGGAGGGAGGAAGGAGGAGGGTGGAGGGAGGAGGGTGGAGGAAGGAGGACGGAGGGAAGAGGGTGGAGGGTGGAGGGATCAGGGTGGAGGGTGGAGGGTGGAGGGATCAGGGTGGAGGGAGGAGGGTGGAGGGAGGAGGGAGGAGGGTGGAGGGAGGGTGGAGGGAGGAGGGTGGAGGGTGGAGGGAGGAGGGTGGAGGGAGGAGGGACTTTTCTTTTGTAATAGATTTCGGATCCGGATATCTGCAATATCTGCGGATATTCGTGTTATGCATCCAAATATCTGCACATAGCTATTCGGATTTAAAAAACAATCCGGAATCCGAATCCAAATTGGATAGCGTAAAAAAGTTCGGATATCTGGGTGTTTTTTAATGTTTTTTACTATTTCTTTAATTATTTCTTTCTTTTAAAACCCCTCCCTCCCCCCAGCCGGCGAATGAGGTGATCGGCTGTCATAGGCTTCTGCCTATGAGAGACGATCGCTCTCTTGTCCCCCAGGGGGACAGCCGCTGCACTGTGTAAATAGATGGCGTTCACAGCGTCTAACAGTCTCAATAGCCGCTCGGAGACTGAAGACGGGGCGGAGCTCCACCCCCCGAGAAGGAGATGCACGCGCACCTTGCGTGTGATCTCCTTCAGTAGTTGGCTCCGGGACCTGACGCCCATTGGCGTGGAGTGGTCTTTGAGTAGTTAAAGAAAACATTTTGCAAAAACTAAAATAAACAACAGAATGTTCCCTCAATCTACTGTATTTTAATGGTATTCAGACTGCACCCCTCTTACAGCTAGTGTCCTCAAACCAAACTTGAAATTTGAACTACACAAAGGCTTAAAAACCTAAAATTACTTTAACTCATCATAGCTATGCTATATGCTATTTAGTTTTTGTTCTTCACAAGTTTTAATTGCAGTCAATGACATGCCTTTTTTCACTGCTTTTCATCCCCATAATATCTGAGCTATTGAACTACAGTATAATGTTGAATTCCACTTTAATAAGATCAAAATTCATCAACCCCATTTCTACATTTTCTGATTATTCTAGCCTTACGTGGCCTTTTGTACAATTCCAAAAATAGATGTGTATAGAACAAGAGGACACGTTTTTGCAATTACAAAAATAACTGTCAGCTTCATAGTGGTTGAAAAAAACAATGTGAAATGTAATTGTAGTGCTCCTATACAAAGAACATTATCCTGATAATCCTGAGGAATCTGAAGAAACAAAAGCAGAATAAAAATGTGTATGTATCAACCCAAGACTAAATATTATTAGGAGCATAATGCATAATGCCCAATGGGCGGTGGGACGGGCTTAGTGGCTCTTTAATAGGTACCTGCACAATTGCTTGTCAATGCATATAGATAATTAGCCAATCACATAGCAGCAACTCAGGGCTAGTTCACAGTGCTCAGTTGTGTTGCAAAATAATTCTGAATGGCAGTTCATTACCCACAAAATTCTATAGGCCTATACTGCTTTGTAACGTGATCATGTTATTCTGACTCAATGCATGCAGGCATTGTATTGAAATTTATATCCAGTCTCCATGGCAGTCCACACTCATTATAATGTGTGTGTTATGCAACTGATCCCTGTGAACCTAGCCTAAAAGCATGTATGGAAATATAAATATAAATAATCAGTTAGCCACAAAATCCAATCCACTTACAAGCTAGTTATGATAATCACATCTCTTTACAATGACTGCTGTCAAGGCATAGGGTATAGTGTTCAGCGAATGATTGTGCTGCTCACGTGGCTGGGTCAGAGAATTACAATATGATAGGTCTATTGAGGAGTTCCCAGTATGTAGAGATTTTTACCTTAAAACAAGTGGTTAAAGGAAACTTAAACTGAAATGGAAAATAGAGTTTCACTTACCTGGGGCTTCCTCCTGCCCCTTGCAGCCATTCTGTGCCCACACTGCCAGTCACCAATCCTCCAGTCGTCCTCCGCAGCTAAGTTTTCTTTTCCCCCGACTGGCCATGGCTACTGCACCTGTGCGGCTCTGGCCGGCAGACGTCCTTGATCATGCTCCTGTTGCTGGGAATGTCCTGCACAGGCACAGTACTCGCAAATCTCGTACTGCGTCTGTGCAGGACGCTTCCAATGTCGGGAGCATGATCAAGGATGCAGGTGGCTTGAGCCGCACAGGTGCAGTGGCCATCAACTGGGAACCGGAGACCCGTGGACTGACAGTGCAGGCACAGGACAGCTGCAGGGGGCTGGTAGAAGCCCCAGGCAAGTGAAACTCTTTTTTCCCCCTTCCGGTTAAGGTTCACTTTAAAGGAAGGACAACAATTAAAACAGTGACTGAGAGATAGGCCCACTAATGTTTGTGGGAAACATGTCTACAGTGTAGGTTATTCTGTCCGGTAAGATCATATAGAGTACCTATTGTAGAACACACTGCTGAAATGCTTAAAGGATGTTCTCATACCTCTCCAATTGCATTTTCTCCTTGAATGGTAAACATCACCCTGTCACATGGAACTGAACAACTTTTATAGAGAATCACAGAAAATAAGTTAAGTGGTTTATCAGTAACAGAACTGAACTCCTTTATTATCCAGCGGTGGGTGCGCATGGACCAGATGAATTATGTATATGATTTTAATCTAAATGTGCCCATACACGTTCCTGCATTAGGCAATTTCTGCTGAATGTGATGGACTGGAAACAACTCACATCTGCATTGTGAGACAAGGGTATCTATCTCCTTGGTAAGGACAGAAGCAAAGCATTCATTTAATAGCTCAGTCTTTATTCAAAACCATGTTCACTTACCTATCTTTCTGAACTCATATATTTTCAGCCTTCTTACTTTCTGAATTTATATATTTGTGCACAACTTGTAAGGATTTGATTTTTGTATCGTAAAGCACTAGCAATGTTTCATTTTAGCTTCCATTTTTGCTTTTCTGATAACCTTTTACAGTTTTTACTACACTCCTTATATTTTGTTAATGCAGATACAGTTCCTTGCCCTACATGCAATTTTATAAATATTCTTTATTGAAGAGGCAAAAGAACAAAAGAACACAGTAGTAAGTGCATATTAAGGAAAGCAATCACCACTGCAACATAGTGATGTCAATTAGAACTGGCATAAATCACCTTATAAGGTTACACATACTGCACAAAAACATTATCACAAACCAAACAGAGACTTAACCAGCTATCCACTAAGGCATACCATTATTTGCCCCTTGATTCCCTTACGACTATGGGGGGGGGGGGGGGTCACCCAGGAGCTCTCTCTCTAAATACCATTGATTTAAACTAAATGATTTGATGAGTCTATCTTTGATGGGCTTAGATAGATAATGTGTCCATGAAACTTTGCCACATTTCAAAACAATTGCTTAGAATGCGTCTCCTTTTGTTGGAAGGTTTCTAGCCAGTCCATTAGGAAGACCACTTCTAGCCAATCCATTAGGAAGACCAAGTTTAACCACTTCAGCCCTCAGGTGTTTTCACCATTTTTCCCTGTCAGTGCCTCTCCCATTCAAACGCTAATAACTTTATCACCACTCATCACATGTAAATTATCTATATCTTGTTATTTTTCACCACAAAATAAATTTTTTGTGAGTGATAATTGTTTTCAGTAATTACTTCTTTTTCTATACATGTTATAGGCAAATACACACAAATAAAGAAAAAATACACCATTTCTTCAATTCCACCCCCTATAGTTTTAAAATAGGGCAATGCTACTATAATTAAAAGCCACCCATTTTATTTACCCATTAGTCCCGGCTATCACAACATTTACGTTATGTTCCTAGTACTCTATATGGTGACAATATATTATTTGGAAATAAAGGTGTATTTTTTCTGTTTTTTATCTTGTGCCCCATCAATTGTAAGCCCTTATGTAATAATATACCCTCATGGCATACATATAAAAAAAGCTAAGTCCCTAAGGCAACTATTTATGGAATTTTTTGTATTTGTTTGCTTGGCAACTGGGTTGGGGGAAGGGGCTATGGAAGTGATTTAATGTTATTATTTGTTTTTTAATAAAGAAAATCTGTGCACTGTAATTTAACTTTTAATTTAACTTTTCACTAAATGGCGATAGAAACACTCCCTGCATTACCAGGAAGAGTTTTTTTTCCCTTGTTCATTCATGTTTATTGTTTTGAATGGACATGGTCCCTGATTAGGGTCATATCCATTTATCATAGGCACTGCGATTGGTTCTGTGAAGCTTTGCTTCTCTTCCCCAATTACCAAAATGGAAAACCTCCAGGGTGCGCAGAGCCCTAAGGCTGCCACCCGCGGGTACCGGCGCTTGCAAACTGGATAAGAATACTCTTCCAGATAGGCTTAAGTGGATTATTTCAGGTTCAACTGAGTGAATGTTGGCGGTGAGGTAGAAATCCAATTCAGAAGGATTGTTTTCCTTGCTACCGCTAATGAATGCAAGTTTTTTGCTACCCCTGGTAACTCCTGTACCTACTAGCTTGAAAATCCCAAACAGTGACCAGTCTGGGGTAAAGGGTATATAGTTCAGTAATTTGTCCAGTTTATGGTTAAGCACCTATCTACAAAAGGCATTGATTGTCAATGCCAAAAGCTATGAGCCAGGTCTGCATGTGGGGTACGGCAATTAAGGCATAAATGTGAAGTGGACAGTTTCATTTTAAATGATTGATCAGGTGAAATATCTAAATAACAATATTGTTTAAGAAACCTCCCCCTAAATGTAGAGGGTAGAATAGCCTGAAAGGAATAATTTAGGCATTTAAAGGGAGTTTGAAGTGTAAAAAATATAAAAAAACAGATACTTACTGAAGGAGAGGGAAGGCTCTGGGTCCTATAGAGCCTTCCTGGTCTCCTCGCTGTTCCCACATTCCCCCGCAGGCTCCCCCATTAGCAGTCTATGACCCATTGATCTTAGATTGCTCTCTTCCACGTTGGGTTGGCTTCAGAAGTCTTCGTGTGCGCTACAGAGCCACTGGTCTTCAAGATCCCGAGTGCTCCCAAACACATCAGAAGTCTCCAGCGATGGGAGACGCAAACGGAGGAGCCTGCGGGAGAAGGAGGAGACCATGAGGAGAACAGGAAGGCTCTATAGGACCTAGAGCCTTACTTCTCCTAAGGTAAGTACTGTATCTGTTTTTTTTTCATAATTACACTTCAGACTCACTTAAATCAGGTAGGCTGAGGTAATATGTGTAAAATGGCACATCCATTTGGCAATATTAATTGTCTTTTGTATGTAATCCAAGGTAGGATGTAAGAAATTATAGAAGGTGGTTATTGCTTTCTTAGTTGCATAAGGTTCCTATAACATATTATCTAGCGGACAGGACCCATCTAAATTGGATAGTCATGACATAAGATTAAGCTTAACCATGTAATTCTTTTATCTATGTGGATTTTTCATATCTTGTACATGCTAAATGCTCAATAAGAATATGTCTTAAAGTTTGTCATTTACTTTAAAGAGAATCTGTACTCTAAAATTCTTACAATAAAAAGCATACCATTCTATTCATTATGTTCTCCTGGGCCCCTCTGTGCTGTGTGCTGCAATCCTGGCTTGCAATTGTCAGTTTTAGGCAGTGTTTACAAACAAAAGAGATGGCCTCTAACCAGCATGTGATAGGCTGAGAGTAGCTCAGTCTGTGACTAACACAGAGCCTGCAGGGGGCGTGGAGAGGGTGTGTATAGCTTCTATCCTATCACAAGCAGGGCTGCACATTCCTGCCTGAGTGCCTGAGCTTGACAAAACGTCAGAGGAAAGAAGATTAGATCATATAACCAAGATAATAAAGCCACTGTGCAACTAGGAAAGGCTTCAGTAATTCAGACCACATTAGATCAGGCATAGGAACTTATAGGATAGAAGAAATAAGGCTGAAAATTTTGTTACAGAGTCTCTTTAAATGTCATTGCCCTATAATTTTCTATCCCAGTCTACAAGCCTTTGTGAGTCCCTGGGCTGTTTAAAATTGGCTTTTCTATAATTCATAGTTTTAGTTGTCCCCTTGCCCACAACTCTGTGAAATATTAGTTCAAATGTTATCGTAGAATGATTTCCCAAGTGTTCTCAAACTTACACATTTGATACAATGTCAGGTCTATTTGAAATGACCAAATCAAGCAGAAGATCGCCCATTGTTAGTCTATATGCCATTTGAGTTGAGTAGTTGTCCTGTAATGTTGATAAAATAAAAATAACTTTAAAGAGAACCCGAGGTGGGGATCTTAGAGTTAAATCTATACACAGAGGCTGGGTCTGGCTATAGTGCCCAGCCTCTGTTGCTAGTTGAATGCTCCCTAAATCCCCGCTGCGCTCTGCACTAGCCCATAAATTACAGCCGCGCTGTCGGGCTCTGTTTACCTTTCTAGTGCCACTCACACCGCTCCCCCGCCTCCTGCAGAGCGCCGATCCCCTCCCACGTCCCTTCCCTTGCCGCTGATTAGAGGGAAGGGACGCAGGCGGGGAGCGGCGCTCTGCAGGAGGCGGGGGAGCGGCGTGAGTGGCACTAGAAAGGTAAACAGAGCCCAACAGCATGGCTTTAATTTATGGGCTAGTGCAGAGCGCAGGGGGGATTTAGGGAATATTCAACTAGCAACAGAGGTTGGACACTATAGCCAGACCCAGCCTCTGTGTATAGATTTAACTCTAAGATCCCCACCTCGAGTTCTCTTTAAGCAGTTTCAAAATCCTATTTAATGTTTGTATTGATCTAATTTTTTTTACAGCTTTTTCACTTCTAATTTTATTTCCTCCATTTATGGGTGGTGGCTTATAAATACACCAATAAGCAACTGACTTTCATTAATTACTACATGAACATTTACCCATACAGGTTTCACATCATCACTATCTACATTCATTTCTTCATTTGCTACAGATAATAAAGACATCTTAACAAACAGACAGACTCCTTCAACTTTAATGATTGAACGTTCCCTTCTAAATATACTGTACCTCTCCAAATTTACCATTCATGCACTACTTTTAGAAAGCAGGAAATTTAGGGAAAGGTTAAGATTAGCCATGTGTGTGTGTGCAGGTGTGGGGGGGGGGGGGGGGGAGTTGGTTAAGATTAGCCATGGGGATGGTTAAAAATAGGCGTGGGGGTGGAATCTTAAGGTTAGCTGTGCATGTGTGTGTGTGGGGGGGAGCAGTTAACTTTAGTCCTGGGTAGAGGTTGGTTAAAGATAGCCGTGGGGGGGGGGGGGTTTAAGGTTAGGCGTGTGGAGTTAAGGTTAGGTATTATAGAAGGAGAGTTCTGTGTGAGAATAGGGTTAGGTTTTGCTGTAGTTAAAATTATCAGTAAATGTTACAGATTTTAAATTTAACAGATACAACTGTTAAATAGTAGAATATCGACAAAATACAGATATTCTACTACTCGCTATTCCCAGGCACCCACATTTTCACTGTGCCTCTATTTCATGCACGCTTACGTTTATCCATCCATGTCTCAGTTATTACTACAATATCATAGTCTTCATTTCTCAAGTTTGTCAATTTCCGTGTTGCTCATGAATTTTCAGCAGTCATTTTCACCTCGAAAATGGCATTTTCGATGCAGACAACTTTTTACAGAGTAAATGCATAATATGCATAGAATTTTCCCAATATGGTGGAAATTCACAGAAATGTGGAAAATCGTTAATTTGACTGTGAAAAATCTATATTTTTACTGCAAAAACAGGTTTATTTTTGTGAGAAAATTCTTAAAAAATGTGAAAAATCCTAAAGTTGTTACAAATTGATTTTCGAAGGCATTTTCACCCGAATGTCGAATTTAACATTATTTCGTGAAAATTAATGGGAAAAGAATATTAGCATTTTCGCTCATCTATCTCCTATTACAATCCCCCCACCATTCACCTTCAGGTCCTATTTTAAAGTGGATCTGAGGTGAACTTTTACTCATTGCATAATTGTGTTCTTTTCCTATTGTTTATAGGGCATTCTTCAAGCCAAATACTTTTTTATTTTTGTTTTAAAACTCTAATTCCTTATAAACTAAATAAACCACGCCCACAGGTTTTCAGAGAGCCTTGGCAGTAGCAAGGGCTCATGGAAGCTCAGTCTGGGCAGGAGGAGGAGGAGGAGTTACTAGCCATTGATTTCAGAAGCAGAGGGGAGGAGGGAGGAGGGGGGATTAGGTTTTTTTTCACAGGCTGAGTGCTCAAGATACAAATAAGCCTGCCTCTATGTAATGTTTACAAACAACATGGCTGCTGTCATTGTATCACAGGAAGAAATAATCATTTTCTATTAAAGCTGTTTGCAGCTAGATTTGCTGTGTAAACTATCTAAACTTTAGATAAGATATATAGACAAGTTACTTGTTATAGTTAGTTTTTCATCTCGGATCCGCTTTAAATCTTCTTCAACTTTCTAACCATTCTTCTCACAAAGCACAGCAGTAACCACTCATGTAGGTGCAGGGTTTTCTAAATTGTTGCTGAACTCTGCATGGTTGACAACAAGATTGCTGCAGACTATCTGACTACCTGCTTAGTTGCTAACTTCTGTTTGCTCCACTAACCACTGTGCTGTTGACAGGCTCCTGGCCTACACCTTATTTCTAAAGCCTGCTCAGCTACTCAGCTGCTAGAAATGTTACCCCATGGTGTCCAATCTCTACTATCTCACTCTTATGGGTCCAAGATAGTCTCTCAAGATAGTCCTAGGGCTATTATTTTTTTTTTTTATAGACGGCTTCAGGAAAATTTCTTACCAAGATGTTTGATCAACATTGCTGGCTGGTTCTGAATGTCTGTGAATGCCAAGAACATTACAGTTAATTCCAGAACTTTGGTAATGCAAGTAATTAAAAAGGAAATAATTCAAATCTCTTGGTCTAACTCTCACTCCCACTAAATGCTACAATATAGCCTAAAGCAAACATCCCTTTTAAGGTGACTGAATTGGAGGTCACTAGTGGCTGGATAGTGTAATGCTTAAAGTGTAACTGTCAGGCATAAAGTCAAAAATCAATTCTGTATTTTTATCTGGTAAACAAGTAATAAGGATGCTAATCAGGCAATCCAAAAGTTAAAATCTCTGTTACTGTTCTTGTTTATAAATGATCATTTCCCAGTTTACCTGACTCTTATTTGGTACATTGCCGCACAAAGGAAGTTGCAGGGCATGCTGGGTTGTCCTTTTTTGCTTCTGCGCATTAGTTAAGTCTGAGGGGAAATAAAGAAGCAGAAAAAGACAACCCAGCATGCCCTGCAACTTCCTTTTTGCGGCAACGTACCAAATAAGAGCCAGGTAAACTGGAGAATGATCATTTGTAAACAAGAAAAGTAATAGTGATTATAACTTTTGAATTGCCTGGTTAGCATCCTTATTACTTGTTTACCAGATAAAAATAAAGAGTTGATTTTTGATTGTATGCCCGACAGTTACACTTTAAGGGCTCTGCCTCTGACACAGGAGACCAGGGTTCGAATCTCAGCTCTGCATTCAGTAGGAGACATTGGGCAAGACTTCCTAACACTGCTACTGCCTATAGAGCGAGTCCTCATGGCTGCAGCTCTGGCGCTTTGAGTTCGCCAGGAGAAAAGAGAGATATACAGTAAATGTTCTGTGTCTGTACCAAACTATTTACTCTTTTTTTGATCACACCAGAAATGGCTTGCCTTGATACCCTGCTTGATAAATTACAGCCTGGCTTTCGATCTAACCACTCCACAGAAACCACTCTTACAAA
This sequence comes from Hyperolius riggenbachi, assembly GCF_040937935.1. Taxonomy (NCBI): domain Eukaryota; kingdom Metazoa; phylum Chordata; class Amphibia; order Anura; family Hyperoliidae; genus Hyperolius; species Hyperolius riggenbachi. The sequence goes on along the minus strand of NC_090647.1, from coordinate 375,860,661 downwards.
AGTGGCCAATGATCTTCTTACAGCTAGGTTAATTTACCAGTGCTTGCATTTTCTTTATATTTTGGTAGGATTGAGCAAGACATGCTTATACAGGTCTAAACACACCTTAGGGTTACGTATTCTAGAGTATTTTTATTATTGTAGAAGTCTTTTTTATATTATATCATGAGTTACCTCAGGATTTTATCATCACATGCATTGTGATAGTTACTTGTAAAAACAAAACAGAGGACACCAAGAGCCCAATAGTGCAATATTGTCTGGTAAGCTCAATATATAATGTAAAGTCAAAGGTTCTTATACTCACAAAGGTGGGTTACCATCAGGTAACCACTTGACAGGCAGGTGGGGAGTATTAGTACCTGACCCCACTCAGGTATAAAAGTCGCTCTCTGTAGATAGGAAAATGGGGAAAGAACCCCTCCACCAGGGGTGGACTTAATCGTGCTGTAATATGTACGAACAGAGGCGCCAAGCAGAGTAAAACAATGTTCTAAAAATGATAAAAAGAGGGAAGTCGAGGTGGACTTACCTCCCTCTGGTGGTGGACATATACTCAAATGCAGAGTAAATAATATACAATTTATTCACAGCTCCATAAAATCGCAACGCGTTTCGCGGTCAACAATCCCGCTTCATCAGGCAGTACAGGAGCATATAAAACTGGTTCAGGTCCATAAAGCGTGTGAGCGCCTCTGTCTGTGTGAGTTACCGCTTCCCGCGCATAAGGTGGGAATGAGCCCATTACCTACAACATTAACACAATTTTAAACATTTTATTGGGGGGAAAAAGATTTTGCAATTGGGAATTCTATTGACAGGTGAATATGCTATAAAACCTGGAATAATTTTAGTGGCTAGCAGTATGCTAAAATGGCACACGGAACCAGAAATAAAGTATGACCATCTAAAAGAGTTAAATTATATTACTTTTCCATATGTATGCAAAAGCTATCTTCTTTATTCTTTGGAAGCTGTAATTATGGTCATTGACTTGCGTTTTCACACTGCTTTTCATCCTTATAATATTTGAGCTATTGAACTACAGTATAAATTTGAATTCCTTTTTAATCGGGTCAGATTTCATCAACCCCTTTTCAAATATGTCTGATTATTTTGGCTTTAAGTGGCCTTTTGTACAATTTTAGAGATAAATGTCTACAGAACAGGTTAAATGGTATGCTATGGCTTCACATTATCAAGTTTTGACTGAACATAGTGCCTTGGTTACAAAAATAACACTCGAGTTCATAAAAAAGACAAATGGAAGATATGATTGTAGACCTTGGTGCTCCACCACAAGAGCTTTTTCCCATTTAGAGAGAGAGAGAGTGTGTGTGTGTGTGTGTGTGTGTGTGTGTATACAGTACACTATATTTATTATTGAAAATTTGAATAATTAAAATCAGCATAATGGGTATCATGGTGTGAAGGCAATTAAAGCGGTTCAGTTATACATGTGTATTTCTCAACCGGTGGTAGGGGCATAACTAGAAATCACTGGGCCCCCCTGCAAAACTTTGGATGGGGCTCCCCTCCTCACTTTCTGCACAGGTAAACTGAGAACCAATCATATTCAATTAGATAGTGCACACTTGATTGTGTTTCCCCATACAGATAAAAAACAGACAGCAGTGAAGCACTGCAGGCATTTTCTCTATCAATAACATTAGCTTCTGTGATAAAACATTCATGTTTTTTACACATTCAGACACACAAAATGCATACAAAAGCCGACAGATGAGTGTGTGCCCTGCCTCAGCTTATTACACTCACTCTGTCCATCTCTGATGGAGCAAAACTGGCTCTGCAGACTCCAGCATCACTACAGTACAGAGCACATGGGGAGGGGGGAGAGTTTGGGGGCAGGGTGCTGTACACAAGAGCCTGCTGCACACCGAATAGGGACTGTCTGGAAATCTTTGTCTACAAAACTTTGTATAATTCCTTAATAGTAGCTAAACAGACACAGTCATTAGAACAATTGTGCAGAGAGCAGAAAGTGTTTCCTCTCTGCGCCCTTAGTTGTCAGTCTCTCAGGACAGGCAAAAGAAACCCCCCCCCCCATGGGGCCCCCTGTAGCTTCTGGGCCTCCCTGCATATGCATCCCTTGCGGGTCTATTGTTACGCTCCTGACCAGTGGAAAATCTTTGGTGAAAATATCATGTATGGGAAAGAAAACAAAAAAAAATATGAGACATTTGGAAGTTAGACATGAGTTTAAATGGTATATTTTAATAATAAAAAATGAGTGTTAACCCATTGTAACAATATATAAGGGGTCTGATAATGACCACTCTTAGTTAATAACCTGGCTTGGGTGACATTTAACTTGTCCGTTTTTTTTAATCAGTCATTTTTTATTGAGGTTTTCGAAAACAGAAGGTAAACAAGACTTGAAAAACGTGTCCTCTTAATAGGGGGCAACCAGACCGCACGTAGCTCAACCTCAGTAAATTGCACCACTTTCTTTAAAGGATACCTTAGCTCTCATAAATTTACAAAATGTGGGGGAGCAGGCATGTGTAGCAAGCAGTCTTTATGCCTATTGCTAACCCGCTCTTCTCCATTCCCCTCCGGTATCTTTTAAAGGCCCCTGAAGAAACTTCCAGGTTGTCCAGGTCGGTGAGCAGTGTGCAGGCTCTGCCCACTGACATGCGTCTTTGTTCGCTACATAGTTATGATGTGCCCAGCCCCGTTTTAAACATTGACGCAAGGTAAGGTATCCTTTAAAGCAGTAGGATCAGCCATACTATGCCAGGGAAAAAAAACATATATAAGTAGATAAATACTTGATCTACTTACATAACACATATATTATACTGTCCACGTTTTGATTTCAGTGAATGTTATATAGTAAATTACGAGAATTCTGTTCCTGGTGGGGACCATGTCTTTTGCCCACAGTTAAGGCTAACTCGTGATGTCATTTCTGCCCTTTACTTTTTTTCTTGTCTCCTCCAATCGCTGAGTCGCTTCAGCCTTGCTTGTAAACACAAGTGAGTAGGGGATTAGGTTTCAGATATGAAGCTGGCAGGGAAATAAAGGGAAGAGGAGGAATAGATTATAGATAAAAAGAACCCCCAGCATGCAATTCTTTGGCATGACTACTAAAGGGTCAGTGTTCCTTAACCACTTCCCGACCGCCCACTACACAGGGGCGGCGGGGAAGTGGAGCCCTGCAGGACGGCCTCACCCACAGAGGCGGCGGTCCATTTAAGGGCATGGGCGGAGCGATCGCGTCATCCGTGACGCGATCCTCCGCCGGCGCCTGTCACCGTTCGCTCGCCGCAACATCCCGCCGGCTATACGGAAGCGCCGGCGGGATGTTAACCCCGCGATCGCCGCATACAAAGTGTATAATACACTTTGTAATGTTTACAAAGTGTATTATACATGCTGCCTCCTGCCCTGGTGGTCCCAGTGTCCGAGGGACCACCAGGGCAGGCTGCAGCCACCCTAGTCTGCACCCAAGCACACTGATTTCTCCCCCCCCTGCCCCAGATCGCCCACAGCACCCCTCAGACCCCCCCCCTGCCCACCCCCCAGACCCCTGTTTGCACCCAATCACCCCCCTAATCACCCATCAATCACTCCCTGTCACTATCTGTCAACGCTATTTTTTTTTTATCCCCCCCCCCTGCTCCCTGCCCCCTCCTGATCACCCCCCACCCCTCAGATTCTCCCCAGACCCCCCCCCCCAGACCACCCCCCCCTGTTTACTGTATGCATCTATCCCCCTGATCACCTGTCAATCACCTGTCAATCACCTGTCAATCACCCGTCAATCACCCATCAATCACCCGTCAATCACCCCCTGTCACTGCCACCCATCAATCAGCCCCTAACCTGCCCCTTGCGGGCAATCTGATCACCCCCCCACACCAATAGATCGCCCACAGATCCGACATCAGATCACCTCCCAAATCCATTGTTTACATCTATTCTCTCCTCTAAACACCCACTAATTACCCATCAATCACCCATCAATCACCCCCTATCACCACTTGTCACTTTTACCTATCAGATCAGACCCTAATCTGCCCCTTGCGGGCACCCAATCACCCGCCCACACGCTCAGATTGCCCTCTGACCCCCCCTTATCAATTCACCAGTGCATTAATTACATCTGTTCTTCCCTGTAATAACCCACTGATCACCTGTCAATCACCTGCCAATCACCTATCACCCATCAATCACCCCCTGTCACCCCCTGTCACTGCCACCCATCAATCAGCCCCTAACCTGCCCCTTGCGGGCAATCTGATCACCCACCCACACCATTAGATCGCCCGCAAACCCGCCGTCAGATTACCTCCCAAATGTATCGTTTACATCTGTTATCTTCTCTAAACACCCACTAATTACCCATCAATCACCCCCTATCACCACCTGTCACTGTTACCTATCAGATCAGACCCTAATCTGCCCCTTGCGGGCACCCAATCACCCGCCCACACGCTCAGATTGCCCTCAGACCCCCCCCCCCCCTTATCAATTCGCCAGTGCATTAATTACATCTGTCCTTCCCTGTAATAACCCACTGATCACCTGTCAATCACCTGCCAATCACCTATCACCCATCAATCACCCCCTGTCACTGCCACCCAACAATCAGCCCCTAACCTGCCCCTTGCGGGCAATCTGATCACCCACCCACACCAATAGATCGCCCGCAGATCCGACATCAGATCACCACCCAAGCGCAGTGTTTCCATCTATTCTCTCCTCTAAACACCCACTAATTACCCATCAATCACTCCCTATCACCACCTGTCACTGTTACCTATCAGATCAGACCCTAATCTGCCCCTTGCGGGCACCCAATCGCCCGCCTACACGCTCAGATTGCCCTCAGACCCCCCCTTATCAATTCGCCAGTGCAATATTTACATCTGTTCTCCCCTGTAATAACCCACTGATTACCTGTCAATCACCTATCAATCACCCATCAATCACCCCCTGTCACTGCCACCCATCAATCACCCCCTGTCACTGCCACCCATCAATCACCCCCTGTCACTGCCACCCATCAATCAGCCCCTAACCTGCCCCTTGCGGGCAAACTGATCACCCACCCACACCAATAGATCGCCCGCAGATCCGACATCAGATCACCACCCAAGCGCAGTGTTTCCATCTATTCTCTACCCTAAACACCCACTAATTACCCATCAATCACCCCCTGTCACTGCTACCTATCAGATTAGACCCCTATCTGCCCCTAGGGCACTCAATCACCCGCCCACACCCTCAGAATGCCCTCAGACCCCAGCCCTGATCACCTCGCCAGTGCATTGCTTGCATCCATTCCCCCCTCTAATCACACCTTGAGACACCCATCAATCACCTCCTGTCACCCCCTAGCACACCTATCCATCAGATCAGGCCCCAATTTGCCCCGTGTGGGCTCCTGATCACTCGGCCAAACCCTCAGACCCCCTTCCGATCACCTCCCCAGTGCATGGATTGCATCTATTTTCCCCTCTAACCACCCCCTGAGACACCCATCAATCACCTCCTGTCACCCCCCTAGCACTCCTATCCATCAGATCAGGCCTAATACAACCTGTCATCTAAAAGGCCACCCTGCTTATGACCGGTTCCACAAAATTCGCCCCCTCATAGACCACCTGTCATCAAAATTTGCAGATGCTTATACCCCTGAACAGTCATTTTGAGACATTTGGTTTCCAGACTACTCACGGTTTTGGGCCTGTAAAATGCCAGGGCGGTATAGGAACCCCACAAGTGACCCCATTTTAGAAAAAAAAGACACCCCAAGGTATTATGTTAGGTGTATGACGAGTTCATAGAAGATTTAATTTTTTGTCAAAAGTTAGCGGAAATTAATTTTTATTGGTTTTTTTTCACAAAGTGTCATTTTTCACTAACTTGTGACAAAAAATAAAATCTTCTATGAACTCGCCATACACCTAACGGAATACCTTGGGGTGTCTTCTTTCTAAAATGGGGTCACTTGTGGGGTTCCTATACTGCCCTGGCATTTTAGGGGCCCTAAACCGCGAGGAGTAGTCTAGAAAACAAATGCTTCAAAATGACCTGTGAATAGGACGTTGGGCCCCTTAGCGCACCTAGGCTGCAAAAAAGTGTCACACATGTGGTACCGCCGTACTCAGGAAAAGTAGTATAATGTGTTTTGGGGTGTATTTTTACACATACCCATGCTGGGTGGGAGAAATTTCTATGTAAATGGACAATTGTGTGTAAAAAAATCAAACAATTGTCATTTACAGAGATATTTCTCCCACTTAGCATGGGTATGTGTAAAAATACACCCCAAAACGCATTATACTACTTCTCCTGAGTACAGCGGTACCACATGTGTGGCACTTTTTTACACCCTAAGTACGCTAAGGGGCCCAAAGTCCAATGAGTACCTTTAGGATTTCACAGGTCATTTTGCGACATTTGGTTTCAAGACTACTCCTCACGGTTTAGGGCCCCTAAAATGCCAGGGCAGTATAGGAACCCCACAAATGACCCCATTCTAGAAAGAAGACACCCAAAGGTATTCCGTACGGAGTATGGTGAGTTCATAGAAGATTTTATTTTTTGTCACAAGTTAGCGGAAAATGACACTTTGTGAAAAAAAACTATTAAAATCAATTTCCGCTAACTTGTGACAAAAAAATAAAAACTTCTATGAACTCACCATACTCCTAACGGAATACCTTGGGGTGTCTTCTTTCTAAAATGGGGTCATTAGTGGGGTTCCTATACTGCCCTGGCATTTTAGGGGCCCTAAACCGTGAGGAGTAGTCTTGAAACAAAAATGACCTGTGAAATCCTAAAGGTACTCATTGGACTTTGGGCCCCTTAGTGCAGCTAGGGTGCAAAAAAGTGCCACACATGTGGTATCGCCGTACTCGGGAGAAGTAGTACAATGTGTTTTGGGGTGTATTTTTACACATACCCATGCTGGGTGGGAGAAATACCTCTGTAAATGACAATCTTTTGATTTTTTTTACACACAATTGTCCATTTACAGAGGTATTTCTCCCACCCAGCATGGGTATGTGTAAAAATACACCCCAAAACACATTGTACTACTTCTCCCGAGTATGGCGATACCACATGTGTGGCACTTTTTTGCACCCTAACTGCGCTAAAGGGCCCAAAGTCCAATGAGTACCTTTAGGATTTCACAGGTCATTTTGCGACATTTGGTTTCAAGACTACTCCTCACGGTTTAGGGCCCCTAAAATGCCAGGGCAGTATAGGAACCCCACAAATGACCCCATTTTAGAAAGAAGACACCCCAAGGTATTCCGTTAGGAGTATGGTGAGTTCATAGAAGATTTTATTTTTTGTCAAAAGTTAGCGGAAATTGATTTTAATTGTGTTTTTTCACAAAGTGTCATTTTCCGCTAACTTGTGACAAAAAATAAAATCTTCTATGAACTCGCCATACTACTAACGGAATACCTTGGGGTGTCTTCTTTCTAAAATGGGGTCATTTGTGGGGTTCCTATACTGCCCTGGCATTTTAGGGGCCCTAAACCGTGAGGAGTAGTCTTGAAACGAAATTTCTCAAAATGACCTGTGAAATCCTAAAGGTACTCATTGGACTTTGGGCCCTTTAGCGCAGTTAGGGTGCAAAAAAGTGCCACACATGTGGTATCGCCGTACTCAGGAGAAGTAGTATAATGTGTTTTGTGGTGTATTTTTACACATACCCATGCTGAGTGGGAGAAATATCTCTGTAAATGGACAATTGTGTGTAAAAAAAATTAACAAATTGTCATTTACAGAGATATTTCTCCCACCCAGCATGGGTATGTGTAAAAATACACCCCAAAACACATTATACTACTTCTCCTGAGTACGGCAATACCACATGTGTGGCACTTTTTTGCAGCCTAACTGCGCTAAGGGGTCCAAAGTCCAATGAGCACCTTTAGGCTTTACAGGGGTGCTTACAATTTAGCACCCCCCAAAATGTCAGGACAGTAAACACACCCCACAAATGATCCCATTTTGGAAAGTAGACCCTTCAAGGTATTCAGAGAGGGGCATGGTGAGTCCGTGGCAGATTTCATTTTTTTTTGTCGCAAGTTAGAAGAAATGGAAACTTTTTTTTTTTTTTTTTTCCTCACAAAGTGTCATTTTCCGCTTACTTGTGACAAAAAATAATATCTTCTATGAACTCACTATGCCTCTCAGTGAATACTTTGGGATGTCTTCTTTCCAAAATGGGGTCATTTGGGGGGTATTTATACTATCCTGGAATTCTAGCCCCTCATGAAACATGACAGGGGGTCAGAAAAGTCAGAGATGCTTGAAAATGGGAAAATTCACTTTTGGCACCATAGTTTGTAAACGCTATAACTTTTACCCAAACCAATAAATATACACTGAATGGTTTTTTTTTTATCAAAAACATGTTTGTCCACATTTTTCGCGCTGCATGTATACAGAAATTTTACTTTATTTGAAAACTGTCAGCACAGAAAGTTAAAAAAATCATTTTTTTGCCAAAATTCATGTCTTTTTTGATGAATATAATAAAAAGTAAAAATCGCAGGAGCAATCAAATAGCATCAAAAGAAAGCTTTATTAGTGACAAGAAAAGGAGCCAAAATTCATTTAGGTGGTAGGTTGTATGAGCGAGCAATAAACCGTGAAAGCTGCAGTGGTCTGAATGGAAAAAAAGTGGCCGGTCCTTAAGGGGGGTAAAGCCCTAGGTCCTCAAGTGGTTAAGTATGTGATAACTCCAAATCATAACAGCAGAAAAAGTTTTGAAAGTTTTGAATGCAGGATTAGCATCTTTATCACTTAATACACTCAGACCAGTTGCTGTTGAAATTTGATTTTTATGGTGACGATACCGCTTTAAGGGAGACATAGAGGTGGCAAAAAGCCTTGGCCGGATAAAAGGATAAAGATTATCTGGGGGAAGAGGAGGGATACATTTTATTATTTATAAAAATATAAATGTTACGAATATAAATCTTTATATAGGGTTTCAGTGATGTTTTGTAAATAATAATAAAATCCTTATTTGTAAATGAAACACTGTCCTTCTCCATTCTCTGATGAAGTCTTATTGCAAAGATTATCAGACTAAAAATACAATGTATTAGGATTATAAATTGAAGTAATGTCAAACACATCTTCTTTATGAGCAACACGTGGCCCTTTGCTTATCAAACATCTAAACAAGCCCAGAAAAGATATATTTTGTTATTGCTGAAGAAGGAACTTCTCATGAGCCCTGGCGTTTCTTTGTCTAGACATTGCATGTGAGTCTGCTCAGTAACGCAATAACTCCTGAAACAAGTTTATACTACAGAACCACTCACTTGCTTCATTTAAAACCTTGGCTGTTATGCAGTTAGTGCCTATTAAGATTACAATCCTAAGAGTCTGGAAAGAAAATATAGCTTGATACTATAGTTTTATTATCTATTATAGTTACTGGCCTAGTATCCAAACTTAAACACATTTGCTCAATGATTTTTAAGGTCTTGCAATACAATCAAAACAACAAGCTGCTGATACAAGGGTTATGCAAATCAATCACTCGATTCAAAATATTCACATAAAAAATATTGATCCACCTGTATTTACTGAATGCAACTTATAACAGCCTAATGGAATATGCAATAACTGTAGATCTCTTAAAGTTCATACAAATTGGATGGTGACCATTGGTGCACTTCAATCTTCATTTCACAAGTACCCAGTAATCAAGAGGTATTAACCTTTTTCTCTTTCAGCCAATGGCCTTAATTCACAAACTGCTAATAAAATAGATGTGGGCAGTGGGCATACAACAAGCATCAATTTTATCAGTGTTTATGCAAGAATCGAAAGTGGTATCATGGAAATTATGCCATTTACGTACTAACTCTCTTTTTGATTATCTCATGTAGGTGAGGATGAGTTAGTGACAGGAAAAATCTTAAAAATAGAAGAAGCTAAAGGTCTATATATATATATATATATATATATATATATATATATATATATATATATATATATATATATATATATATACACACACACACACACACACACACACACACACACACACACATATATATATATATATATACATACACACACACACACATATATATATATATATATATATATATATATACAGTGGTGTGAAAAGCTATTTGCCCCCTTCCTGATTTCTTATTCTTTTGCATGTTTGTCACACTTAAATGTTTCTGCTCATCAAAAACCGTTAACTATTAGTCAAAGATAACATAATTGAACACAAAATGCAGTTTTAAATGATGGTTTTTATTATTTAGTGAGGGAAAAAAACTCAAAACCTACATGGCCCTGTGTGAAAAAGTGATTGCCCCCCCTTGTTAAAAAATAACTTAACTGTGGTTTATCACACCTAAGTTCAATTTCTGTAGTCACCCCCAGGCCTGATTACTGCCACACCTGTTTCAATCAAAAAATCACTTAAATAGGAGCTATCTGACACAGAGAAGTAGACCAAAAGCACCTCAAAAGCTAGACATCATGCCAAGATCCAAAGAAATTCAGGAACAAATGAGAACAAAGTACTGTAATTGAGATCTATCAGTCTGGTAAAAGTTATAAAGCCATTTCTAAAGCTTTGGGACTCCAGCGAACCACAGTGAGAGCCATTATCCACAAATAGCAAATACATGGAACAGTGATGAACCTTCCCAGGAGTGGCTGGCCGACCAAAATTACCCCAAGAGCGCAGAGAAAACTCATCCGAGAGGCCACAAAAGACCCCAGGACAACAGCTAAAGAACTACAGGCCTCACTTGCCTCAATTAAGGTCAGTGTTCACAACTCCACCATAAGAAAGAGACTGGGCAAAAACGGCCTGCATGGCAGATATCCAAGGCGCAAACCACTTTTAAGCAAAAAGAACATTAAGGCTCGTCTCAATTTTGCTAAAAAAAACCATCTCAATGATTGCCAAGACTTGTGGGAAAATACCTTGTGGACCGCCGAGACAAAAGTTGAACTTTTTGGAAGGTGCGTGTCCTGTTAAATCTGTCGTAGAAGTAACACAGCATTTCAGCAAAAGAACATCATACCAACAGTAAAATATGGTGGTGGTAGTGTGATGGTCTGGGGTTGTTATGCTGCTTTAGGACCTGGAAGGCTTGCTGTGATAGGTGGAACCATGAATTGTACTGTCTACCAAAAAATCCTGAAGGAGAATGTCCGAATCTGTTCGTCAACTCAAGCTGAAGCGATCTTGGGTGCTGCAGCAGGACAATGATCCAAAAGACACCAGCAAATCCACCTCTGAATGGCTGAAGAAAAACATAATGAAGACTTTGGAGTGGCCTAGTCAAAAAACCCTGACCTGAATCCTATTGAGATGTTGTGGCATGACCTTAAAAAGGCAGTTCATGCTAGAAAACCCTCAAATAAAGCTGAATTACAACAATTCTGCAAAGATGAGTGGGCCAAAATTCCTCCAGAGCGCTGTAAAAGACTTGTTGCAAGTTATCACAAACGCTTGATTGTAGTTATAGCTGCTAAGGGTGGCCCAACCAGTTATTAGGTTCAGGGGGCAATTTCTTTTTCACACAGGGCCATGTAGGTTTAGATTTTTTTTTTCTCACTAAATAATAAAAACCATCATTTAAAACTGCATTTTGTGTTCAATTATGTTATCTTTAACTAATGGTTAATGGTTTTTGATGAGCAAAAACATTTAAGTGTGACAAACATGCAAAAGAATAAGAAATCAGGAAGGGGGCAAATAGTTTTTCACACCACTGTATATATACACACACACACACACACACACACACACACATATATATATACGCACACACACACATGTATATATATATATATATATATATATATATATATATATATATGTATATATATATATATATATATATATATATATATATATATATAGACCTTTAGCTTCTTCTATTTTTGAGATTTTTCCTGTCACTAACTCATCCTCACCTACATGAGATAATCAAAAAGAGAGTTAGAACGGGATAACAGCTAGTTTCTTCTTTTGAGCACAGATCACCTAGTCCTGCTCAATATCTCTCTCTACTACTGATAAAAGATTATCTCTTGGGCCTCAATGCGCTAAGCTTTATCACACACGTTATCAAACGTTTGATAATTTACCTCATAGGTAAAATCTAATTTTGAATTCACTAAGGTGTTATAGATTTATTGAACGTTTTATCGATACAACATTCAATAAATGCGTACGTTAAAAAAGGGCGCCGGGAAAAAAGGGTGCAGGGTTTTAAAAGATAATCATGAATAATGTTTAAAAAAAATTTGTGTTATATTTCGTTTAAAAATAATGTTTTATAAAGTTATAAATCATTAATTAATGTGTATAAAATCGGCAATTTTAAAAACGTTAATCTTTCCTGTTTAAAAATTGAAATTTATAATAACGTTTTATAAAACATTAATAAGAATTTTACTAAAGCTATACCTAACCCTACTCTCACACAGAACCCTCCCTGTACCTATCCCTAACCCCTAGACCCCCCTGTTGGTGCCTAACCCTAAGACCCCCCTGTTGGTGCCTAAACCTAAGACCCCCCTGTTGGTGCCTAATCTTAAGACCCCCCTGGTGGTGCCTAACCCTAAGACCCCCCTGGTGGTGCCTAAACCTAAGACCCCCCTGTTGGTGCCTAAACCTAACACCCCCCTGTTGGTGCCTAAACCTAACACCCCCCTGTTGGTGCCTAAACCTAAGACCCCCCTGTTGGTGCCTAAACCTAAGACCCCCCTGGTGGTGCCTAAACCTAAGACCCCCCTGGTGGTGCCTAAACCTAAGACCCCCCTGTGATAAGCATTAATAACGTTTTAAAAAAATATGGTGCGGTTTTTCGTTTAAAAATGTAAAAAAAAATATATATATTGTACGGTTTTTCGTTTAAAAGTAATGTTTTAAAAAAATATTGTACTGTTTTTCGTTTAAAAATAATGTTTAAAAAATTATAAATCATTAAATAATGTGTAATCATGAGAAACAGTTATAAAACATTAAAAGTCTCCGGGCGCCGCTTTTAAAACGTTATTTTTCTCCGGCGCCCTTTTTTCCTCTTGGGCGCCGATTAAACGATATTTATTATGGGAGTGAATGGCGGCGCCCTTTTTGTCCACCTGCCTCATGCGCCCAAATTTCCTACTTCCCAATAAATCTATAACACCTTAGTGAATTTAAAATTAGATTTTACCCATGAGGTAAATTATCAAACGTTTGATAAAGTGTTTGATAAACCTTAGTGAATTGAGGCCAGTGTGGCCAAAATTGCACTATTACAGTTTAGGCCTGGTACACACTTTTGATTATGATTGGCCAATCACTGACCGATTTGACCACCTCCATGTAGTATGAGGGTTATCCTTCACAATCTGCCCGTAGTATACAATATCTGTTGCTCGTTATACTACATGGATGTGGAAGAATTGGTCAGTGAATGGTAAATCATAATTGAAAGTGTGTACCAAGCTTTAGTCTCCCTCTTATAAGAGGAAGATCAAGAGGAAAAAAACTGGAAGGATTGTGGGAAGTTCTAAATGCTTTATTAAAATGTGAATGGGGGGGGGGGGGGAGTTATCAGCCAGAATTTCCATGATATCATCTGAGCAATGCTCAGCTAAGTTTACCTGGAGCTTTGGTGAACTTGTTCCTGTTGTTCATTTTCCCATTTCCCACTGGTTATTTATTTGTTTAAAAAAAATCACCATCTAAGGATTTATTCGGCTTACAAGTGATATAATGGAGTAAATAAAACTGTTCTGACAAGTTATTTTGTGGTTAATACAGTAAGTGTGGTTATTTTCTTTGAAAAAGAGGTAACAGAAGCAGATGTCAGGATGGCTTGGGAAGAAGGAAAACTGAAATGTCAATTTTCCTTGTCTTCACCTGCAGCAATCCTTTCCCTCTGGCTCCGAGTCCAGGGAATGCGTTCCTCTTCTTGCCTCGCAGCTATCTAGGGACACCTCAATAAAAAAATTGCAGTGTAGCCTACACTCTGTCACACTATTGATTTTGGCTAGTATTACCATGCTTGCAATGCAAAAACAGTCATGTTGATATTAGACTGTGTGCCCTTCAATGAAAACTTTGAAATTCAGTTTAGAGAAATGACGTATTAGTAAGATACTGAACAACATACTGTCCTGTTGGCTGTATTTTTTCTATACTTTTTTTTAATGGTGACTTGGAGTACCGTAGATATTTTGGTGAATAACTGAGATGAAAAAATCTACACATAACTGTTTATTATTGGTAGAGCTGAACAAGCGAGAATCCTAAGTTTGATCTTGCAGCAAATTCTTCTTTTCATAAGAAACGCCCAGTGATTCACTATGCAGACAATTCTCACCAAATTATTGCAGGAAAAACATAGGAGTGGTACAGTATGAAATGGAAATGGGCATTTGCTGAGCAAATAATTTGCTCCCAGGATGCACAACAAGTCCCAGCAGCCAATGAGAACAGATCCCATCACAGGTAAATATAAAGGTGGTGTAAAAAGATGTTTTTTTCACTACATATTACATTTTCTGTGTGATAGGAGGTAGAGAAACAGGGAGAGAGGTGTATGCTTCAGGGAGAGATAGCTGCAGCTATGTCTATCAGGATCTGTGCCTCTGTTGTCCTGCTGGTGGCATCATTAGTGAACTTTGCTGTGAACTTCTACTGTCAACCAGCAGATGTCTCCCTTGTTGCTGAGAACTGTGCAGTTTCCCGGATCACCAGCGGGTGGAACTATAATGTCAGGATCTGTGCCTCGGTTGTCCTACTGGTGACATCACTAGTGAACTTTGCTGTGAACTTCCACTGTCAACCAGCAGATGTCTCCCTTGTTGCTGAGAACTGTGCAGTTCCCCGAATCACCAGCAGATGGAACTATGAAAACTTTCTGAGATATCACCTGATCAATGTGCTGCTATTTAAGACCAGACTTTCTAGCCGCACATTTCTAGGTCATTCTGTTTGCTTGTGTAGTATTGTCACTCTGGCCATTGATCCTGTGTTCCCTGTTTCCTGCCTTGCCTTATTCTCTGAATTCCCAGTATCGATCCTTGCTAGCCTGACCTTTCTCTGCCTGTTATTGCCTGATCCTGATTTCCTGGTTTGACTCTTGCTTGTATGACCTCCCTTTGTGTATGTTGATTCGGATTATTCATTGTTGTATATATTCTGATATTTTGTGTGTTCTGATATTTTGTGTGTTGCTGTATATATTCTGTATAGATAGATAGATAGTTAGGGGTTCTGGTATTGTGCTGCACCACATATTGTTTGATTGTATGATTGTATGTGTATGGTGGATGTATATTTGAATTGCTGCACCTTTGTAAATAAAACACTTTTTTCACCTTCAAATCCAACCTGTGCAGACCTCAGTATTTTTGTAACGATTGGTGTAGCACACAGACGTCTGATTATTGTGTGATCTGCAGAATCACCAATAATACAGACTCTATACCCGATTATGTGGTGATCTTCAGTATCACCAATAATGCAAGTATTGAAGGCTGAGAAACAGAGGTGTAAAGTGTTTGGTGCAACAGTAGATTAAATGGATAGATCTCACCAGAGAAGCTAGTGAGTACTATCTGAAACAACAGTGCTAGACCTCACCAGGGGAGCTGGTGGGTACTAGCTGCAACAACAATGCTAGCCCTCACCAGGGGAGCTGGTGGGTACTAGCTGCAACAACAGTAGTATAAATAATAGGTCTTACCAGAGGAGTTGGTAAAGTACTAACAGCAAGAGTGACAACAAAGTTTGGCTAAACCTTACCAGGGGAGCTGGTAAGGTACTATCAGCACAAGCGACTGAATAGTTTAACTAGACCTTACCAGAGGAGCTGGTAAGGTACGATCAGTCACAGGAGCTGTATAACTTAAACTAAACCTCACTAGAGGAGCTGGTGGGTATTTAGTCAAAAGAGCACCTTACCAGTGGCAAGGGTCCACTGGTGAGTAGAGAGGTCAGACAGGCAAGGTTTGGCAACTGAGAGGCGAATACAGTACAGAAACGTGAGGCAGAAGAATAGTGAGTTATCAGGCAGAGGTTCAGCAACTAAGGTCAGATAGGCAGAAGTACAGAATCGATAAGCAATAGCAAGGTCAGAGTATAGCCAGAATCATACACATGTAATCAGTAATACAATATGACAATAGTCCTAGTCTTGTGTGAAATCCCTGGTTTCCTCCCAGATCAAAGCACACCGGATACTAGTCTAAGGTCTGAGCGCTAACACGAGTGTATTCGCAACAGCAGACAAGTTGCAAGTGATAGTGAAGGCTTAAGAAGCTTAGGAGAGCTCACAGCCGCGCCCCAACTCAATCAGCCAATCCGAGCGGCGTGAGTCACCTCTGACGTCAGCCGACCGGCAGGTCAGCTGACGCGCCTTCTTCCAGCATAAAGGTCCTGTCTCCGCGTGTGCCCGGGCGATACAGCGACCCTATGAGCACGAGACAGTACCGTTCCCGGCATGCTAGATGCCGACGGAACGGATGAGGCCTGTGAACAGGGAACAAAGGCGGCTGCGGGTATACCCTGCGTGTCCGCAGCCGCCATAGTTGCAGATGTTACAATTTTCATATATGCATTCCTTGCTCTTGCAATGTCTTGATAAGAATCTGCATGTGCAGATCCTTACGTCTATTTTACCAACTTAGACAAAGACAAGACAAGACAAATAACATTTATATTGCGCTTTTCTCCTTGCGGACTCAAAGCGCCAGAGCAGAGCAGCAGCCACTAGGGCGCGCTCTATTGGCAGTAGCAGTGTAAGGGAGAATTGCCAAAGGTCTCCTACTGAATTAGTGCTGGCTTACTGAACAGGCAGAGCCGAGATTCGAACCCTGGTCTCCTGTGCCAGAGGCAGAGCCCTTAACCATTACACCATCAGCCAACTGCTGATAATGTGTACTTACAACTTACTGCTGAACTTACAACTGTGATTTATAGTGCGTATTATGTGCTGTACAGAACTGCTATAGATTGCATTCCTTGGGTGTTGCTGTGCTGAGTAACTTAGGTAGAAGTGTTTATATAACTTGGTTAGGCACTGTACTACTGCAGGGTCACACTGTCCTTTACCTAGCTGTATTGTACTGCCAACATAGAGAACTGTCTTTCCTAAGAGTTATTGAATGCTGCTTTAGTACATATTTACTGAAGGAACCCATTAAAGATACAATTAAGTGAACTATTGACCTTCCAATTGATACATTTATTGATCATTTCATGGATCATGCTTTGGTGAAAATTCGTGGAAGCACCCAAAGTTCAATGAAATTCTCACAAGACTTACAGAGGCATTCTCGCTCATTCCTAAGCATATGATTGCAACTTCATATGTAACGTTGGAAAATAAAAAGCATTGCATGTACATTAAAGAGGAATTAGAATGTAAATATAAACGGATTAAAGAGCTCTTATTCTAAAACTTAGCGGAAATTACTTAATTGAGTGTTGGACAGGACTACTGCATTTCACGACCGGCTGTCATATGTATTTCTTTGTAAACAATGAAAATTGCCTGGCTGTGCTGCTGATCCTCTAGGCCAGATTTATCAAAGCATTACCAACATTTTGTTTTTCTTAAACTGTTCTAACCAGCAGAGGGACATTTCTGCATGATAATAAGAAACTTCTCAAATCCTCTGTAATAGCAGTGGTTTAGAGTGGATTTCTAGAGCTGCACTGCAGTTAAAAAAACATGCAAATCCATCCCTAAACTGTTGCAGATTAAGAAGTGCTTAATAGCAGTTCTACAGATAGTACAGCAGTGCAAGCTATATATATATATATATATACGCTATAGCAGCATAGAGGGTGATAGCGTATATATATATATATATATAGCGTATATATATATATATATATATATATATATATATATACGCTATAGCAGCATAGAGGGTGATAGCAGCGGCTGGGAACGCGGAAAATCAGCCGCGTTCCCAGCCTGTCGGCGGCTGTCGCCGAACCGGAAGTAGCCGCCGGCGGGGACCGGACGATCGGAGCGGGGCTGCGAGGGCACCATCCAGCTTCGGGGGGCTGAGGGATGCCCCAGGTGAGTAAATGTCATTTTTTTTTTTTGCCTTAAGTATTCCTTTAAGTCATAGACCATGAATAAGCATGCAGGTAACACGTTTACCTGAAGTTTGGCTAGATTTGCTGCATGCTTGTTTCAGGTGTTTGATTCAGACAGACATTAGTGATGCATGAAAGATCAGCAGGATGCTAGGCAACTAGTATTGTTTAGAAGGTAATAAATATGACATCCTCCATATCCCTCTCACTTCTGGTGTCCTTTAAGCAGCATCACAAACATTGTTTAAGTATTTAATTGATTCTTCTGTTTGTGCATTGGACTGGTGGGAATACGTTTGAATGGTACTTTTCTTGCAAAGTTCATTCCAAAATTTGGAAGTAAATTCAACTCGTCAAGCAGAGACCACATAATGAGATGATCAGTTAATTCTTACAATCTCCTTGACAAAGGCTTTGAATGTATAAAGTATAGAAAATGTGCCCATCATGGGCAGCAAACGGCTTGTCTTGGTTAATCAATCCACCACCAAAATAAACACAAAAGTTGTGCAAGTTGAGAAGTTCTAGATAAAATCAAGTTGTAAGAATGAGCTGGTAGAATCGGAACAGTTCAGAGTATTCATTTTCACATCATAATTTTCATGTTTCAAGTTAAAGCTAAGAACTTGGAATTCTACAAATGTCAAGATTTTACAGAGTTTTGCATGTTAATGGGTGCAATTTTTGCGGTTAATTGCAAAACTCCCATGCAAGTTATTGTGACCAAATTTGCTAGGTATGTTAGGGTCAGAATAACATGTAAGTTACATTTTTTTTAAAAAGACCTTATAGTTTTTGAGAAAATTGATTTTGCAAATTTAAAAGAAAAAATGTTTTTTAAACTGTGTAAAATGAAATTTTGCTGTGGTACTGGTACACACATTTCCTAGTTTGAAATGTTGTATCTTTTTGATTTAATTATATTCAGAGATGATCATTCAGATTTTGCAGAATTGAAATTTCTGCCTTTCTGATCGGAAATCTGCATTTCCAATCAGAAAACGAAAATTGGAATTCCTCGGGAATCCGATTTACTGCAACTCAGTAAATTTAGCCCAGTCACAGAACTCAGAAGCATTACACCAATCAGAGAATGCAGAATTCTTACGCAAAAATAGGATTACCTCTGTAATTTTAGACCAATCACAAGATTCCATTTTTTTGTCATTTTTTGCATTCTCTTAAAGAGATATTGTAGGGAAGTCAGGGGTAAATGAGTTGAACTTACTCGGGGCTTCTAATGGTCCCCCACAGACATCCTGTGCCCGTGCAGCCACTCACCGATGCTCTGGCCCCACCTCCGGTTCACTTCTGGAATTTCAGACTTTAAAGTCTGAAAACCACTGCGCCTGCGTTGCCATGTCTTCAATCCCACTGATGTCACCAGGAGCGTACTGCACAGACACAGACCATACTGGGCCTGCGCAGTATGCTCCTGGTGACATCAGCGGGATCGAGGACACGGCAACGCAGGCGCACAGGATGTCTGCGGAGGACCATTAGAAGCCCCGGGAAAGTTCAACTCATTTTCCCTCGACCCCCCCTACAGTGTCCCTTTAAGCAAAAATGACAAAATATTCCTTGGAAATTCGGAAATCTTAAACATGGAAGATCAGAAATGGCAAATCAGAAAAATGTAAATTGCCATTGGCGGCCATCCCTAATTATATTTTAAGATATGGATAACATGGGGTCCCCCTCTCAATTTTACTTTCCATTTCCACCCTTGCAAGCTGATATTATAGCTAGAATGCTAAGCCCTATGCATTGGGGATGACAGCATGCATGGGGTAAGGATGATTGATTTTGCCCAAATAAGTTTCAAAATTGCAACAATTTCTTCAACATTTCTCACATATTTGCATTGAAGTCTATGGGGCCAAATTTTGCATTTGATTTCAAAGCCCCTATGCATGATACTGACACTTCATTTGATATGTACTGTATATCAAAGCATTTTTATTTTTCATACACAGCATACGCTCGGTACTCCACCCAACCAAGTCTGACATGGTTCCTCAAAGCCCTCTGTAGTTGGGCTAATTTTGCATCATTGTTTAATAACTTGTAGCAGAGTTATGCATGCCTAGCTTATCTCATCCCTACCCCAGATGGATCTAATTTCCATCTTACAATTGATAGGCTCCTTCCTTTCCCCTGTACTTAAAAATGTGTTCTTAAATATATGTGTTTCTCAGTAGCCACCAACAACACCATTCAACCACCATGCATGACCATATCCCTGCATAACAGATGACTGTGCCCCTGTCAGATAGCTTGTTGCTCTTAAGCCCCATCTACACGATACGATTCTTTGTGCGATTCGATTACGATTCTATTTACGATCCGACTAAATCCGACATGTACGATCGGGATTCCATTCAATTCGATTTGCCATTGTTTTGTAATGGCAAATCGAATTGAATCGAATCCCGATCGGACATGTCGGATTTAATTGGATCGTAAATAGAATCATAATCGAATCACACAAAGAATCGTATCGTGTAGATTGGGCTTTATGCCTAGTACACACCATACAATTTTCTGTAAGATTTTCTGTAAGATTTACCTGCCAGATAGATAATTTCCAACATTTTGGAAATTATCTATCTAACCATCTATCTGCCTAGTAATTAAGCATTGTTCTACTCAGCAGGAGATAACCAGAAGACAATGCACCAGAGATAATGACCAGTCTCTACCAGTACTTTACAGAAAATAATCTAATTACAGAAAATCTTACAGAAAAATCTTACAGAAAATTGTAAGGCGTGTACTAGGCATAACAGAAGATCTAATGCTGGGGATACACGGTACGTTTCTGTACCGTGTATCAAGCAGCTGATCCGGCCAGCAGATAATATTCAGCTGGTCCGATCACGCTGCTCGACCCCCGCCCACTCGATCCCCGCCGGCGGACAATGGCAGGGAATCGAGCAGCTGATAAGGAGCGCCGGCGGGGAAGAGCGGTACTCGATCCGTGGGCACGCGCGGACGAGCCAGGACGCGGCGGGGGTCGATCCGTCGGCTAATCGGCCGCCGGATCGACCCGTGTATTCCCAGCATAACATGCTGGTTCAGTTTTAAGACAGATAAAACTGAATTTCACTCTCACCTGCTCATCCCTGCTGGTGACTAGGCATGGTCGGAAGAGCCAATTTCCGATTCCGCGGTAATTCCGCATACCGCCACTACCGAAATTCCGCTTCCGCTACATTCCGGTGGAATTCCGCTACATTCCGCGGAATTCCGCGGTATTCCGCCACGTGCACTTTCCGTATTTTTAAACGGACTTCCGTAATTTTTAAACGGATTTCCGTAAATTTAGGAGGAAACACTCAATCGCTCATTTGAAATATCTATTGTTAATAAAGTTGATTTGTATTTTGTAAATTTGGATAAAAAAAATGTTGAAACCGTTATTTTAGCGCAGTAACTCTCCGCTGATTATGATTGGTCAACTCATTCCGCATCTCCTGATTGGTCAATTCATTCCGATTCCGATTTTGCCGGAATTCCGAATTCCGGATTGCAAATTCCGAATTCCGGATTGCAAATTCCGAATTCCGCGGAACCATGCGGAAACCCCAATTCCGGCGGAATTTCGGAATTTTAGCTTCCGCGGAATTCGGAAGCCCATGCCTGCTGGTGACAATAGCATGTACAGGGGCAATGCAATAATCCAAAATCCACTACAACATTACTCTGCACTGGTTTAAAATGCATTTTCTCCATTTAAATGTTTGGTTTTTGTTAGATTTCTGAAAAACAATAATGCCTTTTCACAAAATGTTTTGATATTCCCTGGAATATCCTTAAAATGCATACCAAATTCATGAAGATATCATGCATATGGGCTTTGCAATCAGCTACACAAATCAGCATCATAGACTGAGGGCCTGTTTCCACTACACGCAGATCTGATGCAGAAGGGATGCAGAAAAACTGACTACAATGAATGCCTATGGGAAAATCTGCATCAGAAAAATTGTGTTTAGTGGAAACAGGTCCATAGGAATTCATTGGAGTCAGTTTTTCTGTGTGCATTCTGCATCCAATCTGCGTGTAGTGGAAACAGGCCGTAAATTGTGAAATTTGGTTGAAATTTTGATACATTTCACTAAGCAAACATTATCCATGTTCACTGCAAACTAAAGTTCTGGAATTTTGCCAGGTCATCCCTATTATAGGGCTTTGCAATAAACTGCAAAAGTCGGTTAATTTAAGACTTCAATGTAAAATCTTAGAATTCCATGAAACTTAGATCTACCAGACAGAACTGGAATACTGATGAATTTAGAATATAACTATTATGATCATCCCACAACTGAAATTATATTGCAAGGGTGGAAAGGAAAAGTAGTTATGCAATGCTTTAAGCTTTAAGTAAATAACTATCAGAAAAAAAACATATATCTTATGGTCTTGGTCAATACTGAGCCACTAAAAAGAGTACAACGTAAAGAGTTTTGGAAATCCTAAAATCCTCTACAAATAGAAGGCAAAGATACACTTGGAAGGCTAACATATGTTTTCCTTTGAGTACAAAAATAAATTGCCCACCCATAGCAAATAAAGTTCTCTCCGATTATCTGGATAATGCAGGGCTAATTAAGCAGCAGAATGGATAATAGCAGTAACAAAAAAACTGGCAAGGTAATATGAAGGACAATATCGAAAAAGATAGACTGTGCTTGTGCTAAAAATGTTACTCACAGGACGTAGATCTAATAATGACACAACCAGTGCAGCTCCTGGAAACTTGTGGGCAAAGCATTTATCAGATAAAAACAAAAAAGAAGTGTTCTACAGTGCATTAAACATTTTAATGAAACTGCAGATAAAAGAATCTCATTTACAGACTGTCTGTAAGGTGTCATAAAAGCATATAGCACCAATGTGCAGTCTCCAGGACCTCCTCAGATGGACACACCAGTGGCGTGTATCCTCCCACTGTGGCTAGCAGTGCAGACTTCCGTGTCAGCTGATCGGGAGAGTGGTGGTGGGAATAGGCAAGATCGGGGGCTCTAGCATGCCATTCGCATCATTACCGCTTTCGGCGAAACTCCACCTTCATCAGAACTTGTAGGACACAAAGTTGGCCTTGGAATTTATACCCTGGCCTGTAAGTGATATTACAATTCACTCTATAAAAAAAAACACACACACACACACAGTCCACCAATATTGTCTAGATCATAGGAGAAAAGCAGTACCACAATAATTGAGGTTCTTCTGATCTTTGAAAATTATTGGATGGTTTAATTTTCAAATTTACTCTTGACTTCCACACAAACTACAGTAACTCTTATAAGAGATGGGAGAAGGCATCCCAACAAAAAATACTATGTGTACATTTGAAAAGGGTATAAGTGGAATGTTTTTTGAGTAAAAGTAATTAATTTTATTTCAACATCTACTAAAGAATATTTCTTTATATTTTAGGATAGTAAATTATATAAAATATGATAATTTATGAGAACACGATATAACAAAAATGCTGTTGAAGGAAGACATCATTAAAAATATTTCTGCGTAAGAAAATGTAAAGGATACTGATTACAACAGAGAGAAAATGTGTGCATCAACCAAGTGAACCTGACAAATCTAAAGGATTGTTTATCTGCTGAAGGTATAGTAGTTAACAGAAAACCTGAGGATATTAAAGTAAATGATTAAACTACAACAGATGCTAATAGGGATGAATTTGAATTATTACCAGTCCTTTTCTAAATTTTTGTGAAAATATAGAATTTTCACATACCTTTTTTGCATAAATAAGATTTTTTTTTGAAAATACCTTTACTCATGTTTATTGAATTCAATGCATTTGGGGCAAAAAATGGTGGTTTTGCTTGCACACTCAAAACTATATACTGAATTATGCACTAATTTGTTTTCTCTTGTTCACATATTGTTATGATTATTGTCATCTGCTCAAATATGTGCCAATGTGAAAATGTTTGCCATATTCGCCCATGACTAGAGGCTAACGATATAATTAATAAAAAAGGAGCAGTGGCTATGGAGGATTCAAGTGAATTAAAGCCAGATTGAAGGTATGCTGTAACAGGTAGCCTGATTAGAAGATAGGTAGTTGTGGTGGCAATTGGCAAAAGGATGGTACTGGTAAATCGTAGCAAAGATTATGTTTCCATCTGAATGAATGCATAGAAGGCAATTAACAGTAATAAACACAATAAATATAACAAACATTATAATACTAGGTCAACAAGAATAAACAAGGTATAGAGATTTAAACTCAGAGTGCAGTCGGGGCATGAGCTTTACACTCGAAAAGTGATTCAGAGCAGGTGCTGGTGCTGGCGGGTGATCCCATACATCATGTAACTGTGTATTATTCTTGGTTAAGTTTTGAGGCAGAGTTAGGTCGTCTGGGAACAGAGGCTGGAGGTGAGGGAGTCATATTCCATAGTTTCAGCTAACCCATTATTCTAGTGGCTGCATTATGTGTGTTGCACCTGCATTAGTAATGATTAATTTGCAGGGAAAGCTACATTGATAGGGGATGTTGCTATTCCTCAGGGATTTAGTGATCTGTTGCAGGTTTTTCCTGGTAAAGAGAGTCATTTTTGAAAGATTAGGAAAAAGGTGGTTAGAGTGGAAGGGCTCAGGTAGGGATTCTGCTTTTCTCACTGCCATCAATAAATACAGTAGGTAGCGGTGCTATTTGGTGGTGAAACAGAGGAATTTTTTCTATGACATCTCTGGATACGTTTTCTGCAACAAATAAGGGTTTTGGGAGCATGTGAGCCCTTTTGATCATCAACTGGTAGTCAGATAGGCCTTGCAAAGAAACTTTAACTAGTTTATTGATATATGATTTGAGTTCACTTTGAGATATTTGTTTGCTAATGCCTCTGATTTTAAAGTTTGATCTGTTGTGGTTTTCTGCATCTGCTATTTTCAAGTTCACCCATTTTCTATCAGAGGAATTAGCAGATAATGAATCCAAAGTGTTATACTCCTCAATAATCTCATCTAAGCCTTCTTCAGTATGAGATACATGCTCCCCTAGGTCATCAATACATAGTTGTAATTTGGTAGTGATAGGTGTTAGCTCTGAGAGCAGGAAATGTTTCAGGGAAATTAGAAAATCTCTCATGTTCACTTGTGTCAGCACTGCATCAGAGGCAGGGAATGCTTATATGCAATGCAATGGCTCTGGCAGCAAGGATGTTATGGCTCACCTGAGTAGTGTTAAACTCTTGTCGCGATTGCTCGCGTCACTTACCTCTCCTCGCTCCTGTGCTGGCTCCTGCAAGGGCAGAGGAGCACACCAATCTCTTGTTACACTCCAGCCGCCGAGTCCCATGCAGCTCCTCAGTTCTTACTCCTGCATGGCGGAGGGCATCAGACGTGCTTCTGGGTCCTGGCATCCTCTGTTGCTAGGTGTGTGCGCGTGTGTCTCTTGCCCTTATATTGCAGTTACCGAGGGCGGTACTGCACCCTTCCTAATTGAGAGCAAGGGTATTTAAACCCTTAGCTCTCGCAGATGCATGCTGTTGCACCCCTGGTCACAGCCATTGTGTTCTGTCGCCGTTCCCCCTTCCCTTTCCTGATTGTCCTCCCTGTTGGCTTTTCCTCGACCAGGCTCTCCCTTCCAGGATCCCCTTTTGGCTAATCCCTTTGCTACTGCTATGTCTGTCAGCCTGTATCCTGTATCCTGCATTGCATAACATTGGATCCCTTGCTACCTGTCTGTCTCCCTTCCCAGCAAGATCCCCCAGCTTTTCACTACCAACCACTTCCCTGTCCATTGCACTCCCGGGGTTTCTCCCTGCCTGCCAATTCCCCTCCAGGAACTCTCCAGTCACATTCAGTATCCCTGAAATTTCCCCTGCTTGCCAGTTCCCCTCTGGAAACTCTCCTGTCACCGCAGCATCCCGGGGATTTCCCTATCCTGCCAGTTCCCTTCTGGGAGCTCTCCTGTCACCGCAGCATCCCGAGGATTCCTATAGCTTGCCAGTTCCCCTCCAGGAACTCTGGAGTCACCTATAGCATCTTGGGGATTCCCTTAGCCTACCAGTTCCCCTCGGGGAACTCTCCAGTCATCTATAGCATCTCGGGGATTCCTCCTGCCTGCCAGTTCCCCTCTGGGAACTCTCCTGTCACCACAGCATTTCTGGGGATTCCCTCAGCCTGCCTGTTCCCCTCTGATGAACTTTTCAGCCACCAGCAGCATCCCGGGGATTCCTCCAGTTACCTGCTTCCCTCCAGGGAGCCCCTACAGCTAGCTCCTTTCCTGGGGTTTCCTCCAGCCTGTCCGTTCCCCTCCTGAGTACATAGCCTGTCAGCTTCCTTACCTGAGGTTATGCTAGACTGTCAGTATCTTCGGGACTTACCCTGTAAGTAAGTACCCTCCTTTGATCCGTTGCTGTTGGCTCCTTACCAGCTATTCCCCCTGCTGTCCGCTGCCCTCTTGGGAGCTCTCAGTCACCTCCCTACCCGGGTTTATCCCACCAGTCTGTTCTCCTCCTGGAACGCCTTCTGTCAGTATCTTCCTGTTATCCCTATAGGTTAGGCCTACCTGCCCAGTAAACATGTCTTGGTCTGATAGCTCAATGGTCTGCTCTGCTTGAAGCCCCTCCTATCCTATCAGGTACCCTCTGTTCTTCCCGTCACTGGTGCGTTGTGACCTGGCTAGCACCAAGCAGCAAAGTAGTCTGCCACGCACTAGAGGTGACGGCCCTCATCCTTTGCTCTGTGCGCTGGTGAAGACCCGTGTTAGCTTAGACCCCACGCCCTGAGACTGCTTGCCCCTTGATACCAGTGCCGGGATCAACAGAACCCTGATGGTTCTCAAGAACCCTGACAACTCCTTTGACATTTGTGGCCTTGTTTTAGCATGACTGCAGGAGGCTGGAGAGGAGGATGAGAGTGTTGAATCACCCAAGGATTATTGCTCTTTGTTCATGCTGGGGGAGAGGCACTGTGGCTTTGGATCAGGCTGTGTAGCTGCCGTGGGTGGTCTGGCACCATCTTTGGAGATGCTGTGCTTCCTGCTGTGCCTTTCTGTGAAAAAATTTGTTAATTTCCGTGGAACAGATGGATTTTTTCACCTTTCTTGCTGTCTCCACCTCCATGTCATTCTCCTCTGCTGTTAGAGAGTTGTCTAGTGTGGAAGGCATGCTTGGAAAGTCACTGCTGGCCCTATTGGGATCGGATCTCCTAGATCATGCTCGATTCAGCTCTTCCGGTGGACACATGCCCTTTTAAAATTTTTAACACAGAAAGAAAGAAATATAAATATCAGATTGTCTTGTTAACTGATTAACTGAGAGAATGTTCATCCCTCTTTAATACCTGGGGGTGGATGCCCTCTGGGCCAGGTGCCTTTTCTACCTTGATCTTAATTAAACATGCCTGCACATCTTCCCTTGTTAGTTAATTCAGGCTGGATGATGTAGACTGGGAACAACCCAGAGCTGTATTATGAGAAAACAGCTTGATGTTGGTAAAGACAGAAGCAAAGCATGCTTTGAAAATCTCAGCTTTAGCTTGGCCCTCCACAATAGAGTTCCAAACCTGATTTTTTTAAAAGTCCTGTATTCTCAGCCTTCTAGGTTTTTAAGCATATGTTTTTGTAAAACTTTTTTTTTATTTAAATGTATATCACTGGCCACTTATTTTAATGCACCCAGTTTTGTAAGTCTGATTACCGTTTTTACCGTATTTCTTACATTAAGTAAATTAACCAATGTCCCATTTAGGGGAAACTTATCCCATCTTTAGTGGCTATTAATATTTCAGCAGAAGAGATTTTCACTTGAATTACATTTTTGAATGAGCAATGCCAGCCATCAGAAAGCTGGTATAATGTGGGTATTTATTTTAGAAACAGCTACAGTATGTGCTTTTACACTGCTGTGGTAGTATTTAGATAAGCATTACTGGTGATTAGTCTAGTATCTTTGGCAAAACCCTGGTGAATAACTGAATAGTCACTAAATGCTATAAAAGAACTAGCTGCAGCAAAAAACAGTAATTGTAGATATATACAGTATATATATATATATATATATATATATATATATATACACACTGTACCATGTTTTCAGGACTGTTAGGCTCATGCACTTAACTATAAATGCGGCAGCATTAATATTTTGGGTCTGTTCACATTTGAAAGATGCACTCTTTGATTGATTGAATGTGTGACTCACCAGCATAATGTATTTTTTGCAATCTTAACAAATGACCTTGTTGAAAATTACATTTAATGCATGCATATTATATATTTATATGTTAATGAAGAACTACATAAGCACTACAGAAACAAAAGCATATAAATTATGTTGTGTAGGCGCTGCACAATTATTGTCTTTGTTTTGTCAAGTATTTTGAAAATCAAATGGCTTCGCACTGATGAGCCATTTTTTTTTTTTGCTGTTTGCTGTTACCATGAAACAATTTCGTAATGTTATCTTTCAAAATGACAAGCAGTGAACAAAGATATCTCAAAACTGATGAAATTATTGCGATAGAAAATAAATATGTAATACAATTTTGTGTAATAAGCCTTACAATACTTAATGACATTTAACTTTGGAAGGTCATAAGCTTTATTAAGATGTGTTGCTTATTCATTGTCAATACAAAATATGAGCATCTGTCCTTGGTACTTGCTGGTGCTATGTTATTCTCTCCCACATTTTCATTCACTGCACTCAAAACTGAGCATAACACAAATCATTAGTAAGATGAAGGATATTTACTTACATTGAAAGAACACCCTTCTTTAATATAACAGCTAATTAACTGGAGTACCAGGCTACAACCACATCCTGTTCACAGTAGCTTAATCCTTTCCTCAAAGGATTCCATTTTATCTTCCGTCTTCAAAAAGACACAACTAAGCCATGGTGATTGAACAGAAACACTGGGAATGTGTAAGAGACCACATGGAATCTACAAGTCCATCACCAAAAAAAAAAAAAGAAACCATGCTAAATTAATTTTACCTATTCAGTTTTACTTGAGTAAGAGGCGCTTCTCAAGAGCATAAATGCTCAGTAGGGATGAGCTTACAAATGCAAAACTCCACTTCTTGATCTGAGCTACACCAACCCGCATAGACCATGATATGGGGGGGAGGCTCTAGAAGAGAGGTGTGGCAAAGCCTCCCCCTCTACTCAAAACCCCTTGTCTAAACCATGAACAAAGGGTTCATCCCTAGCTCCAGTGTGCAGGAGGAGGTAGGTGTAACTACCCCCATGTCTGTGGGCGCAATTGATATAGGGCTGCTAATGTACCCTTACCCATTTCCACAAAGAGTTAAAGCTGAATAAAAATGTAACAATGAAAAAAAGTCTTTAATTGACCTTAATTAACTGTAAATACTTTCCTTTTATGATCCCATGCCAATATCCCCAGAAAGGATCCCAAACACTTATATCATCTGGATGTTGCTTGTAGAGATGGCTCAAACCTCTGATTTTCGGTTCGCAAACCTCGAACGCGAACTTCCGCAAAAGTTTGCGAACTTCGCAAACCGCAATAGACTTCAAAGGGCAGGCGAACTTTCAGAACTACAAAAATTGTTTCTGGCCAC
Organism: Hyperolius riggenbachi; assembly: GCF_040937935.1. Taxonomy (NCBI): domain Eukaryota; kingdom Metazoa; phylum Chordata; class Amphibia; order Anura; family Hyperoliidae; genus Hyperolius; species Hyperolius riggenbachi. Next base: position 375,830,989 of record NC_090647.1, on the reverse strand, counting down.
AAAAGTGATGGAAAAGATGTTTCAAGGGGTCTAACACTTGGAGGGGGGCATGGCGGAGTGGGAAACATGCCAAATGTCCCCGGGAAAATTCCGGATTTGACGCAAAGAGTTATAATCCCTAAAAGGCAGAAATCACATTGCAATCCTAAATTGGAGACCTAAAGTGCTTGAAAACATCTTGTGTGTGTATACATGGATCAGGTAGTGTAAGTAGTGTACTGCTTCACACTGACATACCAAACTCACTGTTTAATGCACCACAAACAGATGGCCGTGCTGGTGCCTACGTTGGTGAGAGTGCAGGTGATGGTGGCTTTCCAGCCCATATGGTCGGGCTGAAGTAGCTCAATGACAGAACAACAGTGACTGTCCAGCTGATCGAATTTGGTCTGTCCACAATGAAGCAACGACCTTATTTTCTTGGGTGTGCCCCCCAACACACTCATATAGGTCATTGCTTCATTGTGAAATGCAAGCCCCTTCACCACGGCAAGGTAAGGATCACGAAGGGGAATTGACACATGTACATGCCTTTAGTTTTGTTGTTGCAGCCGAAGTCCCTCCTGAACAATTAGGCAGGCATGTACACGCACCAGAAAAATTATTATAGCGGCCGCTGCTAGCAGCAGCCTTAAAAATTCAGGAATCCACCTGGAGTCCTGGACTCTGTTAGTAGTGGCGGAGAAGGCAGTCAAGCAGCCTGCAGGCAGAGATGCTGTGTGGGGACTGACTTAGTCTTGGGGCAGGCAGTCACATGGCGTGCAGGCAGAGATGCTGTGTGTGGGGACTGACTTAGTCTTTGGGCGGGCAGTAGCCCTCCGGGATCCATGCCTCATTCATTTTGATAAAGGTGAGGTATTGAACACTTTTTTGACCTAGGCGACTTCTCTTCTCAGTGACAATGCCTCCAGCTGCGCTGAAGGTCCTTTCCGATAGAACGCTTGAGGCAGGGCAAGACAGAAGTGTTACGGCAAATTGTGACAGCTCTGGCCACAGGTAAAGCTTGAGCACTCAGTAGTCCAGAGATTCACCAGTGCTCAGAGTGTCTACATCTGCAATTAAGGCCAGGTAGTCGGCTACCTCCCACTCGAGGCGTTGGTGGAGGGTGGATCCGGAAGGACTAAGGCGAGACGTTGGACTAAAGAATGTCCGCATGTCCAACATCACCATGAAATCGCTGGAGCGTCCTGTCCTTGCCTGCGTGGACATGGGAGGAGGAGGAAGATTACTGGCAGTGGCACCTTGTTGTGCTGTGACATCACCCTTAAAGCACCCCATCGCACTGTAAAGCATATTTGCCCTCTTGTTCTGCGAGTGCTGCATCCTTTCTGCCTTCTGGTGATTTGGAAACATCTCTGCCACTTTGTGCTTATACCGAGGGCCTAGTAGTGTTGCCACCCAGTACAGGTCATTCCCCTTGAGTTTTTTTTTATACAGGGGTCCCTCAACAGGCTGGACAGCATGAATGCCACCATCTGCACAAACCTGGATGCAGACGTACTATCCATCTCCTCTTGCTCTTCCTCAGTGATGTCAGGTAAGTTCTCCTCCCCCCAGCCACGAAGAATACCACAGGAAAGTTGAACAGCACAAGTCCCCTGCAACACCTGCTGCGGTTGTGATGTCAGGTAAGTTCTCCTCCTCCTCCTAAAAAAAAAACACCTTCCTCATCTGACTCCTCTTCCCCACACGACTCCTCCTCCTCCCCCCCCCTGTGTTGCCGCAGGTGTTGAGGAAACATCTGGTTCTGCTGATAATTGATCCCACAACTCTTCCTCCTGTTTCTGTTACTGTTCACGCTCCTCCACAGCTTGATCCACCACTCTACGCACGGCACGCTCCAGGAAGAAAGCATATGGGATCAAGTCGCTGATGGCGCCTTCACTGCGACTCACCATGTTTGTCACCTCCTCAAACGCCCGCATGAGCCTGCAGGCATTTCGCATGAGTGTCCAGTACTTCAGCCAGGACAACCCTATCTCCCCAGAGCATGTCCTTTTACTGTAGTTGTACAGATACTGGTTGATGGCTTTCTCTTGTTGTAGCAGGCAGTTAAACATCAGGGGCCATATTCAATTTGTTTTTTCACCTGAGTTTTCTCCTAGATGATATTTTCACAACTTGTAAATAAAATGCCTTTTAAACCACCAGCAAGCAAACAAATACTCAAAATAATTTTGACAATGCTTTTTCACCTATTTGTTTGTACTTTTTCCATTGCAAAGTGCTAAAAAGTTATTTTAAATTGAAGTTGAAAAATGATCTCCTAGGAGAAAACTTAGGTGAAAAAGTGAATTGCATATGGGCCCATTAGAGTTGAATTCCAGCGAGTCAGGCTATCGCAAATCAAGCACCTCAAAGTTGTTTATCCACTGAATATCGGCCAAGTGTGCCATGGCCGTGTAGGACTGCCTGAAATGCCCACACACCTTCCTGGACTGCTTCAGGACGTCATGTAAACCTGGGCACCTACACACAAATCTCTGAATTATTAGATTCAGCACATGTGCCATGCAGGGTACATGCATCAACTTTCCCAAATTCAAATCCAAAATGAGATTGCTGCCGTTGTCACACACCACGTTGCCGATCTCCAGTTGGTGCAGGGCCAGCCACTGATTCACCTGTTTGTTCAGAGCAGCCAGGAGAGCTGCTCCAGTGTGAATCTCAGCTTTGAGGCAAGACATGTCTAAGATGGCGTGACACCGTCGTACCTGGCATGCAGCATAGGCCCTGGGGAGCTGGGGCTGTGTAGCTGGAGAGAAGATCATAGCACCAGTAGAGTAGCACTGCCACTCATCCATGGAGGAGGAGGATGACGACAGTGAAGAGGATTTAGCAGGAGGAGTAGGAGGAGAAGGAAAGGAGGTGGCAGCAGGCCTTCCTGCAAGCAGTGGAGGTGTCACAACAACTAGGTCTGCTTTACAGCCACATACTCCCTGCTTGACAGCAGTCACCAGGTTGACCCAATGGGCTGAGTAAGTAATGTACCTGCCCTAACCGTGCTTTGCAGACCAGGCATCCGTGGTCAGATGGACCGTTTGGATAACGCCTTTTTTGAGAAATAATTGTGGCCTGGTATCTTCCACTCAGAATCAGAATCAGAATCAATTTATTTTCGCCAAGTAAGTTTGCACTCACAAGGAATTTGTCTTGGCAGTTGCTTAATAAACACAAACAAAAACAATACAAGGACAGACAGTGTGTATATTACAAGTCAAGGACATTATGCAAGTATAGTGGCAGTAAGCAATGTGAGATTTTTTTCAGTTCTGTGCTGATTACTTTCAAGTCCTAGCAGCTCTAATGTGGTTCAGCATTAAGTATGGCTACCGCTTGAGGAAAAAAGCTGTTCCTGTGTCTGGAGGTTTTGGTATCGATTGACCGGAAACTTACTCCTGAAGGCATGCGCTGGAAGATGGAGTGAGCTGGGTGGGAGGGGTCAGAGGCAATTTTGGTTGCTCTCTTTCTGCACCTGCTAGCATAAAGATCCTGCAGGGAAGGTAAGCTACAGCCAATTATATTTTCCGCTGTTCGGATGAAGCGCTGCAGCCTCCCCTTTTCTAATGCTGAGCAGGAGCTGAAACCATACAGTCATAGATGATGTTATGGTGGATTCGATGATTGCAATGTAGAACTGCACCATTAAATTTTGAGGTAGGTCAAACGTTCTCAGCTGCCGTAGATGTTACATCCTCTGTTGCGCTTTCTTGACAATAGTTGCAGTGTTGAAACTTGAATTACTCTACCTGGGTTATTGTAGCTCCATTTATGGTTAAGGGGAGGTGCTGGTGGGGTAGGTCTCCTAAAGTCTATTATCATCTCCATGGTTTTGAGAGCATTTTGTTCCAAGTTGTTGCTGCTGCACCAGGAGGAAAGCTGTCCCACTACATGCATGCCTGTATGCAGACTCGTCCCTGTTTTGTATGAGACCAACTACTGTTGTTTCATCTGCAAACTTCAGAACCTTAACAGATGGATCTGTGGAGATGCAGTCATTGGTGTAAAGTGAGTAGAGCAGTGGGGAAAGCACACAGCCCTGGGGTGCACCAGTACTGACTGTCAGAGAGCTTGATGTGTGTTTCCCAAGTCTGACCTGCTGTCTTCTGTTGGTTAAGAAATTGGTTATCCATTTGCAGATGGATTCAGGTATGTGTAGCTGAGAGAGCTTGCTGTGTAGCAGTGATGGAATTATGGTATTAAATGCAGAGCTGAAATCTATAAATAAAATCCTGGTGTAGGTTCCTAGGGTGTCTAGATGCTGTAGTACGTAATGCATACACATGTTCATGGCATCGTCTGCGGATCTATTAGGCCTGTAGGCAAATTGCAAAGAGTCCAGCAAGGGATCTGTGATAGATTTCAGATAAGCCATTATGAGTTTGCTTTCATAACTAATGATGTCAGGGCAACAGGCCTGTAATCATTTAAGCATGTAGGTTTTGATTTTTTTGGAATTGGTACAATAGTTGAGCTTTTAAAACAGGCAGGAACAATTGAGAGCTCCAGAGATGCTTTGAATATGTCTGTGAATACAGGCGCTAATTGATCGGCACAGAGTTTCAAGCATTTCGCAGAGACAGTGTCTGGCCCCATTGCTTTCCTGGTGTTTTGTCTTTTAAAGAGTCTGTTTACATCTGATTGGCATATTGGTAGGGCATGCACATCTGGGGATAGGTTAGCAGATTGTGTCTGGCCTCCTGTGTTGTATAGATACTGAGGCACCGCAGGGGGTGGAGATGTTGGCTTGCTGGAGGAGTGCTCAGTTTGCCTGTTGCACAGATGCAAATTATGCAAGATGACTTGGTGTGTTTGGCTTTTGTTGCTAGTGTCAAACCTGCAAAAAAATGTATTCAGTTCATTTGCAAGCTGCAGGTTGTGTAGTGAGTGTGGAGATTTCTTTCTGTAGTTCGTAATTTCATGTAGAGATTTCCATATTGTGGATGAGTCGTCCATGGAACATTTTTCCTCAAGTTTTTTAGAATAATCTTTTTTTGCATCAGTAATGGCTCTCTGCAGTTTGTATTTCACAGCTTTGTAGAGGACTTTATCACCTGTACGATATGCCCTTTCTTTGTCGAAGCGCAGCTTCCTAAGATGTGATGTAAACCAGGGTTATCGTTATTGTACCTGGTGCACTTTTTTGTGGGGGTACAGGACTCTTCGCAAAAGGTAATATATGATGTCACAGCGTCAGTGTATTCATTTAGGTCACTGGAGGATTCTTTAAATATATTCCAGTCAGTTAAATCAAAGCAGCTCTGTAGTTTCTCTACAGCTTCACTAGTCCATTTCTTAATTGTGGTAACTACAGGTTTGGCAGTTTTTAATCTTTGTATGTATGTTGGGATAAGGTGTACAACAGCATGATCAGAGTTCCCCAAAGCTGCCCTGCTGACAGAGTGATATGAGTCCTTAGTCGTAGTGTAACAGTGATCAAGTGTCTTACCTTCTCTAGTAGCGCTTGGGATGTGTTGCCTGTATTTGGGGAGTTCTTTGGGAAGGTTAGCACGGTTGAAATCCCCTAGTATGATAAAAAAAGAATCGGGATGCTCCCTTTCCACGTCTGTGATTTGATCTGCGAGTTCCTGGAGCGCAGGCTGCATACATGTTTGTGGAGGGATGTACACAGCAACCAAAATAAATGAAGAGATCTCACAGGGTGAATAGTAGGGTTTGCAGTTTATGAAGAGTGTTTCCAGGCCAGCCAAGCATGTCCTCTTAATATCTGTAATATCCGTGCACCACCTATTATTAATATAGAAACAGAGTCCTCCACCTTTGGTTTTGCCAGAAATAAGTGGGTCCCGGTCAGATCTGTAGAGTGTAAATCCATTAATCTGCAGAGCATTGTCTGGAATCAGCTCAGATAGCCACGTTTCTGTGAAGCAAAGGGCAGCAGAGAGATGAAAGTCCTTCTTTGTTCTGATCAGTAGTTGAAGCTCATCTAGTTTGTTACATACAGTATGGACCTGACGTTAGAGAGTATGATTCCAGGTAGTGGAGAGCGCAGTCCTCTGCATCGAAAGCGAGTCTGGATCCAGGAGCGCTTGCCTCTTCTTCTAAGCCTGATTCAGAACAGTAGCTCCACTGGTCAGAATCCCCAGAAGATTGAGAATGGAAGAAATATCCAGGGGTAGATTATATTTAGTGAAGTTCCGAATGCTCAGTAGCTGTTCACTGGTGAAGGTTATCCGGGTTGGGTTGCACAAGGTAATGTTGAAAAACAAAGATACATAAAGCAAACATAGAAAGACAGAGCAAGCTGCTGAAGCTGCCATCTTTGTGGTGTCTCAATTGCCACAAATTTTCGGAAGGCCTCAGAGTCCACCAGCTGGTATGGTAACAGCTGGCGAGCTAACAATTCCGCCAAACCAGCTGTCAGACGCTGGGCAAGGGGGTGACTGGCAGACATTGGCTTCTTCCGCTCAAAGATTTCTTTCAGGGGGCGTGGCTTGACGCTGAGAGGAGATGGCCGCTTGAGACGAGAGCTCCCGGCACACACCCGCTAGAAGCCTAAAATCAAGCTCTCACACACCTCCCAGATGGCTGTAAGAGCAACCAGAAGCACCCTAGGTTCCACAGCAGACCCCAAGCCAACCCAGACGAAAAACGGAGCAGCGGTCGCCGAGATATTTAAGCCAAAGAAGGGATCTACACAGGCCACCAAGATGGCGCCCACAGAGGAAAATGCTATCACGCAGAGGCCGCCAGACTCCCCGACTACAGCAGCGTGTAAGGTGGGCGAAAAGCCAGACAGACCCTCTACACTCGCAGATATAAGGGCAATGGCGGAGGAAATTAAATTTTCTTTTCATTCCGGTATAGCTGAAGTGCGCGCTAATGTCGCAGCTCTCGGTACGCGGCTTCAGTCTCTTGAGAAAGCGGGCTCTAAAAGGGACAAACAAATAGGGTTGCTCAATCAAACAGCTTCAACCCACACCGATCTATTGACAGAGCATACAAGGCACCTAGAAGACCTAGACAATCGAGGGCGCCCTTGTAATATTAGAGTGAGGGGTGTCCCGGAATCAATCTCTGCAGAACAAATCCCCAGGGCCCTAACCGCCATCTTTAATAACTTGCTTGATAGGCCAAGTGATACGGCAATAGACTTTGTTAGAGCGCATAGAGCACTGAAATCGCGCGCAGCAGATCCCACATTACACAGAGATATAATTTGCTGCTTGGCATCATTCCACCTAAAGGAAAACATCATGCAAGCTGCGAAAGGTCAGGAGGAAATCCCCTTTAATGATTCACACATCCATCTCTATCAGGATCTTTCCAACATTACACTGGCCAAAAGAAGGGCTCTCAAACCTCTTTTACAGCTTCTAAAGGAGAACGGTTTAACCTATCGAGGTTCCCTTTTTCCCTCTCCGTTATGAAAGGAGGAAAGCTGTATGTACTCCACAACAACGCGGGATTACATGACTTCTGCACGGATCTAGGCCTCTCTATTCCCAAACTACAAAACTGGGACAGTTACCTGACAATGACACCAACTCTTAAGGGAACATCCTCACAGGCCAGTTCACGTGATGAACCCTTGCAATCACAACAGCAATCTGACCTTGATGCTAATCAAGCTCATGAAGAAGATGACACTCAAAAACAAGGTTCTACAACCGAGAGCTCGGAGGAAGACGGAGATTGATAGATAAGCTTCATAAAGTAAACACCTTTTCCGCTGTCTGTTTTGTCCCATATGCACTGCTGAAGAAACTTAGATACCAGGTGAATTACCTGTCCTTTCATAGGGGTCCTGAGAATAATAAGGTGTAATACCACTTGACTTGATGGGGAAAGTTATTAGGATTCTTAATCATCTCCACTTTCCGAAGTATTAACATTTTAATTAACCATATCTTTCCTTTTGCAGGTTGTTAAAAGTGACTGCTATTTTTTATAACATCAGGAGTATATACGGTTGTCTATGAGAAAGTTCCCCTTTTATTTAAAGGGACTCCGAGCAGTGCAGAAACTATGGAAAGATGCATATCATTTTAAAGCTTTCTTTCTCCTCTTTCCAAAGATATATAAACCACCGCCCTACGCCTTTTAGTTTTCGCTATTTTCGCGATTGAAATTGCCGCGGCATCAATTTCAATCGCGAAAATAGAGAAAACTAAAAGGCGTAGGGTGACGATTTAGGTGTCGCCAGAAAGAGGAGAAAGAGAGCTTTAAAATGATATCCATCTTTCCATAGTTACTTGTATTACACAGGACGACACTTTTCCCAGTGTCAGCAGCTCCATTCAGCAGAAAAAGTCGCCCTGTATAATACAATGTAACTATGGAAAGCTCTCTTTCTCCTCTTTCTGGCGACACCTAAATCGTCGCCCTACACCTTTTAGTTTTCTCTATTTTCGCGATTGAAATTGCGGCCGCGGCAATTTCAATCGCGAAAATAGTGAAAACTAAAAGGCGTAGGGTGGCGGTTTATATATCATTGGAAAGAGGAGAAAGAGAGCTTTAAAATGATATGCATCTTTCCATAGTTTCTGCACTGCTCGGAGTCCCTTTAATATACTCAGATGGCCTCGTTATAGCATGTTAGTTTATGGTTCTGGGTTTTTTGGGGGGATTACGCTGCCCTCATTGTGCTTAGTAAGAGCTTCCTTAAATCACCTTAGCTAAGAATGACGGATAGTGAAATAGACTTCTCTTATACTCCTGAGGAAGTTATCCTGCTCCTTTCTAACAGGTGGAATATGTTTTGACCATCTGGGTGATATGTGTGTAAATGTATGATACAATTAAGCGGGTGGGTGAGGGTTTTCTATGTTGATTAGAGGTATATTTGCTTGACGGTTGAAGGTTAATACCTCCCCACACTGTGCGAAATAGTTCGCACTTACTTTAATTCTCACAAGACTGACAGACACGACCCCCCAAGTCGTGTCTGCGTGAGCTTTCTGTTCATCGTTGATGTGTTTGAAAAATATCTCATAGTGAGTTACTGTCACACTCACACTCCATGTACCACATCCTATTTGGGTTTTTCCTCTTCCTTAACCCCTGTCCTCCTGCTCCTGACTGCTACTCCTATAAGGCTACAAGCTCATTCCCCTACACCAAAGAGGGTCCAACACTAAACATGAACTCCCAGAGTGAGTCTGGATGCAGAACCACGTCAGGCCCACTTTCATTTAAATTTATATCTGTTAATGTAAATGGCCTTAATACCCCTGAAAAAAGATCCCTAGTTTTTGACTCACTAAAACGATAAAGAGTGCAGATAGCATCTCTACAGGAAACACACCTACGGTCCAATCATATCCCTAGCAGATTTTCCACAAACTTTCCTATGGCGTTCCACTCCACTTCACCCACGACTAAAACAAAGGGAGTATCGATCTTTCTTCAAAGGAATGTCCCGTTTTGCGTGGAGGAGGTGGAGAGGGACCCGGAAGGCAGATACATTTTTGTGAAGGGCAAAATAGGTGAAAGACAGATTACCATGGCATCTATCTACTCCCCTAATAAACAGCAACCAACATTCGTTAAACAGGTCATTGGTAAATTAACAGCTTTCTATAACGGAATTCTGATACTAGGAGGGGATTTTAATGTCCCCCTTAACCCTCTCTCAGATTGTTCCAATGATTCCTCGTCCCTTTCTTATAAAGCTCTGCGAAGCATCAAATTAAGTCTGCAAAGTTTGACATGCATGGATGTTTGGAGAGTGGGTCACCCTCGAGAAAGATTACACCTTTTTTTCTCTCATCCACAACAAACACACCAGGATAGATTCTATGTAGAAAAAAGAAAAAAACCACAGAGACACCGGGAGCCCCTATAGTGTATTATCTTTGCAATCTGGGTAAGATATACAAACAATATTACTCACAAGTGTAGGTTGCTTGGAGAGGCAACCACTCAAATAAGCATGTGGGGAAAGCCCGTCCCCACTCGGTCTTTGGGATAGATGGTCACAGCTCCTTCGAAAAAAACTTATTTTGCCACAAGTTTGTGGCAAAAATAACAGTCCCACTGGTGTGGGATGTTAAACTCAAGATAAATCAACAGTAGGAGGTGCCCTTGTTGTATAGTCTGCAATTAAGCGTACATATAATAGATAAGGTATGTTGTCGATCGCCTACCTTAGGAATGGACACTCCACTCGGTAGAATAGATGTAACTGTTTATTGGTAGTTAGCACTTAGGACAACGCGTTTCGCGGCATGAACCGCTTCATCAGGTCAATATAGTGCTGTATAATGCAGGTGGATATCCTGGGCGCCAAAGGATATCCACCTGCATTATACAGCACTATATTGACCTGATGAAGCGGTTCATGCCACGAAACGCGTTGTCCTAAGTGCTAACTACCAATAAACAGTTACATCTATTCTACCGAGTGGAGTGTCCATTCCTAAGGTAGGCGATCGACAACATACCTTATCTATTATATGTACGCTTAATTGCAGACTATACAACAAGGGCAACACCAGGATAGATTATTTCTTTGTTGCACAGAGAGATATCAATCTTGTGGTAGACTCATCCATTGGCATTAAGACTATCTCTGACCACTCTCCGGTATTTATGACCTTAAGCTTTCCAGACAAACATACTAAAAGCCAGTGCTGGAGATTGAACCCTGGCTTACTGGCGAATGAAGTCAGAACCGTGAAAACTAAGCGTGTTCTAGATAACTACTTTACTACAAATCAAAATGACGAGGTTTCTAATTTAACCGTTTGGGAGGCTCATAAACCCGTGATTAGAGGCTATTTCATACACATGGGCTCCAAGCTTAAGAGGGAACGGGAGGAAGGAATCATAAATCTCTCAACAAAAATAGCAAAGCTAGAAGCCCTCCATAAACATTCCCAGGCCTGTAAGGTTTTTAAAGAGCTAACATCAGCCAGACTGAATCTGGACTTCCTCTTGACTTCAGAAGCCAAGAGAAAGGTTATGATGGGAAAACGGATCTTTTATGAATCCGGAAATAAAAGTGGGAAATATCTTGCCAGAACATTAAAGAAACAAACATTACAATCTCACATCCCTTCCCTAATTGACAAAAAGCAAAACAAATTATTAAAATCAGAGGAGATAGTCCAAGAATTTAGAAGTTACTATGAAACTCTCTACAACCTCCACCAGGATGCAAAAAAACCCAGGAGAAGCAATTAAAAGACAAACAGAGATATCAAACTTTCTTAAAAAATACTCATCTTCACCTAACTTGAAACCCTCAGCTATGGAGTAACTTGAAGCCTTCATTACTGAGGATGAATTCCATTTAGTTGTGAAATCCCTGAAGCCTAGAAAAGTTCCTGGCCCAGATGGGCTTACAACTCAATATTATAAAATGTTCTGTCCCCTTCTTGCTCCCGCATTTGTCTCTGCCTTCAATGATCTCACCCCCTCCACTCCCTCACCGCAATTCCTAGAAGCACACATATCAGTCATCCCGAAACCTGAGAAAGACAAACAGTACTGTACTAATTACAGGCCAATTTCCCTTCTCAACTTGGATGTCAAGCTATTGGCCAAAATACTTGCTAATAGGTTGCTCCCATTTATCCCAGAACACATCCGCACTGACCAGGCCGGCTTTATCCCGGGCAGAGAAGCCAAAGACAACGTCATGCACACAGTTAACCTCATGGCCTATGCGAAAAAACACCAAATCAAAGCCTTTATCCTCTCTACAGACGCTGAAAAGGCCTTTGACAGAGTGGCGTGGGATTATATCCACGCCACTCTGGCCAGCCTGGGTCTTCGAGCTAGCATGAGACGTTGGATAGCTTTGTTGTACTCCAATCCCTCAGCCCGTGTAAAAGCAAACAACCTACTCTCTGACCCTTTTACAATTTCAAATGGAACGAGGCAAGGATGCCCTCTTTCACCTTTACTATATATTTTTACTTTGGAGCCGTTCCTGAACGCAATCAGAGCAGATGATTTCATTAAGGGCATAAAGGTGGGCAACTCACAGCATGTGGTTTCAGTCTTTGCAGATGACCTTCTCTTCTACTTGCAGGACCCTTTAAAATCCCTTCCGCATTTAATCAGACATTTCAAGAACTTTAGTTATATCTCGAATCTTAAAATTAACTTTAATAAATCCATAGCTTTGAATGTGTCACTAGCAGAAGAGACGGTCAAAAGCTCTCAGTCACTGTTCCCTTTCACTTGGACGTCATCATCTTTACGATATCTAGGAATAAAAATTACTAGAAATCTTTCAGAACTTTTTGAAGCCAATTTCTCGCCTATGGGTGAGACATTGAAGGCAGACCTCTTGAGATGGGGTCAGCAAAAAAATCTTTCCTGGTTCGGAAGAATGGCATCTGTAAAGATGAACCTGTTACCACGCTTCTTAAAAATAAGCCAATGCATCCCAATTGACTTACCCACCTCTTTCCTGAAGAGTCTCCAAACACACATTAATAGATTTATCTGGGGTCAAAAACCGCCCCGAATCAAAAGGTCTATCTTACACGCTCCCAAGGACTTGGGAGGTACTAGCTTACCGGACCTCCTTCGATATCATTTGGCGTCTCAGCTCTGTAGGGTAGTGGAATGGTCGAACACGGAGTCACCCAAAAATTGGGTTTTCATCGAACAAGAAACCACTGCTTGTGCTGCATACACACTGGGATGGTCTGAGAAACCAGCCAAAATCCTTTCTTCCTACTGTAATCCTTTAACACAAGCCACTATCAAAACTATGAGAAAACACCTACCAGCCATGAACTTGTTATCACTTTCAGGTAAACTTTCACCTCTGTGTGGCAATATACGCTTCCCTGCAGCAGCTGATATTCCCTTCCTACAAGATTGGCGGTGCGGTTGGGGCCCTAGAGTCAGAGATCTTTTGACAACAACCGGGATCATGTCATTTTCGGAGATGTCTGCCCTAAGAAATTATAGACCTCTGCGCTTATGGCAGTATTTCCAGATAAGACACTTCATTAATTCCTTAAAACCTAAGATTTTCCTCACAAAGACTCTCTCCCCCTTTGAGAATATATTAGTGAGTGAGGGCCCACATAGGCATCTTGTATCCCAGCTATATCAAATTCTGCTTACTTCCCCTAATGACAACAAATTTCGTTTTCAGAATGAATGGGAAAGGGATTTAGGAGTTACCTTAGATGAAGAACAGTGGGGAAAAATATTTGCTTTGAACCATAAAGGCTCCTTGAATGTAACCACTCAAGAACTGGGATACAAGATTCTTTCTAGATGGTATAGGACACCATCCTCGCTACAGAAAATGTTCCCCCATGCAAATAATCAATGCTGGAGATGCAATTCAGGAGTTGGAGACTTACACCACATTTTTTGGACCTGCCCCAGAATCACACAATTTTGGCAGGAGATACATGCTCTCATTGAAAAGGTCACATGCTCCTCGATACCTTTTTCCCCTGCGGTACTCCTTTTGCATGAAACTCACGAATCCATGCGGGCCTACAAAAAATCTCTGACAATTCATCTTATTAACGCAGCTAGAGCGTTAATCCCTTTGAATTGGAAATCCACTAACCCACCATCAATTAAATCTTGGCTCAGAAGAGTAGAAGCCATTTCCCGAATGGAGGACTTGATACTCCGCTCCAAGGACCGTGCAGAACAATGCACAATGACTTGGGCTATATGGGTGGATTTCCAACACTCAGATAGCTATAAGACCATCATGGATTCAGCAGACATGCATTGACCCTCCCCACTGGGTATGTGCTTAACCTCCCATACTCCACGAGTCCTATATTACACAACTTAAGGAAATACTGAATATGAGTCTCTATACTGGTACATGGAACATAGACATTTTGCCCTTAATCCAACTTTTTATATCATACACCTTTTTCTATATGAGAAGATGACAGTAATATTGATATGACCCTAGTAATTAAATTGATTGAAGCTTTATATTACTTATTAGGCTGATTTAGAAAATTATGTTACGCATTCTTCGATATTTATTCTTTATTGACCTCATCTGCATAATATGTATCATTTATGGCTACAGATTGTATTCAACATATTTTTCAATAAACTTAAATTGTGAAAAAAAAGATTTCTTTCATGGACACCTGGCTGCTGCTGTGGGCAGAGGAGCAGGAACCGCTCAAGGTGAGAGGAGGAGTGGAGGAGGGTGGCTGTGAAGGTGCATAGGAGAAAGTGTCTGAAGATAATGCACCTGAGGAAGGAGGAAGAGGAGAAGGAGGGTGGATTTGCTTTTGTGTGCTGCTTTTTCTCAGGTGGTCTTCCCATTGAGGTTTGGGCTTTTTAGTCTTGTGCCTTTATAAGGCAGTTGTCCCTACGCGGGTCTTGGCCTTTCCACGGCTCAATTTTTGGTGGCAGAGAGTACAGATGGCATTGCTCTCATCTGAGGCAGACACACAACAACATTTCCACACAGCTGAGCCCTGGGGTGTGGGCACTATTGTGGCGTCAGCAGCTGATGTTGAAGGGCATGTTGGCTGGCTGTCCTTAGGTGGCGATACATGCCGCCAGACACTGCCACAAGCTGTTTCTGATGATGATCTCCCCCTGCTTATTTCAGACACTTGTCTCCTCCTATTCCTCTCTGACTTCGCCTTTGAACTGTCCCCCTGTTCATCTCCTCTATTGGGAACCCACGTGACATCCATATCATCATAATCATCATCATCATAATCATCCTCCCCAGCTTCGCTTGTATCAGACACCTCCAAAACTGCACTAACAGCAGGTACTTCATCCTCCTCCTCACTCCCTACATCCATAGTGACGCCTAACTCCGACATGAGGTGGTGTAACTTGCTTAGCAACTTCATCTTGTTGCAACAATAATGGCTGTGAATCAGTTAATTCCCCACCAAATAACTTCTGCGAAGTGTCAAATGTAGTAGATGTGGTGCTTGTAGTAACGCTGGTGGCTGCAAAAGATGAGTTCTGTGTTTAATAGTCAACTACGTCCTGACAATCTTGGGAGTTGATGAGTCTTCTGAGCACTGTACTTTGGTCCAGGGCTGCATAAAATCATGTCAGCACGACCTCGAATAGACCTGCCGGGTGGCCTGCCTTTGGCTCTGCCTCTGCTTGTTGTTTTGTCCATTTTGGGGGGGGGAGGGTGAAGCGAAAGGTATGCACTGACTAGACTAATACAATGTGCAGTCACACAGGTGCAATGAAAGGTATGCAGTGACTGGTATTACAATACAATGTGCTGCTGTCACACAGGTGCAGTTAACAGGTATGCACGTACTGGTATTACAAATGTGCAGCTGTCACGCACACAGGTGCAGTAAACAGTTATGTAGTGACTGCTGGTATATAACACTGCGTGCTGTCACGCAGGTGCAGTGAACAGATATGCAGTGACTGTTATTATATAACACTGCATGCTGTCATGCAGGTGCAGTGAACATGAACAGGTATGCACGGACTGGTATTACAAATGTGCAGCTGTCACACACACAGGTACTGTGAACAGGTATGCAGTGACTGGTATATAAAACTGTGTGCTGTGACAGGTATGCAGTGACTGGTATCAATACAATCTGCAGCTGTCACACACACAGGTGCAGTGAACAGTTATGCAGTGACTGGTATATAACACTGCATGCTGTCACGCAGGTGCAGTGAACATGAACAGGTATGCACGGACTGGTATTACAAATGTGCAGCTGTCACACACACAGGTACCATGAACAGGTATGCAGTGACTGGTATATAAAACTGCGTGCTGTCACAGAGGTGCAGTGAACAGGTATGCAGTGACTGGTATGAATACAATGTGCAGCTGTCACACACACAGGTGCAGTGAACAGTTATGCAGTGACTACTGGTATATAACACTGCGTGCTGTCACGCAGGTGCCATGAACATGAACAGGTATGCACGGTCGGACTGGTATTACAAATGTGCAGCTGTCACACACAGGTGCAGTGAAAAGGTAGGCACTGAATGTGCTGGGCCTGGCAGTGGCACAGCATAGGAATTAGCAAGGGTTAGCTGTGACTGACAGTAGTGTTGGGCGAACAGTGTTCGCCACTGTTCGGGCTCTGCAGAACATCACCCTGTTCGGGTGATGTTCGAGTTCGGCCGAACACCTGATGGTGTTCGGCCAAACCGTTCGGCCACATGGCCGAACTAAGAGCGCATGGCCGAACGTTCCCCGAACGTTCGGCTAGCGCTGTGATTGGCTGAACGGGTCACGTGGTTCGGACCCGAACGCGCTCTGATTGGCCGAACTGTCACGTGGTTCGGGTAAATAAATACCCGAACCACGTCATATCTCCGCCATTTGTCTGTGGGTTTAGCTTTGGGTAGGCAGGCAGGGTAGTTCGCGCTCCAGCCACGCTAGCCAGGGTCCCCCCAGTCATTGTGTCGCTGCTGGGAATAGTAGTACACCGCTCGCTCAGCCACACTATATAGCATTGTGTTTACTGCCACTCTGTGTACCTCGCTCAGCCACACTATATAGCATTCTGTTTTTACTGCCACTCTGTGTCTGCTGGGAATAGTAGTACACCGCTCGCTCAGCCACACTATATAGCATTGTGTTTACTGCCACTCTGTGTACCTTGCTCAGCCACACTATATAGCATTGTGTTTACTGCCACTCTGTGTCTGCTGGGAACAGTACTACACCGCTCGCTCAGCCACACTATATAGCATTGTGTTTACTGCCACTCTGTGTACCTCGCTCAGCCACACTATATAGCATTGTGTTTACTGCCACTCTGTGTACCTCGCTCAGCCACACTATATAGCATTGTGTTTACTGCCACTCTGTGTCTGCTGGGAACAGTAGTACACTTCCGCTCACTCAGTCACCCCATTACTATATAGCATTGCTGGGATCTGTAGTACTCTGCTCACCCACCCATACCATTGTACTGCCAGTCACTGTGTATATTGCTGGGATCTGTAGTACTTCCCTCACCGTCAACCACTATATAGCATTGCGTACTCTGCCAGTCAGTGTGTATATTGCTGGGATCAGTAATACTCCACTCAACGTCAACCACTATATGAGCTCACCATGAGTTCCTCAGAGACCTCCGCTGTGAGCAGCATTCCCAACAACAGCAACAGCCAACGCCCCACGCAAGCTATAACATCCACCCCAGCAGCCAGTGGTCAGCAGCAGCCCTCCCCGGAGGAGAACGTTGTGTCCATCGGTCCGGCGCCAGAGCGATTATTGAGGGCTTCCATTGAGGAGATGATGGGGCCTGATGTGGAGGAGGAGGTCGGGCTCAGGCCAGCATCCCAAGTTAATGTTGAGGACGATGAGGGGTCTGTGTCTGGGGATGTTGGGGTGGCAGAGGTGGTGGGTGGGTCAGACTCAGGAGAAGAGTTGTATGATGAGGATGATGATCGGGACCATCTGTATGTGCCTCAGAGTCCGACCCCGGAAAACATGTTGTATCGTGTGTTTAGGTACTAAAATCTGCGTTCCCACTTCCCAGTACTGCCCGGGTCCACGGATCCATATAATTTTTTGGGCAGCACTATCAAACTGTGGTACTATGAGTGAGTTGCCATGGTCCTTCTGTGCTGTCACACTCACCGTCTGTCTGCAGATGGATTGTTCAACACAGCTACTCCATCTGACATGTGGTCCTTGACCATCTTCTCCAGGCGATTGGTGTTGGAGGACGTGGAATTGCCCGATTGCTGTTCTGTGGGCTGCTGCATGGTGTCAGAAAATGTTCCCACTCCAAGGACACTGCCAATACCATTCCCTTTTGGGCACTAGCAGCAGCTTGTGTTCTTTGCTGCCCTCCTGGTCCTCCTGGGTTTGCTGAAGTCAGTCTGTCGGCGTACAACTGGCTAGAGAAGGAGGAGGATGTCAATCTCCTCTCTAAAGTCTCCATCCTCAAGGGCCTGCTGGAATTGTTCCATTTTTGACCTGTCTGACACTTTCTTCAATCAGTTTTTGAACATTGTGTTTGTATAAACTGGGTATAAACCCAGTAATTGGTGTTGTCCAGAATAATGAATAATAATGAATAGTGAATAATGCGCGGGCCGCGTTCAATGCAGTCTAGCATGAATTGAGCCATGTGTGCCAGAGAATCCTGCCAGACTCCTCTGTCTTCATGTTCTTGTGAGCGTTGTGATTGTTGTGATGCACCATATTCGTCACCAGCATCACTTTCTTCCTCTTCTGCTGTCCATTCCCGCTAAATTGTGGAAGTCCAACGTGCACCGCTCTGTCCCTCGGCAGTGGGGGCATCCAATTCCTGCTCCAACTCCAGCTGTTCCTCGTCCTGTTCTTTGTCATAGCTGGGACCAGCGTTTCCTGAGGCAGGTTGCCTGATGTTGGTATCATCAGGCTGATCGTTTTCATCTTCAATTTCCCCCACTTGCATCATGCCAGCGGTTTCCATCTTCAACATTGATTTATTCAGTAAACACAGCAGTGGTATTGTAATGCTGACTGTAGAGTTGTCACTGCTCAGTCACAAGCAATGTGGATTGCTCAAAATTTTGGAGGACTTGGCAGAGATCCAACATGGTGGCCCAATCAGATCCGCAGAAGCTTGGTAGCTAGCTGCTGGAATGCGCCTCGGCACTGCGCAAAAGCGTGCTAGCATGTGCAGCGTAGAATTCCAGCGCGTAGGGAGGGACATCACCCAGCGAGCGATGGTGCGCTACATTGAAGCGCTCCTGCATCTCTTGGTGAGTCCTTCAGAAGCGGTACTGGACTTTAAAAAATGTTTTTTTTTTTTTTCCTTCAACAGAAGATCTGCCACGTTGGAGTGAGGAGGACGCCGCCGACCCCGACACCAAGCTGAACCCCAGGGAACTCCAAGCAGAGGATCTTCAGGAACCCTCAAGGCTTTGAGCAAGCTGAGGAGGATCAGCAGTCCTGACGAGACCTCTCCTCATATGTGACTGTGTGCAGTGGAGTAGAGCTCCCCAGAACAACCTCTCACTTGTCACTTTGTCACTGGTCACTTTGTCACTTTGTCACTTTGTCATTTTGTCACTTTGTCACTTGTCACTTTGTCACTTGTCACTTGTCACTTTGTCATTTTGTCACTTTGTCATTTTGTCACTTTGTCAGTCACTTTGTCCCTTTGTCACTGGTCACTTTGTCACTTTTCACTTTGTCACTTGTCACTTGGTCACTTGTCACTTGGTCACTTGGTCACTTGTCCAGATGATCTCGGTACACCTCCTGCGATTCAAATTCCTGCACACATTGCTCTGGGATTTGGGTGTGATGAATGATGCATCTAACTGGCCACCAGAGGCAATTAAGGCCTTCAAAACATTGAAAGCAGCTTTCTGTTCCGCCCCCATTTTGCGTCATGTTGAGTTGTTGACGTCATGTTCATCCTCGGCCTCGCCTTGCATTTCAGTGCGAGGTGCATTTTCCACAGAAAAAGGTTGTGAATCCGGGCACAACATTTGTGGCTGTTCCATTGACCTTTCACAGGTAGAAGATTGTGGGGGTGGGAATAGCTCCTCCGAATAGCCCATTGTGTCCTGAAAACTACTCATTGCATTGCTTTGCGCACGCATTTTTTTGTCCTCATGCAAGGCCTGAGTTGCGCATGAAAGCATGGCCTTCTCCTCCTGCTCCTCCTCCTGTTCCATCATGTCTGCTGCTGCTGGGTTAGCGTTGCCGCCCGGTCCCTGTTTATTGAACCTCTTATCTTTATTACATTTATGACTGCATGGCGGTACAAAGCATGCTATCCGCACGCTTCTTGTCCTCATGCAAGGCCTGAGTTGCGCCTGAAAGCTTGGCCTTCTCCTCCTGCGCCTCCTCCTGTTCCATCATGTGTGCTGCTGCTGCTGCTGGGTTAGCGTTGCCGGTCCCTGTTTATGGAACCTCTCATCTTTATTACATTTATGACTGCATAGCGGTAAAAAGCATGCTATCCGCACGCTTCTTGTCCTCCTGCAAGGCCTGGGTTGTTGTGTCTCAAAGCATGGCCTTCTCCTCCTGCACCTCCTCCTGTTCAATCACGTGTGCTGCTGCTGCTGCTGGGTTAGCGTTGCCGGTCCCTGTTTATGGAACCTCTCATCTTTATTACATTTATGACTGCATGGCGGTAAAAAGCATGCTATCCGCACGCTTCTTGTCCTCATGCAAGGCCTGGGTTGTTGTGTCTCAAAAAGCGTGGCCTTCTCCTCCTGCGCCTCCTCCTCCTGTTCCATCACGTGTGCTGCTGCTGGTGCTGGGTTAGCGTTACCGGTCCCTTTTCCTGGAACCTCTTCTCTGTATTACATTTATGACTGCATGGCGACAAAAAACATGTTACCTGTGCAAAGAAACATGACATTTTCCACATTTAAAAGACAGTTTTTCCTTTGAAACTTTACAATCAATTTTCTCAAAAACTATAAGCTCTTTTTCAAATATTTTTTTTCCCTCTTGTACCCACTCCCAAGGTGCACATACCCTGCAAATTTGGGGTATGTAGCATGTAAGGAAGCTTTACAAAGCACGAAAGTTCGGGTCCCCATTGACTTCCATTATGTTCAGAGTTTGGCGCGAACATCCGAACATCGCGGCGATGTTCGGCGAACGTTCGCGAACCCGAACATCTAGGTGTTCGCCCAACACTAACTGACAGGGCTAACAGCCTAACTAAGCTTTCCCTAATCTCTGCAGCAACTCTCTCCCTTCTCTCACTAACTACGCAGCACACAAAGTGATATCATGGCCGACACAACTGCCTTTTATAAAGTGGGGGGGGGGGGGGCTCCAGGAGGGAGTGTAGCCTGATTGACTACTATGTGTCTGCTGACTGTGATGTAGAGGGTCAAAGTTCAGCCCAATGATGTAGTATAGGGGCGGTTCAAACTCACATAAAGTTCGCGATTCGACGCAAACGCGATCCACCGATGTTCGCGCGAATAAGTTTGCATGCGAACCGTTCGGGCCATCTCTATTAGTGATTAGAGATGGCCCGAACAGTTCGCCGGCGAACGGTCCCCGGTGAACATCTGTTGGTTCGCAAACGTGAAGAACCGCAAAATTTTCCGGAAGTTCGGTTCGCCCCCATAATGCACCATTAGGGTCAACATTGACCATCACAGTCAGCAGGCACATTGTAGCCAATCAGGCTACACTCCCTCCTCGAGCCACTCCCACCCAAATAGAGAAGGGACAGCTGCTGCAGACTCTCTCATAGGGAAAGATTAGTTAGGCACTTGTAGGCTTCTTAGCTTGTTCCTTGCTGATTCTTATTGCTAAAATAGCACCCCACAACAACTCTTTCGAGAGCTAATGTTCTTGTGATCTATTTTTTTTTCTGTGTGTCCCACCGACACTTGTGTTGCATAGACACCCTTGCTAATTCATACTGTGTGTGTGCCACTGCCAGGCCCAGCACATTTAGTGACTACCTGTGTGTGTGACAGGTGCACATTGTAATACCCAGTACTGCATATACCTACCTACCTGTTGTTCACTGTGCACCCACCTACCTACGTGAGTTGCGCGCACGCAGTGTCACTGTGCCTGTCCACTACCTGTCTGTGTGTGACAGGTGCACATTGTAATACCCAGTACCTGCAACGAGAATCTTTTATGGAGGGCAAGTCTGCCATTGCGAGTGACCACAGGCAATGGCCGGGGAATCCTGGTTCGATTCTGGTCCGGAATGGGAGCCTAAGAAACAGCTACCACCACCACACATCCGTTAAGTGCTTGTCTCGGACTTTTGCGTGCGCAAAGTGCCGCGATTCGCGCGATCGCGGCACTTTGCGTGCGCAAAAGTCAGCGAAAAGCACTTCACGTGCTAACTGTTTAGCACACCCGTGCTAAACAGTTTGCACTGCCTTGTGAATCAAGCCCCTAGGGTTTTCTCCCCTTGTGGACCAGAGCAATTTTCACCTGTCAGCGCTCCTCCCTTTCTTTTGCCAATAACTTAATCACTTGTTTTTCTTGCCACCAATTAGGCTTTCTTTAGGAGGTACAGTATGCTAAGAAGTATTTTATCCTAAATGCATTTTAACATGAATAATAAGAAAAACATTTAAAAAATGCATTGTTTCTCAGTTTTTAGCCATTATAGTGTTAAAATAAAACATACAACTGTGGATAAAAGCCACACATTTTATCTGCCTGTTTGTCCTGGTTATTGCAACATTTAAAACATTTCTCTAGTACAATGTATGGCGCCAATATTTTATTTGGAAATAAGGGCGCATTTTTTCAGTTTTGCGTCCATCACTAATTACAAGCCCGTAAATTAATAATTAATAGTAATATACCGCCTTGACATAATTTTTTTAAAATTCAGCCCCTAAGGTAACTACTTATATTTTTTTATGTGATTTCCCCCCCCCCCCTTATATAAAAAAAAAGTTTAGGTACTATGGGAGGGAGTGGGAGGGAAACAGTTAATTATAAAAGTCAGTGTGGGGAATTTTTATTAAATAAAAATTAATTTCGGTGTAATTTACTATTTGGCCAGAAGATGTCCCCAGTCATTATTTCCGATTCACGTACGTAAGCAAATGATGAAACGGAAGAAATGCGTAGCAGTGTAACAACAGGAAGATACAATGAATGCCGGCGTCTTGTAGACACCAGTATTCATTGAATCGGGGACTTACATTTATGAATGGGAATTGCGGTCCTATTCATTAACCTCCGTGCTAAGCGCCGGTAATGGCGGTGCGCACCCACGAGCGGGCGAACATAAGCAAGCGTAGGCTGCATGCCACTGCAGACTTGCATTCATGGCCCTGGTGCATCCTGTGAACTTTGCAGGGCTGTGAATGTACTGCATGGCGTGCATCAAGTAATTAAGCTTTAACTTTTTTTTTAATAAATTTTATATTTCTTAGTACAGTATAAGTAAAAAAAAATATAGCAATTTAACAGTCAACCTTTGTAGATAAAAACGTAAAAGTAAAGGAAAAAAGGGGGGTGTTTGGGGAACATAAGTCACAAAACCAACTATGTATAGTGAAAAAGTACAAAATGTATTAATGTAAATAATGTTAATTTGTAGATGGTCAGGGCTGAAGTTTGCTGTGTTATTTACACATATATATAGTGAGTGGGAATGCCTCTTGCCAGTGCCACATCCTTGCTTGAGATGGTGGGAGAACAGCCGGATGCTCACCAAAACGAGCCGGGTGGAGCACCCAGCTAAAAGAGCCATGGTGAAGGAACTGCCCACCCAGACAGAGCAGAAAAATTATAAAAAAAAAAACAGATGTAAGCTTTAACTTTTTTTTTTTATACATTTTGTATTTCTTTCTTCTTTTTGTTATAATAAAAAATTGAAACAATTTAACTGTCAACATTTGTAGATGGTCAGGGCCGAGGTGACAGGTGAGGTTTGCTGGGTTCATTACACGTATGTAGTGAGCAGACTTGCCCTAGATCCTCGTTTTAGGATTTCAAGTGTACTTCGATTACAGGGCCTCGAAAAAGTCCTGTATTGTTATTTTTCATCACTTCCTCCCCGAGTCGGGAGTGGGTAATTTGCGCATGCTGCCTTCCTTGGATGTGGTGGTAGCGGTTTCTCAGGCTTCCTTTTCGGAATCAAACCTGATTCCCCGTGGCTGTTACCCATTGTCACCATGGTAGTGAGAGTACCATCTAAAGTTGATAGGGCAGACATCCGAATGCGTTGTTGCCGTCACGGGGACATGCAATCAGCCCAAGGATATCTAGAGGTACCGTACAGGTCAGCTCTCGTCGGCAGGTATTAGCTGAGCTCTGAAATTACCACAGTTATCAAAGTAACATAACAGGAAAAAAGTGTAGAATTCAATAAATAACTCTTCAATTTTCAATAAAAAAAAACCTATATTTTTCAATTTTCATCTTCATGGCCTGTACTCTCACTAACGTGTGCACAGCCACACGCATCCCTACACAAACATTGCCGCCAGACAAACAAAAATGACAGCGCTCACAGGCTGCAACTGGCTTATAAACCATCAAGGGGCGTGTACAGACCCCCAGGGGCTAAATACACGCCTTGAATCCAAATCAGATGCAAAATTATGCAAATTTAAGTGCTAATTTATGTGCTAGTCCCTAATCTAAAATTTGAATGCAGATTGGATGCAGGCTACCACAAGTATACTTAGAACATTTTACATCGAGAAAAAGGTGTAGGCAGCGCTTCCAAATACAGAAAGCTGCACCTGAATTGATTAAGCTGCAGAGTAGTGCAAAGCTCCAATGGACCATATTACACAACATGCATTCAAACAGGTACAGCAATGGAGGGCGTTAGCTTCAGCAAATAATATGTGCACAAATCATTTCCTACTAGACTTCCCCCCGGCGTTGACGTGCCCCCTCGGGGAAGACCTACCACTAACCTGACATTAAAAACATAACTTACCTGGTGCGACTTATCATACAATGGTATACACATTTCTTCAAGACAGACAAACAAAAATGACAGCGCTCACAGGCTGCAACTGGCTTATAAACCATCAAGGGGCGTGTACAGACCCCCAGGGGCTAAATACACGCCTTGAATCCAAATCAGATGCAAAATTATGCAAATTTAAGTGCTAATTTATGTGCTAGTCCCTAATCTAAAATTTGAATGCAGATTGGATGCAGGCTACCACAAGTATACTTAGAACATTTTACATCGAGAAAAAGGTGTAGGCAGCGCTTCCAAATACAGAAAGCTGCACCTGAATTGATTAAGCTGCAGAGTAGTGCAAAGCTCCAATGGACCATATTACACAACATGCATTCAAACAGGTACAGCAATGGAGGGCGTTAGCTTCAGCAAATAATATGTGCACAAATCATTTCCTACTAGACTTCCCCCCGGCGTTGACGTGCCCCCTCGGGGAAGACCTACCACTAACCTGACATTAAAAACATAACTTACCTGGTGCGACTTATCATACAATGGTATACACATTTCTTCAAGACAGACAAACAAAAATGACAGCCCTCCATTGCTGTACCTGTTTGAATGCATGTTGTGTAATATGGTCCATTGGAGCTCTGCACTACTCTGCAGCTTAATCAATTCAGGTGCAGCTTTCTGTATTTGGAAGCGCTGCCTACACCTTTTTCTCGATGTAAAATGTTCTAAGTATACTTGTGGTAGCCTGCATCCAATCTGCATTCAAATTTTAGATTAGGGACTAGCACATAAATTAGCACTTAAATTTGCATAATTTTGCATCTGATTTGGATTCAAGGCGTGTATTTAGCCCCTGGGGGTCTGTACACGCCCCTAGATGGTTTATAAGCCAGTTGCAGCCTGTGAGCGCTGTCATTTTTGTTTGTCTGTCTTGAAGAAATGTGTATACCATTGTATGATAAGTCGCACCAGGTAAGTTATGTTTTTAATGTCAGGTTAGTGGTAGGTCTTCCCCGAGGGGGCACGTCAACGCCGGGGGGAAGTCTAGTAGGAAATGATTTTTGCACATATTATTTGCTGAAGCTAACGCCCTCCATTGCTGTACCTGTTTGAATGCATGTTGTGTAATATGGTCTATTGGAGCTCTGCACTACTCTGCAGCTTAATCAATTCAGGTGCAGCTTTCTGTATTTGGAAGTGCTGCCTACACCTTTTTCTCTATGTAAAACATTGCCGCCAGAGAACTGACATTTTATGTCCTGGGAGTGTCAACTAATGACAACCCTTTGCGGCTGTTTGCGGCAGTGTGTTAAACCGTGCATTTGGTCTGTCAGTGTAAAGCAGTACACTACAGTGTACTTACACTACCTGCTGATCCATGTCTACACACGCAAGATGTTTTCAAGCACTTTATGCCTCCAATTTAGTAATGCAATTTGATTTCTGCCCTTTAGGGATTATAACCCTGCTGTGCGTCAAATCCGTAATTTTCGCAGGGACTTTTGGCATGCATCCCACTCCGCCATGCCTCCCTCCAGGAGTTAGACCCCTTTAAACATATTTTCTATCACTTTTGTGGGCAGAAACAGTGTTTGTAGTTTTTCAAGTTCGCCTGCCCATTGAAGTCTATTGCAGTTCACTGAGTTCGCCGTTCCACGGACTTTTGCGGAAGTTCGCGTCCAGGGTCCGCAGACCCAAAATCTGAGGTTCGAGCCATCTCTATTGGCAGACCAAGAGAAATGTCGGATAGACAGAAGCGAGGAATGTGGAGAACAGTCAGTCGACCCACAGACCAGCACCAAAGACCTACAACATCATCTTACTTTTTCACAAAAGAAACAGCAAAAAAGTCCGTGCACCTTCCGTCTTGATAAACAGTGTGTATTTGATACGTGTTATGCGGATTTGTATCCGCATACACTCCTATAAGGTGGGAGACACCCCCTCTTTTTGGAGACGCGTGATGCGGACTTGTTTCCGCATAGACACCCGCTGGTCGTAACGCACACTTCCGCCTCCCGGAACGCATGACGCAAGCTCCCGCCTCCATGACTGTTAGCCTTTGCCCAAAGGGGGATGTCATGGCCGGAAGAGGCGGCACCTTTTCCTGCTCTTACACGAGGTATGGCGTCCCCGCACTATAGTGGTACGCACAGTGACCAAACGTCACTTAGACGCGAAACGGCCGTCGCTCTTCCACCCAGTGCCTGACACCCACCTCCACACCGCTCATCCTGCTCAATGCTGGGGACACGTAAGCGAAGCCTAGCGCTTTCTCCACGCTATGTCTGATTGACCCTTGTCACATCAGGAAGTTTGTATTGGAAATGTGAATTGCCACCATTGCAAATACACACTGTTTATCAAGACAGAAGGTCCACGGACTTTTTGCTATTTCTTTTGTGAAAGATTTTGCCTGCGGAGCACACATCTGAGTGGCCATTCTTGTTACAAATTGTGGATTTCGCAGGAGAGCAGAAGGCAATTTACCTGTGTGAACATACCAGCTCATGGAGCAATACAGTGGGAAGTGCCACACCATACGTTTTATACTTGTTACATAGTTAACATCATCTTACTGCAGATGGAGTCACTGTGCATTGTTCAGCCATTCAGCGCACTTTACACAAGGAGATGCTCTATGTGAGAGTGATGCTGAGGAGGCCTTTTCTCAATCCACAGCACAGACAGAGCCACTTGAGGTATGCTAAAGCACATATGGACAAGACAGCTTCATTTTAGAATAAGGTGCTGTGTACTGATGAAACTAAAATTGAGTTTATGCATGGAGGAAAAACAACACAACATTTCAAGAAAAACACCTGCTACCTACAGTAAAATATGGTGGTGGTTCCATTATGCAGTGGGACTGTGTGGCTAGTGCAGGGACTGGGAATCTTGTCAAATTTGAAGAGAACTGCAAACTTTTGCGGAAGTTCGATTCGCCCCCATAGTGCATCATTAGGGTCAACTTTGTCAGCAGGCACATTGTAACCAATCAGGCTACACTCCCTCCTGGAGCCCCAACCCCCTTATAAAAGGCAGGCAGCGTCAGGCATTGGACTCACTCGTGTGCCTGCAGTAATTAGAGAAGGGAGAGCTGCTGCAGAGAGAGCTATAGGGAAAGCTTAGTTAGTATCTTGTAGGCTTGTTAGCTTGCTCCTTGCTGATTCTTATTGCTAAAAAAGCACCCCTCAACAGCTCTTTTGAGAGCTAATCTTGTTCTTGTGATCTATTTTTTTTTGTGTGTCCCACAGACACTTGTGTTGCACAGACAGCCTTGGTAATTCCTACTGTGCCACAGCCAGGCCCAGAACATTCAGTGACTACCTGTGTGTGTGACAGGCAGCTGCACATTTGTAATCCCAATCACTGCACCTGTTCACTGTTTAGTGCACCTACCTACCTATACCTACGTGAGTGCACGCATTGTTAATACCACCAGTCATTGCACCTGTTCAGGGTACCTGCCTGTGTGTGTGTGACAGGCAGCTGCACATTTGTAATCCCAATCACTGCACCTGTTCACTGTTCAGTGCACCTACCTACTTATACCTACTTGAGCACACACATTGTTAATGCCACCAGTCATTGCACCTGTTCAGGGTACCTGCCTGTGTGTGTGTGTGACAGGCAGCTGCACATTTGTAATCCCAATCACTGCACCTGTTCACTGTTCAGTACACCTACCTACCTATACCTACGTGAGCGCACGCATTGGTAATACCACCAGTCATTGCACCTGTTCACGGTACCTGTGTGTGACAGCTGGACATTTGTAATACCAATCCCTGCATACCTGTTTACTGCACCTGTGTGACTGCACGCTGTTTAGTATACCAGTCCGGACATACCTGTTAACTGCACCTGTGTGACCGCTGCACATTGAATTGTAATACCAGTCACTGCTACCTGTTCACTGCACCTGTGTGACCGCACGCTGTTTAGTATACCAGTCCGTGCATACCTGTTAACTGCATCTGTGTGACAGCTGCACATTGTATTGTAATACCAGTCACTGCTACCTTTCACTGCACCTGTGTGAATGCACATTGTATTAGTCAAGTCAGTGAATACCTTTCACTTCATCCCCCCCGATATGGACAAAACAGGTAGAGGCAGAGGGAGGGGCAGACACAGAGGCAGGCCACCCGGCAGGTGTGTTCGAGGTTGTGCTGATGTGAATTCATGCAGACCTTGCCCAAAGTACAGTGCTCAGAAGAAGGCACGTCCCATCAACTCCCAAGATTGTCAGGAAGTGGTTGACTATTTAACAGAGAACACCTCATCTTACGCATCCACCAGCGCTACTCCAAGTACCACATCCGCTACATTTGACACGTCGCAGTAGTTATTTAGTGGGGAAATCACTGATTCACAGCCATTATTGTTACAACAAGATGAAGGTGCTAAGAAAGTTACACCACCTCATATGTCTGAGTTAGGCGACACTAGGGACGTAAGGTGTGAGGAGGAGAATGATGAAGTACCTGCTGTTGGTGCAGTTTTGGAGGTGTCTGATACAAGCGAAGCTTTGGAGGGTGATTATGATGATGGTACTGCCATGGATGCCACGTGGGATCCTAAGAGACATGATGACCAAGGGGATAGTTCAGAGGAGGAGTCAGAGAGGAGTAGGAGGAGACGAGTTGCTGAAAGAAGCAGGGGGAGCTCGTTGTCAGAAACAGCTGGTGGCAGTGTCCGGCGCCATGTATCGCCACCTATGTACAGCTAGCCAACATGCCCTTCAACGTCAGCTGCTGATGCCACCATAGTGCCCACACCCCAAGGTGGCTCAGCAATGCCATCTGTACTCTCTGCCACCAAAAATTGAGCCATGGAAAGGCCAACACCCACGTAGGGACAACTGCCTTATGAAGGCACATGCTGAAAAGGCACAAACTGCAATGGGAAGACCACCTGAGTAAAATCAGCACACAAAAGCAAAGCCACCCTCCTTCTCCTCTTCCTCATTCAGGTGCATCATCTTATTCAGCCGCATTCTCCCTTGCACCTTCACAATCACAGCCAACCTCCTTTACTCCGCCTCTCACCTTGAGCGGTTCCTGCTCCTCTGAACACAGCAGCAGCCAGGTGTCCGTGAGGGCAATCTTTGAGCAGAAGAAGCCAATGTCTGCCAGTCACCCCTTTGCCCGGCATCTCACAGCTGGCTTGGCGGAACTGTTATCCCGCCAGCTGTTACCATACCAGCTGGTGGACTCTGAGGCCTTCCAAAAATGTGTGGCCATTGGGACACCGCAGTGGAAGATACCAGGCCGCAATTATTTCTCCAGAAAGGCGATACCCAAATTTTACCATGAAGTGGAGAGGCAAGTGGTGTCATCTCTGGCACACAGCGTTAGGTCAAGGGTTCATCTGACCATGGATGCCTGGTCTGCCAAGTACGGTTAGGGAAGGTACATTACTCACACAGCCCATTGGGCCAACCTGGTGACTGCTGGCAAGCAGGGAGTATGTGGCTGTGCAGCGGACCTAGTGACACCTCCATGGCTTGCAGGCAGGCCTGCTGCCACCTCCTCTCCTCCTGCTACATCCTCTTCACTGTCATCATCCTCCTCCTCCTTCGCTGGCAGTGGCAGTTCAACTCTACTGGTGATGCGGTCTCCTATCCAGCTACACAGCCCCAGCCCCCCCAGGGCCTATGCTGCATGCCAGGTATGGCGGTGTCATGCCATCTTAGACATGTCTTGCCTCAAAGCGGAGAGTCACAATGGAATAGCTCTCCTGGCTGCTCTTAACAAACAGGTGGATCAGTGGCTGATCCCGCACCAACTGGAGATCGGCAACGTGGTATAATTTCGGCTTTGAATTTGGGAAAGTTGACACATGTACCCTGCATGGCACATGTGCTCAATCTCGTAATTCAGAGATTTGTGTCTAAGTGCCCAGGCTTACAGGATGTCCTAAAGCAGTCCAGGAAGGTGTGTATGGGCATTTCAGGTGGTCTTACATGGCCATGGCACGCTTTGCCGATATTCAGCGGAGAAACAACTTTCCGGTGAGAAGCTTGATTTGCAATAGCCCGACTCGATGGAATTCGACCCCTGTTGTTCGACCGCCTGCTATAACAGGAGAAAGCCATCAAACAGTATCTCTACAACTACAGTCAAAGGACACAGTCTGGGGAGATGTGGATGTTCTGACCGAAGTACTGGACACTGATGCAAAAGGCCTGCAGGCTTATGCGGTCGTTTGAGGAGGTGACAAACATGGTGAGTCGCAGGAGTCGCAGTGAAGGCGCCATCAGCGACTTGATCCCATATGCCTTCTTCCAGGAGCGTGCCGTGCGTAGAGTGGTGGATCAAGCTGTGGAGGAGCGTGAACAGGAACAAAAGGAAGAGTTGTGGGATAAATTCTCAGCAGAAGCAGATGATTCCTCAACACCTGTGGCCGCACAGAGGGGGGAGGAGGAGGAGGAAGAGTCGTTTGGGGAAGAGGAGTCAGATAATGAGGAAGGTGTTTGTGAGAAAACGCGGAAAAGCCGCCGCGAGTACTCAGAGTAAGGCGGCTGATTCCGCGTTCAACATGGCAGCTTGCGCGCATGGGCCTGCATCCACTAGCCTGACGGAGCGCGGAGAAACCGCCGCATGCCCAGTGAACAAGGCGGCGGATTCCGCGTCCAACGCGGCAGTTTGCACGCATGGGCTTACCACTAGCAGTATGGCTGAACGCGGGGAAACCGCCGCATGCTCTGACAGCGGTGCGGCTGGCCCCGCGTTTAAACCAACAGATGCATTACAACACATGTCTGGTTTGGCTGGGACTGATAGTCCACACAGGTTCAGAAAGACGCGCGTGCGCGCTGAGAGGCAGAGCCTTTATGGCAGTCAGAAGGGTGTCAGCTGATCTAGCCAATCAGCTGACAATTCTATCAGGTTTCATTGGTCCAGCACTTAGGGGAGGCGCTGGAGAGCGCTGGTGTATATATACTGGGTGCTGGTCATTTCTCTGGTGTCTGGCGTTGCGATCACTACGTGGTAGCACTCAGACCTTGACAGTATCTGTGATATTATCTGTGTTAATATTTAGACCAGTTCCTAGGTGTTGATGACCAGGGACCTCACACCTCAGACTAGGAATTAGCTTTACCATCTAGTTATACTCAGACCAGTTCCAGGGTGTTGATGATCAAGGAGCTCACACCCAAGACTAGGCATTGTTGATTATTTGTTATGACCTTCTGCTTTCCCGACTACTCTTCTGATCTCTGATTAGGTACTTCGCTATATCTGATACTCTGTTGCCGAACTCTGCTTGTCTTAGGATTCCGCATCTGTCTCCTGTCTCTGTCCCTGATCTGTCTGTCTGTTGCCGACCCGGCTTGCCCGACCTCGAGGGCTATCTCCTCAGTCAAGAGATAGCTCACAGACCTGGGGGTGACACCCTTCCTTGGTGTCATTCACACTCTGTCCTTCCTACTGCTAGCCTGACCCCTCCCTCGGGAGAGTCTCAGGCTTGCGGAAGGAACGTGTTACTGTGCAGTACTCCTTACTGCTGGGCACCTGCTCCTCAGGTGCAGTCCTCAAAGTATTTCTGTTGCACCAAACACTCTTATTACCCAGGTGTCCAGAGGTTAGAGATATATCTGATTATCGGTGATACTGCAGATCATCAATAATCGGGTATAGATCTGTATTCTCGGGGATAGTGCAGATCACCTGTAATCAGACCCTCTCTGTGTTACACCGATCGTTACAGTGTTGTTTTGGAGGAGGAGGAGGCGGAAGAACAACCACAGCAGGTGTCGCAGGGGGCTTGTGCTGCTCAACATTCCCGTGGTATTGTTCATGGCTGGGGGGAGGAGGAGAACTTAGCTGACATCACTGAGGAAGAGCAAAAGGAGATGGATAGTACGTCTGCATCCAACTTTGTGCAGATGGCGTCTTTCATGCTTTCCAGCCTGTTGAGGGACCCCCGTATAAAAAAACTCAAGGGAAATGAGCTGTACTGGGTGGCCACGCGACTAGACCCTCGGTATAGGCACAAAGTGACGGAGATGTTTCCAAATCACCAGAAGGCAGAAAGGATGCAGCACTTGCAGAACAAGCTGGCAACTATGCTTTACAATACGTTTAAGGGTGATGTCACAGCACAACGCAATAAAGGTACCACTGCCAGTAATCCTTCTCCCATGTCCACGCAGGCAAGGACAGGATGCTCCAGCGATCTCAGGGTGATGTCGGAGATGCGGACATTCTTTAGTCCAAAGCCCCGCCTTAGCGCTTCTGGATCCACCCTCCACCAACGCCTCGACCGGCAGGTAGCGGACTACCTGGCCTTAAGTGTGGATGTAGACACTGTGAGCAGCGACGAACCCTTGGACTACTGGGTGTGCAGGCTGGACCTGTGGCCAGAGCTGTCCCAATTTGCCATCCAACTTCTGTCTTGCCCTGCCTTAAACGTCCTGTCAGAAAGGACCTTCAGCACAGCTGGAGGCATTGTCACTGAGAAGAGAAGTCACCTAAGTCAAAAAAGTGTTCAGTACCTCACTTTTATCAAAATTAATGAGGCATTTATCCCTGAGGGCTACTGCCCGCCCAAAGACTAAGTCAGTCCCCGCACACAGCATCTCTGCCTGCAGACCGCATGACTGCCTTCTGCGCCACCACCTACAGGGTCCAGGACACCAGGCGGATTCCTGAATTTTTAAGGCCACTGCTAGCAGGGGCCGCTATTGTAAGTTTTCTGGTGCGTTTACATGCCTGCCTAATTTTTCTGGCTGCACTGTGGCTGCAACAACAAAACAAAAGGCATGTACATATGTCAATTCCCCTTTGTGATCGTTACCTTGGCTTCCAGGACGTCCTAACACACAGTACGATCACACGGATGTTGGTGTGACAATGTAACACTACACGCTGATCACACAGCAGGCAGTGACCACTGACCAGCAAAGGGGTATTGTTAAAAATTAAAAAGAAAAATTGACACACTCAAATCACAGATAACACACAGTGAGGTCAAACAGATGTTGGTGTTATACTGTAACACTACACTGTAACACTACATGTTGATTACACAGCAGACAGTGACCAGCCATGGTGTATTGTCACAAATGTCGTTGATATTGTTTTCTTAGGGTACATACTGATACTACTGATAACACACAGTACGGTCGGTCATACGGGTGTTAGTGTGACGCTGTGTGGAGGTAACACAGCATGCGTCGTGTCACAAATGTCAGACATTCAATCACTTTTGCACAGTGATGGTGGGCTATAACAGTAAGGCAGCCACACATTACATTATACAGGGGATGGACAAAATAATGGAAGTACCTTGAAAATCAACAAAATATATTTTAATATGGTGTAGGTCCACCTTTTGCAGCAATTACAGCCTCAATTCTCCAAGGTATTGATTCATACAAATTGTGAATTATTATTTTTTTTATTATTTTTTATTTATATAGCGCCAACATATTCTGCTGTTAATTCTTCCATGAAGGGAAATCATTGGCTCGGCGGATTTCAAAGAAAGAGCACCCCAAATCATCACAGAACCCCCACCATGGTTTACGGTTGGGGAAGGCAGTCTGGATGAAATACTTCTTTCGGATGTCTTCAAACATACACTCGGCTGGAGGTCGGAAATAAGGTAAACGATGATTCGTCAGAGAAAATCACATTTTTCAACTGCTCAAGGGTCCAATTCTGGTGGTTTCTACATCACTCTAAACGCTTTGAAACATTTGTTTGTCTTTGAGAGCAGAGGTTTTTTAATTGTAGTTCTTCCGTGGAATGCAGATCTGTGCAGCTCCCAACGAACAGTTTTTGTAGAAACTGGGTTCTGTAGGTGTCCATTCAGCTCTGCAGTGATTTTAGGAGCCGTGGTCTTGCGAGCTTTTCTAACATTTTGATTTAGAGTCCGACGGTCTCTCTCAGACAACTTCGACTTTTGGCCACAACAACTGTGCTTTGCTGAGGACGTTTTTCCTTCTCTTTCAAAGGCAGTCATTACTTTTCAGATAGTACCTCTTGAAATGCAAAGCATTCGGGCAGTTTCTGTTACAGTAGCGCCTGCCATACGAGCACCAACTATTTGGCCTCTTTGAAAGTCTGAGAGATCTGCCATTTTTATAAATTATAACCAACTTTGGTTTAAATATCTGTAAAAAACAATTATTTTAATTAAACATATCAAATAACAAAAATAATAAACAAAAAAAATGTAACATATGTCAAGCTTTGATTGCTTAACCACTTCACCACTGAGGGGTTTTACCCCTGAAACACTAGAGCAATTTTCACCTTTCAGCGCTCCTTCCATTCATTCGTCTATAACTTTATTATTACTTATCGCAATGAAATGAACTATATCTTGTTTTTTTCGCCACCAATTAGGCTTTCTTTAGGTGGGACATTATGCCAAGAATTATTTTATTCTAAATGTGTTTTAATGGGAAAATAGGAAAAAATGTGGGAAAAAAAATCATTATTTTTCAGTTTTCGGCCATTATAGTTTTTAAATAATGCATGCTACTGTAATTAAAACCCATGAAATGTATTTGCCCATTTGTCCCGGTTATAAAACCATTTAAATTATGTTCCTATCACAATGTTTAGCTCCAATATTTTATTTGGAAATAAAGGTGCATTTTTTTCAATTTTGCACCCATCCCTAATTACAAGCCCATAGTTTATAAAGTAACAGTGTTATACCCTCTTGACATAAATATTTAAAAAGTTCAGGCCCTAAGGTAACTATTTATGTTTTTTTTTATTGTATTTTGTTTTTTATTACAAAAAAAAAAAATTGGGGAGTGTGGGAGGTAATGAGTTAATTTTATTGTGTAAAACTAATGTATTTGTATATGTAAAATGCTTTAGGGTGTAGTGATGTTTTGTTCATGCGACCTGTAAGCGTCTGGAAGGACGCCTACAGGAAGCACTATGAGGCTGGGAAAATCAAAATGATCGCGCTGTTTCTCATGGAAGCAGCAGATTAGTGATGCTCGGATACCCCTTTTTATAATTCGAGTTTGGTCGAATTCGAATAGTAAATTATTCGAATTCGGTCGAATATTCGAGTCGAATATTTTTTACTATTCGATTCGACCTCGGACTTCGACCTCACTATTCGAGTCGGTATTCAAGCTCATTATTCGAGCTGACTATTCGAATTGGCCTTAAATAGCTTCCAACACTTGTTTTGAGGGTGAATGATGCAAGA
Organism: Hyperolius riggenbachi; assembly: GCF_040937935.1. Lineage (NCBI taxonomy): Eukaryota > Metazoa > Chordata > Amphibia > Anura > Hyperoliidae > Hyperolius > Hyperolius riggenbachi. The sequence continues at coordinate 375,795,509 of NC_090647.1, read as the reverse complement.
AACATCTTTTTTTCCAAGTAACAACAGCAAGTGATTATGTGGGGATGTTCCTTTAAAAAAAAAAAAGGTGGAAAGAGAAGTTGTGTCCAAAATGTTGTTCAGTACTGTATATACTTCTTCTTCTTCTTTATCTTCTATATCTTCTTCTTCTTCTTCTATATCTTCTTCTTCTATATCTTCTTCTTCTATATCTTCTTCTATATCTTCTTCTTCTTCTTCTATATCGTCTTCTTCTTCTTCTTCTTCTTCTTCTTCTTCATCTTCTTCATCATCATCTTCTTCATCATCATCTTCTTCTTCATCTTCTTCTTCTTCATCATCTTCTTCATCTTCTTCTTCTTCATCTTCTTCATCTTCATCTTCTTCTTCATCATCTTCTTTTTCTTCATCTTCTTCATCTTGTTCTTCTTCATCTTCTTCATCTTCTTCTTCATCTTCTTCATCTTCTTCTTCTTCATCATCTTCTTCTTCTTCATCTTCTTCTTCTTCATCTTCTTCATCTTCTTCATCTTCTTCATCTTCTTCATCTTCTTCATCTTCTTCTTCTTCATCTTCTTCAGCTTCTTCATCTTCATCTTCTTCTTCTTCATCATCTTCTTCTTCTTCTTCTCCTTCTTCTTCTTCTTCTCCTTCTTCTTCTTCTCCTTCTTCTTCTTCTTCTTCTTCTCCTTCTTTTTCTATATCGTCTTCTTCTTCTTCACTTATTTCTCTTTTATATATTTTTTTTAAAATTGCGCACGCATGTTGGAAGCGCCATTGTATGTGCTCCCTGGCAGTGGAAACACACAGACAGCAGGAGGTAAATTCAGCAGCAGGAGGAGGAGGATGATTGTGTGGCAGCAGGCAGTCAATGAGGCAGGCAGAGAGACGAGACATAATAGGCTGTGGTACCTAGCGGTGGTACCAGGCCGTAAATACACAGCATGAGGTTCCAGACAGCGGTCGTGAAGCCCACATCATGTCCAATACACAACTGGGACAACACAGTTTTCAACCCGGACACCTCTAAAAATAATATCACACAGTATTAATAAAAAGTATATCTAATTTTTTGGTTTTTTTAAAGAAATGCAGCTATTTTTGAGCGTAACAAATAGCTGGTGGCGCACGCATGTTGGAAGCGCCATTGTATGTGCTCCCTGGCAGTGGAAACACACAGACAGCAGGAGGTAAATTCAGCAGCAGGAGGAGGAGGATGAGTGTGTGGCAGCAGGCAGTCAATGAGGCAGGCAGCGTGACATAATAGCCCTGGTACCTAGCGGTGATACCAGGGCTGTAAATAAACACAGCAGGAGGTTCCAGACAGCGGTCGTGCAGCCCACATCGTGTCCAATACACAACTGGGTCAACACAGTTTTCAACCCGGGCACCTCAGAAAAATTAAACCTTTTTTTATTTTTTTGGTTTATTTGTTTTGTTTTTACAACAAATTACACAGACAGATATAGCTATTGTTTGACATAATAGCTGGTGTCAGAGTGGCAGCAGAAGGTAATTCTGTGTACCCTGGCAGTGGGAAACACAGACAGACAGCAGCAGCAGCAGGAGGAATGGAGGAGGAATGTGAGCAACTATTGTTTGACGTAATAGCTGGTGGCAGAGTGGCAGCAGAAGGAAATTCTGTGTACCCTGGCAGTGGGAAACACAGACAGACAGCAGCAGCAGCAGGAGGAATGGAGGAGTAGTGTGAGTGTGGCAGCAGGCCAGGCAGGCAGCATGACATAATAGCCCTGGTACCTAGCGGTGATACCAGGGCTGTAAATAAACACAGCAGGAGGTCCCAGACAGCGGTCGTGCAGCCCACATCGTGTCCAATACACAACTGGGACAACACAGTTTTCAACCCGGGCACCTTAGAAAAATTAAACCTTTTTTTTTTTTTTGGTTTACTTGTTTTGTTTTTTATAGAAAATTACACAGACAGATATAGCTATTGTTTGACGTAATAGCTGGTGGCAGAGTGGCAGCAGAAGGTAAATCTGTGTACCCTGGCAGTGGGAAACACAGACAGACAGCAGCAGCAGCAGGAGGAATGGAGGAGTAATGTGAGCAACTATTGTTTGACGTAATAGCTGGTGGCAGAGTGGCAGCAGAAGGTAATTCTGTGTACCCTGGCAGTGGGAAACACAGACAGACAGCAGCAGCAGCAGGAGTAATGGAGGAGTAATGTGAGCAACTATTGTTTGACGTAATAGCTGGTGGCAGAGTGGCAGCAGAAGGAAATTCTGTGTACCCTGGCAGTGGGAAACACAGACAGACAGCAGCAGCAGCAGGAGGAATGGAGGAGTAGTGTGAGTGTGGCAACAGGCCAGGCAGGCAGCGTGACATAATAGCCCTGGTACCTAGCGGTGATACCAGGGCTGTAAATAAACACAGCAGGAGGTCCCAGACAGCGGTCGTGCAGCCCACATCGTGTCCAATACACAACTGGGACAACACAGTTTTCAACCCGGGCACCTCAGAAAAATTAAACCTTTTTTTTTTTTGGTTTATTTGTTTTGTTTTTTATAGAAAATTACACAGACAGATATAGCTATTGTTTGACGTAATAGCTGGTGGCAGAGTGGCAGCAGAAGGTAAATCTGTGTACCCTGGCAGTGGGAAACACAGACAGACAGCAGAAGGGCAGTACACAGCAGCCCACTGTAGGTGTAAAATGTGTGGCTGCAGGCGACGTAATAGTCAAAGTGAACCAGGCTGGCTTAGTGAGCAGGAGCCAGGAGGTGGTAAAGGGTGATAAGGCACATTAACGATGGTTCTTCAGTTCATGTCCCCCTCTCGCCGACAACAGGGGCCAGTAACTCGCCTTCCACCCACGCCTGGTTCATCTTGAGAAACGTCAGTCTGTCCACAGACTTGTGAGACAGACGTGAGCGTTTCTCAGTGACCACGCCACCAGCTGCACTGAAGCAGCGCTCGGACAGCACGCTGGAAGGGGGACAGAACAGCACTTCCAGGGCGTATTGGGCCAGCTTGCTCCAGATCTCCAGGCGCTTGACCCAATACTCCATGGGATCAACAGGGGCATCGCTGTCAAGCCCGCTGTAGGACCCCATGTAGTCAGCCACCATTCGGGTCAGGCGCTGACTGTGACCGGAGGAGGATGCTGCAGCATGCACCTCCTCTCTAGTCACTGCTGCCGGAGCCTCTACAGTCCTGTAGAGCTCGTTGCTGAGAGACAGCAGGTCTGTGGGGCGCTTGCTGCTGGATGCAGGCACCTGCTGCTGCCTCTGTGCTGGCTGGACAGTGGGGGTGGAAGGCTGGGGGAAGGCTTCCTCCAAGCGCTCAACAAGGGCCTGCTGCAAGCTCCTTATTTGTTGCGCTGGGTCTCCTCCTGCAGGCGGCAGGAACTGGCTCAACTTCCCCTTGAGGCGTGGGTCCAACATCATGCTGATCCAGATGTCCTCCCTCTGCTTCATCTGGATCACCCTGGGGTCCCTGCGCAGGCACGTCAGCATGTGCGCTGCCATTGGGAAGAGGCGGGCCACGTGTGCTGGCACATCGGCGGCAGTGCTGTCCTCATCCTCCTCCTCTCCCTCCTCAGCCTCATCCTCTCTCCACCCCCGCACCAACTCAGCTGCACTGTGCTGATCCCCCTCATCAGCATCAAGGTCAGGGACCTCCACCTAGTCCTCCTCCTCCTCCCCCTCAGAGGTGGACTGTGCAGCTGCATGACGCTCCTGCTGGTCCAAGGCTGCCGCTCCCTGTTCCAGCAAAGCATCGAGGGCCCTGTTCAGCAGACAAACCAGGGGCACCCACTCGCAGACCATAGCATGGTCCCTGCTCACCATGTTAGTGGCCTGCAGAAATGGAGCCAGCACTAAGCACACCTGCTGCATGTGCCTCCAGTCATCATCGGGGACGATGGACGGGATGTTGCTGGTCCTGTCCCTTCTCTGAGCGGCGGACACAGTGGCCAGGGCAAGGTACTGGTTGACAGCGTGCTTCTGTTCAACCAGATGCTCCAACATCGCCAGGGTGGAGTTCCAGCGAGTCGGAACGTCAAGGATCAGCCGATGGCGTGGCAGATCCAGCTCCTTTTGCACGTCTTCCAGGCTCGCACAGGCTGCAGCCGAGCGCCGGAAGTGACGCACAACGTTCCTTGCCGTTTCCAGCAGTTTGCCCATCCCCTGGTAGGTGCGCAAGAACTTCTGCACCACCAGGTTCAGCACGTGGGCAAGACAGGGGATGTGGGTCAGGTTTCCCCTGTCTATTGCGGCAACCAGATTGGCCCCATTGTCGGCCACCACCTCTCCGACTCTGAGGCCTCTGGGGGTCAGCCAAATTCTCTCCTGCTCCTGGAGTTTGGCCAACACATGGGTTGCCGTCAGTTTGGTCTTCCCAAGGCTGACCAAGTGCAGCAGCGCTTGGCAGTGGCGGGCCTTCACGCTGCTGCTGAGGCGGGGGGTTTGGCCAGGTGTGCCGGAGGATGGCAGAGGATCGGAGGAACCTGCTGCAGTTCCCCTGACCCTGCGGGGTGGCACCACCCACTGTATTGCTGCTGCTGCTGTGCCCGCTGCTGCTCTCCCATCCTCACCCCCTTCCACCAAGCTGACCCAGTGGACAGTGAAGGACAGGTAGCGGCCTGTCCCGAAGCGGCTGCTCCAGGAGTCCATGGTGACGTGGACCCTTTCACCAACCGCGTGCTTCAGCCCTCGCTCCACATTGGCCATCACAAAGCGGTGCAGTGCAGGAATGGCCTTGCGGGCGAAGAAGTGTCTGCTGGGGAGCTGCCAGTCTGGGGCTGCACAAGCAAGCAGCGCACGCATGTCGCTCCCCTCCTGCACGAGCATGTATGGCAGGAGTTGGGAGCACATGGCCCGTGCCAGAAAGCCGTTCAGCTGCCGCACGCGACGGCTGCTGGGAGGCAGAGCCCTAACCACCCCCTGGAAGGACTCGCTCAAAAGGCTCTGGCGTGGCCTTTTGCTGGCACGGGAATCAGCAGACACAGCAGAGGAGGCCACTGAGGACTGGCTGCCAGAACAGGCCTCAGTGTCGGCGGCAGGAGTTGCAGAGGGGGGAGGAGCAGTGCGTTTCCGCACTCCTGCTGGTGCTGCTGGAGGAGCAGGAGGGCGGGTGGCTGCTGTTGCTGCTGCTGCTGAAGGCTGTGCAGTGATGGGTGTGGTGCCACTGCCAGCACCAGACGCCTTCAGCCTCTGGAACTCCTCATGCTGGTGGAAATGTTTCGCAGCAAGGTGGTTGATGAGCGAGCTGGTGCTGAACTTTAAGGGGTCTGCACCTCTGCTCAACTTCCGCTGACAGTGGTTGCAAGTGGCGTACTTGCTGTACACTGTGGGCATGGTGAAAAACCGCCAGATTGGTGACAAAAACAACCCCCTACGGCCTGGAGCCGCTGCTGCCTGTCTCCCTGTGGTGGTTGGGGCGGGGGCTTGGGTGCAGCTGGTGGTGGTACTGGCAGATGCTGCTGCTGCTGCTGCTGAGCCTGAGACACCAGCAGGCTGTGGGACCTGCCTACTGCTGCCAATGCTTGCAATGATGCGCCTCCTTGCAAGGCCCACAAGCGCATCCTCCTCCTCCTCAGAGCTGCTGATGACGACATCCCCTGGAGCTGGTGGCACCCAGTCTTTGTCTGTCACCGTGTCATCATCATCCTCCCCCTCCTGAAACATGTCCTGCTGGGATGATGACCCCCCAAACTCCTCTCCTGTCGCCACAGTCTTGCTGTCCAATCCCTCCTCCCCCAAAGTGCCCATCAGCATCTCCTCCTCAAGATCGCCAACAACAGCAGACAATTTACTCATGATGCCTGGGGTCAAAAGACTGCTGAATGACAGGTCGGCGAGTGACGGTGAACTGGCCTCCTCCCCAGGCCCTGCTGGGCGGCTGCTGCGAACAGGGGTGGTGGTGGTGGTGGTGGTGAGGGTGGAGGCCTCGGATGCAGAGCTGATGGCGGGCTGCTCATCCTCCGTCATCAGTTGCACCACAGTGTCTGCACCCTTTTCCTCAATGGGACGTTTCCGACCCGGCTGGAGGAAAATCGGAGCAGGTGCTACACGCTGCTGCTGCTGTGTCTCTGCAGCGTGAGTTGCAGATGCTCCTGCTGGGCGGCGCCCAAGGCGTCCACGGCCAGTGGCTATAGGAGGAATGTTAGCCACTGACGCTGCTGCTGCTGCTGCGGAACTGTGCATGGTGGCGCGGCCGCGGCTTGGCACAATGCTGCTCCCTCTCCTCCTGATTCCCTTGCTGCCCTTCCCCTTGCCCAAACCGCGCTGGCTGCCACTTCCAGACATCTTAGATGTTTTGGGCGTAAACACAAAAGTTTTTTAAAAGGGCGGGTGAAAAGTGGGGTACTTTAATGGAGTGCGTTGGTGGGTGAGGTGACACTAATCACTAAGTGATTAGATCGCTAACTGATTAGTACAGTACAAATACAAAATACAATAATCGGTAATCAGTAAGTGTGAACAGTGAACATTGAGTGTGTCCCCTAGTACACTAACTAGAAATTACAATAATCAGTAGTAATCACAAGGAAATAGAGTGTGTGTACACTACAGACAGTGAGTGCACGCACGCGCACACACGCACAGGAGCTAGCCTATGAACAGTGACTGAGTGAGTGTCCCTAGTACAGTAAGTAAGTAGTAACAGTCAGGAAGTACAACTAGAAATTACAATAATCAGTAGTAATCACAAGGAAATAGAGTGTGTGTACACTACAGACAGTGAGTGCACGCACGCGCACACACGCGCAGGAGCTAGCCTATGAACAGTGACTGAGTGAGTGTCCCTAGTACAGTAAGTAAGTAGTAACAGTCAGGAAGTACAACTAGAAATTACAATAATCAGTAGTAAATACAAGGAAATAGAGTGTGTGTACACTACAGACAGTGAGTGCACGCACGCGCACACACGCGCAGGAGCTAGCCTATGAACAGTGACTGAGTGAGTGTCCCTAGTACAGTAAGTAAGTAGTAACAGTCAGGAAGTACAACTAGAAATTACAATAATCAGTAGTAATCACAAGGAAATAGAGTGTGTGTACACTACAGACAGTGAGTGCACGCACGCGCACACACGCGCAGGAGCTAGCCTATGAACAGTGACTGAGTGAGTGTCCCTAGTACAGTAAGTAAGTAGTAACAGTCAGGACGTACAACTAGAAATTACAATAATCAGTAGTAATCACAAGGAAATAGAGTGTGTGTACACTACAGACAGTGAGTGCACGCACGCGCACACACGCGCAGGAGCTAGCCTATGAACAGTGACTGAGTGAGTGTCCCTAGTACAGTAAGTAAGTAGTAACAGTCAGGAAGTACAACTAGAAATTACAATAATCAGTAGTAATCACAAGGAAATAGAGTGTGTGTACACTACAGACAGTGAGTGCACGCACGCGCACACACGCGCAGGAGCTAGCCTATGAACAGTGACTGAGTGAGTGTCCCTAGTACAGTAAGTAAGTAGTAACAGTCAGGAAGTACAACTAGAAATTACAATAATCAGTAGTAATCACAAGGAAATAGAGTGTGTGTACACTACAGACAGTGAGTGCACGCACGCGCACACACGCGCAGGAGCTAGCCTATGAACAGTGACTGAGTGAGTGTCCCTAGTACAGTAAGTAAGTAGTAACAGTCAGGAAGTACAACTAGAAATTACAATAATCAGTGGTAATCACAAGGAAATAGAGTGTGTGTACACTACAGACAGTGCACGCGCACACACACGCAGGAGCTAGCCTATGAACAGTGACTGAGTGAATGTCCCTAGTACAGTAAGTAAGTAGTAACAGTCAGGAAGTACAACTAGAAATTACAATAATTAATCAGTAATCAGAAGGAAATAGAGTGTGTGTACACTACAGACAGTGCACGCACACACACACGGTCACACGCAGGAGCTATGAACAAACAGTGACAGTGAGTGTCCTAGTACAGTTATATAACTACAATACAAAATACAATCACTCAGTACTAGTAAAGGACAGCAGAAATACTGGTATAGATGAGAAATAAACTAACAGAGGACAGGAGAGAACAGCTGAGCTGCCCACACAGGCAGGCCCTGAGGCCTAAAGTTGTGTAAGCTTGCCTGCAGCAGCTGGCTCTCTAGTAGCACACAAGCTACTAACTAAAATACAATGTCTATCTAACTAACAACAATATAGGTGTATATAGGAGGTGTATGTGAGCAAAAACGCTAGGTGAATGACCACAATAAAGCTCTTGCTAAGCCAAAGCACAAAGGAGCAGATCTCTCTCTGTACAAAGTCAGGCAAGGACGGAGAAACCTAACATGGCGGCCGCTATTTGTAGGGTAGGGGCTGGCCAGGGTCCCCCTCAGTGATTGGCTGCCGTCAGAGGGCCTGGGAGCCCTCTGATTGGCTCTGAGGACATCAATCTGGGCTATGACGCTATTCGAGCTCGGTATTCGAGCTCGAATAGCGCTGTTAGCTCGAATAGCGCGAATAGTGAATGTGCTATTCGAGTTCACTCGAATAGCCCATTCGAATATCTCCAGCTATTCGGAGCTCGAATACCGAGCTCGAATAGCTGAAAAAGAGCTCGAATATTCGAGCTACTCGAATATTCGAGCTCTGTTGAGCACCACTGCAGCAGATCATTGCGGGGGCTTAGATCAACGAACGGGAATGGACTTTCCCGTTCACTGATCTCCGGGCAAGCGGGCGGCGGCATGCACGAGCGGCGGGAGTGTGCGCACGAGCGTCGGGAGCGTGGACAGCGGCGGTAGCACTGGAGGTACGGATTTCTCTGTCCCTTGGTTTTATTAGGATGGAAAAAGGGACGGAGATATCCGTACTGCGGGGGGTAAAGTGGTTAAAACATGTTTATGATGCCAAAATGTTAGGTGTGTCCATGATTTTGTCCAACCCCTGTATATGGGTATCGTTGTGTTGCTACAACACACCACACCACAAAAACCTGACCTGTAGCAAAAACCCACCTTTATTTCAAAATCACGAACAGCGCACATGCAGAGGCTGCCATCACAGCCAGGTGGCACCCACTAAGGAGGGGAACCCAGAAGAGTAGCTGACAGCAGACTTATGACGAGGGACACATAGGCTTCTAGGGGCTGGAGGAAGCCCCAGGTAAGTAAACCTGATGTCATTTGTTTGGGGTCATGTATCCTTTAAGGAGGTTTTGTATGTTGATACTGAACTGGTTAATGGTATTCAAATTCGTATTTGATCGTCCTGAAAAATATCGAGCTGTTTAATCGAATGGCCAGCGAATCGAACACACAGCTATTCAATCAACACTAGTAGTTATTAAGCTCTACTGAGACACTAATTATCAAACCTGTGAATATTTTGTGGTTTTCTGCAAAGCAAGTACTATAAGTGGGCTTTGAGGAATCGGTTGGGAAGATCTACTTTAGGCTTCAAAGTAAAAGGTTACAAACACAGAGTGCTGAAAATCCTGGAAATGCCTGCTAAATTGCAGACCGAGGTGTGCTCCCAGGCCTAGCCTAAGGGGTTTGTGTCCTGGAATGAAGTTGGGTTTCTAAGAGTCTTTTTTTTTCCACTCTCTTTTCATTTTTTTTTTTTTTTTTATTCATTGGATGCAGATGTCTTTTTTCACACTTGCTGGAATTATGCACATTTTGCCCCGGACAGCAAAACGCACACAGCTGCATTGGCTATTGAAGTTAATGGCCACACTCAGGAAGCACACTTTAAAGGATATTATCCCTGCACTTTGATTGGCCCAATAGACTGCCTGTTGAGTTTCCTGTCAAGTGACAGGCAGCCTATTGGGCCAAACAAAGTGTGGGGATAATGTCCTTTAACCACTTCAGCTTTCAGTCATTTTTCACCTTGCATCCGAGCAATTTTCACCTCCCATTCATTCGCCAATAACTTTATCACTACTTATCACAATGAATTGATCTATATCTTGTTTTTTTCTGCCACCAATTAGGCTTTCTTTGGGTGGTACATTTTGCTTAGAATTTTTTTTTTCTAAATGCATTTTAACAGAAATATTAAGAAAAAAATGGAAAAAAATTCATTATTTCTCGGTTTTCAGCCATTATAGCTTTAAAATAATATATGCTACCATAATTAAGACCCACGTATTTAATTTTTCCCGGTTATTACACCATTTAAATTATGTCCCTATCACAATGTATGGTGCCAATATTTTATTTGGAAATAAAGGTGCATTTTTTTGTAATTTTTTTTATTTTTTTGTTTGTTAAAAATTTTATTTGGGTATTTTTTAGGTGTAGGAGGTAAACAGTTAATTTTAAATGTAATTTATTGTGTCTTTTTGTAATAAAAATGTATGTGCATGTAGTTTTACTATTTGGCTACAAGATGGCCACAGTGATTTTTTTGTTTTTTTTATCCTGTAAGCAAGCATGCTTGCTTACAGGAACTACAAGGAGGTCGTGATTTATTTATTTTTTTTCAGAAAGACCGTGGCCTCTGAAAACAAGCCGTCGTTTTTTCTACTGGGACATAGATCAATGAATGGTAACACATTTCCCATTCATTGCTCTTCCGGCTACCGGGGAGGCGGCACGGGAGCACGCCGACATGCGGACGATCGCGCACGGGAGCGCGCAGCAGCCTTTTAGACATCCAAAAGGCAAAAATTATTAAAGTGATTGGACCTGCAGGGGCTCAGGGCAGGATGAGTGGAGCTCTCATCATTGCCAATTAGCAGGCATAAGTTCTTAGTGCTCGCTGTGCTACTCTGATAAGGCACGCTAACTCTGAGAAGACATGTTAACTCTGATAAGGCACGCTAAGCGTGCAGTAAGGGGAGCTATAGTGATAGCGAATCAACCCCATATGTATTCCGTCACATCCTAAAAATTGTGTACAGGAAAAACAAACGCACTACGATGGAAACCTGAGAATCGCAGGAAAATATGCCCCTGAAAGTCTGTTTCCTGCCTAACATCCATCTAGTAATATCCACAAAAATGTGGTTACATTGTTTACAAGCAAACAAAAGAAAAAAAAAGTGTACAAAATGCACATTGTCAAGCATAGTTGCTTATTTAATTGTTACATAACAATAAAGCCTTATCTGTGCTTTAAATCAATCCTTGATATCCACAATGAAAGACATCAGGAAGATCATACAGAATGTGAAAAAAAAGTTAAACTGGCAATATCAGGCAATTTAAGCACATAACTAAAGTATCTACTTCAACCCTGAACATTTTTCTTGCTTTCTATGAGGTGATACAAACCACAGACCAATACACATGCCAGTCCATGTTTACAAGCAAGCAATTGGTATGTTGAAGATAAATGAGCTCCTTGATAAAGAGCCACATGAATGCACTGTCAAATTTCCTCATCCTGGTAGGGATATCATTTTGAGCTCAGTGATGTATGTGTCATATAGGAGCACCATATCTGTCATACAATCATGTTTGAATGAGTACTTGTAAGATGAATGTGTTTATAATGGTATACATGAATATCACGGTGGAACTGATGTATATCTTGTATTTATCTGTCACAGTCTCTTCCATAAACACACATTATTCACATGATGCTGTTGTTAAGAACATATATTATCTGTGCATTGACGTTTACATAGGTATTTTAGCACGTTTTTGTATATTATGAAAATGATAACATTATTCTACACTATTTTGTATCTGTCCTTCATACTGTTTTTTCCTAGAAGCAATTAGTATTTCATCTTTCGAAAATATAAATATGATTTTATAGGTCAGCTATGTTTTCATTGTATAATTGTGCCCTTTTGAAAGCTATGTTTCATTTTCTCTGAGAGCGGCTAGCTAGTTTTGACAGATTCTGGAGCGGGAAAAACAAACAAACATTGTTTTATGACAATGATACCTATTAATAACTAGCTTAAAAATTATAATGCAAGATTTAAGACATTTAGTTTCATCCTTACATGCATATTTTCATATGAATGCAAACGTTACAGAGCATAGGATATATGCACATTCTGGACAAAGGAACTGCATACAGATTATTTACATATGATGTTGCTCTTAAACGCACTGGGCAAGAGACAATGGATCTGTTATTTCTTAGGGATCTCTATTAATCTCCAAATATCACAAATGATCCAGGATACTGAAGGAGATTTTTTTTTTCAATAGCGATATGTAGGTAATAGGACAAAACAGAGCTGCCAAGAAAATTAAAATACACTCAAAACATTTGCTAACACAAATTTAAAGAGGTTTATTTTATTTATTACTAAAGAATAAAAATAAACTGGAGATTCAAATTTAGCAAATGAAAGGACCCGATTATAACATCAAACATTATGACCACATTTATAATTATTCACACAAGTTACAAAAAATGGAAACAAATGATTAGGGATGATCAGAAAGAGCAAATTCCGTTCCGCCGGAATTAGCGGATTCCGCCAGCGCTAAATTCCGTCGCTATGACATTTCCGCCGGATTTTTGCGAAATTCCACAGAATTCCGAATTATGGCAGAAAAATTAAAGTAATCGCAAATGAAACCTTGTTTATGCTAACTGGTAGCCCATAGCACTTGTTGGCTGTTCCCCTGGTCCTTTTTCTTCCTCCCCTCCTCCCCTCCTTCCCTCCCCCCTCCTTCCCTAGGCTGCTAGGCTGGCTTCAGCATTTAGCACTGTAGTGTGTAGTGTTGGTGGTATAATGGTGAGGATAGCTGCCTTCCAAGCGGTAGGCCTGGGTTTGATTCCTGGCCAATGTATGTGAGCTGGCTTTTGACATGCTACAATTCCCTAAGTAAGCTCATTTTTCTCTTGGGTATATCACAATGGTACATGCTAGGCTGGCTTCAACATGTAGCATTGTAGTGTGTAGTGTTGGTGGTATAATAGTATGGATAGCTGCCTTCCAAGTGGTAGGCCTGGGTTCGATTCCTAGCCAATGTATGTGAGTTGGCTTTTGTCATCCTACAAATCCCTAAGCAAGCTCATTTTTCTCTTGGATATATCACAATGGTGCATGCTAGGCTGGCTTCAGCATGTAGTGTTGGTGGTGGTATAGCGGTGAGGAGAGCTGCCTTCCAAGCGCTAGACCTGGGTTCGATTCCTAGCCAAAGTATGTGAGCTGGCTTTTGACATCCTACAATTCCCTGGAAGACAGGAGGAGGGGAAGGAGGGAAAGTTTGTATGGAAATTCTAAGTCTGGTGAGCAGAAAATCTTATTTTTAGGCAGAAATCCATTTGGGGGCAAAAAAAATGTGCATTCCGCAGAATTCCACATTTTTCCGCGGAAATTCCGCCATAGCGCTATAGCAATTCCGTTCCATTGCAACGGAACCGGAATCACCAAATTCCGGCCGGAATCGCGGAAATCTTAATTCTGCGGAATCCAGCGACCATCCCTACAAATAATAGTGTTGCAACACTGAATTAACCAACTATTTGTATTTGTATTTTTACACCAGAACTTCAGACCAGTGTTGCTCGGAAGGACCCGGTTCCAATTCGAGTGGTTTCAAATCTGACTTCATGGTCTTCCGATTCGACTGGAATCCAAGTTACCGATCAAATCACATTTTTTAAATAAAATCTGATTTCGAGTTGGAATTCCATGTTGTAGCTTTAATTACGAGTCATAATTATGACTGTATTTATATTTCTTCCACTCCATTTTTTTTTATACATGCATACATGTGTAACCTGATTTATCCTTAGTGTTCTGCCCTGGCTGAGAGGAAGTCACCAGACATTGACTCAGATGTGAATATCAAGGATTTATGTTTGACCTTAATAATGGTCAACTGGTAACTTCACTCAACCAGTATAACTCTTAACACAAATTTACATTTCCCTTGCACATCACAGGTCAAAAATACAATATTTTCCTCTTCACAGCCGATACACCGGTAAAAGCTACGGGATAAAAGTTAGGTTATTCACAAACACTTTTATACATAAATGAGCTACAACAGATCTTCTTTTACAAACATCAACCACTTTTCTATACAGTACTTTTGATCACAGTACCATTTACTGAGGTGTAGGGGCTTGGTCAGGGACAGGTCTACTGAGCAATTCAGTTCCTACATAGTCTCAGCCCCTTGCTGCCAAGTCCAAGCTATCTTGCTCAGCAAAACCTTAGGGTGTTAATGGCTCTCCTTAATATGGTGCTGAAGCAACTTGTGCAGTTCTTTGGTTGGTAAATGGCTCCAAAATAATGTCCACCTTTACTCAGCAATTCTCAGACTATAACTCTCTCTACTATATTTCTCAAATTGCTGTATCTCTTAGGCACCACTTTCTTTTATAGGAATCCCCAAATTAATAAACAAAAATAAAGAAGAATCAACTGATCGAAAAGGGGTTAGAGAAATAAAAAGAAAATGAAATAAAATAACAAAATTGGCCAATGCACCCAGCTATACCATCAATATCTCACTTCTTATACTGTTGAACTTTATACTTAATAAGCTCTAATTTTTGTATTTGCAAAACTTGTATCTCCAACTTTGTTGACTCTTTCTCGCTGTCAGAAGCCACTCTGCTTTTCACTGTAGTTCTCTCAGTAACACTGGATGCAGTATGATTCCATCACCAATGTTCTCCTTTACTGCTGACAGGTTAACAGATCTAGTTAAGTTTCACTGACGGGTTCTCTTTATCTCAAAGGCTCTTGCTCTCTCTCTCTTTCTTAGGCCTTGCACTTAGGTAACACAGAAATAACACTTTGGTTCACCTCTCATATCAGGCTTTTAGCAAACAACTGAAAAACAATAAGGGTGAAAGAGGCGCACTGGTGTGTATAAAATTCTTAAAAAAAATAAAAAGAAAGAAAGGGAGGTAGCTTACCTCAAATAACAAAATCTTTGTAACAACAAATGATTTGTATTATTAAGCACAGGCAACGCGTTTCACAAGTCTAAGCCCGCTTCCTCAGGCCAATAACAGTGCCTAAAATAATAATAATTAGGACTCCTAGGTACAATCATATACAAAACCAATAAATAAATCAATACATAGTATTGACTAGAAAACATATAGTTGGAATTATGTTCAAACCTTAGATACAATACTATTTACATATGCAGCTCATTAGAAATTCTACACATATCCATGAATATATATCACTGTGTTAGAGAATATCCTGTGTTATACATAAAATCTTTTGCAAATTATCAATACAAATAAATTCATCCAAAAGATGATCAAAACCATGTACGCATGTATATATTAATACACACATACCTGTGTTGAGGGTATTTCCAATAATAATGCATCAATAATGTATAAACCCATTAGTAAGCAGGGAATTAAACTGCAATGGGCTAAGTGTAATCATAAAAAATAATAATAAAGGTTTGGGGCCAGAGAAATCAGTAAATAAAAACCTGATCGAATGCAAACTTATGCCAACTTAAATAACATAACTGACTTGGACAAATTTATTTCTACACAAGTATAAAACTTGCTATAATTACTTGGCCATTGAGCAACAAATAAAAATAATAATAAAAGTTAGGGGCTAGAGAAATCAGTTGATAAAAACCTGTGCAAATGCAAACTTATGCAAACTTAAAAAACAGAATTGACTTGGACAAATGTATTTCTACACAAATGTAAAACTTACTATAATTACTTGGGCAGTGAGCAACAAATAGACAGGTTGCAGGTAGCGCTGGATCTGTTCCATCTCGCTATACTGCATATTAAAAGCTGACTGGTCACTGGTATGGTAAAACAATGCATAGATATTGTGCTAGAATAAGACAGTAGGGGAGCACTGACTACAGTAGTATCATGTAGAGCAAATAGGTAAAGATGAAACTTACCAAATGGAAAAACCTCATTAGCATAGGGAGCCTCTAAACGAGAACTTTCCTCTGTCAGGACTAAATAGGCTCTGTTGGGTGAGGAAGAGGGCAGAGGTTTGGTGGTGATGTCATATGACAACTTCCGCCGGAAGTTCCAGTGACACCATCTTGGACAAGGGCAATGTGTATGTGAGCACTGGGTTATGCCAGTGCTCATGTTTAAAACATAGGAGGTTGAAAAAAAATATAACAATTTTGTCACCACTAGATGGCAGCAGTGAATTATAAAGCGAAAAGCACAATTCATTTGAACTTATATCGTGAATGCTAAACTATGCACGCTTTTAATTGGGAATATGATAGACAGGAAAAAAATAATAATAAATACATAATAATAATAATAAAATAATGCATAATAAATTAGTATATAAAAAATACATAGTTAATAATAAAGTTATTATATAACGTAATTGGCTTTGTTTTATTACATATGTTCTTGAGTATATTTTTATACTAGAGATTATGGGGGATATTGAACATATTATGGAAAAGGAACATACCAAACAGTTTTTTTTTCGAGTGTAGTAATGAAAGACACAAATATTCTATATGGGCTTTTGTGTCTTTCATTACTACACCCGGAAAAAACTGTTTGGTATGTTCCTTTTCCATAATATCTTAAATATCCCCCATAATCTCTAGTATAAAAATATACTTAGGAACATATGCAATAAAACAAAGCCAATTGCTTAATATAATAACTATGTATTATTAACTATTTATTGGTTATTTACTAATTTATTATGCATGAATTATTATTATTATTATCTATTTATTTATTTATTTATTTTTTCTGTCTGTCATATTCCCAATTAAAAGCGTGAATAGTTTAGCATTCACGATATAAGTTCAAATGAATTGTGCTTTTCGCATTATAATTCACTGCTGCCATCTAGTGGTGACAATTTTTTTTTTAACCTACTATGTTTTAGACATGAGCACTGGGTTATGCACATTGCCCTTGTCCAAAATGGTGTCACCGGAACGTCCGGCGGAAGTTGTCATATGACATCACCACCAAACCGCCGCCCTCTTCCTCACCCAACAGAGCCTATTTAGTCCTGACAGAGGGAAGTTCTCATTTAGAGGCTCCCTATGCTACTGAGGTTTTTCCATTTGGTAAGTTTCATATTTACCTATTTGCTCTCCATGATACTGCGGTAGTCAGTGCTCCCCCTACATTGTTTTACATAGAGCACTCAGTATATAATTTTAGGCCAAAGTATTTATTTTCTCTTCTACGTCTTTTCATAGACTATAAACTGAGTGTGCTCATTAGTAATTCTCTTCTGTGAGACTTTAAAACATAAGAATATCTTACTTTAGAAAATGATGGTCTATACTTCCACCATAGAGCACTCATTATATGATTTTATATAAAAAATTGTATTTGTTGTATTTGCTTATCATACAGCATATATACAAAATATGAACAGTTCCAAGTAGTGTGTCCTCCTAACAGTAATTCATCTTATCAAGGCTTTATAGCCAAGCATTCATCAATCTTCTAAGCACATTCAAAAAAGAATATAACCGTTGTGTTATGTAGAATAAGATCAAAAGTAGTCTCATCTGTATCAATAGCTGTGTATCTAGTAGCTGTGTAAAACTTGTAGTAATCTTCTTAAAGAAATAGCATACAAAATAGCTCTAAGAAAACTTCTTGATAATATCTTATCAAAACCTAATGCTGAAAAATGAATAAAGTAAATCCCTAGAATATTAACCCATTCGCGTTTCGTCGTTTTCACTTGAGAAATGTTCACCTCCCATTCATTAGCCTATAACTTTATCACTACTTATCACAATGAACTGATCTATATCTTGTTTTTTCCGCCACCAATTAGGCTTTCTTTGGGGGTACATTTTGCTAAGAGCCACTTTACTGTAAATGCATTTTAACAGGAAGAATAAGAAAAAAACGGAAAAAATCATTATTTCTCAGTTTTCAGCCATTATAGTTTTAAAATAATACATGCCTCCATAATTAAAACTCATGTATTGTATTTGCCCATATGTCCCGGATATTACACCGTTAAAATTATGTCCCTATCACAATGTATGGCGACAATATTTTATTTAGAAATAAAGGTGCATTTTTTCTGTTTTGCATCTATCACTATTTACAAGTTTAAAATAAAAAAAATATAGAAATATTTCATCTTTACATTGATATTTAAAAAGTTTAGACCCTTAGGTAAATATTTACATGTTGTTTTTTTATTGTAATGGTTTTTTTTTATATTAAACATTTTATTTGGGTATTTTTGGGAGGGTGGGATGTAAAGTATAGTTTTATAATGTAATTGTGTGTTGTTTTTAATTTCTTTTAATTTTAGTTGTAGTTTTACTTTTTGGCCACAAGATGGCGGCCATGAGTTTGTTTACATGACGTCACTCTAAGCGTAGCACATGCTTAGAGTGACGCATCGGGGAGGGAACGGCCAGAAAAAGCACAGCTTCCGAGAGAAGCTGTTGCTTTTTCAGCGGGGTAGAGGAATCAGTGATCGGGCACCATAGCCCGATACATTGATTCCTTGGCTACCGAATCCGTGGCCGGGAGTGCGCATGCACGCACTCGATCGGCCGCGGGAGTGCGTGGTAGCGCGCATGGTTCCTGGACGTAGTTTCTACGTCCAGGAACCAAAATAGGTTAAGCATATTACCCCTTCTCTGTCATCTCTTTAGCATCTAGAACCACGTGTGGGAAGGTAGCTTCTGCCTCGTGTGTCTTCTCAGGAGATTGTTGGGCTTCTGCATGCCAATATGAGCTTTCAGCTCCTACTTTTATAGTGATTGGATGCAATATGGCTGCCTAATCTGGAATCTCCCTAAATCCTCGGTTCTGATTGGCTAAAGCTTCCATGCGTTAATGCTTTATCATGTTTTGAATACCTAAATCATAATATTATTGTTTATAAATTCTGATTAGGTCATTTCTGATGCAGTTGATTAAAAATGGACGTCACCAGCCATCTTGTCTGCTGGTTGACTTTTATGCCCCAGACATTGAACTTCCAAACAGTAAACGATGTCATTCATGACACATTTCTGTTAATGTGTCCTTCTGCTAATTAGTTTGGAATGTGTCTGTTCTTTCCCAGAAATAAGATTGGTCAGGTTGATACTGTAAGAGTCTTCAGTAAATTAAGGCTAATTGAAACATACAGGGCTTCTAATATACTTATTTAAATACAAAGCATATTATATAATTCTTCTTAAAACAATTAATCATATAAAATATAATTGCACATTAAAATGTAATAATATAAAATCATTTTCTACATATTTGCCTTTCTTAAGAAGATATAAATATAATATTTTCAACCAGCAGATGTCACCATTATAGCATCTTTAACTAATTGGGAAAACCCCTTCTATTGTTTTATATTTTATAAGGCCTGTTCCCAAAACAGAGTGCTCAGCTAGTTTATACAGCCTTGTATCAAGAACATGTCAACAATCCTCCAGAATCAAAACAATCCCACGAGTATGTTTCACAGACCCAAATCATCACTGACAGAATTCAGCATTTAACTGTATTCCAAAGTATTAAATTCTATTATTTGTAATTATGGGTTTAACAATAACTATTTCTTTCTTTAGAAAGACTATATTGATTATTAATATTTGTGTAATAACTGAGCTAATGCATATATATATATATATATATATATATATATATATATATATATATATATATATATATATATATATATATATATATATACAGATATATATATATATATATATATATATATATATATATATATATATATATATATATATATATATGTAAGATTGCTGCAGTAATGTGAATTTTAAACTTCTTCTTTTCAGTCCTCACACAGTACACAGTATCTATAACCTTGACATTTGAAAGATGCTTCTTAGCATAAACAAATAATGTTTTATCTTCTTGTAACTAGAATAATCAGATTTTAATTATAAACTTCACAGCCTGGAATATGCTGACTGCTGAGATGTCTCAGAGCAATATTTTATAAAAGTACTCTAACTTTACAGTTTACAATGAAATTTTGAATGGAACATTAAAACTTAAAACATATACATATGACAGCTTTTCCTGCATAAATAAAACCGCTAAAATTCTGACACAGTGACCAGTCAGCATTTAATATGCAGTATAGCAAGATGGAACAGATCGAGCGCTACCTGCAACCTGTCTATTTGTTGCTCACTGGCCAAGTAATTATAGTAAGTTTTACATTTGTGTAGAAATAAATTTGTCCAAGTCAATTCTGTTTTTTAAGTTTGCATAAGTTTGCATTTGCACAGATTTTTATCAACTGATTTCTCTGGCCCCTAAGTTTTATTAATATTTAATTTGTTGCTCACTGGCCAAGTAATTATAGAAAGTTTTACATTTGTGTAGAAATAAATTTGTCCAAGTCAATTCTGTTTTTTAGATTGCATACGTTTGCATTTGCACAGGTTTCTATCAACTGATTTCTCTGGCCCCTAACTTTTATTATTAATTTATTTGTTGCTCACTGGCCAAGTTATTATATCAAGTGTTATACTTGTGCAGAAATAAATGTGTCCAAATCAATTCTCTTTTTTAAGTTGGCATAAGTTTGCATTCAAACAGGTTTTTATTAACTGATTTCTCTGGCCCCTAACCTTTATTATTATTTTTTATGATTACACTTAGCCCATTGCATTTTAATTCCCTGCTGACTTATGGGTTTGTGTATTATTGATGCGTTATTATTGGAAATAACCTCAGCACAGGTATGTGTGTATTTATATATACATGTGTACATGGTTTTGCTCATCTTTTGGACAAATTTACCGCATATACTCGCATACAAGCCGAATTTTTGACCCCAAAAAAGTGCCCCAAAAGTGGGGCTCTCGACTTATATGCGAGTCAACTTGTGTAGTATGTGTGTGCTCATGCCCCCCGAAGTGTCTGTGCCCCCCCTCCTTTGCAACATTGTGAGTAGGGCGATAGGATGACTGCTGACCTGCTAACTGCCTGGTTATGCTGGCTTCAATGGTGGAGAGAGCAGCGGCATCATGTGCATCCATTAGTCCACTCAGTGCCAGGGATCCGCTTGCCTGTTTTTGCACATCGGCTCAGTTTCGGGGATCCCCTTGCCTCACTGTGCGCACTTAGTCCGCTCAGTTCCGGAGATCCCCTTGCCTCATTATCCGCAAAGCTTTGTACACGTCACGTGTCGGGAATCCCCTTGCCTCTTTGTCCACATCCTTGTGTCTCAAATCTATGATGACATCTAGTGGCGCCTTAAAACATAGTGAGCGGGACGGACCGGCAAGGGGATCCTGAGACATGACGCAGACACAGCTGTGCAGCGAAAGCGGCGAGGGGATCCCTGTCACATGAAGCAAACACAACCATGCGGACAGAGCGGCAAGGGGATCCCCGGCAAATGACGCGCACACAGCCATGCGGAGAGAGCGGCAAGGGGATCCCAGGCACATGACAAAGTGTACAAATAATGCAGACAGAGGCAAGAGGATCCAAGGTGCTGCTAAGCTGACAAACGATGTGGATGGAGAGGTAAATTGCACATGATGCTGCTGTTCTCTCCATCACCTAAGCCACCAAAACCATGCAGCAAGCAGGTTGGCAGTCATCCTATCACCTTACTCACGATTTTGCATTAACACATGTTGCTATAGGGAGGGTTGTTTCCTCATACTGGGGACATATAGAGAGGGGAGCTGCCTAATACTGGGGGAACATCTGGCATTTATACTGTGAAGGGGGCTACACTTGGGGGGGGGGGCTTATATGCAGGTGAATTTCCTGGTTACTGAGGGAAAAGTTGGGGGGTCGGCTTATATGTGGGATGGCTTATATGCGAGTATATACAGTATTTGTATTGATAATTTGCAAAATATTTTATGTATAACGGGATATTCTCTAACACAGAGATGCATGGATATGTGTAGAATTTCTAATGAGCTGCATATGTAAATAGTATTGTATCTAAGGTTTGAACATAATGCCAACTATATGTTTTCTAGTCAATATAGTGTATATTGATTTAATTATTGGTTTTGTATATAATTGTACTGAGGAGTCCTAATTATTATTATTTTAGGCACTGTTATTGGCCTGAGGAAGCGGGCTTAGACCCATGAAACGCGTTGCCAGTTCTTAATAATAAAAATCTTTTGTTGTTACAAAGATTTTGTTATTTGAGGTAAGCTACCTCCCTTTCTTTCATTTTTATTTGTTTTTAAGAATTTTATACACACCAGGGCGCCTCTTTCACCCATATTGTGCTTATACCTGTATACCCCCTTAAATATCCTGTTGGAGGGGTTTAGTGGAGTCGGGTTTATGGTCTCCACCTGCTTCTTGTGGTCGGTTGCCCCTCTGCAAACCACCTTTGTGAGTAGTTTTCATAATACCACTTATAGACCTTATACTAAAATGTATTATGTTCTTGGGCTCCCGTCCTTTTGGTATTCTGTGTCTTTTCTCCAGGGTGTCAAGACCTACCATACCACCCCTACCATACCACAACTGAAGAACAAATCAACTAATGAACTGATGACTCATGAACTGATGCAGGCTGATGTACTGAGGCAGGCTGACAGGCAAATGTCTCTGAGTCAGTAGTACTACTTGCGGCTTAGCTATAGATCACTGAGGGGTCTGCCTTTCACTTTTCTGGTGACAGAATTCACTCACACTTAATATACTTGTCTCTGTTTCGTTGGCAATACAGTACTCTATTTCATCAATGAACTGATTATCATCACAATGTCACTGTTTCTTTAAGGCTTTATCAGACAGGCAGATTTTAGTCACACCACCTTCATCAGAATATGCCATTCAGTATGCTGGGGTTAATTGTCACTGTTCTCAGACAACCTCCACTGAACTCTGGCCCTTTTCTGATCACAAGCTGTGGCTTGAAGCTGGTACAAGGTCTATACTCAACTGGCCTGACAAGGTCTCTCTCCTCCTATGCCACCTGGATCTGGCCTGCTGTCTCTTTAACTGGTCTCCAGTCGCTGCTTTTGGGCTCTGTCACCGCTGCCCCCTTTCTCTCTCTTGGGTGGTCTGGTTCGCTGCTGCCGGGCCCCCACTTTCCTCATGGGGTGGCTGCTACGGCTGCTCCTGCTCTGCTGGCTTCTGCCTCCCTCGCTCACTGCCGCTGACTGACTGCCCTCTGTGAGGAGAACTGGTTTAACCAGTTCCCTCTGCCTGTGTCTCGCGTGCTCTGCCTTACTGCGCCTGCGCTGTGCCTCGCTCTGCTCACGTGGTGCTTCTGGAACTATCCCCTCTTTGCATATGCGGTCCCCTAGCAACCCTGTCTATGCGACTATATGGACGCTTAGACCTCTTTCTCTATGTGCCGTTTTGATTCCACAATGCTAATTTTTAAAAGCGAGTTTTAGCCTAACATGCTAAGTTTACCTTACACATGTTAATATCACAGAATCAATGTAAATTACACTCCTACATTACAATACCCTTTTTAAAAGGTTACACATGCTATAAGTAAAGTACATGTATATTAAAAATGTGTGATTGTCTAAATATATATATATATATATATATATATATATACACAGTATATATATATACCACCACCTGAGTGTATGGTCAAGGTCAGGTGACTTAAGTTAGTCTCTCCCTTTTTATAATAGAGTGAGAAAAAAAACAGGAGGGGGCGTGGCCGCCAGAGAACAAGACGGCAGCGTGACTTAGGAGCTCTGTCTAAGGCAGCATCAAACCGTCAAAAAAAGCATATCCCTTTTCATCTTTCTCCCACCACAACCAATGGTAGACCCTCAGATTTACACAGATACATCCCGCAAGAGGAAAAGACAGCTTAAAAAGCTGCGAGACCTCTTCCCAGAGATGAAACAGAAAGCGGCTCGGTCCAGGCAAAATGGCGCCGATTCCTCGAAGCTGTCTGACGCAGCACCGATCTCTCACCACCAACCTTTAATCCCCGCCGCAGAGCCAGCTACATATGATCAGGACACTGCTGATAAGGACCTCATACACTCCAACTCTGATCAAGGATCACCATCCAACTCTCATATCAGGCTCCAACATGACACAGAGCAGGTAGGCCCTGATCATTATGTTTCTGACTCTCATGCAATCAGCGGTATAGATAGATTTCCTGCCTCAGCTGAACCCATTTCACAGGCCTACCTAAAAGAGATGTTATTATCATTTAACTCTTCACTGTTGGCTGACTTGCAAAACACTACTACTAAATGCAATCTGTGATTAATGATATCCAGGAAAGGGTCTCATTTGCTGAAGACAAAATTGCTGATATTGCATCAGAATTCAAAAACATGGTGGATGTAGTTGATTACAACCCCCTGAAATTGTATGGTTCAAAAAGAAATCAACTGATCTGGAAGACAGAAATCGCAGGTCTAACCTGAAATTCGGCGGTATCCCAGAAACGGTCTCAACAATGGAAATCAAGCCCTATCTCAATAACCTACTAAAGCAGATCTTTCCAGATTGTTCACCCCTGTAACTCGTCATCGGAATAGCCCACAAGCTCCCTAAAACCACCACATCTTGCAGAGAACAAACCAAGAGATATCATAGTGAATTTCCAATTTTTTCATATTTAAGAAGAATTACTCTTTTTCAACAGGAATAACGGCTCACTTCCAGAGCCTTATAGCAAAATAACCTTGTACGCAAACATCTCTTCTGCAACTTTACAGCAAAGAAAATCATTATCCTCACTCACCAGACATCTCAGGGATCTACAGATTTCTTATCGTTGGGGTTTCCCTACAAAAATTCTCATCAAGAAAGAGAGCAAAACTTTCCCTATTTCCTCCGTGGAAGAAGGGTTGCATTTCCTGAAAGATCACAACCTCCCACCTCCTAAATTGTCTCTAGCAAACAACCCTTTCTCTCCTATTTATTTATTGTATTTATAAAGTGCCAACATATTACACAGCGCAGGGGTGACATACTGCAATATGACAATACAGGAATACAAGAAAAACAAGATCATGCAGCACAGTATGAGTACAAGGTAATGCTTAGTCAGTCATTGGATGGGAGCATGTAGATTAGGCAGGTTGTGTTCACTCAAATGCATAGCATTGGTGCACAGTAATGGAGGTGCATGATCAGGTATGACACACATCCACCCTGGGCTGGAAAAAAGCTACCTGAACTGATCCTGCTGCCGCCAGAGACTCTTACCCTGCTTGGCTGACTTTTAGGAAACCACATTAGGCACAAATCTACTGTGGTATTTTCTATGCCCCTTACCATTCAGCCTTTGGGCTAGGCCAATTTACACAATTAATGTTCATACTGGTTCTGTTGTTTAACTTGTTTCACCTTTGGTCTGAGTGTAGTCAGTTGCCCATAGACATTTCCTGATGAGTGCTAATGACTAAATAGAGTGCACCTGTGTGTAATCTAATGTCAGTACAAGTACAGCTGCTCTGTGACGGCCTCAGAGGTTGTCTAAGAGAATATTGGGAACAACAACACTATGAAGTCCAAAGAACACACCAGCAGTGGTGCTCAAATACCCCTTTTCAAAATTCGAGTTTGGTCGAATTCGAATAGTAAATTATTCGAGGTCAGTCGAATATTCGAGTCGAATAAATTTTACTATTCGATTCGACCTCGGACTTCGAGCTCACTATTCGAGTCGGTATTCGAGCTCATTATTCGAGCTGACTATTCGAATTGGCCTTAAATAGCTTCCTACACTTGTTTTGAGGGTGAATGATGCAAGAAACATCTTTTTTTCCAAGTAACAACAGCAAGTGATTATGTGGGGATGTTCCTTTAAAAAAAAAAAGGTGAAAAGAGAAGTTGTGTCCAGAATTTTGTTCAGTACTGTATATACTTCTTCTTCTTCTTCTTCTTCTTTATCTTCTATATCTTCTTCTTCTTCTTCTATATCTTCTTCTTCTATATCTTCTTCTTCTATATCTTCTTCTATATCTTCTTCTTCTTCTTTTATATTGTCTTCTTCTTCTTCTTCATCTTCTTCATCTTCTTCATCATCATCTTCTTCTTCTTCATCTTCTTTTTCTTCATCTTCTTCATCTTCTTCTTCTTCTTCATCTTCTTCTTCCTTATCTTCTTCATCTTCTTCTTCATCTTCTTCATCTTCTTCTTCATCTTCTTCATCTTCTTCATCTTCTTCTTCATCTTCTTCATCTTCTTCATCTTCTTCTTCTTCATCTTCTTTTTCTTCTCCTTCTTCATCTTCTTCTTCTTCATCTTCTTCATCTTCTTCTTCATCTTCTTCATCTTCTTCTTCATCTTCTTCATCTTCTTCTTCTTCATCTTCATCTTCTTCTTCTTCTCCTTCTTCTTCTTCTTCTTCTTCTTCATCTTCTTCTTCTTCTTCATCTTCTTCATCTTCTTCTATATCGTCTTCTTCTTCACTTATTTCTCTTTTCAATTTTTTTTTTTAAAGAAATGCAGCTATTTTTGAGCGTAACAAATAGCTGGTGGCGCACGCATGTTGGAAGCGCCATTGTATGTGCTCCCTGGCAGTGGAAACACACAGACAGCAGGAGGTAAATTCAGCAGCAGGAGGAGGAGGATGAGTGTGTGGCAGCAGGCAGTCAATGAGGCAGGCAGCGTGACATAATAGCCCTGGTACCTAGCGGTGATACCAGGGCTGTAAATAAACACAGCAGGCAGGAGGTCCCAGACAGCGGTCGTGCAGCCCACATCGTGTCCAATACACAACTGGGACAACACAGTTTTCAACCCGGGCACCTCAGAAAAATTAAACCTTTTTTTTTATGTTTTTTTGGTTTTGTTTGTAAAACAAATTACACAGATATTTAGCTATTGTTTGACGTAATAGCTGGTGGCAGAGTGGCAGCAGAATGTAATTCTGTGTACCCTGGCAGTGGGAAACACAGACCGACAGCAGCAGCAGCAGGAGGAATGGAGGAGTAATGTGAGCAGCTATTGTTTGACGTAATAGCTGGTGGCAGACTGGCAGCAGAAGGTAATTCTGTGTACCCTGGCAGTGGGAAACACAGACAGACAGCAGCATCAGCAGGAGGAATGGAGGAGTAGTGTGAGTGTGGCAGCAGGTAGGCAGCGTGACATAATAGCCCTGGTACCTAGCGGTGATACCAGGCCGTAAATAAACACAACAGGAGGTCCCAGACAGCGGTTGTGCAGCCCACATTGTGTCCAATACACAACTGGGACAACACAGTTTTCAACCCGGGCACCTCAGAAAAATTAAACCTTTTTTTTTGTAATGGTTTTGTAGTTTTGGTTTTACAACCAATTACACAGATATAGCTATTTTTTGACGTAATAGCTGGTGGCAGAGTGGCAGCAGAAGGTAAATCTGTGTACCCTGGCGTTGGGAAACACAGACAGACAGCAGCAGCAGGAGGAATGGAGGAGTAATTATGTGAGCAGCTATTGTTTGACGTAATAGCTGGTGGCAGAGTGGCAGCAGAAGCTAATTCTGTGTACCCTGGCAGTGGGAAACACAGACAGACAGCAGCATCAGCAGGAGGAATGGAGGAGTAGTGTGAGTGTGGCAGCAGGTAGGCAGCGTGACATAATAGCCCTGGTACCTAGCGGTGATACCAGGCCGTAAATAAACACAACAGGAGGTCCCAGACAGCGGTCGTGCAGCCCACATCGTGTCCAATACACAACTGGGACAACACAGTTTTCAACCCGGGCACCTCAGAAAAATTAAACCTTTTTTTTTGTAATGGTTTTGTAGTTTTGGTTTTACAACCAATTACACAGATATAGCTATTTTTTGACGTAATAGCTGGTGGCAGAGTGGCAGCAGAAGGTAAATCTGTGTACCCTGGCGTTGGGAAACACAGACAGACAGCAGCAGCAGCAGGAGGAATGGAGGAGTAATTATGTGTGCAGCTATTGTTTGACGTAATAGCTGGTGGCAGACTGGCAGCAGAAGGTAATTCTGTGTACCCTGGCAGTGGGAAACACAGACAGACAGCAGCAGCAGGAGGAATGGAGGAGTAGTGTGAGTGTGGCAGCAGGCAGGCAGCGTGACATAATAGCCCTGGTACCTAGCGGTGATACCAGGCCGTAAATGAACACAACAGGAGGTCCCAGACAGCGGTCGTGCAGCCCACATCGTGTCCAATACACAACTGGGACAACACAGTTTTCAACCCGGGCACCTCAGAAAAATTAAACCTTTTTTTTTGTAATGGTTTTGTAGTTTTGGTTTTACAACCAATTACACAGATATAGCTATTTTTTGACGTAATAGCTGGTGGCAGAGTGGCAGCAGAAGGTAAATCTGTGTACCCTGGCGTTGGGAAACACAGACAGACAGCAGCAGCAGCAGGAGGAATGGAGGAGTAATTATGTGTGCAGCTATTGTTTGACGTAATAGCTGGTGGCAGACTGGCAGCAGAAGGTAATTCTGTGTACCCTGGCAGTGGGAAACACAGACAGACAGCAGCAGCAGGAGGAATGGAGGAGTAGTGTGAGTGTGGCAGCAGGCAGGCAGCGTGACATAATAGCCCTGGTACCTAGCGGTGATACCAGGACGTAAATAAACACAACAGGAGGTCCCAGACAGCGGTCGTGCAGCCCACATCGTGTCCAATACACAACTGGGACAACACAGTTTTCAACCCGGGCACCTCAGAAAAATTAAACCTTTTTTTTTGTAATGGTTTTGTAGTTTTGGTTTTACAACCAATTACACAGATATAGCTATTTTTTGACGTAATAGCTGGTGGCAGAGTGGCAGCAGAAGGTAAATCTGTGTACCCTGGCGTTGGGAAACACAGACAGACAGCAGCAGCAGCAGGAGGAATGGAGGAGTAATTATGTGTGCAGCTATTGTTTGACGTAATAGCTGGTGGCAGACTGGCAGCAGAAGGTAATTCTGTGTACCCTGGCAGTGGGAAACACAGACAGACAGCAGCAGCAGGAGGAATGGAGGAGTAGTGTGAGTGTGGCAGCAGGCAGGCAGCGTGACATAATAGCCCTGGTACCTAGCGGTGATACCAGGCCGTAAATGAACACAACAGGAGGTCCCAGACAGTGGTCGTGCAGCCTACATCGTGTCCAATACACAACTGGGACAACACAGTTTTCAACCCGGGCACCTCAGAAAAATTAAACCTTTTTTTTTTTTTTGGTTTTTTTTGTTTTGTTTTTACAACAAATTACACAGATATAGCTATTTTTTGACGTAATAGCTGGTGGCAGAGTGGCAGCAGAATGTAATTCTGTGTACCCTGGCAGTGGGAAACACAGACCGACAGCAGCAGCAGCAGGAGGAATGGAGGAGTAATGTGAGCAGCTATTGTTTGACGTAATAGCTGGTGGCAGACTGGCAGCAGAAGGTAATTCTGTGTACCCTGGCAGTGGGAAACACAGACAGACAGCAGCAGCAGGAGGAATGGAGGAGTAGTGTGAGTGTGGCAGCAGGCAGGCAGCGTGACATAATAGCCCTGGTACCTAGCGGTGATACCAGGCCGTAAATGAACACAACAGGAGGTCCCAGACAGCGGTCGTGCAGCCCACATCGTGTCCAATACACAACTGGGACAACACAGTTTTCAACCCGGGCACCTCAGAAAAATTAAACCTTTTTTTTTGTAATGGTTTTGTAGTTTTGGTTTTACAACCAATTACACAGATATAGCTATTTTTTGACGTAATAGCTGGTGGCAGAGTGGCAGCAGAAGGTAAATCTGTGTACCCTGGCGTTGGGAAACACAGACAGACAGCAGCAGCAGCAGGAGGAATGGAGGAGTAATTATGTGTGCAGCTATTGTTTGACGTAATAGCTGGTGGCAGACTGGCAGCAGAAGGTAATTCTGTGTACCCTGGCAGTGGGAAACACAGACAGACAGCAGCAGCAGGAGGAATGGAGGAGTAGTGTGAGTGTGGCAGCAGGCAGGCAGCGTGACATAATAGCCCTGGTACCTAGCGGTGATACCAGGACGTAAATAAACACAACAGGAGGTCCCAGACAGCGGTCGTGCAGCCCACATCGTGTCCAATACACAACTGGGACAACACAGTTTTCAACCCGGGCACCTCAGAAAAATTAAACCTTTTTTTTTGTAATGGTTTTGTAGTTTTGGTTTTACAACCAATTACACAGATATAGCTATTTTTTGACGTAATAGCTGGTGGCAGAGTGGCAGCAGAAGGTAAATCTGTGTACCCTGGCGTTGGGAAACACAGACAGACAGCAGCAGCAGCAGGAGGAATGGAGGAGTAATTATGTGTGCAGCTATTGTTTGACGTAATAGCTGGTGGCAGACTGGCAGCAGAAGGTAATTCTGTGTACCCTGGCAGTGGGAAACACAGACAGACAGCAGCAGCAGGAGGAATGGAGGAGTAGTGTGAGTGTGGCAGCAGGCAGGCAGCGTGACATAATAGCCCTGGTACCTAGCGGTGATACCAGGCCGTAAATGAACACAACAGGAGGTCCCAGACAGTGGTCGTGCAGCCTACATCGTGTCCAATACACAACTGGGACAACACAGTTTTCAACCCGGGCACCTCAGAAAAATTAAACCTTTTTTTTTTTTTTGGTTTTTTTTGTTTTGTTTTTACAACAAATTACACAGATATAGCTATTTTTTGACGTAATAGCTGGTGGCAGAGTGGCAGCAGAATGTAATTCTGTGTACCCTGGCAGTGGGAAACACAGACCGACAGCAGCAGCAGCAGGAGGAATGGAGGAGTAATGTGAGCAGCTATTGTTTGACGTAATAGCTGGTGGCAGTGTGGCAGCAGAAGGTAATTCTGTGTACCCTGGCAGTGGGAAACACAGACAGACAGCAGCAGCAGGAGGAATGGAGGAGTAGTGTGAGTGTGGCAGCAGGCAGGCAGCGTGACATAATAGCCCTGGTACCTAGCGGTGATACCAGGCCGTAAATGAACACAACAGGAGGTCCCAGACAGCGGTCGTGCAGCCCACATCGTGTCCAATACACAACTGGGACAACACAGTTTTCAACCCGGGCACCTCAGAAAAATTAAACCTTTTTTTTTTTTTTGGTTTTTTTGGTTTTGTTTTTACAACAAATTACACAGATATAGCTATTTTTTGACGTAATAGCTGGTGGCAGAGTGGCAGCAGAATGTAATTCTGTGTACCCTGGCAGTGGGAAACACAGACCGACAGCAGCAGCAGCAGGAGGAATGGAGGAGTAATGTGAGCAGCTATTGTTTGACGTAATAGCTGGTGGCAGTGTGGCAGCAGAAGGTAATTCTGTGTACCCTGGCAGTGGGAAACACAGACAGACAGCAGCAGCAGGAGGAATGGAGGAGTAGTGTGAGTGTGGCAGCAGGCAGGCAGCGGGACATAATAGCCCTGGTACCTAGCGGTGATACCAGGCCGTAAATGAACACAACAGGAGGTCCCAGACAGCGGTCGTGCAGCCCACATCGTGTCCAATACACAACTGGGACAACACAGTTTTCAACCCGGGCACCTCAGAAAAATTAAACCTTTTTTTTTTTTTAATGGTTTTTTGGTTTTGTTTGTAAAACAAATTACACAGATATATAGCTATTGTTTGACGTAATAGCTGGTGGCAGAGTGGCAGCAGAAGGTAAATCTGTGTACCCTGGCAGTGGGAAACACAGACAGACAGCAGAAGGGCAGTACACAGCAGCCCACTGTAGGTGTAAAATGTGTGGCTGCAGGCGACGTAATAGTCAAAGTGAACCAGGCTGGCTTAGTGAGCAGGAGCCAGGAGGTGGTAAAGGGTGGTAAGGCACATTAACGATGGTTCTTAGCCAGTTCATGTCCCCCTCTCGCCGACAACAGGGGCCAGGAACTCGCCTTTCACCCACGCCTGGTTCATCTTGAGAAACGTCAGTCTGTCCACAGACTTGTGAGACAGACGTGAGCGTTTCTCGGTGACCACACCACCAGCTGCACTGAAGCAGCGCTCGGACAGCACGCTGGAAGGGGGGCAGGACAGCACTTCCAGGGCGTACTGCGCCAGCTCGCTCCAGATCTCCAGGCGCTTGACCCAATACTCCAAGGGATCAACAGGGGCATCGCTGTCAAGCCCGCTGTAGGACCCCATGTAGTCAGCCACCATGCGGGTCAGGCGCTGGCTGTGACCGGAGGAGGATGCTGCTGCATGCACCTCCTCTCTAGTCACTGCTGCCGGAGCCTCTACAGTCCTGTAGAGCTCATGGCTGAGAGACAGCAGGTCTGTGGGGCGCTTGCTGCTGGATGCAGGCACCTGCTGCTGCCTCTGTGCTGGCTGCTGGACAGTGGGGGTGGAAGGCTGGGGGAAGGCTTCCTCCAAGCGCTCAACAAGGGCCTGCTGCAAGCTCCTTATTTGTTGCGCTGGGTCTCCTCCTGCAGGCGGCAGGAACTGGCTCAACTTCCCCTTGAGGCGTGGGTCCAACATCATGCTGATCCAGATGTCCTCCCTCTGCTTCATCTGGATCACCCTGGGGTCCCTGCGCAGGCACGTCAGCATGTGCGCTGCCATTGGGAAGAGGCGGGCCACGTCTGCTGGCACATCGACGGCAGTGCTGCTGTCCTCATCCTCCTCCTCTGCCTCGTCAGCCTCATCCTCTCTCCACCCCCGCACCAACTCAGCTGCACTGTGCTGCTCCCCCTCATCAGCAGCAAGGTCAGGGACCTCCACCAAGTCCTCCTCCTCCTCCCCCTCAGAGGTGGACTGTGCAGCTGCTTGCCGCTCCTGCTGGTCCAAGGCTGCCGCTCCCTGTTCCAGCAAAGCATCGAGGGCCCTGTTCAGCAGACAAACCAGGGGCACCCACTCGCAGACCATAGCATGGTCCCTGCTCACCATGTTAGTGGCCTGCAGAAAGGGAGCCAGCACTAAGCACACCTGCTGCATGTGCCTCCAGTCATCATCGGGGACGATGGACGGGATGTTGCTGGTCTTGTCCCTTCTCTGAGCGGCGGAAACAGTGGCCAGGGCAAGGTACTGGTTGACAGCGTGCTTCTGTTCAACCAGACGCTCCAACATCGCCAGGGTGGAGTTCCAGCGAGTCGGAACGTCAAGGATCAGCCGATGGCGTGGCAGATCCAGCTCCTTTTGCACGTCTTCCAGGCTCGCACAGGCTGCAGCCGAGCGCCGGAAGTGACGCACAACGTTCCTTGCCGTTTCCAGCAGTTCGCCCATCCCCTGGTAGGTGCGCAAGAACTTCTGCACCACCAGGTTCAGCACGTGGGCAAGACAGGGGATGTGGGTCAGGTTTCCCCTGTCTATTGCGGCAACCAGATTGGCCCCATTGTCGGCCACCACCTCTCCGACTCTGA
The DNA here is from genome assembly GCF_040937935.1 of Hyperolius riggenbachi. Taxonomy (NCBI): domain Eukaryota; kingdom Metazoa; phylum Chordata; class Amphibia; order Anura; family Hyperoliidae; genus Hyperolius; species Hyperolius riggenbachi. The sequence continues at coordinate 375,762,450 of NC_090647.1, read as the reverse complement.
GGCCTCTGGGGGTCAGCCAAATCCTCTCCTGCTCCTGGAGTTTGGCCAACACATGGGTTGCCGTCAGCTTGGTCTTCCCAAGGCTGACCAAGTGCAGCAGCGCTTGGCAGTGGCGGGCCTTCACGCTGCTGCTGAGGCGGGGGGTTTGGCCAGGTGTGCCGGAGGATGGCAGAGGATCGGAGGAACCTGCTGCAGTTCCCCTGACCCTGCGGGGTGGCACCACCCACTGTGTTGCTGCTGCTGCTGTGCCCGCTGCTGCTCTCCCATCCTCACCCCCTTCCACCAAGCTGACCCAGTGGACAGTGAAGGACAGGTAGCGGCCTGTCCCGAAGCGGCTGCTCCAGGAGTCCATGGTGACGTGGACCCTTTCACCAACCGCGTGCTCCAGCCCTCGCTCCACATTGGCCATCACAAAGCGGTGCAGTGCAGGAATGGCCTTGTGGGCAAAGAAGTGTCTGCTGGGGAGCTGCCAGTCTGGGGCTGCGCAAGCAAGCAGCGCACGAATGTTCGCTCCCCTCCTGCACGAGCGTGTACGGCAGGAGTTGGGAGCACATGGCCCGTGCCAGCAAGCCGTTCAGCTGCCGCACGCGACGGCTGCTGGGAGGCAGAGCCCTAACCACCCCCTGGAAGGACTCGCTCAAAAGGCTCTGGCGTGGCCTTTTGCTGGCACGGGAATCAGCAGACACAGCGGAGGAGGCCACTGAGGACTGGCTGCCAGAACAGGCCTCAGTGTCGGCGGCAGGAGTTGCAGAGGGGGGAGGAGCAGTGCGTTTCCGCACTCCTGCTGGTGCTGCTGGAGGAGCAGGAGGGCGGGTGGTTGCTGTTGCTGCTGCTGCTGCAGCTGAAGGCTGTGCAGTGATGGGTGTGGTGCCACTGCCAGCACCAGATGCCTTCAGCCTCTGGAACTCCTCATGCTGGTGGAAATGTTTCGCAGCAAGGTGGTTGATGAGCGAGCTGGTGCTGAACTTTAAGGGGTCTGCACCTCTGCTCAACTTCCGCTGACAGTGGTTGCAAGTGGCGTACTTGCTGTACACAGTGGGCATGGTGAAAAATCGCCAGATTGGTGACAGAAACATCCCCCTACGGCATGGAAGCGCTGCTGCCGCCTGTCTCCCTGTGGTGGTTGGGGGTGGGGCTTGGGTGCGGCTGGTGGTGGTACTGGCAGATGCTGCTGCTGCTGCTGCTGAGCCTGAGACACCAGCAGGCTGTGGGACCTGCCTACTGCTGCCAATGCTTGCAATGATGCGCCTCCTTGCAAGGCCCACAAGCGCATCCTCCTCCTCCTCCTCAGAGCTGCTGAGGACGACATCCCCTGGAGGTGGTGGCACCCAGTCTCTGTCTGTCACCGGGTCATCATCATCCTCCCCCTCCTGAAACATGTCCTGCTGGGATGATGACCCCCCAAACTCCTCTCCTGATGCATGGATGGGCTGCTTGACTGTCGCCACAGTCTTGCTGTCCAATCCCTCATCCCCCAAAGTGCCCATCAGCATCTCCTCCTCCAAATCGCCAACAACAGCAGACAATACCCTGATGGTGCCTGGGGTAAAAATACTGCTGAGTGACAGGTCGCCAACTTGTGACGGTGAACTGGCCTCCTCCCCAGACCCTGCTGGGCGGCTGCTGCGAACAGGGGTGGTGGTGGTGGTGGTGAGGGTGGAGGCCTCGGATGCAGAGCTGATGGCGGGCTGCTCATCCTCCGTCATGAGTTGCACCACAGTGTCTGCATGCTTTTCCTCAATGGGACGTTTCCGACCCGGCTGGAGGAAAATCGGAGCAGGTGCTACACGCTGCTGCTGTGTCTCTGCAGCGTGAGTTGCAGATGCTCCTGCTGGGCGGCGCCCAAGGCGTCCACGGCCAGTGGCTATGGGAGGAATGTTAGCCACTGATGCTGCTGCTGCTGCGGAACTGTGCATGGTGGCGCGGCCGCGGCCTGCCACAATGCTGCTCCCTCTCCTCCTGATTCCCTTGCTGCCCTTCCCCTTGCCCAAACCGCGCTGGCTGCCACTTCCAGACATCTTCGATGTTTTGGGCGTAAAGACAAAAGTTTTTTAAAAGGGCGGGTTAAAAGTGGGGTACTTTAATGGAGTGGGTTGGTGGGTGAGGTGACTGAGTGAGTGTCCCTAGTACAGTAAGTAAGTAGTAACAGTCAGGAAGTACAACTAGAAGTTACAATAATCAGTAGTAATCACAAGGAAATTTAGTGTGTGTACACTACAGACAGTGAGTGCACGCACGCGCAAACACGCGCAGGAGCTAGCCTATGAACAGTGACTGAGTGAGTGTCCCTAGTACAGTAAGTAAGTAGTAACAGTCAGGAAGTACAACTAGAAGTTACAATAATCAGTAGTAATCACAAGTAAATTTAGTGTGTGTACACTACAGACAGTGAGTGCACGCACGCGCAAACACGCGCAGGAGCTAGCCTATGAACAGTGACTGAGTGAGTGTCCCTAGTACAGTAAGTAAGTAGTAACAGTCAGGAAGTACAACTAGAAATTACAATAATCAATCAGTAATCAGAAGGAAATAGAGTGTGTGTACACTACAGACAGTGAGTGCACGCACGCGCAAACACGCGCAGGAGCTAGCCTATGAACAGTGACTGAGTGAGTGTCCCTAATACAGTAAGTAAGTAGTAACAGTCAGGAAGTACAACTAGCAGTTACAATAATCAGTAGTAATCACAAGTAAATTTAGTGTGTGTACACTACAGACAGTGAGTGCACGCACGCGCAAACACGCGCAGGAGCTAGCCTATGAACAGTGACTGAGTGAGTGTCCCTACTACAGTAAGTAAGTAGTAAGAGTCAGGAAGTACAACTAGAAATTACAATAATCAATCAGTAATCAGAAGGAAATAGAGTGTGTGTAGTGTGTACACACTACACAGACAGTGAGTGCACACACACACGCAGGAGCTAGCCTATGAACAGTGACTGAGTGTTCTAGTACAGTAAGAGTAAGTAGTAACAGTAAGTACAACTAATTACAATAATCAATCAGTAATCAGAACTTCAGAAGGAAATAGAGTGTGTTGTACACAGACAGTGAGTGCACACACGCAGGAGCTAGTAGCCTATGAACAGTGACTGAGTGTCCTAGACTCCTATAGTACAGTAAGAGTAAGTAGTAACAGTAAGTACAACTAATTACAATAATCAATCAGTAATCAGAAGGAAATAGAGTGTGTGTGTACAGTACACAGACAGTGAGTGCACACACGCAGGAGCTAGTAGCCTATGAACAGTGACTGAGTGTCCTAGACTCCTATAGTACTATAGTACAGTAAGAGTAAATAGTAACAGTAAGTACAACTAATTACAATAATCAATCAGTAATCAGAAGGAAATAGAGTGTGTGTGTACACTACAGTACACAGACAGTGAGTGAGTGCACACACGCAGGAGCTAGTAGCCTATGAACAGTGACTGAGTGTCCTAGACTCCTATAGTACAGTAAGAGTAAGTAGTAACAGTAAGTACAACTAATTACAATAATCAATCAGTAATCAGAAGGAAATAGAGTGTGTGTGTACACTACAGTACACAGACAGTGAGTGAGTGCACACACGCAGGAGCTAGTAGCCTATGAACAGTGACTGAGTGTCCTAGACTCCTAGTACAGTAAGAGTAAGTAGTAACAGTAAGTACAACTAATTACAATAATCAATCAGTAATCAGAAGGAAATAGAGTGTGTGTGTACACTACAGTACACAGACAGTGAGTGAGTGCACACACGCAGGAGCTAGTAGCCTATGAACAGTGACTGAGTGTCCTAGACTCCTAGTACAGTAAGAGTAAGTAGTAACAGTAAGTACAACTAATTACAATAATCAATCAGTAATCAGAAGGAAATAGAGTGTGTGTGTACAAGACAGTGAGTGCACACACGCAGGAGCTAGTAGCCTTAGCCTTAGCCTATGAACAGTGACAGTGAGTGTCCTAGTACAGTATAACTACAATACTAAATACAGAATCAATCAGTAGTAAAGGACAGCAGAAATACTGGTATAGATGAGAGAAATATACTAACAGAGGACAGGAGAGAACAGCTGCCCACACAGGCAGGCCCTGAGGCCTAAAGCTGTAAGCTTGCCTGCAGCAGCTGTCTCTGTCTATGTAACACAAAAGCTACTAACTAAAATACAATGTCTATCTAACTAACAACAATATAGGTGTGTATAGGAGGTGTATGTGAGCAAAAACGCTAGGTAAATGACCACAATAGAGCTCTTGCTAAGCCAAAGCACAAAGGAGCAACTCTCTCTCTATGCAAGTCTCAGGCAAGGACGGAGAAACCTAACATGGCGGCCGCTATTTATAGGGTAGGGGCTGGCCAGGGTCCCCCTCTGTGATTGGCTGCCGTCAGAGCGCCTGGGAGCCCTCTGATTGGCTCTAAGGACATCAATCTGGGCTATGACGCTATTCGAGCTCGGTACCCGAGCTCGAATAGCGCCGTTTGCTCGAATAGCTCGAATAGTGAATGGGCTATTCGCGTTTACTCGAATAGCCCATTCGAATAGCTGCAGCTATTCGGAGCTCGAATACCGAGCTCGAATAGCTGAAAAAGAGCTCGAATATTCGAGCTACTCGAATATTCGAGCTCTGCTGAGCACCACTGCACACCAGACAGGTCAGGGGTAAAGTTATTGAGAAATTTAAAGCAGGCTTAGGCTACAAAAAGATTTCCAAAGCCTTGAACATCCCACGGAGCACTGTTCACGCGATCATTCAGAAATGGAAGGAGTATGGCACAACTGTAAACCTACTAAGACAAGGCTGTCCACTTAAACTCACAGGCCGAACAAGGAGAGCGCTGATCAGAAATGCAGTCAAGAGGCCCATGGTGACTCTGGACGAGCTGCAGAGATCTACAGCTCAGGTGGGGGAATCTGTCCATAGGACAACTATTAGTCATGCACTGCACAAATTTGGCCTTTATGGAAGAATGGCAAGAAGAAAGCCATTGTTAACAGAAAAGCATAAGAAGTCCCGTTTGCAGTTCGCCACAAGCCATGTGGGGGACACAGCAAATATGTGGAAGAAGTTGCTCTGGTCAGATGAGACCAAAACTGAACTTTTTGGCCAAAATGCATAACGCTATGTGTGGCAGAAAACTAACACTGCACATCACTCTGAACACACTATCTCCACTGTCAAATATGGTGGTGGCAGCATCATGCTCTGGGGATGCTTCTCTTCAGCAGGGACAGGGAAGCTGGTCAGAGTTGATGGGAAGATGGATGTAGCCAAATACAGGGCAATCTTGGAAGAAAACCTCTTGGAGTCTGCAAAAGACTTGCGACTCTGGCGGAGGTTCACTTTCCAGCAGGACAACGACCCTAAATATAAAGCCAGGGCAACAATGGAATGGTTTAAAACAAAACATATCCATGTGTTAGAATGGCCCAGTCAAAGTCCAGATCTAAATTCAATCGAGAATCTGTGGCAAGATTTGAAAACTGCTGTTCACAAACGCTATCCATCTAATCTTACTGAGCTGGAGCTGTTTTGCAAAGAAGAATGGGCAAGGATTTCAGTCTCTAGATGTGCAAAGCTGGTAGAGACATACCCTAAAAGACTGGCAGCTGTAATTGCAGCAAAAGGTGGTTCTACAAAGTATTGACTCAGGGGGCTGAATAATTACGCACACCCCACTTTGCAGTTATTTATTTGTAAAAAATGTTTGGAATAATGTACGTTTTTCTTTCCACTTCTGACGTGTACACCACTTTGTATTGGTCTTTCACGTGGGATTTCAATACAATTGATTCAGGTTTGTGGCAGTAATGTGACAAAATGTGGAAAACTTCAAGGGGGCCAAATACTTTTGCAAGCCACTGTATATTGGGACAGTGAACTGAAATACAAGATCAGCTATGAACACACCTCATTTTTCTCTCCTAGATATAAATGACTCTTAAAAACTCATCAATCAATGCACCTGGGCTTAAAGGGAACCAGAGAAGATGAACTATACATACCTGGGGCTTCCTCCAGCCCCATACGCACGGATTGCTCCCACGCCGCCGTCCTCCGCTGCCTGGATCCGCCGCCACCGGGTCCCGTCATTGCCGCGAGTCGGCAAGTCGGCCGGCGGACGCGGCCAATTCTCCGCATCACAGGGTGCTCTCCACATACAGATACGCATGTGGCTGCTTACTGCGCAGCCGCATGCGTACATGTATGGAGGGAGCCCCTGTGATGCGGACAATTGGCCACGTCCGCCGGAAGTGATGGGCCCGGTACCGGTGGATCCAGGAAGCTGAGGACGGCGGCGTGGGAGCGATTCAGGCTTATGGGGCTGGAAGAAGCCCCAGGTATGTATAAAATCTTTGCCTTTTTTCACCCCTCGTTCCTCTCTGGTTCCCTTTAATACCCCACAGAAAAGGTTTGCCCTTAGGAAAGAAGCAAATACCAACAATGCAGATATTCTTTTTGTTCAAGAACCACTCTTTGCGGAGGGCAAAACTCCAAAATTATCAAATAAAAATGATCCCACTATTATATTTAGTAACTACAGTAAAAAGAAAAGAGGTTTTTTCATAGTTTTTCGCTCAACTCTTCTAATCCAAAAAATGTCGGAAACAATTGATAGCCAAGGTAGATTTATAATCTTGATTTGTAGTATCAATAATAATATGCTCACCCTAGTCAATGCATACTCTCCTAATATAGGCCAAACCGTTTTTTTTTTTCGCTCCCTCATCAAAAAAGTTACTCCTGAGATTAGAGGTACCCTGCTTATTGGTGGCGACTTTAATATCTGTGTCTTCCCACCCCTGGATATGTCTAATCAAAAAACTAGACAAAGACCCTCCCTCCACAAAATCTTATTACGAGAAAACTTGATTGACCCTTGGAGAGCTCAGCATGGTTCAGAGAGGGACTTTACCCATTATTCCTCAATCCATAGAAGCTACTCAAGGGATTGTTGTTTTCCTAACCAATTACTCCTCTCTCCAACAATTTATATCAACGAAGATAAACTCGATTTGCTGGTCTGACCATGCATCAGTACAATATGTTATCTCTCTTAAAACACCAATAAGCTCCAGACTGCCTTGGAGACTCAACAACAGACTTTTAACCCCTTTCACAAAAAATTATATCTACCAAATTAGACACATTTTTTGAAATAAATGATAATGGCCAAGTTAAGAAGACACCCTACGGAATTCCCACAAGGTCTTTATAAGAGGTATCTGCATCCAACAAGGCGCCTTACATTAAAAAAAAACCTTAAAGATATCAAGATTACCTCACTGCTAAATCAGATTCAAACCCTTGATTCATCCAATAAAACAAATCCATCCCACAAAGTAGCCAATGAACTATTAATTCTTAGACAAGATCTCTGAGCCATGCTGGCTCAATCATTTGACTTGCTAATACAGAGTAAGAAAAACCCTATCTTATTCCCAGGGTAACAAAGCCAGCAATCTTTTAGCAGCCCAACTTAAACATTCCCAAGAAAAAACTAAAATAGCATATCTCAACTATCCTTCTAAAACAGATCATAGGAAATCGTCAATGCGTTCAGCAAATTCTATGGTGACCAACTTGTATCAAGACAGTAACACCCCACAACCGTCCCCAGAAACAATCAACAGCTTTTTAACTTTTATTGACCTCCCCTGCTTATCAGAAGACCACATTACTCTCTTAAACGCCCCCACAGACCAAGGCAAAGTCCACCAGGTCCTTTCCAATCTTCAAATTAATAAATCCCCAGGCCCTGACGGGTTTACCAGTGATTATTATAAACATTTTAAACAGATGTTATCCCCTAAACTAACAAAATTGTTTAACTTTATAATCTCCTCTAAAAATCTTGCACTAGAATTTCAAAAAGCGATCATATCAGTAATACCTAAACCAGGAAAAGACCCTGCTTCACCAGCCAACTATTAAATATTCTCTCTACCCTTATCAATATGGACCAGGTGGGCTTCATCAAAGGTAGAGAAGCACCTGATGGCGCAAGAAGAATTATAAATATTTTACACCACATTGGTCTATGTCGGAGGCCTTCTCTGCTCCTAGCTTTGGACCAGGGTTGCTCGGAAACTACGCCAGCGCGAATCTACGCATCGTAGTCCGCAACTACGCATCGTAGTTCATAGATGAAGTTTATAAACTTTGCATACGTATTTCCGCGTAGTCGTAGTCCCGCTATGCGAAGCTTCGTCCGCTACGCATAGTTGACGTATGTATTGCGAAGTCAACTACGCGTGCGGTAACTGCGTCTAAATCGATCATTGTGCATGCACAGAATTATTATTACCCTTCTTTACGTATACAATTCCGCATTGGAAGGTGATATGTATGCATATTAAATATGTATGCATATTAAAATAGTTAGCGGTTTATTGCGGACATTTTTCCGCATAAGGGCATAAGCGTCCGCATCAACTACGCTTCGCACTACGCGAAGCTTCTGTATTTTAACGCGTAGTCTACGAAATGCAAACGTAGCGAAGTTTCTGATTTCGTAGCCGTAGTTTGCGAAGCGTAATCACGGAAAACTACGCGTAGTTCCAGCGTAGCGAAGTTGGCTGACTACGACCATCCCTGCTTTGGACGCAAAGAAGGCCTTTGGCAGGGTCCACTGGGGCTTTCTTAAACAAACCATGATAAAACTTCAGTTTCACAGGTAACTTCCTGGATGCAGTCTTTACTCTCTATTCCAAACCCTCGGCCAAGGTCAACATAGTCGGTTTTTCTTTAACCCCATTTTCAATCTCAAATGGCACCCCTTAGGGGTGCCCCCTTTCACCACTTCTTTTTATCTTACTTATGGAAACCCTTGCCCAAAAGATAAGAAATTACCCAAATATCAAAGGTATTAACATTAATGGGAAACAGTTCCCTATAGGATTATTTGCTGATGATGTTATTTTTAGTATAGCAGACTCGATTAACTCCCTTACCCACATTCGTAAAGTCCTACATGAATTTTCTCTCACTTCCCTCCATAAGGTTAACAAGAATAAATCATTACTACTTTCCTGCAATCTTTCCCCCAAGCAGAAAGACACAATTTCTAAAAATTTCCCTTTTCCTTGGGCTGCTGAAACTCTACCATACCTAAGAACAGGGTGGGGCCGAGGCAGAGGCTGGAGAGGCTCCAGCCTCAGGGCGCAGTGCAGGAGGGGGTGCACAATTCATTCAGCTGTCATTCCCAATTGTGTTTGAAGCAGAAAGAAATAAGAAAAGGAGATACATGACAGTGACTGCATGCCAGATAACTAGAGATTAAGGTGCTGGGGAGGTTGGGGGCCCTGGTGCACCTATTAGTCTAATAGCAATCAGTGTGTGAAGGCTGGGGTGGGAGGCATGGAGGGGCGCACTTTGCTGTCTCAGCCTTGGGTGCTGAAGGACCTTGTCCCGGCTCTGCCTAGGAATAAACCTTCCCTTCTCCACGATAGACGTTTATAATTATAACTACCTTCTCTAATCTCTGTAGTTAAAGAAGACTTAAGGTGGCCACTAACTGTCCAATTTCTAGCGAAAAATCGTTCGAGCGATTAGAAATTCTGATCGGACAAAAAATCGTTCACTGCACCATCAACTAACCAATCATTGCTTCCTATCTATCACGACCAACAAGAAAATCCAAATTTTGGTTCAACGAAAATTCAATCGGACGATTGTTTTTATAATCGTTCATTATCGATTGTGCCCATCAACTGAGATTATTTACAACCAATCCGATCAGAATTTCTGATCGCTCGAACAATTTTTCGCTAGAAATTGGACCGTTAGTGGCCAGCATTAGATCGTTTCAAGAAATTTGAGTTCTCAATTCTAGGAAAAATATCAGCACTAAAAATAGCACTGCTTCCACAACTTATATACATATTCAGAACAGCCAACATACCTGTTCCCAAAACTTTCTTTCATAATATTAAAATAGCATTTACACAGTTCCTTTGGGGTGGAAAATCTCACAGAATCGCTTACAATACTCTTACGAAACCTACAAAACTATCAGGCTTTGGCCTGCCCGATCCAGAATTTTTCATTCTTGATAAAAAAAAATTGGTGGTCCACATCCCATATCAAACCCTGGGTTGAACTAGAATATTCTATGGTTAATCACCCTCTGATTGATACCCTTTTTGCTAAAAACATGGGATATTAGCCACGCAAAGAACTCTCCCCTACAATATTAGTTACTTTGGAAGCCTGGCACATCTTTCACTGTTCCAGAAGATTATCCATTGAAACTTCCACTTACTACTTTCAAACTACTAATACAAAATATCAATCTACATAACTGGACAAAGTCCAAAATAACTTTGTTAGAAGATGTAACTTCTGGAGATCATATACTCCCTTTTCAACATTTAGTAGAGCATTATCCACTTCCTACCACAGAATTTTTAACATATCTTCAAATCACACATTTTTTTTGTCTTCTAATAAATTTAAATGCCTATATCTCCCGAATCATCTACTTGCATATACTAAATCATCTAATACTCTTAAAGAATACCCGAACTGACATGTGACATGATGAGATAAACATGTGTATGTACAGTGCCTAGCACACAAATAACTGTGCTGTGTTCGCTTTTTTCTTTCTCTGCCTGAAATAGTTAAATATCAGGTATGAAAGTGGCTGACTCAGTCCTGACTCAGACAGGAAGTGACTACAGTGTGACCCTTACTGATAAGGAATTCAAACTATAAAACACTTTCCTAGCAGAAAATGGCTTCTGAGAGCAAGAAAGAGGTAAAAAGGGGAATTTCTTATCAGTGAGGGTCACACTGTAGTCACTTCCTGTCTGAGTCAGGACTGAGTCAGCCACTTACATACCTGATATTTAACTCTTTCAGACAGAGAAAAAAAAAGGAACACAGCATAGTTATTTGTGTGCTAGGCACTGTACATACACATGTCTATCTCATCATGTCACATGTCAGTTCGGGTATCCTTTAAAGATGGTTTATCAAATTGGTACTTAACTCAACTTGAATCCATCATCCAACCTGACTCTTCTAAAAACCATCTTAAATTGTGGTCCCGAGACTTTAAAATAGACATATCCACCACCTTGATTTATAAAAGCATTAAATCTATCAAAACATTTTCCCACTGCACAACTCACTTGGAAACTGCACTCAAAATGTATTACAATTGTTATTTAACTCCACAAAAATGAGCCACCTTTAAAACTGTTAATCTCCTCTATGCTGGAGAAATTGTGGAGATATACGTTCCCTTTCCCACATATTTTGGTTCTGCCCTCATATCTCTGATTTATGGCTCCAAATATTCTTTAAAATTAGCAATATTACAGGATATCCAGTAACTCTGGATCCAGCCCTTGCTCTGCTACACATTAATCTAGATAAAATTGACCCTAACTTTAGATTCTTGGTTTCACATTTATTATTTGCAACCAGACAACTTACTGTAACTAGGGATGCTCAACGCGTTCCGCGGAATTCATTTTTTCAGCGATTGCGGCCGGAATTTGGTGGTTCCGTTCCGTCGCATCCAGTGGCGTAGCTAAGGAGATATGGGCCCCGGTGCAAGGTTTACATTGAGGCCCCTCAAGCACTACATACATAACAATTGATACGGCCCACCAAAACCTGCCACAGTGTCAGAAGTGCAAGGAGGGGATGGGAAACAGATTTCTACTAATAAAAGCACCTATAGAAGTGTGTATTACCAGCATAGGACCAGTAGAGAGCTAATTCTGTGGTCGAGGGTAGGCCTCATAGGGCCCCTCTGGCCCAAGGGCCCCGATGCGGTCGCTACCTCTGCAACCCCTATTGCTACGCCACTGGTCGCATCGGAACGGAATTGCCATAGCGCTATAGCGGAAATTCCGCAGAACGATGCGTAATTCCGGCGGAATTTTGTAAGCCAATCACAAGGAAGCCCCTAGAAGAAGTTTTAAGTGAAAACAACAGGATTTCTTCCTGAAAATAGGAATTTCTGCACCAATCAGAGGCTTACAGAAACCACCCAAACGGATTTCTGCATGAAAATCGGAATTATTTCAGCATCAGTTACAGTGTTAACAAAAACCAATCAATCCTATGTTAGCAACCAGCTCCCTAGCTATCTCACCTATCCCAACCATTTTGTATAGGTCCCATAGCTTACGCGACACCTCCTGCGGCGCAAAAACCACTGCCATGGGACGAGTAGATTTGAAGGCAAAAAAGGGGCACCGCTTCTTTAAAATTCCTTTATTCCGGTGGGGAAAATAGCAGGTACACAGCAGTGGGGGTAAAAAGAGACTGACAGCTGTTTCGCTGGTTTAAACCAGCTTCTTCAGAGGCAGAGTGTAGAACAAGTGACATTAAAATCGCTTCTTAAATACGAATGTGTAGGCTGCTAGTTCATCCCCCTTCCTCCGTGCAGGATAAGCCTGCCATTGGTTTACAGGACCGGAAAACATCCTCCTTACCTCTCCATCTGCTGGTCATCCGGCTTACAGCCAATCACTGTTTACAGCCGTGACCTACCCGGAGGGCCTTGTGTCATGGGACCACCTTGAGGTCCCAAAGCTTACACGACACCTCCTGCTTCACCAAAACCACCGCTATGGGACCAACGCCTGGTCCCAAAGCTTACACGATACCTCCTGCGGCGCCAAAACCACCACCATGGAACCACCGCCAGGTCTTATAGCTAACGCGACATCTCCTGCGGCGCCAAAACCACCGACATGGAACCACCACCAGGTCCCATAGCTTACGCGACACCTCATGTGGTGCCAAAACCACCACCATGAAACCACTGCCAGGTCCCAAAGCTTATGCGACACCTCCTGCAGCGCCAAAATGACCGCCATAGGACCACCGCAAGGTCCCATGGCGTAAGCGACACCTCCTGCGGTGCCAAAACCACCACCATGGGACCACCGCCAGGTTCCAAAGCTTACGCGACACCTTCTGTGGTGCCAAAACGACCGCCATGGGACCACTGCCAGGTCCCATAGCTTACGCGACACCTCCTGCAGCGCCAAAACCACCGCCATGGAACCACCGCCAGGTCCCAAAGCTTACGCGACACCTCCTGCGGTGCCAAAACCACGGCCATGGGACCACCGCCAGGTCCCAAAGCTTACGCGACACCTCCTGCGGTGCCAAAACGACCGCCATGGGACCACCGCTAGGTCCCATGGCTTAAGCGACACGTCCTGCAGCGCCAAAATCACCTCCATGGGACCACCGCTAGGTCCCATGGCTTAAGCGACACCTCCTGCTGCAAAAAAAGTAAATAAAAAAAAATATGACCGGGGGAACGGCCATGAGGTCCCATGGGCTACCATTTCGTATAAACGAGGTTTCATTTGTGATTACTTTAATTTTTCCGCCGGAATGCGGAATTCCGTGGAAATGTAATGGTGACGGAATTTAGCGCTGGCGAAAATCCGCAATTCCGGCGGAACGGAATTTGCTCATTCCGATTATTCCTACAAATAACTATGCTGTGTTCCTTTTTTCTTTTTCTGCCTGAAAGAGTTAAATATCAGGTATGTAAGTGGCTGACTCAGTCCTGACTCAGACAGGAAGCGACTACAGTGTGACCTTCACTGATAAGAAATTCCAACTATAAAACTTTCCTAGCAGAAAATGGCTTCTAAGAGCAAGAAAGAGATAAAAAGGGACACTTCTTATCAGTGAGGGTCACACTGTAGTCACTTCCTGTCTGAGTCAGGACTGAGTCAGCCACGGCACTTGCATACCTGATATTTAACTCTTTCAGGCAGAGAAAGAAAAAAAGGAACACATCATAGTTATTTGTGTGCTAGGCACTGTACATACCCATGTCTATCTCATCATGTCATATGTCACTTTGGGTATCCTTTAAATGACTTAGACCTGTCTGAACTAGATTGATGAGCAGAAAAATCAACTGGAGATTCAAACACTGATTCAGGTTCATCTGAGGTTAAGTGCACCATCTGAACACTGTTAAGCCATATCACTTTGTTGGTTTGAAGGAATAGCAGAAACAATGTCCTTAATTAAGATGAAAGCTGCAGCTGCATGTGCGGACACAGGGGAAAATAACTCATGAAAGGCAACAGGAGAAATTTTCTTCTTTAACCATTTCAGCCCGCGGGGATTTTTCACCTTATGCATCAGAGCAATTTTCATCTCCCATTCATTCGCTAATAACTTTATCACTACTTATCATAATTTATTGATCTACATCTTGTTTTTTCCACCACTAATTAGGCTTTCTTTAGGTGGTACATTTTGCTAAGAATTATTTATTTATAAATGCATTTTAACAGGATTAATAGGGAAAAAAATGGAAAAAAATTATTATTTCTCAGTTTTTGGCCATTATAGCTTTAAAATAATCCACGCTACCATAATTAAAACCTATGTATTTTATTTGCTCATATGTCTCGGTTAGTATACCATTTAAATTTTGTCCCTATCACAATGTATGGCGCCAATATTTTATTTGGAAATAAAGGTGCATTGTTTCCTTGTTGCGACCATCACTATTTACAAGCTTATAATTTAAAAAATGTCTGTAGCATACCCCCTTAAAATATATATGTAAAAAGTTCAGACCCTTAGGTAACTATGTTTTTTTTTTTTATTGTATTTTTTTCTTTTTATTCATTAAAAAAATGTATTTGGGTAATATTTTGGAGTGGGACATAAACAGGTAATTTTTAATGCTTTAAAATAGTTTTCCCTCCTTGTACTTCTTGCTAAGCGGAAGTACAAGGGGGATGCGGAAATTGTTCAGGGCAGAAGAACTGAAGCCTCACGCGTGATCGCTTTGGTTTTCCTGCAGAGGACAGGGATCGGTGATCGAAAACCATGTTCCCTTCCACTGATCCCTGGGCTAGCGGCGGACACCACGGGGACACGGGGGCGCGCCCGCGATCAGCGCAGCACAACAGCCGCCCGGACGGATAGAATCATCCATTAAATTGGCGTAAGCCCAAGCAAGCAATTCATCCATGCATAAGCAGTAAGTAATCACTGCAGACCAGGTAGAGCGCTACATGGTACATGAAACAATTTGTATAATTCCACACAAAACTCTGGAAATATCACAGGATCTAGTCCACTAAATTTTCTCTGAGGAAGATAATCATACCTTTCATCATCCTGGGATCTGCTGGGAGTCATTGTAGTTGTGGGCTGTTGCATTCTGTCAGGCTCGGCCATACTCTGTGCAGTTGGTAACTCCCAAATATATGCAGACTAGAGATGGCCCGAACCTCCGATTTTAGGTTCACGAACCTACCGTGAAAGTTCGCGCGAACCAGACTTTCGCGGTAGGTTCGCGAACCGCAATTGACTTCATTGGAGAGGCGAACTTAGAATATTAGAAAAAATTCTGCTGGCCACAAAAGTGATGTAAAAGATGTTTCAAGGGGTCTAATACCTGGAGGGAGACATGGTTGAGTGGAATAGACATCAAAAGTCCCAGAAAAAAATCTGGATTTGTCATGAAGCAGTGTTTTAAGGTCAGAAATGTAATTGAATGTTCAACTGCAGGCCTACACTACTTTACAACATCAGGAAGTGTAATCCTCCTCCTCCTCCAGAGGAGGGTCTTGTCTTCCAGTGAATTGTAGAATTTCAAAAGCCAGCTTACATACATTGGCCAGGAATCGAACCCAGGTCTAGTGCTTGGTAGGCAGCTCTCCTCAACACTATACCACCACCAACACTACATGCTGAAGCCAGCCTAGCATGTACCATTATGATATATCCAAGAGAAAAATGAGCTTGCTTAAGGATTTGTAGGATGGCAAAAGCCAACTCACATACATTGGCCAGGAATCGAACCCAGGCCTACCGCATGGTAGGCTGCTATCCTAACCATTAAACCACCAACACAACACACTACAATGCTACATGCTGAAGCCAGCCTAACATGTACCATTGTGATATACCCAAAAATGAGCTCTCTCTCTCTCTCTCTCTAGGACTTGATGCCATTGAAGTGAATTTTCAGCTTAAAACCATCAACGGAAACCAGCATAATCTCACAGGCAATTTCCTTACGTGATACAATTCCACATTCCTTACTTGATACAATTAAGTAAACACAAGATAACATTATCTCCACTTCAGATGCATCCAAATTTCTCTGCACTGAACTTTTAAGTCCTGTGTGTAACCCTTTGAATGCTGTTCTAGTAAAAAAACAAATCTGGTTGTATATAGTATGCTGTAAATAATGTTTTAGAGCTAAGAAGAAATGCTGGATTTCATTTCGCTTTAACCACTTCCCGACCGCCTAACGCACAGAGGCGGCCGGGAAGTGGAGCCCTGAAGGACCGGCTCACCCACAGAGGCGGCGGTCCTTCTAAGGGCATGGGCGGAGCGATCGCGTTATCCATGACGCGATCCTCTGCCGGCGCCTGTCACCGTTCACCCGCCGCAACATCCCGCCAGCTATACGGAAGCGCCGGCGGGATGTTAACCCCGCGATCGCCGCATACAAAGTGTATAATACACTTTGTAATGTTTACAAAGTGTATTATACAGGCTGCCTCCTGCCCTGGTGGTCCCAGTGTCCGAGGGACCACCAGGGCAGGCTGCAGCCACCCTAGTCTGCACCCAAGCACACTGATTTCTCCCCCCCTGCTCCAGATCGCCCACAGCACCCATCAGACCCCCCCCTGCCCACCCCCCAGACCCCTGTTTGCACCCAATCATCCCCCTAATCACCCATCAATCACTCCCTGTCACTATCTGTCAACGCTATTTTTTTAATCTCCCCCCCCTGCCCACTGCCCCCTCCTGATCACCCCCCCCCACCCCTCAGATTCTCCCCAGACCCCCCCCAGACCCCCCCCCCCAGACCCCCCCCCCCCCTCCCCCTGTGTACTGTATGCATCTATCCCCCCTGATCACCTGTCAATCACCTGTCAATCACCTGTCAATCACCCATCAATCACCCCCTGTCACTGCCACCCATCAATCAGCCCCTAACCTGCCCCTTGCGGGCAATCTGATCACCCACCCACACCAATAGATCGCCCGCAGATCCGACATCAGATCACCACCCAAACGCAGTGTTTACATCTATTCTCTCCTCTAAGCACCCACTAATTAACTATCAATCACCCATCAATCACCCCCTATCACCACCTGTCACTGTTACCCATCAGATCAGACCCTAATCTGCCCCTTGCGGGCACCCAATCACCCGCCTACACGCTCAGATTGCCCTCAGACCCCCCCTTATCAATTCGCCAGTGCAATATTTACATCTGTTCTTCCCTGTAATAACCCACTGATCACCTGTCAATCACCTGTCAATCACCCATCAATCACCCCCTGTCACTGCCACCCATCAATCACCCCCCGTCACTGCCACCCATCAATCAGCCCCTAACCTGCCCCTTGCGGGCAATCTGATCACCCACCCACACCAATAGATCGCCCGCACATCCGACATCATATCACCACCCAAACGCAGTGTTTACATCTATTCTCTCCTCTAAACACCCACTAATTACCCATCAATCACCCCCTATCACTACCTGTCACTGTTACCCATCAGATCAGACCCTAATCTGCCCCTTGCGGGCACCCAATCACCCGCCTACACGCTCAGATTGCCCTCAGACCCCCCCCTTATCAATTCGCCAGGGCATTATTTACATCTGTCCTTCACTGTAATAACCCACTGATCACCTGTCAATCACCCATCAATCACCCCCTGTCACTGCCACCCATCAATCACCCCCTGTCACTGCCACCCATCAATCAGCCCCTAACCTGCCCCTTGCGGGCAATCTGATCACCCACCCACACCAATAGATCGCCCACAGATCCGACATCAGATCACCACCCAAGCGCAGTGTTTACATCTATTCTCTCCTCTAAACACCCACTAATTACCCATCAATCACCCATCAATCACCCCCTATCACCACCTGTCACTGTTACCCATCAGATCAGACCCTAATCTGCCCCTTGCGGGCACCCAATCACCCGCCTACACGCTCAGATTGCCCTCAGACCCCCCCTTATCAATTCGCCAGTGCATTAGTTACATCTGTTCTTCCCTGTAATAACCCACTGATCACCTGTCAATCACCTGTCAATCACCCATCAATCACCCCCTGTCACTGCCACCCATCAATCACCCCCTGGCACTGCCACCCATCAATCACCCCCTGTCACTGCCACTCATCAATCAGCCCCTAACCTGATCCTTGCGGGCAATCTGATCACCCACCCACACCAATAGTTCGCCCGCAGATCCGACGTCAGATCACCTCCCAAGGGCAGTATTTATATCTGTTCTCTACCCTAAACACCCACTAATTACCCATCAATCACCCCCTGTCACTGCTACCTATCAGATTAGACCCCTATCTGCCCCTAGGGCACTCAATCACCCGCCCACACCCTCAGAATGCCCTCAGGCCCCAGCCCTGATCACCTCGCCAGTGCATTGCTTGCATCTATTCCCCCCTCTAATCACACCTTGAGACACCCATCAATCACCTCCTGTCACCCCCTTGCACACCTACCCATCAGATCAGGCCCTAATTTTCCCCGTGTGGGCTCCTGATCACTCGGCCAAACCCTCGGATCCCCCTCAGACCCCCTTCCGATCACCTCCCCAGTGCATTGATTGCATCTATTTTCCCCTCTAACCACCCCCTGAGACACCCATCAATCACCTCCCGTCACCCCCCTAGCACTCCTATCCATCAGATCAGGCCCAATACAACCTGTCATCTAAAAGGCCACCCTGCATATGACCGGTTCCACAAAATTCGCCCCCTCATAGACCACCTGTCATAAAAATTTGCAGATGCTTATACCCCTGAACAGTCATTTTGAGACATTTGGTTTCCAGACTACTCACGGTTTTGGGCCCGTAAAATGCCAGGGCGGTATAGGAACCCCAGAAACGGACCCCATTTTAGAAAAAAGACACCCCAATGTATTCTGTTAGGTGTATGACGAGTTCATAGAAGATTTTATTTTTTGTCAAAACTTAGCGGAAATTGATTTTTGTTTTTTTTTCACAAAGTGTCATTTTTCACTAACTTGTGACAAAAAAATAAAATCTTCTATGAACTCGCCATACACCTAACGGAATACCTTGGGGTGTCTTCTTTCTAAAATGGGGTCACTTGTGGGGTTCCTATACTGCCCTGGCATTTTAGGGGCCCTAAACCGTGAGGAGTAGTCTAGAAAACAAATGCCTCAAAATGACCTGTGATTAGGACGTTGGGCCCCTTAGCGCACCTAGGCTGCAAAAAAGTGTCACACATGTGGTATCGCCGTACTCAGGAGAAGTAGTATAATGTGTTTTGGGGTGTATTTTTACACATACCCATGCTGGGTGGGAGAAATCTCTCTGTAAATGGACAATTGTGTGTAAAAAAAAATCAAACAATTGTCATTTACAGAGGTATTTCTCCCACCCAGCATGGGTATGTGTAAAAATACACCCCAAAACACAATATACTACATCTCCCGAGTACGGCGATACCACATGATTGGCACTTTTTTGCAGCCTAACTGCGCTAAGGGGCCCAAAGTCCAATGAGTACCTTTAGGATTTCACAGGTCATTTTTGTTTCAAGACTACTCCTCACGGTTTAGGGCCCCTAAAATGCCAGGGCAGTATAGGAACCCCACAAATGACCCCATTCTAGAAAGAAGACACCCAAACGTATTCCGTTAGGAGTATGGTGAGTTCATAGAAGATTTTATTTTTTGTCACAAGTTAGCGGAAAATGACACTTTGTGAAAAAAAACAATTAAAATCAATTTCCGCTAACTTGTGACAAAAAAATAAAAACTTCTGTGAACTCACCATACTCCTAACGGAATACCTTGGGGTGTCTTCTTTCTAAAATGGGGTCATTTGTGGGGTTCCTATACTGCCCTGGCATTTTAGGGGCCCTAAACCGTGAGGAGTAGTCTTGAAACGAAATTTCTCAAAATGACCTGTGAAATCCTAAAGGTACTCATTGGACTTTGGGCCCTTTAGCGCAGTTAGGGTGCAAAAAAGTGCCACACATGTGGTATCGCCGTACTTGGGAGAAGTAGTACAATGTGTTTTGGGGTGTATTTTTACACATACCCATGCTGGGTGGAAGAAATACCGCTGTAAATGGACAATTGTGTGTAAAAAAATCAAAAGATTGTCATTTACAGAGGTGTTTCTCCCACCCAGCATGGGTATGTGTAAAAATACATCCCAAAACATATTGTACTACTTCTCCCAAGTATGGTGATACCACATGTGTGGCACTTTTTTGCACCCTAACTGCGCTAAAGGGCCCAAAGTCCAATGAGTACCTTTAGGATTTCACAGGTCATTTTGAGAAATTTCGTTTCAAGACTACTCCTCACGGTTTAGGGCCCCTAAAATGCCAGGGCAGTATAGGAACCCCACAAATGACCCCATTTTAGAAAGAAGACACCCCAAGGTATTCCGTTAGTAGTATGGCGAGTTCATAGAAGATTTTATTTTTTGTCACAAGTTAGCGGAAATTGATTTTAATTGTGTTTTTTCACAAAGTGTCATTTTCCGCTAACTTGTGACAAAAAATAAAATCTTCTATGAACTCACCATACTCCTAACGGAATACCTTGGGGTGTCTTCTTTCTAAAATGGGGCAATTTGTGGGGTTCCTATACTGCCCTGGCATTTTAGGGGCCCTAAACCGTGAGGAGTAGTCTTGAAACGAAATTTCTCAAAATGACCTGTGAAATCCTAAAGGTACTCATTGGACTTTGGGCCCTTTAGCGCAGTTAGGGTGCAAAAAAGTGCCACACATGTGGTACCGCCGTACTCAGGAGAAGTAGTATAATATGTTTTGGGGTGTATTTTTACACATACCCATGCTGAGTGGGAGAAAGATCTCTGTAAATGGACAATTGTGTGTAAAAAAAATTAACAAATTGTCATTTACAGAGATATTTCTCCCACCCAGCATGGGTATGTGTAAAAATACACCCCAAAACACATTATACTACTTCTCCTGAGTACGGCAATACCACATGTGTGGCACTTTTTTGCAGCCTAACTGCGCTAAGGGGTCCAAAGTCCAATGAGCACCTTTAGGCTTTACAGGGGTGCTTACAATTTAGCACCCCCCAAAATGTCAGGACAGTAAACACACCCCACAAATGACCCCATTTTGGAAAGTAGACCCTTCAAGGTATTCAGAGAGGGGCATGGTGAGTCCGTGGCAGATTTCATTTTTTTTTGTCGCAAGTTAGAAGAAATGGAAACTTTTTTTTTTTTTTCACAAAGTGTCATTTTCCGCTTACTTGTGACAAAAAATAATATCTTCTATGAACTCACTATGCCTCTCAGTGAATACTTTGGGATGTCTTCTTTCCAAAATGGGGTCATTTGGGGGGTATTTATACTATCCTGGAATTCTAGCACCTCATGAAACATGACAGGGGGTCAGAAAAGTCATAGATGCTTGAAAATGGGAAAATTCACTTTTTGCACCATAGTTTGTAAACGCTATAACTTTTACCCAAACCAATAAATATACACTGAATGGTTTTTTTTTATCAAAAACATGTTTGTCCACATTTTTCGCGCTGCATGTATACAGAAATTTTACTTTATTTGAAAAATGTCAGCACAGAAAGTTAAAAAAATCATTTTTTTGCCAAAATTCATGTCTTTTTTGATGAATATAATAAAAAGTAAAAATCGCAGGAGCAATCAAATAGCACCAAAAGAAAGCTTTATTAGTGACAAGAAAAGGAGCCAAAATTCATTTAGGTGGTAGGTTGTATGAGCGAGCAATAAACCGTGAAAGCTGCAGTGGTCTGAATGGAAAAAAAGTGGCCGGTCCTTAAGGGGTAG
Source organism: Hyperolius riggenbachi (assembly GCF_040937935.1). Lineage (NCBI taxonomy): Eukaryota > Metazoa > Chordata > Amphibia > Anura > Hyperoliidae > Hyperolius > Hyperolius riggenbachi. The sequence continues at coordinate 375,740,621 of NC_090647.1, read as the reverse complement.
AAAGCCCTAGGTCCTCAAGTGGTTAAAGAGGAACTGAACCCAAAAAAGGTCACAAAATTGAGCCTCCTTATCCCTTTGAAATTAATGATTAGACACAAAACACTTGTGAAGGGCAATATAAAAGTAGATATATTTGTGCAATACAACTATGAATAAAAGAGAATGGCAGGCTCCATCTTGCAGCTCTATCCCTCCATTTTGCAGCTCTCACTCCATGGGAGGTGCAGTCTGATTCTGTGGGCGGTATTACAGTTGGAGTTAGACATGCCCATTCACGCCCACAGAATGAGATTTACAGCCCAATGTCATGAGGTCATCATCAGTCGCCCTGTTACAGGAAAGTGACAGCTGTGGCTTCTGCTGCTGCCCTGCACTGTACTGGCACATGCCTTGATAAAGTATTATTTTTTCTCTAACTATGCCTCCTGCAGTGTGAGATCTTGTGCTTGTCATCCTGTAGCTCTCCCCATTCGATTTGTGCCAGATCTTGTATCATGTCCTGTAGTCATGCAGCTTTCCCCATTTGTGTTGTGCCAGATTCCAAATCATGTCCTGTAGTCATGCAGCTCTTCCCTTTCGTATCCTGTCTGGCAGAGGTAGGTGGGTAACACTGCAGAGGGAATCTGCTCTTATGTCAAACACCCCCGCCCCCCCTTCTCCTCCTCGTAGGTGTCACGGAGGGGGAATCCATTCTTACATCATCCAGCCGCCCTTGACCTCCCCCTGTAGGTAGCTTGACAGAGGGAATCCTCTCTTATGTCACCACCCCCTGCAAGCCCCCCTTCTCCTACCAGTACATAGCGCATGGGCTAATTAAGCTTTATTTGAATCACTCGTGATTCAGGTCGGTGATCATCCCAGCTCTCATACACACTAAGAGAGGTTTGGCGCTTCACAGTGTAAAAAAGACTGAACAGGTTTTTCCCCAAAAAATCATAAATATATATATATGCTTCACTGTTAATGCTTCACTCTTTATAAAAGTGACCAAATGTCCACTAAAAAAATGACAGGCATGCCTATGCTTCACTGAGATTACTTCCCTCTTGCTAATTTCAGGAAAAACTATTTTTTGCCAAAAAAAACAACCCTTTTAGATACACGAACGCCCCCCTCTTGTTATCAATTCACATGCACACTGAGAGGTTTGGCGCTTCACAGTGTAAAAAAAGACTGAACAGGTTTAAAAAAAAAAATCAAATATATATATGCTTCACTGTTAATGCTTCACTCTTTATAAAACTGACCAAATGTCCACTAAAAAAATATTACAGGCACACATAGGCTTCACTGATATTACTTCACTCTTGCTAATTTTAGGAAAAACTATTTTTTGCCAAAAAAAACAACCCTTTTAGATACATAATCGCCCCCTCTCGTTATCAATTCAAATACACACAGATGTTTGGCGCTTCACAGTGTAAAAAACACTGAACAGGTTTTTTTTAAAATCATAAATATATATGCTTCACTGTTAATGCTTCACTCTTTATAAAACTGACCAAATGTCCACTAAAAAATATGACAGGCACACATATGCTTCACTCTTGCTAATTTCAGGAAAAACAACCTGATTTACCCCTCTCGTTATCAATTTTATGTTATATGTTTTTAGTGGACATTTGTTTAGTTTTATATAGAGTGAAGCATATATATGTATTCATGTTTTTTTCTGGGAAAAACTCGTTCAGTCCTTTTTATTTTATCTCTCAGGGGATCTGGTGGTGAGATATCTGCACCCCTGCTGCAGCCATTACCGGTGGCTCCCCTCCCCTGCTGGATTCTTCTATCTCTCAGGGGCTCTGGTAATGAGATCTCTGTGCACCCGAGTTCCCAGCTTTGCATACCTGCTGCAGCCATTACCAGTGGCTCCCTTCCCTGCTATATTGGTGGAGGGGTCCATCCTATACAATAAAACCTAACTGTCCCTGCGTCATCATCTTTCCCTGTCTGTCCGTTCGAAGCTTTTTTGTACTGCGCATGTGCGCAGTACAGAAAGCCGTTGGGCCAGGAGGTGAGGCTAGGAAGCAGGGCGGCCGTGTGTGGGTGTGCGCTGGCGGGTGCGCGGCGGGCACGCACGTGGACGGCCAGGCGTGCTGCAGGCGGTGGTCACGCGCACTGACTGGCGGCGGTGGCGCGGTTAAATCACTACCTAGAGCAGTCAGGATGGCTCGATTTCTTTCTAATACTCATGGCTAAAATCATACAGTATCCAGCACAGGGGGAAAAACAAAGTATAACAATAACATGCCTTGCAGCGCTGGGTCCCCGGTTTGAATCCCAGCCAGGTCAACATCTGCAAGGAGTTTGTAGGTTCTCCCCGTGTCTGTGTGGGTTTCCTCCGAGCACTCCGGTTTCCTCCCACATCCCAAAAACATACAGATAAGTTAATTGGCTTACCCCTAAATTGGCCCTAGACTAGGGCTGAACGGTTTCACGGTTTTAAACCGAAACCGCTGTACCTAACAAGATGATGTAGAGATTGTCATTAGCTGCGGTTTTCCGGCGGCCGCTGTGCTGCTGTATGGCTCCGCTCCGCCCACTGCTGCGTCGTCATACTCTATGCTTGTTACGCTCCGTCTACTGCCGATTGGTGTTATAAACGTATCCGCCCCCCGCCGCCCTCATCCGTGAGAATCCACAGGCTCAGTCCCGCACGAGACGCATACAGGAAAAAGCTGGCACAGAGGAGTCATACAGAGCGGGCACACACAGAGAGCAGGCACAGTAACAGAGCTGGCACAGAGACACAGAGCTGACACATATACAGAGCTGACACAGAGACACACAGGCCTCCGAAGAAGCTAGGCTCACCCCATTGCGACACGGTCGTAAAGCTGTGCACCCACTGGCGCCCACAGCCTCTCCCTCACCCCAGCAGCAGCACGATAAGTACCTCGTTTATTTCAATGTAGCACTTTGATATTATACCGTTCATCTTCACATTTGTACACTTGCTGCATCTATTAAAGCTACAGTGCCAGACCAGCTTTCTCCTTTTAATGATCTCTGTACTGTGCAGGAGGAGGGAAATCTTGCAGGTCTCTCACCAGCGTCTGCTGGGCTTTCTCTGTTTTCCACTGTCCCTCCACTACTCTTCTCAAGCTTGTCTCTGCAAAAATCTGCTCTGCTCTCTCTCTCTCCTGCTTCCTCCAGTGTCTAATCTCATGTCCCTCCTCTCCACTCCACTGGTCTGGTCATCTGGCTTATCTAGCCTCCCCAGCTGTCTCCCTCTGCTGTGCCTCTCCCCCTTGATGTCCCTCCACCTTCTCACAAGGCTCTCTCCCTCCTCTCCACTACACTTGTCTCCTCTCTCTAGGGTCACGGAGATCTGCTTGCTTTTCATCTCCCTGTAGTGACTCATCTCCGTGTAGCTGTCAGAGCTCAGAGGCGCCTCCTGATGACGCATAGTATAAACAACAGAGCCAGCAGGAACTATCACAAGGTTTTGACTTGCTGGGAGGATTGTGCAGAAGGCTTGTCGGGCAGTCACCATGTGACTTGCCGCGGCAGCATACTGTCACAGGGGGTGGGGTTTAAAGATTTATTACCTATAATAGAGTTATTTACATATTTTTGTACATTTATTGTACTGTTTTTGCTTTCAATTTGTAACATGGATTTCAATGCTGTTTTTTCACATTCTGAGCTCAGTTCCACTTTAAAGACCTTTAAAAAGACATAAATCATTGGAAAAGACGTGAACTCAGTACTGACTTTTGTGGAACCCCAAACCTAACAATTAATTAATCATGCTGTACTTGAAATTTAGTCACTTTTTTTCTAAACACTGAAATATACGTAAATGTTTTTCATCAACAGTATGTTCTTTATAAATTGTCAAGTCGCAAATATATTTCACACATTTCTTAAGAGTGGCGTCTGTACAAGATAAATGGAAGAAACGGTTTAAAAGACAAGATTGTTGCCAAAACCATTTTGTGTAGTTTAGATGTTATCTGAAGCATTACCCATAGATGTAATGAAATCCTTTGTTCTGTGTCAGCAAACACTACACTTTCAACAATCACTTATTTGGTGCCTTTCCAACTTAATCCAGAAAAAACTCATGAGCATCACTGATAACTCTCTGACAGATGATTTGAAAGTGCTTTTTAAAGCGGAATGAAACCCAGCATTTCTACTTTGCTCTAATAGATTATTTACAGCATATTATATACAACCTGCATTCAAAGGGTTAACACAGGCTTTAGAAGCTTCCCTTCCAGCAGAGCTGGCCATTTCTGAAACTTTACATAATGTTATCTAGTGTTTAATTGTATCAAGTCAGGAATGTAAACAAAGCCTTCTCTCACACCACTGGGTCTCACAAAGACAGTGAGACAAGCATAAATGCTTTCTGATGCTTTCTGATTAAGTTAGAGGATGAATAAAGCAGTTATAAATAAAATGCAAAGTCAGCTCTCAGAGTAAAATTAGTGTATTTTAGGAATGCATAATTTCTAAATGAATAATAATACTTATGCACAAAAGCAAATATGCTAACCGTATGGCATATAAAAAGTAGGAAAACATGCTTTTATTGAATATTCTGTCAGGATTTTATACCGCTTTAAGAAGCAGAGGTGCTTCTCACATGATTGATTTTATACACACTCTTTACTGGATCAGTTAAGATGTTGGTCATATACTCTATGTTTGTTCTTGATGAGTAAACAAATAAATAAAGTTCTAAAGTATATGGCTCATTTCATTAAGCAAACAAATTGTAGTAGAACCTACCATCACACTCTGCATTTACTATACATACTTGATCATTACCGCTACAATCCAGCTCTGTTATTCTGTGGTTAGCCTTGTTCAGGTACAAGTAATTGTATCAGCATGTCCAATGGTCAGCATGTTAGTAACAATAGAAGGATTCAGTTAATTGGCTGGGTAAAGATTTGAATTAGCTAATAGCTATCATTTCAAAGGGGAAACACTGGTACTAGGGATGACTGCAAATAATTACACTGAAATCCCCCTTTTTTAATCTTGATCAGAAATATTCAAAAAAAATACATATTTCAAACAAGTGTGTGATTAGATTGCAACTTTAAAAAATGAACAATCTTTAAAGTGTGCCAGAGACAAAAGCTTAAAAAAATTCATACACACCTGGGGCTTCCTCCAGCCCATGCCGGCCTGATCGCAACCTCGGCGTGGTCCTCTGCCTCCTGGATCTTCGGTACGGGGCCCCAGTATCTTTGGCCAGTCGGGGCAAGTTGGAGCATGTGCAGTGTGGCTGTGCGCCCCCCTCGCTTCCGGGGCCAGTAATACTGCACAGGCGCAGAAAGCTTTCGGCAACAGGAGCTCGGCGGGGGAGTGTGCACAGCCAGGCTGCGGATGCGCAGTAAGTCCCAACTGGCCAAGTTACCGCTACCCCGTATCTGAAGTTCCAGGAGGCAGAGGATCGTGCTGAGGGAGCTATCGGGCCGGAGGGGGCTGGAGAAAGCCTCAGATATGTATTATTTTGTTTTTAGCTATCATCTATGATGATTGGTCAGTGATTGGCCAATCATAATTGAAAGTGTGTACCAGGCTTTAGCCCTCATCTTAAAAGTGGATGTGTTAGAGGATTTAAATGAATCATGTATAATCCAGGGAGTGGGACCGAGTTGGTTTGCTGAGACAGTGTGTTGGTTGGGTGTGGAGAGGAATCGTGATGATTCCTCTCCACACAGTGCACCTGACCCAACCAACACACTGTCTCAGCAAACCAACTTGGTCCCACTCCCTGGATTATACATGATGATTCATTTAAATCCTCTAACACATCCACTTTTAAGATGAGGGCTAAAGCCTGGTATACACGTTCAATTATGATTCAGTCGTCAGAGTCTATGCCACTGTGATTCACCACCCTGCTGTCAGAGATCATCTCAGAGACGTTACAGACGTAAATAGTTGGAGCGCAGACAGACCATGCTTTCATGCCTCCTTCCTTATCTCTCCTCCCAATCCAAACTACTAGAAAGTGTCTTCAGTCAGTCCCACTGGCAATATAGCTAGCCTAGCCAGCCCAAGTTGTAAGTATGGTGCAGTGCAGCAGCAGACCGTGCAGTTGGTGAAGCCTGCTGCTGCTGCCACCCTCCTGTATGTCCCCAACCCGACCCCTTTTATTATAGCAGGCAGGCAGCCAGTACAGACATCATCATCATCATCACATAGCAGTATAAAAAAAAAATTAAAAAAGGGAATCCACAGCTGACCAACCATGGCTCCTCAAGCCTGAGAGGACTGAGGCAGGCAGCAAAGTGACTCACCGGGGATGGGGTCTGGCAGCGATGGCGGAGGGCAAGCGTCGGGCATCCAGCATGATCCATCCTGCACTGGCAGGCAGGGGACAGAGGGCTGCGGCAGGCATGCTCCATCTCGCACTGGCTGGCAAGGCCGGCGAACAGCGGTGGCAGGCTCGTCATCATCGTCGTCACGGTCACGGCGGCGCTCAATGACCGTGGCTGACACAATCAGGGACAAAAGGGCGGGCGGCATCATCATCGTCATCTAGCAGGCCGCTTTTGGAGAGCCCGCAGAGCTCGGAGTCATCGGACTCGGAGGCCGGCGGCAGTGGCATAGCTAAGGTGTTTGACACCCGGTGCGGATAATTCACCGACACCCCCCCCCCCCAAAAAAAAACGCAGCGGCAAAAAATGGGTGTGGACATGACATCACATGGGTGGGGGTAACTGTAATGTAACTGTACGGCAGTGGGCTAATATAGGTAGCCAGAATAGTTGCCCCCAGCATAGGTTAGATAGGTAGGTGGCCCCAGTGTAGGTTAGTTAAGTAGGTGCCTCCAATATAGGTAGCCAGTATAGTTGCCACCAGTATAGGCTAGCTAGGTAGGTAGGTAGGTGCCCCCAATACAAGTTAGATAGGTAGGTGCCCCAGTATAGATTACATAGGTAGCTGCCCTCAGTATAGGTTAGATTGGTAGGTGCCTCCAGTGTAGGTAAGATAGGTAGGTGCCCCCCAGTATAGGTTAGATTAGGTAGGTGCCTCCCACTATAGGTTAGAAAAGTAGCTGCCCCCCAGTATAGGTTAGATTAGGTAGGTTCCCCCAGTATAGGTTAGATAGGTAGCTGCCCCCCCCCCCCCCCAGTATAGGTTACATAGTTACATAGTCATTTTGGTTAAAAAAAAGACATACGTCCATCGAGTTCAACCAGTACAAAGTACAACTCCAGCCCGTCCCCCACATACCCCTGTTGATCCAGAGGAAGGCGAAAAAACCCCCACAAGGCATGGTCCAATTAGCCCCAAAAGGGAAAAATTCCTTCCTGACTCCAGATGGCAATCAGATAAAATCCCTGGATCAACATCATTAGGCATAACCTAGTAATTGTAGCCATGGATGTCTTTCAACGCAAGGAAAGCATCTAAGCCCCCTTTAAATGCAGGTATAGAGTTTGCCATAACGACTTCCTGTGGCAATGCATTCCACATCTTAATCACTCTTACTGTAAAGAACCCTTTCCTAAATAAATGCCCCCTAATGGAGGGGAGAGCCGCGGGGAGGGCAGCCCGACCTCTCCCTCCCTCCCTCTCCCAGGGCTGGTCTCCGTGCTCCCCCCTCCAGACTTGACATAGAGAAATGCGCAGGGGAGCCTGTACTAAACGACTCACCTCCCTGCGTTCCCATCGCCGCTCAGTCACCACTGGTCTTCTTCTCTCCGCATATGCTGATACACACACTGCTTCCTGTAGCCAGAAGCAGTGTGTGTATCAGCGTATGCGGAGAACAGAAGACCAGCTGCGACTGAGCAGCGATGGGAACGCAGGGAGGTGAGTCGTTTAGTACAGGCTCCCCTGCGCATTGCTCTATGTCAAGTCTGGAGGGGGGAGCACAGAGGGCAGCCCTGGGAGAGGGAGGGAGGGAAGGAGAGAGAGGTCAGGCTGCCCTCCCTGCAGCTGCGGCTCTCCCCTCCATACAGCGCACCCCCTCTAGGGCGGCTGGCCCGGCGGCATCACGGTGGGTTACACGTGGCAGGAGAACTGGCGTGCGGTGCACTGCACAGCCTAGTTGGGGGTGTGCAGGGGGCAGGTCCCAGGCAAAACACAGTCCGGGCGGCCGGGTCAATGACTCACGGTGTGTGCAGGCACGGAGGCGTCACAGCCAGGACTTCACTGCAGAGTCTGCACTGCAGCCTGCAGGCAAATTGAGGAAGCAGCCAATCAGCCGGGCCGGGCAGCGGTAAACCAGCACTCGCTCTCCTCTCCAGTCAGACTAGAAGGCGGCAAGAACCAGGTGCAGTCACTTCCTGTTATGCCTGGTGCCGCCCCTCCACTTCCTGCCGCCTGAGGAACCCGCCTCACCCCGCCTCATGGGCGGGCCGGCCCTGGGAATGTGGCAACGCGTATTTTTGTTAAGGTTCCCTTTAAGTCATAGCTCACCAAAATATGTCAGAAATATGTCTTGTAGACATCCCGCATATAATAACAGACTAGAACACAAAACTGTTACATTTATGAATAAACTTAAAAATAGTGAAACTGTACGAATAAGGCACCAGACTATACAGTATGTACATATAATAAATACACCTCCCACAGAAGGTATATTTTGAAACAGGGAATGGCACAGAGGGCAACATCCCAATCAGGGAAATAGAAGCGTGATTCCTTTCAGACTTTTTTCACTTTGCTATCATTCTTAGGTGGCAGGCAAAGAGTAGTCAAAATCCAGGCAGAGGTCGGTGTAGGCTGCAGGCAGAGGCGAGTCAAAATCCAGACAGAGGTTGGTACAGGTGGCAGACAGAGAGTAGTCAAAATCCAGGCAAAAATCGGTAACAGTAAAGCTATGTACCAATGTCATGATTTTGTCAATGACTTTTTGAGCACCAAATGGTCATTTCCACAATATCGCGACTTGGGTCCAGGCGCATATGACTCCCGCGCAAAGTACAGTGATCACTTGAAGTCACGTTGGTTCCCAATGTGTAATTCTGCATGACATTGTGCATACCGCTGGCATTAAGAAGCGTCGCTGAAGACCGTCGTCAAGGGAATGTCGCAGGACCTGTCAGGAGGTCAGTATGGAGAGTAAAGCAGCCCATACACTCAGCCGATTTTCTGGCCGACCGATCGATCGACCGATCGATCGCGATCGATCGATCGATCGCAAATCGGTTGGCCAATCGACCGATCGACGGCCGATTTCGATCGATTTCAAATGGATTTCCATCGAACTTGCAGGGTGGAAAATTTAGGTCGATCTGATGAGATTGCTTATCAGTTTGCATTGGCCTTAATGGAAATCTGATGGCAAAAAAATGCCATCAGATCGAATTTCAACAGATTTCAAACTGAAATCTATTGGAATTCTATCCTGGTAAAAAATGTTCTAAAAACGCATCAGATAGATCATCAGATGCATTTCTTATCTATCTTCTGCCAATCTGACGAGTGTATGGGCACCTTAAGGCAGATCAGCAGAAACACTTAGTTCAGAAGCAGTTGGGAACCAAATGGCTATATTGTTAACATCCTGAGCTTTCAAATGAGCTTATCTTCCATTTCTGTCATGGCAGTCATGTGACACAGGAGAGAAATCAAATTAAAACTGATTAGAGACAAATGAGGAGGAATTAGACAGGCTAAACTCTCTACATACATACTGGACGCATTTCTCTATGTTTACCTACTGTCCTGATCTGGTCCAGATGGGGGATTAGACAGGCTAAACTCTCTATATAAATGCAGGCTGCATTTCTCACTTACCTTCTGTCCTGTGCCTGAGTTCGGGTCCACTTTAATTGCTGCACCACCTCCCGATAACATCACGCTGCTCCGTACCGACCATGCTGCCGCTGATTGGCTACCGGGATCCAGGGAGCAGAGAGGAGAGGGGGATCCCGGTGGCCATAAAGAGAGCCCTGGAGTCCCGCTGGGCAGCGCAGATCGCACACAGAACCCAGGTATGAAGCAGGAGCTGCTATTTTAGCTAGCCTGAGCGTGAAGTCAGTGCTGAATTGTAAAAAATCGCCTGGTCACTAGGGGATGTAAATCTCTCAGTCCTCAAGTGGTTAAAAAGGCAAATCACACTAAGCATTTAGTAGGAGGGTTTTTTGTTCTCTTTAAGTCCCCTATACTTTACTAGTGGTTTGGGTCACCCCAAGCTGCTTGGTTACTCTGTTGTACTGGTCCAAGCCCTACCCCATAGAGCCATATCAATCTCTGCCATGGAAAAAAAAAAAACTGAGGAGGGCCAAAAGTCCAAAACAGGCTGTCTACATGTGGGAGTGATGTGGCTCTGTAAAATGTACAGCTATAGGCATGCTTTACACAAGAAGTTCTGGATTCAAGCCTGGCTACAGGGGCATAAAGATATGGCGGTGCATTGTGGGTAACCACAGATGTTCCACAGATGAACCACAGATGTTCACTTAAAGCTGAATTATCGCAAGCAGGGTTGCTCGTAAACTACGCCAGTGCTAATCTACGCATCGTAGTCCACAACTACGCATCGTAGTTCATAGATGAAGTTTAAAAACATCGCGTACGTATTTCCACGTAGTCGTAGTACCACCATTCAAAGCCTCGCCCACTACGCGTAGTTGGCGTATGTATTGCGAAGTCAATTCAGTAGAAGATGAAGCCGGCACCATCTAAGTATTCGTATGCTCTTTATTGAAACATCAAGGTTACAGGCTGTCACACATAGTGCGACGTTTCGGGGGGCTCCCCTTTATCAAGCAGATGACAGTCTGACAGGCATTCAAAGTGTGTATCATTTATATGTATCCACCCACATCTCGGCCAATCACGGGTCTGTATATACAGACCAATCACAGGGCCTAGTCTAACATGCGGACCTGATGGAAAACAGATAAAAAGAATGAGAAGGGCCAATGGGGATAGAGCAAACTCACCTACATCCCGACAGGACAAACCGCCACCTCGCCCAGACCCCACGCGCGCCAGACGCCATTTGCGGCCAGACTCCGCCCATCAAAGCGAGCTGAGCCACCGCATTGGTGCGCGCTCCGGGGACGGAGTGACGCGAACGGCCAGGGGAATGGTCGGACGCATACTGGGCACGGCTGGAACGCATAGCGGCAAGACGCACGCAAAGTGGCGCATGCGTCCTCCGCCAAGCGCCCAGACGCGCCCAACAACTCCGCCCCGGCTGCGTTACCATGGCAACCCGACGCCATGAGGGCCGGACGCTGAGGGGGAGACCCGTCTGGATGAAAGAGAGGCCCAAGCTGAAAAGAAGTCAATTACGCGTGCGGTAACTGCGTTTATAGGGATCATTGCGCATGCGCAGAAATATTATTGCCCTTCTATACGTATACAATTCCGCATTGGAGGGTGGAATGTACGCATATATTAGTTCACCCATGCGCATATTTAGCGGATTATTGCGGAAATTTTTACGCATAAGGGCATAAGTGTCTGCATACACTATGCTTCGCACTACGCCAAGCTTCCGTATTTTAACGCGTAGTCTACGAAATGCAAATGTAGCAAAGTTTCTGATTTAAAAACCGTAGTTTGCAAATCGTAATTGCGTAGAACTACGCGTAGTTGGCCTAAGCCCATTTAAAAAAGGGCCTTAGGTCTTTTCACGCCGCCACCGCCGCTGATTTGATTTTTGGGCTGGTTAGGTAGGTTTCGTAATTCAGGTAAGAGGAATCATAGTAAAGGAGCAAAATGTTGGGTAGAGATGGCTCGAACCTCCGATTTTAGGTTCGCAAGCCTCGTATGCGAACTTCCGCAAAAGTTCGGGTCCGCGCAAACTTTCAAACCCACCATAGACTTCAATGGGGAGGTGAACTTTGAAAATTACAAACATTTATGCTGGCCACAAAAGTGGTGGAAAAAAATGTTTCAAGGGGTCTAATACCTGGAGGGGATACACGCCAAAAATCCAGATTTTACGCACAGCAGGGTTTAAGGGCAGAAATCCCATTCTATTGCTAAATTGGAGTCCTAATGTGCTTTAAAACATCTTGCATGTGTATACATCAATCTGGTACAGTAATTTGTGTACTGCTTCACACTGACAGAGTAAACTCACTGTGTAACGCACCGCAAACAGCTATTTGTGTAGTGATGGCCGTGCTGGATTGGTGCACACCATTAGAGATGGCCCGAACGGTTCGCCCGCAAACGGTTCCAGGCGAACTTTAGGTGGTTCGCAATCGCTGGCGAAGGCGAACTTTTGCGGAAGTTCGATTCGCCCCCATAATGCTCTATTGAGCAGAACTTTGACCTTCTACATCACAGTCAGCAGGCATATTGTCACCATTCAGACTACACTCACTCCTGGAGCCCCACCCCCCCTTATAAAAGGCAAGGTTCTCCTGTCGTTTTACTCCCTCATCTGCCTACAGGAATTAGTTAACCTGCTGAGCGGTCTGGACGAGCTCAGCTCGTCCAGTACCGCCGGAGCCTGCCGCTCAGGTCCTGCTGGGCCGATTTGGCTCAAATAAAAAGCAGCACACGCAGCCGGCACTTTGCCAGCCGCGTGTGCTACCTGATCGCCGCTGCAGCGTGGCGATCCGCCGCATGCAGCGGCGATCCGCCGCATGCAGCGGCGAAAGAGGGTCCCCCCAGCCGCCTGAGCCCAGCGTAGCCGGAACAAAAAGTTCCGGCCAGCGCTAAGGGCTGGATCGGAGGCGGCTGACGTCAGGACGTCTGCTGACGTCCATGACGTCACTCCGCTCGTCGCCATGGCGACAAGGTAAGCGAAACACGGTAGGCCGCTCATTGCGGCCTTCCGTGTTACTTCTGGCCGCCGGAGGCGATCGGAAGAACGCCTCCGGAGCGCCCTCTAGTGGGCTTTCATGCAGCCAACTTTCAGTTGGCTGCATGAAATAGTTTTTTTTTTATTAAAAAAAAACCCTCCCGCAGCCTCCCTGGCGATCTTAATAGAACGCCAGGAGGTTAAGGGACAGCTGCTGACAGACTCTGCTAGGGAGAGTTTAGTTAGGCTCTTTCCTAGCTGATTGTTATTCCTTATATTCCTCCCTCCTCCCTCACTCCCGGAGGGAGGAGGGTCTTGTCTTCCAGGGAATTGTAGTATTTCAAAAGCCAGCTTACATACCTTGGCTGTGAATTGAACCCAGGTCTGAGTGCATGGTCGGTAGCTCACTTAACCACTATACCACCACCAACACTACATGCTGAAGCCAGCCTAGCATGTACCATTATGATATATCCAAGAGAAAATTGCTTAAGGATTTGTAGTATGTCAAAAGCTAACTCATATTGGCCAGAATAGAACCCAGGCCTACCACTCTGTAGGCTGCTATCCTAACCATTATACCACCAACACAACACACTACAATGCTACATGCTGAAGCCAGCCTAGCATGTACCATATGAGATATCCACGAGAAAATTGCTTAAGAATTTGTAGTATGTCAAAAGCTAACTGTGAGAAAACGCGGAAAAGCCGCCGTATGTGCTCAGAACAAGGCGGCTGATTCCGCATCTAATGCGGCGGTTTGCACGCGTAGGCCTACATCTGCCAGTATTGCTAAACGTGGAGAAACCGCCACATGCCCTGATAGCGGTGCGGCTGGTTCCGCGTCCAGCGCGGCGGGTGGTACACAACGCATGTCTGGTGTGGCTGGGACCGATAGTCCACACAGGTTCAGAAGGATGCGCGCGCACGCTGAGAGGCAGAACTTTTATGACAGCCAGAAGAGAGTCAGCTGACCAAGCCGGTCAGCTGACGATTCAAACAGTTCCCATTGGTCCAGCACTTAGGGGAGGCGCTGGAGAGCGCTGTGCTATATATACCGGGTGCTGGTCATTCACTGGTTGTCTGTCATTGCGATCACTACGTGGAAGCACTGAGACCTTTTTGTCAGTATCTGTGTTACCATTCTGTTATACTTCAGACTAGTTCCAGGGTGTTGATGATCACGGACCTCACACCCAAGACTAGGGACTTGTGTTATCATTCTGTTATATGTCAGACTAGATCCAGGGTGTTGATAATCACGGAGCTCACACCCAAGACTAGGCATTGTTTATTATCTGTTATGACTTACTGCTTTCCTGACCACTTTTCTGTTCACTGATTTGGTACTTCTCTATATCTGATACTCTGTTGCCAAACCCTGCTTGCCTTAGGATTACCGAATCAGCCTCCTGTCTTTGTACTTTGTTTGTCCGTGTGTTGCCGACCTGGCTTGCCCGACCTTGAGAACTATCTCCCCAGTTAGAGATAGTTCACAGATCAGTCAGTGACATCCTCCTATTGGCGTCACTCACGCTCTGGTCCTTCCTTCTCCCAGCCTGACTCCTCCCTGTGGGAGATTCTCAGGCTGCTGAAAGGTACTTGTTCTCTAGTGCAGTATTCCTTACTGCCTTTGTAACTGTTCTCCAGATTTTGGCTTTAATTCATCAAGCATTACCGCATTCGGTAATGCTGAAAACAGCTGACTTAACGGAGCACTTTAGAAAATGTTAATTCATCAAAGCTGTTACCGAATGAGAAGCTGAAATGACAGAGCAATGAGATAAATTACCGACATGTGCTCAACACATGTCAGCAAATGTCAGTAAATGTTAATTCATCAAGGTTTCCACATTTGCTAACACATTCGGTGTTTATCTCCAGCTCTCCCCTGTCCTAACAGGCTTCCAAAGCCTTCTGTGTGAATGTTTTCATGATTAGCAGGAGCAGGCAGCCAATAGAAACAGCCCCTGTTCTCCTGCAAGTGCTGCTGATAGGTCACACAGGCTTCTCCACACAAGCTTTTCAGACCCCCCCGGGCAGTGAGCAGAGAGGACAAAATATATCCCCAGATTCCCTTCGGTGGTGTAACCCTTTCAGGCCCTGTTTGATAATGCAAAGATGCTGGTGGAGAAATCACCAAGCATGGCATTTGTAATGTCTCCAGGAAGTTCATCTACGTTGTGGCAAATAAGTCAAATGTTAAGAAAGACTGATGGACAGATTCAGAGCAGCAGAGGCAGTATAAATAACAGTAAATATAACACGTTTACATCTAAAGGGATGTCTGGATGCCTTCTATTGTAATCGGCTTGTAACAACACAGAGACATTCCAAGCTGCTCTGCACCACTCTGATGTTATCGAACAGCCTTTGATGAACTGAAGCCGTAGTACTTCGGTAACTTAACGAACCTCTACCACACATGGGAAAATATTGATGAATTAGCACAGTGAAGTGTAAAATACCGAATGCGGTATTTTAAGGACTGGGGTTTTGTTATCGAACACCCTTTGATGAATTGAAGCCTTTGTCCTCAAAGTATTACTGTTGCACCAAACACTCATATTACTCAGGTGTCCAGAGTTTAGTAATATATCTGATTATCGGTGATACTGCAGATAATCAATAATCAGGTATATATATATATCTGCATTTTTGGTGATACTGCAGATCACCAATAATCAGACCCTCTCTGTGTTACACTGATCGTTACACTAACTCACATTGGCCAGGAATAGAACCCAGGCCTACCGCTCTGTAGGCTGCTATCCTAACCATTATACCACCAACACAACACACTACAATGCTACATGCTGAAGCCAGCCTAGCATGTACCATTATGATATATCCAAGAGAAAAATGAGCTTGCTTAGGGAATTGTAGGATTTCAAAAGCCAACTCAGCCTAGTCAGCAAAAAATTTTAAGTTCGCCTCCCCATTAAAGTCTATTGTGGTTCACGAAAGTTCGCGCGAACCGAACATTCCTGCTAAACATAAACAGGTATGCAGTGATTGGTATTACAAATGTGCAGCTGTCATACACATAGGTACCGTGAACAGGTGCAGTAATTGGTATATAACACTGCGTGCTTCTGTCACGCAGGTGCAGTAAACATGAACAGGTATGCAGTGATTGGTATTAGAAATGTGGAGCTGCCTATCACACACGTGCAATGAAAAGGTAGGCACTGAATGTGCTGGGCCTGGAAGTGGCACAGTAGAGATGGCCCGAACGGTTCGCATGCAAACGCGAACACGTGAACTTTGGTGGTTCTCGATCGCGATCGAACGTGAACTATATGCGAGTTCGACCCGCCCCCTATACTACATCATTAGGGTCAACTTTGACCCTCTACATCACAGTCAGCAGACACATGGTAGCCAATCAGGCTAAACTCCCTCCTGGAGCCCCCCTCCCTACCCCCTTATAAAAGGCAGGCTGCATCAGCTATTTCCCTCACTTGTGTGGCTGCAGTAATTAGAGAAGGGAGAGCTTGCTGCAGAGACATTAGGGGAAGCATAGTTCTTGTTAGGCTTGTTAGCTTGCTCCTTGCTGATACTTATTGCTAAAAAGCACCCCTCAACAGCTCTTTAGAGAGATAATGTTGTTCTTGTGATCTATTTTTTTTGTGTGTGTCCCACAGACACTTGCATATACAGCCCTGTCAGTCAGTCGCAGCTGGCCCTTGGCCCCTTGGTAATTCCTACTGTGCCACTGCCAGGCCCAGCAGATTCAGTGACTGTTCACGGTACCTATATGTGTGACAGCTGCACATCTGTAATTCCAATCACTGCATACCTGTTCAGTTCACCTACCTACGTGACCGCACGCAGTGTTATATTATATACCAGTCACTGCACCTGTTCACGGTACCTGTGTGTGACAGCTGCACATTTGTAATACCAATCACTGCATACCTGTTCATGTTTACTGTACCTGCGTGATAGAAGCACGCAGTTTTATATACCAGTCACTGCACTAGTTCACGGTACCTGTGTGTGTGACAGCTGCACATTGTATTGATACCAGTCACTGCATACCTGTTCAGTGCACCTGCGTGACAGCACATTGTTGTACCAGAAGTCACCTTTTCACTGCACCTGTGTAACCGCACATCGTATTAGTCAAGTCAGTGCATACCTTTCACATCATCCCCCCTAATATGGACAAAACAAGAGGCAGATCCAGAGGCGGGCTACCCAGAAGGTCTGTTTGAGGTCGCGCTGTCGTGATTTCGTGTGGTCCTCGTCGACCAAAGTACAGTGTTCAGAAGAAGGCACGTGCCATCAACCCCAATATTGTCAGGATGTAGTTGACTATTTACCACAGAACACCTCATCTTTCTCAGCTTCCGCACCGAGGTGTGACATATCTTCCTCCTCCTGCTCTGATCCTGGCACTTCACTTAAAGAGAATCTGTACTCTAATATTCTTACAATAAAAAGCATACCGTTCTATTCATTATTTTCTCCTGTGCCCCTCTGTGCTGCTTCTGCCACTCTCTGCTGCAATCCTGGCTTGTAATTAACAGTTTTAGGCAGTGTTTACAAACAAACTAACCAGCTTCTAATAGGCTCAGCTAAGCATAGTGTATGAGTCATTCAGAGTATGCAGGGGGCCTGCAGAGGGTGTGTATCGCTTCTACCAATCACAAGCAGCCCTGCACATTCCACACAATAAAGCTTTAGCCCGACAAACAGGACAGAGGAAAGATACATTGATTTATTACAGAGACAGTGCAGTTAGGAAAGACTGCAGTAAGCCAGAGCAGATTAGAACAGGCATAGGAACTTATAGGATAGAAGAACTAAGGCTGAAAAAATTGTTACAGAGTCTCTTTAACACTCCGTCGGCATCCATCAGCAAAGTGCCATCATCCCAGGGCTGAGCGGTGTGGACATTTTTTTGTGTGTCTGCCTCAGATGAGAGCAATGCCATCTGTACTCTCTGCCACCTAAAATTGAGACGTGGAAAGACAAAGACCTGCGTAGGGACAACTACCTTACCAAGGCACATGATTACAAAGCACAAACTGCAATGGGATGACCACCTGAGGAAAAGCAGCACACAAAAGCAAAGCCACACACCGCAGTGTAAGATACAATCACGCAATTATTCCTCAAAAAAGACTTTACCCAAACTGTACCGTGATGTTGAAAGGCAAGTGGTGTCATCTCTGGCACACAGCGTTGGGTCAAGGGTCCATCTGACCATGGATGCCTGGTCTGCAAAGCACGGTCAGGCTTGCCCAAAGACTAAGTCAGTCCCCACACACAGCATCTCTAACTGCACACCGTGTGACTGTCTGCCCTAAGACCGTAAGAAGGTTGTTGCTTCATTGTGGACAGACCAAATTCGATGAGCTGGACAGTAACTGTTGTTCTGTCATTGAGCTACCTCAGCCTGGCGACCATATGGGCTTGAAAACTGCTATCGCCTGCACTCTCGCCATGGTGTGCACTAGTCCAGCTCAGCCGTCACTACACAAACAGATGTTTACGGTGCGTTACACAGTGAGTTTGGTCTGTCAGTGTGAAGCAGTACACTAATTACACTACATGATTGATGTGTCACGTTCTGTAACAATCGGTGAGGACAGAGAGTATCTGATTACCGGTGATCTGCAGTATCGCCGGAAACACAGATATATACCCGATTATAAGTGATCTGCAGTCTCACCGATAATCCGATATACTAACTAACCTCTATCCACCCAAATAGTGTGTAGTGATTGGTGCACACAGTAATAGCGTATTGCTCTGTGACGAGGGCCCACAGAGCACGGACTTCCGTCCAGCGGCACGGGCCCGCTAGCGGGGATGGTCGACAAGCAAGGTTCGGCAACAGAGATCAGAGATACGAGGTACAGAGACAATAGGCAAGAGAATAAACGAGGGCACAGCAAGGTTGGCAACGGTAAATCAGATAGGCAGCGGTACAAAAGGATCAAGAGAAAATTCGAGGTCAAGAACAGGCAAAAGGTCAAAGGCACAGGTAAATACAATGGTATATTTCTTCCAGTACTTATATATTGGCGTAACCAATATATAAGTATACTGTGGATCCGAGAGCTAACACAGGAGTGTGATCGCTACAGCGGACAAGAAGCACTGGCAGTCTGCTGCTTAAATGCAGGCTGTCAACCCAGCAACCCCCACCCCCCAGATGATGTCAGAAAGGGGGCGGGAGTGACTCAGCAAGGCTGATCAGGAAAGCCTCCTCCTTAGAGCATAAAGGGCATGACGCTCCGTGCGTGAGCGTGTTGCCCTGCTCTGCTGTGACGACATGCGGCTGGAACGCTGGCCGGCGGCGCTGGCAGCCGAGACGGACCGGAAGTTCGGAGTCCCGGTGACGTCTGCCCCGAGAGCGGCGTTCATGCTGCTAGCCGCAGTGGGGGTAAGTCCATGCCTGACATTACCCCTCCCCTGAGGCGTGGTCTCCGAACGCGCCAATGAAGGCCTATCAGGATGAGAGTCGTGAAACTCCTGTATGAGTTCCTGTGCGTGGAATCGATGTGCTGGTACCCAGGACCTCTCCTCAGGACCATATCCTCTCCAATGAACCAGATACTGGAGAGAATTCCGAACAAAACGAGAATCCAGAATTCTCTCGATTTCATACTCAGGTTCGCCGTCCACAATAACGGGGGGAGGGCAAGAGTCCACATGTACCGCGGGCTTTAGCAAAGACACATGAAACGTTCTTACCCCACGCATAGATTGGGGTAACGTTACCTGATAAGATACTCTATTGACCTTTTTGGCTATAGGATATGGACCTATAAATTTAGGCCCAAGTTTCGCTGATGGCTGCCGCAAGGCGATATGCCGAGTAGAGATCCAGACAAGATCTCCGGGAGAGAACTCCCACTCGGGTGAACGCCTTCGGTCAGCCTGTCGTTTCTGGAGAGAAACTGTTTTTTTCAAATTAGCGTTTACCTCCTTCCAAAGAGATCTTAGCGTCTCCTGCCAGGCTTCCAGGGCAGGAAAAGAGGAAGTACCGACAGGAAGGGGAGAAAACCTTGGAGATCTTCCATTAACAATCTGAAAAGGTGAAAACCCCGAGGAAGAGCTCCGAAGATTGTTATGGGCGAATTCGGAATATGGTAAGTATTGGACCCATTCCGTTTGATTGTCTGCCACATAACACCGGAGATACTGTTCCAGTGACTGGTTTACCCTCTCTGTCTGACCATTGGTCTGGGGGTGAAAACCGGACGAAAACGAGAGGGTGATCCCCAGTACCCTACAAAATTCCTTCCAGAATTCTGAGACAAACTGCACCCCCCTGTCAGACACTATGTTCTCAGGAACCCCATGAAGGCGAAGAACGTGGATCACAAAAAGATCTGCCAGTTCTTTAGCAGAGGGAAATTTCCTCAAAGGCACGAAATGAGCCATCTTAGAAAATCGATCAACAATAACCCAAATCACCGTATTACCATCCGAAGGAGGCAATTCTCCCACGAAATCCATGGATATATGAGTCCAGGGCTCGGAGGGTATGGGTAGAGGCTGGAGGGTACCCACCGGAGATACTCGTGAGGATTTGCTCCGTGAGCATACTGCACAAGAGACAACAAACTCCTCGGCATCACTCCTCCAAGTGGGCCACCAGACACTTCTAGACAACAACTCTTTGGTTCTGGCTACTCCAGGATGACCCGCTAGTTTAGACGAATGAAAAAGCTGCAGTACCTGTAATCTGAACTGTAAAGGCACAAACATAAGCTCAGGAGGTTTCCCTGCCGGACTGTCCGGTTGATGAGGAAGAAGGGCAGAAGCAAGATCCTCACTTGAGTCTATACTGGCTAACACAACTTTCTCAGATAAAATTGGATCTGGTTCAGAGGGTAGTACTGATTCTATGTCAAAGCATCGGGAAAGAGCATCTGCCTTGATATTTTTACTTCCAGGTTTGAACGTGATAATGAAGTCAAACCTAGAAAAGAACAAAGACCAACGTGCCTGCCTAGGATTTAATCTCTTAGCCCCTTTCAGATACTCCAGGTTCTTATGGTCCGTATAAACTGTGATCACATGTTCCGCTCCCTCAAGCCAGTGTCGCCATTCCTCAAAAGCCAACTTTACTGCCAGCAACTCCCTGTTCCCGATATCATAATTCCTTTCCGCCTCAGAAATTTTTTTTGAGAAGAAAGCGCAGGGATGAAGTCTCCCTTGTGACCCGGAGTACTGCGACAAGACTGCCCCAACACCAATCTCAGATGCGTCTACCTCCACGATAAATGGCCTGGAAGAATCGACATGGTGCAGAATGGGGGCGGAACAGAAGGCTGATTTTAGGCTTTGGAACGCAGAGATGGCCTCAGAAGACCAGTTGATAGTATTAGCCCCTCTTTTCGTCATGTCAGTAAGAGGAGCTATCAGAGAGGCATACCCTTTTATGAATTTCCTGTAATAATTAGAAAAACCCAAAAATCGTTGTAAAGCCTTCAGACCAACCGGTTGAGGCCAGTTCAAAACTGCCGCGACTTTGCTGTTATCCATTGATAACCCGGAACTGGAGATCATATAACCTAGAAATGGAACCTCAGTGACCTCAAACAAACATTTCTTCAATTTGGCATATAATGAATTTTCGCGTAATTTACGCAACACATACTGAACCTGCGACCTATGTTCTTTGATATTATGAGAAAAGATCAGGATGTCATCCAAATAAACAACCACAAATCTCCCCACTACATCCCTGAAAATATCATTAACCAGCTCTTGGAAGACAGCGGGGGCATTACACAGACCAAAAGGCATGACCAGATATTCGTAATGCCCGTCCTGAGTGTTGAACGCTGTCTTCCATTCGTCACCCTGTCTAATCCTGACCAGATTGTAAGCTCCCCTGAGATCTAACTTAGTAAATATCTGGGCACCTGTGACCTGAGTAAAGAGATCATCAATCAGAGGAAGCGGGTAACGGTTTTTAATCGTGATGGCGTTGAGAGCTCTGTAGTCGATGCAGGGACGCAGACCACCATCTTTTTTCTTCACAAAGAAGAACCCTGCCCCAGCGGGTGACCTGGAGGGGCGGATGAACCCTTTGTCTAAATTTTCCCGGATGTATTCCCTCATGGCCACTTTCTCGGGGCCAGTGAGGTTATAAAGATGACCCCTGGGGGGCATGGTCCCAGGTCTGAGCTCAATCGGGCAGTCATACGGTCTGTGAGGTGGTAGTGAATCAGCAGACCGTGGACAAAACACATCGGCATAAGATACGTAATGCTGAGGAAGACCCTGAAGAACTAGGTGAGTAGAACGAAGCGGGACGTTAGATATACAGTGCTTCTGACAGTAAGATGACCAGGACAGCAACTGCCCAGAAGCCCAATCAATCTGTGGAGAATGCAAACGTAACCAGGGCAAGCCCAGAATAATAGAGCAAGACGGCATTCTAATGAGATAAAATCGTAGCTTTTCGCAGTGTAAAACCCCCACGGTACAAGTTAACTCAGGTGTGACAGAGACAGGTTGACTATCCTGTAATGGTGAATCGTCAATGGCGGTGACTATGATACGTTTTTCTAAAGGGATGACCGGTATGCCTAACTTAAGTGCCAGATTTGAATCCATGAAATTGGCTGCAGCGCCCGTGTCAATAAAAGCCTGCAGTAACTTGTCTTGTTTGTCCCAAGAAATGGAAATGGGTAATAAGACCTTATCTCTGGGAGGTACAGAATTCTCGCCTAGGGTAGTACCCCCGACTAACCCTAGGCGGAGAAGTTTTCCGCCTTCCTGGTACAAACGGACGCGATATGACCTTTCTCCCCACAATATAGGCACAGACCCTCCTTCCTCCTTCTCAATTTCTCTGTCTCAGATAGTTTGGAGTGGCCCAACTGCATGGGCTCGTCAGTGGAAGTGGAACTAGGAAGACTCGTGGTAGGCTGAAACCGCATGATGGGTCGCTGTCTGGCCGACCTGTGAAAGTGTACCCTGCGGTCTATCTTAATTGCAAGACTTATGGCCTCATCCAAGGTTCTGGGTTCAGGGTGACTTAACATCAACTCCGACACGGAGTCAGTCAACCCCGTCAGGAACCTATCCAGAAGAGACTGTGCCTCCCACCTGGTGGAGAATGACCATTTGCGGAATTCCGCAGCATAAGTCTCAACAGAGTTCTGACCCTGTCTGAGTCTTTTTAGTTTTCTCTCAGCCGTGGCGGAAATATCTGGATCGTCATATATGACCGCCATGGCTTCAAAAAATTTCTCAACAGAGGTAAGGGCCTCATGACCTAAGGGTAAACTGTAGGCCCAGGTCTGCGAATCGCCCTGTAGGAGGGTCTTTATGAGCGTGACCCGTTGTAATTCAGAACCAGAGGAAGTGGGACGCATCAGAAAATATGACTGACAACGATCCCGGAAATTACGGAAATCAGAACGTTCCCCTGAAAACGGTATGGGCAACGGCATTTTAGGTTCGACAGGTAATATAGGAGCGGGAATAACTGGCGCCTGCAAGTTTTGCACAACCTCTGCTAGTCGGTTGAGCTGGACCTGCTGGTCTTTAACGGTCTGGCTCAATTGAGTAACGACTGTCGTCAGAGTATTAACCTGCTGGACCAGAGCTTCCATATTGTATGGTCCGCTGTACTGTCACGTTCTGTAACAATCGGTGAGGACAGAGAGTATCTGATTACCGGTGATCTGCAGTATCGCCGGAAACACAGATATATACCCGATTATAAGTGATCTGCAGTCTCACCGATAATCCGATATACTAACTAACCTCTATCCACCCAAATAGTGTGTAGTGTAGTAATAGCGTATTGCTCTGTGACGAGGGCCCACAGAGCACGGACTTCCGTCCAGCGGCACGGGCCCGCTAGCGGGGATGGTCGACAAGCAAGGTTCGGCAACAGAGATCAGAGATACGAGGTACAGAGACAATAGGCAAGAGAATAAACGAGGGCACAGCAAGGTTGGCAACGGTAAATCAGATAGGCAGCGGTACAAAAGGATCAAGAGAAAATTCGAGGTCAAGAACAGGCAAAAGGTCAAAGGCACAGGTAAATACAATGGTATATTTCTTCCAGTACTTATATATTGGCGTAACCAATATATAAGTATACTGTGGATCCGAGAGCTAACACAGGAGTGTGATCGCTACAGCGGACAAGAAGCACTGGCAGTCTGCTGCTTAAATGCAGGCTGTCAACCCAGCAACCCCCACCCCCCAGATGATGTCAGAAAGGGGGCGGGAGTGACTCAGCAAGGCTGATCAGGAAAGCCTCCTCCTTAGAGCATAAAGGGCATGACGCTCCGTGCGTGAGCGTGTTGCCCTGCTCTGCTGTGACGACATGCGGCTGGAACGCTGGCCGGCGGCGCTGGCAGCCAAGACGGACCGGAAGTTCGGAGTCCCGGTGACGTCCGCCCCGAGAGCGGCGTTCATGCTGCTAGCCGCAGTGGGGGTAAGTCCATGCCTGACATGATGTATACACATGCAAGATGTTCAAAAGCACTTTAGACCTTCAATTTAGCATGCAATGTGATTTATGCCCTTAGAAAGCTGCTGTACATCAAATCCTGATTTTTCCCTGGGACTTTTGGTGTGTATCCCACTCTGCCATGCCCTCCTCCAGTTGTTAGACCCCTTGAAACATCTTTTCCATCACTTTTCTGGCCAGCATAAATGTTTCTAGTTTTCAAAGTTTGCCTTCCCATTGAAGTCTATTGCGGTTCGCGAAAGTTTGCGCAAACCGAACTTTTGTGGAAGTTCGCGTTTGAGGTTCGTGAACCAAAAATCGGAGGTTTGAGCCATCTCTATGGCACAGTAGGAATTAGCAAGGGGCCAAGGGCCAGCTGCGACTGACTGACAGTGCTGTATATGCAAGTGTCAGTGGGACACACACACACACACAAAAGAAAAAATAGATCACAAGAACAACATTAGCTCTCAAAAGATCTGTTGAGGGGTGTTTTCTAGCAATAAGTATCAGCAAGGATCAAGATAACAAGCCTAACAAGAGCCTAACTAAGCTTTCACTATGTCTACAGCAGGTTCCTCTCCCTTCTCTAATTACTGCAGCCACATCGAGTGAGGGAAATGGCCGATGCAGCTGCCTTATATAAGGGGGGGGGGGTGCTCTAGGAGGGAGTGTAGCCTGATTGGCTTCCCTGGGTCTGGTGACTGTGATGTAGAGGGTCAAAGCAGTGGCTGGATAGTGTAATGGTTAAGGGCTCTGCCTCTGACACAGGAGACCTGGGTTCAAATCGCGGCTCTGCCTGTTCAGTAAGCCAGCACCTATTTCATTAAGGAGTTTCTTGGGCAAGTCTCCTTAACACTGCTACTGCCCACTGAGTGCACTCTAGTGGCTGCCTCGCAAGCGCTTTGAGTCCGACAGGAGAAAGGCGCTATACAAATACTGCAATTAAAGTTGAGCCTAATGATGTAGTATAGGGGGCGGGTCGAACTCGCATATAGTTAGCGGTTCAACGCGACCCACCAAAGTTCGCGCAAATCGGTTTGCGGTCGAACTGTTCGGGCCATCTCTAATGGTGGGGGCACACGATCATGTAGAATACACTAGGTAAAAGGCCAAAGGCTTCCAATCTAAGGGCCCTTTTCCACTAGCAATCTCTAGCGCTCGCGCTGAATGCTAGCGATTGTGATTCAGCAAAGTAACAAGTTTCCCTGGTGTTTGCGATCACGATTTTGCTATGCACTGGACTGCATAGCAAAATCGCTGCAAAAATCGCTCCGCAGCATGACCGCATTTCAGTAAAAAACGAATCACGGTAGTGGAAATTACCTACCGCGATTCCTATGTTAAAATACAAACTGTAGCGATTTTAAAATCACTAGCGGTTTGCGATTTTCAGTTCGCAATCACCGCTAGTGGAAAAGGGCCCTAAGAGATTGTATGTGTGGGGTTCCTTTCTTGTCCTCATCCCACCCCTCCCCCCCCCCAAAAAAAAAATGCATATGGTAATTAATTGTTCTCCAATTAAACTATGGTAGGGGGTTAGAAAATGACTTAAGTAAGTATTAGGTTAAACTTGCCTCTGATGAACATTTACAGGCATGAATTGTTTGAAGTACTCTTTAAGATGATTGCCAGCATGGTGGCGTAGTGGATAATACTCTCGCCTAGCAGCACTGAGTCCCCAGTTCAAATCCCAGTCAGAGCACTCTCTGCACAGAATTTGTATGTTCTCCCTTTGTCTGTGTGTATTTCCTCCAGGCACTCTGGTTTCCTACCACATCCCAAAAACAAACAACTAAGTTAATTGGCTTTCCCTAAAAATTTTCAAGGCAAGCCTCTGAGAAAGCTTTGTTAAAGCAAAACGGCTGCCAGGCACTGTATACCCGATGTCTGTCTACTGTGATTAAAGGTACAAGGTTTGCAGTGCCTCAATATTCTCTTCTTCTAGCATATCGAGTTGTATTTTCCTGAGAGCACTTAGTTGATTGTATGTAATCATTGCAAACATACCATTCACATCTTATGCCCCCCCCCCCCCCCCCACTTTAAGAAATACCACTTTCCTGGTATACAGTACACGTACACAATATAGAATAATATAGAAAGTAGCAAGCAAAGAACAAATTCTGGACAAACTGTAAGAGGTTTGGTACCAGATGAGCAGGACAGATCAGGAATCCAGGTTGTCCAGAGCCTCAGGTTAAGAAGCGCAATTTGACAAAAAACATCTTTAAATCGGCCACTGGGACTCTCAACTGATCCACTAAACTGAACAAGGGGAGAATTCTCATTATTTCAGAAGATTAATGTAGAGCCCCAGTAGGGGTTTTAAAGATGCTTTTGCTGGAGCTCCCAGCATGTGGTGGGGAGCTGTGATGATCATGACTCTGTCCATGCTGCCGTTGGTTGTGATGGTTTCAAGGGTGGAGGTGGATGGTGTTGGGATGCCCAACAAAAAGAGAATAAAGACAATTAAAGATGAAAAAAGGAAAAAAAATGTTTAACTTTCTAAATAAAGTTTATTATTCTATTATTAAAGTGAATGGGAACCGAACTGTAAATAAAAAAGTCAGATACTCACCTAAGGAGAGGGAGGCTCTGGGTCCCATATAGCATCCTCTCTCCTCTACTGGTCCCCGCTGTTGGGCTAGCATCCCCGTACGGATATTCGACCATTTCGGTCAAAAACCGTTGTTTCCCGGCCGAAAGGGAAGCTTCGGAAATGCTTCGGGAGCTAGAGTGCTCCCGAAGACTGGCCGCTCTACACTGTGCACGCGCGAGTGCTCACTATGACACACTTGCGCGTCTGCAGTATGGAGCTGCCTGTCTTCGGGAGGACTCGGCTCCCGAAGACTTCCGAAGTCCCCTAGGCGAAGTCCCCTCGTTGCATAGAGGTGAGGATAAGCCTCTTCTCTATGACATGGACAGGGCTGTGTAGAAGAAGGAAAGGCTTAACAAAGCACCCTATATTATGTAAAATGCGGGCTGGTATAACAACATCATATACGGGTCGGCTCATGCACCATGGATATACCAGCCTGCATGCATTACAGTGAGTTAAAAAGCCTTTTGGGCTCTTTTTATATTTTATTTCATTTTAGCTGAAAAAGAAAATAAAACCGGTGGCAGGTGAACAGATAGTCTTGTCCACCCCCCGGAAAATTTTCTGCAGATGGCCATGGTTGCATTGTGGAAATCTTCAAAAACCCTGGAAGAAGCTATTGGCAAGCAGAACTTTCTCAAGAGTCTTGCCAGCCTCTTGGCTCTGATACTTTTTCATTCTCACTTTTGACAGCCACATAGTGAATTTTAATGGCAATTTTGCAAAAAATCTACTAAGCGAGATTAAGCCTAATTCACTGCGAATTCGAGTATGGCAGTCTTGCGCTCTTTCCGTACTACTTAGCTTTTAACTGCACTAAGTACTAAGTAATTCCTTCATCTTAATCTTTGCTAGTAAACAGAGGACAACTGCTGCACTGCCTCGTGTGATCATTGGTGAATAATAAGAAATGCAATACACAGTACCTACAGTGTAGCTTGTCAGGCAGTTTTAAAGTGCTGTTTAAAAAAGAAAAAATAGCCCAGTGAAAGTGCAGTTTTCCTTTAACATTAGTATGCTTTTTAGGCTCTCAGACTGAATAAGGTTATTTCCCTAAAGGGCTGTACAAAGTAAATGGAAAAAAAACAAAAAACAAACTCTGTGCACCTGTTACATGCAAAAATATATTCCACTCATCCCAAATGTTTCCAAGATGCCAATTAAATTATGGATTATACTACCTGATTTGCAGATGGCACTCGAAATGCTATTCACTGAAAATGTTAACAGATTTCTCCACTGCATGGGTAATCTCACAGGACACTACATGGTTCCAGTGTAAAATGCATTTTTAAATTCATTCTGCAACAACCACTTGGCAAAGGCACAAAACTAATCAGTAAGCTAGCAGACTCAAGTTTAAATATGCATCTGCTTTCGTAGCTAGCAGTTGTCCATCTGTAGCCACTGGTGTCTGTGATCAAAATATAAAGCACAGGGATTAAAGGCGGCATTCCCTCATAGATCATTTCTGGAGGCAGGAGCTCATTATTGTATTAATCAAAATGCACACTGTGATATTTGTAAACCTAAATTTCTTTCTGAATTAAGCAACCATTTGCCTTTAATTTTAAAATATCACTCCATTACAAATCCCAGTATACGGTATATTTCATTTAACAAGCTTGAGGTTAGCAGCTCTGCATGTGCACAATTGGCTTTAAACCCCTCTGTTAAAATAAACTATCCAGTTTTCTCCTACAGCAGGGAGTTGTCTGTGGCTTTAGCAGCTAATGTGAAATTGTGCCAGGATTTTTTTCCCTTTGTAATGCAAAAAAACATGCTATTTTTTGATTGCTTGTGATGCTAGAAATTGAAAACGTGCCCCACTGGATAGTCTAGCATTTTGATTTATAACACAAACACCAGCTCTAAAACACTTATATTTTGCGGGAGCAATATTACACATGATGCACCTTATGCACCTATGAAAAGTGTGCACGTGGCAATTTATTTATACTATAAATTAATTATCAATTTATTATTTAGCATATTGGGCAATAAGTTTTGGTACAGGGTTTTGGGTGCCATGTGTGCTGGTGTTTGTAACAATTATGACAGCTTGCAAAGAAATGTTGTACAGACATATAAGGTATCACCTAAACAACTTTTGTTGTTCTGTCTTTGTAGTCTCTCCATGACTAACACCGGACCCGAAACAAAAAACACTATAGACCAGGGGTAGGGAATCTATGGCTCAGAAGCCAGATGTGGCTCTTTCGATGGCTGCATCTGGCTCACAGACCAATCAGTAGGGGTTGATTCACTAAGCTACATTGCTCAAGCAGCGCAGCTCAGTGTGGCAACACAAGTAACATTTTCAAAGAAGGCATGCTACTGCTGTAGCATGCACTCTCACACTCCCATCAAAACTAATGGCTGCTCCAACTGTCTCACTCTGGACCCTGGCAGGTCGAGTGATTTTGTAGGACAACCCCTAAGCCAGCTAGCTAATTGTACAAGCTGTTAATCGGTATTTCTCCTGTCCGGCTCTCGGGGAATTTGCTGAACCGCAAACTATATGCGAGTTCGACCCACCCCCTATACTACATCATTAGGCTCAACTTTGACCCTCTACATCACAGTCAGCAGACACATGGTAGCCAATTAGGCTACACTTCCTCCTGGAGCCCCCTTGTAAAAGGCAGGCAGCGTCGGCCATTTCCCTCACTCGTGTGGCTGCAGTAATTAGAGAAGGGAGAGAAACCTGCTGTAGACATAGGGAAAGCTTAGTTATTTATTATTTATTTATTTACTGTATTTATAAAGCGCCAACATATTACGCAGCGCTAGGCTCTTGTTAGGCTTGTTAGCTTGCTTCTTGCTGATACTTATTGCTAAAAAGCACCCCTCAACAGCTCTTTTGAGAGCTAATGTTGTTCTTGTGATCTATTTTTTTTTTGTGTCCCACTGACACTTGCATTTACAGCCCTGTCAGCCAGTCGCAGCTGGCCCTGGGCCCCTTGCTAATTCCTACTGTGCCACTGCCAGGCCCAGCCCATTCAGTGCCTACCTTTTCACTGCACATGTGCGACAGGCAGCTGCACATTAATACCAATCACTGCATACCTGTTTATGTTTACTGCACCTGCGTGACAGAAGCATGCAGTGTTATATACCAGTCACTGCACCTGTTCACAGTACCTGCATGTGTGACAGCTGCACATTTGTAATACCAGTCACTTTATACCTGTTCATGTTTACTGCACCTGCGTGTCAGAAGCACACAGTGTTATATACCAGTCACAGCACCTGTTCACGGTACCTATGTGTGTGACAGCTGCACATTGTATTGATACCAGTCGCTGCATACCTGTTCAGTGCACCTACGTGACCGCACGCAGTGTTATATTATATACCAGTCACTGCACCTGTTCATGGTACCTGTGTGTGTGACAGCTGCACATTTGTAATACCAGTCACTGCATACACAGGTTTACTGCACCTGCATGACAGAAGCACGCAGTGTTATATACCAGTCACTGCACCTGTTCACGGTACCTGTGTGTGTGACAGCTGCACATTTGTAATACCAGTCACTGCATACCTGTTTACTGCACTTGTGTGACCGCATGCTGTTTTATATACCAGTCAGTGCATACCTTTTCACTGCACCTGTGTGACTGCATATTGTATTAGTCAAGTCAGTGCATACCTTTCACTTCTTCCCCCCGATATGGACAAAACAGGTAGAGGCAGAGGCAGACCCAGAGGCAGGACACCCAGCAGGTCTGTTCGAGGTCATGCTGACGTGATTTCATGGGGCCCTAGACCAAAGTGCAATGCTCAGAATAAGGCATGTGCCATCAACTCCCAAGATTGTCAGGACGTGGTTGACTATTTAACACAGAACACCTCATCTTCCACATCCACCAGCGCTACTCCAAGCACCACATCCGCTACATTTGACACTTCGCAGGAGTTATTTGGTGGGGGGGAATTCACAGATTCACAGCCATTATTGTTACAACAAGAAGAAGGCGTTAAGCAAGTTAGCGAATATGTATTACAAAAAGGGGTACCCAAACAGGAATCAGACAAAGATAATTTAAAAGTCTAACGACTCAATATAAATCAAGTTAACAACAGCTAAATTAAAAAAAAAACTGCATGCACCATGTCAGCGTTAATAATAGGCATAGAACAGAAGGATTGGACTGACTCTTGGGTGCATGCAGAATTGTATTATTTTTATTTTTATTAAATCAATTAGGTAGAAAACATAATATAATATCACATATTATATATATATACAAATATATCAAAAGCTACACAAACAGACTAACAAACACTAATGAGATAAAAATGGACCTAAATATCCCAGATAAGAGGAGGCTGCAGTCCTCCAACCTAATCAATCATGGTATTCCTGTAATACTGGCAAGATGATATTGTCATTGATAAATGAGTATAGCCACATCCATTAGTATTGAGGGTCAAGCCATCATCAAAAAATGCCTATATAAGCCCAAAAAGGGTTGCAGTAGTCTGCAAAAGTCCATGCACCCTAGACCTAAATCTAGATCACTCCTTAGCCTTCTTGTGGTTTGATGTAATAAAGGTAGTGCTCAAAAATCCGCTTGAATATATGGAAGAAATCACTGTGCACAATATATATGAGAAATAATCCTGGACCCAATCGCAGTCCCAGTGAAAGTCCACAAATCCATGGGGAATGTATATAACTTCCGTAGCACTTGCTTGGATATAAATCACCAGCAGATATAAAGCATAGGCAAGGTGGCAAGCCGTGCATCAGAGCACCAATATAGCCAGTTCAGATATAATCCAGCATAATAGCCAAGTCAGTAAGCACAAGTGTTAGCAGATCTTATGCAGCAGAGCAAAGTGGCTGGGTTGGCATGAAGCAGTTTGTAAGCGGTTTTCAGGCAGTTTTAAGGCAGATCATAGGTTGCATATAAATCACCAACAGATATAAAGCACTGGCAAAGATGGCAAGCCGTGCATCAGGGCACCGATGTAGCCAGTTCAGATATAATCCGGCAGAATAGCCATGTCAGTAAGCACAAGTGTTAGCAGGTCTTATGCAGCAGAGCAAGGTAGCTGGGTTAGCATGAAGCAGATTGTATGCGGTTTTCAGGCAGTTTTAAGGCAGTTCATAGGCTGCATAGCGTGTAATGCATAGTTACCATCCAGTATAAATAGGTTCGTGGAGATGGAGAGTCCCCGAATTACAGGAAGGTTTCTGGGATAAAGTCCATGGGTGGACGCATGTGCATCGACATGTTTCGCCGTTACCGATGTCGGCCTCTTCAAAGATAGCATCCTTACAGATCTCTGTCCGCATCCAGACTACTGCGGACAGTTCTAACACCAAGGCACGCCCACCCCCGCCCACCTAGCGCGCCTCATCAGCCGCAAGGGCAGCTGGTCAATGACGCACAGCGTCACACGCCGCACGGCGCGTCATAGCGCATGGATACGGACGTGACCGCGCTGTGCGTCCCACAGCTTCACTCACTCCACAGCTTCACTCACTTCCCTGCTTCACTCACTCTCCCCCTCCTCCGCCCCAGCTTCACCCACTCCCCAGCTTCACTCACTCCCCAGCTTCACCCACTCCCCAGCTTCACTCACTCCCCAGCTTCACTCACTCCCCAGCGTCACTCACTCCCCAGCTTCACTCACTCTCCCTTCCTCCTCCCCAGCTTCACTCACTCTCCCGTTTCATCTTTTACCACCACAGTTTACTTTAAATAACTTTTCCCCACACAATAGTCATCATGTTGGACTATGCATTACAGTGTACATCTTACAACATGTATGCATGCCTTTATCAGCAGATTGAGGGTGTTTACTGTTGCCCTGGGTGTGTGCGTGTTGCTCAATTAGAGGCGGAAGTCGCAGAGCTAAATAAGCATCTCACAACACTGAGACGCATTACACAACATGGAGAAGAGCTTGGATCTCACGATCCAGACGCTGGATGGAACCGTTGAAGATGAGGTGGGTGGAGTACAGTCGGAGCAAGAAGCAGAGGTAGCCGCTAGTTGGGTCACAGTTAGAAGGGGTAGGGGAAAAAGTGGCAGGGAGGATAGTCCCGAGTTGTTCCTCCCTAATAAGTATGCTTGTTTGCGTAATATTGGGGAGGATGATTCTGGAGTAGCAATGCTGCAGCAGGATGTGCCCCTTAGCAACCAAGGGGCAGACTGCTGCAACGAGAAAGGGAATAGGAGTGCAGCTAAGGCTAGACAGGTACTGGTGGTAGGGGATTCAATTATTAGGCACACAGATAGGGTAATCTGTCAAAGAAACCGTGAATGCTGTACAGTCTGTTGTCTCCCGGGTGCTCGGGTTCGGCATGTAGCGGAAAGAATTGTTAGATTATTGGGTGGGGCTGGGAAAGACCCGGCTGTCATGGTACACATTGGCACCAATGACAAAGTTAGTGGGAGCTGGAAGGTCCTCAAAAATGATTTTCAGGTACTTGGAGATAAACTTAAAGCAAGGACCTCCAAGGTGTTGTTTTCTGAAATACTGCCAGTGCCACGTGCTATATCTGAGAGACAGAAGGAGCTTAGGGAGTTAAATACGTGGCTGAGAAATTGGTGTAGGAAGGAAGGGTTTGGGTTCCTGGAGAACTGGGCAGACTTTGCAGTCGGCTACAGGTTCTACAGCAGGGATGGGCTGCACCTTAATGGGGAGGGTGCAGCTGCATTGGGGGAGAAGATGGCTAAACGTTTGGAGGAGATTTTAAACTAGGATCTGGGGGGAGGCAGGAGAATAAAGTCTCAATAGGTAGACAAGATGAGGTAAAAAGACAGTGAGAGCCTAACATTATGGGGGGCAGAGAGGGGGGTGGAAACAGTGTATAGATTAAGGAGGTTGGTAAAACTTCAAGTAGCCCATTTCATGTAAACAAAATTGGTAAATAAAAAAAGTGGTGGTAAAAATATAAAGTGCATGGTAACCAATGCTCGGAGCCTTGCAAATAAAATAGACGAACTAGAGTTCATTCTGAATGACAAAGGCTATGACATTGTGGGAATAACCGAGACATGGATGGATGAAAGCCATGACTGGATAGCTAATTTAGAGGGATACAATGTGTTTAGGAAGGATAGAACAGGGAAAAAAAGGTGGAGGGGTTTGTCTCTTTGTTAAGAATTCCTTTACAGCTGTCCTCAACGATGAGATGGAGGAAGATTGCGAAGATGTGGAGTCTGTTTGGGTAAATATTCATGGTGGAAATGAAAGTTGCCAATTGCTTATTGGGGTATGCTACAGGCCACCTCATATTAATGAAGCTGCAGAACTGTGATTACTACAGCAGATTGAAAAAGTTGCAAGTAAAAACTAGGTCATAGTTATGGGCAACTTCAACTTTCCAGACATTGACTGGAGTATTGAGGCTACCCATTCTGGTAAAAGCAGCAGATTTCTGGAGCACTACAGGACAATTACTTGACTCAAATGGTAACGGAACAAACTCGGGGGAATGCGTTACTGGATCTGATAATTTCTAATAGACCAGATAATGTATCAAATGTGCAGGTTCAAGAACATTTGGGAAATAGTGATCACAACATGATAACGTTTGATCTGGTGACTGATAGGCCACGGGGCAGCGGAACCACTAAAACTATGAATTTTAGAAAAGCAAAGTTCAATCAACTTAGGCAGGCACTAAGTTTGGTGAACTGGGATAATGTACTAAAGGGACACTAAAAGGACACTAAAGGGACATGGCAAGCTTTTAAACTAATTCTCAATCAATATTGTAGTATGTATATCCCATATGGAAACAAAATGTCTAGGAATAAAAAAAGGCCTCTATGGACGAATAGAAAGGTTAGAGATAAAATTAAGAGGAAAAAGAATGCCTATAAGGTCCTAAAACAGGAGGGGACCGAGGCTGCACTAAGCAATTATAAGGAGTGCAATAAAAATTGTAAAAAAGAAATTAGGCTGGCAAAGATCGAAGCTGAAAATCAAATCGCTAGGGATATCAAATCTAACCCAAAAAAGTTTTACAAGCGCATCAACTCTAAAAAAAGAAAGGTTGACTGTATAGGACTCCTAAAGGATGAGGGTGGGAACTCAATGGTGGATGACCACGGTAAAGCAGAGTTATTAAATGCTTTCTTTTCTTCTGTCTTCACAAAGGAAACAGCACTGTTGCAAATTACAGATGCAGAAGATTCTCAATCTTCCAACTGTAATATTAAATACTTAACGCAGGAAGAAGTGAAGGCAAGACTAAATAAATTAAAAATAGAGAAGGCACCTGGCCCGGATGGCATGCATCCTCGGGTCCTAAGGGAATTAAGTTCAGTTATAGATAAATCCCTTTATCTTATCTTTTGTGACTCTCTTTCAACTGGCAGAGTCCCAGTGGATTGGCGTACAGCCCACGTTTTCTCATTATTTAAGAAGGGCAAAAAATCAGATCCAGGAAATTATAGACCTGTACGCTTAACATCAGTTGTATGCAAACTATTTGAGGGGTTACTAAGAGATACTATACATGATACATGACTTCATAGTAGAAAATAATCTTATTTCTCAGCATCAACATGGGTTTACTAAAGACAGGTCCTGTTTGACTAACATGCTCAGCTTTTATGAGGTAGTGAACGCTAATGTGGATATTGGGAATGCTGTAGATGTGATATACTTGGACTTTGCAAAGGCCTTCGACACTATTCCCCACAAAAGTCTGGTGCAAAAGTTGAGGATGCAAGGACTGGGAAAGATTCTGTGTGCATGGATAGGGAACTGGCTAATGGACAGAAAACAAAGAGTTGTGGTCAATGGATGGATCATACTCAAAATGGGAGACTGTTAGCAGTGAGGTCCCACAGGGGTCTGTACTGGGTCCAGTGCTCTTCAATTTATGATCTGCACATGGAGGAAAAACGTTTTAGTCATTTATTTAGGAAAGGGTTCTTTACAGTAAGAGTGATTAAGATGTGGAATGCATTGCCACAGGAAGTCATTATGGCAAACTCTATACCTGCATTTAAAGGGGGCTTAGATGCTTTCCTTGCGTTGAAAGACATCCATGGCTACAATTACTAGGTAATGCCTAATGTTGTTTATCCAGAGATTTTATTTGATTGCTATCTGGAGTCCGGAAGGATTTTTTTCCCTTTTGGGGCTAATTGGACTATGCCTTGTAAGGGTTTTTTCGCCTTCCTCTTGATCAACAGGGATATGTGAGGGAGCAGGCTGGTGTTGTATTTTGTTCTCTGGTTGAACTTGATGGATGCATGTCTTTTTTCAACCAAAATAACTATGTAACTATGTAACTTCTTGGTTCTATCCCATCCATGCAGACAAAGCAAACAAAGGAAGGACTGTGGCATCAACAGTCAAACAACAATTTATTTATACTCCACAGTAAAAATAGGCAACGCGTTTCACGGGCTCAATCCCACTTCATCAGGCCAATCAAAAAAGGAGCATACAGCTTAACAGCATCAAAACCACACTAGACAGAGGCGCTCAGTGTGGTTTTGATGCTGTTAAGCTGTATGATCCTTTTTGATTGGCCTGATGAAGCGGGATTGAGCCTGTGTTGCCTATTTTTACTGTGGAGTATAAATAAATTGATGTTTGACTGTTGATGCCACAGTCCTTCCTTTGTTTGCTTTGTCTGCATGGATGGGATAGGCCCATCATTGCCCCATCGGTTTTAAGCTCGTTTAAGTGACTTTTATTCTATTGGCGCCTCTGGAAAGCTTCTACATATTGCTAAGTCCACCCTTGGTGGAGGGTTGTACCCATCTTCTTCCCATCTGCAGAGAGCGACTTTTAATCCTGAGTGGGGTCAGGTTAATCTCCCCACCTGCCTTCACAGTGGTTGCCTAATGGTAACCCTGGTTTGTGAGTATTGAATTGTTATATTACACATTATTAATTATCATCTATACAATATCACACTATTGGGCTCTTGGTGTCCCCCCTCCCTTTATGTAACTTCTTGGAGCAGACTTTTTTCCACCCTCCACAAGACACACATGCATCCACATAAAATTGTTTAGCAACAACTGTGTGCACAGTCTCTGTGGAGTGTGTGTGTCTTTTGGAGGGAGGAAGTAAGTCTGCTCCAAGAAGTTTAACGCCACTTTTTCCTACAAGTGTGCTGGGCCCATAACCCATAGGTCGATGGATCAAAACCATCCTCTGCTAGGCATGATTTCATTTTTTCACATTGCTTTATCGCATGGGCAAAACGGTTTCCATAGCCCTGAAAGAGAAAGTGTAATAAGGGCCCTGCCGTAACATAGATATTACGGTAGCTAAGACTACTCCTGGGCCTTTCTTGTAGTTGAAGAGATGAGTGAACTGTGACACCACACTTAAAAAAAAAAAAAAAAAAAAACAGCAAACAGAGAAGCTTCCCCATATTGGAGCATTGGATTTGGTAAAGTCTTTAGCCAATGTGTTGTAAGCCACAAGTAAGCTTTAGGTTAGCAGGAAGGGTTGCATGGCCACCTAGTTTTTCATCCTTCCCACCCTTGCCATCTAAACTTCCAGACTTCAAATTGCTGTCCTTTGCTGTGTGTGTTACACCAGCATCATCCAGGGGGGCACATGATCTTTCTGAAGTCTTGAATTGAAGCCTGTAAGCAGTATCACCATGTGTCCCACTGCTTTCATGTAGCAAATTAGGCAAATAAGCAAGCTCATTTTTCTCTTGGGTATATCGCAATGGTACATGCTAGACTGGCTTTAGCATGTAACGTTGGTGGTATAGTTGTGAGCATAGCTGCCTTCCAAGCAGTTGACCTGGGTTCAATTCCTGGCCAATGTATGTGAGCTTGCTTTTGACATCCTACAAATCCCTGGAAGACAAGATCCATGAACAGTTAGGGCATCCCCCCACCTGCTGAGGAGAGTGAGAGAGAGTGTTTTTCTGCTGGAATGGAAATTGGCTGCTGCCCAGGATTTCTGACATAACTTTCCGCCCGGATTTTGAATTGTAGATGGAAAATCTGAGTTTGCTTGGATAGTCTATTCGGTTTTTAAAACATATCCGAATTGCTATTCAAAATTTGGATAGTGGAAAAAGTTCTATTTTTACGCCAAATGAAGGAAATAGCATTGTGACCAAACATATCAATTTTCGTTTAATCTGACCATAACACAGAAGACCAAAAGTCTTCTTCTTTGTCCAGATGAGCATTTGCAAAGGCCAAGCGAGCTTTTGTGTGCCTTATCAGGAGAAGTGGCGTCCTCCTTGGTCTGCATCCCTGGAACCCAGCAGTGTGCAGTGTCCATTGGATGGTCTGCCTTGAGACATTGCCACCCTTTGTGGCCCAGCTTACAGCTTTGGGCACCAACATGCAAGGGACAGAAAAAGCATGGACATTATAATCCTTACACCCATAATGAGCGTAGTCACAAAAACACCCAATCTGAAGAATGGACCTCTTTATCAAAGGTAGGGAAGTAGTAGATGGTGCCCCCTTACAGCTCTGTTCCCCCCGCAGGCACAGGGGCTGCTCCCAGAAACGTGGCTGCATGATGACATCCCAGACAATGCCCTTCACCTTCCAGACTTCAGCCTCATTCGGGCAGACCGCGACCCCACTCTCTCGGGTAAAAAGAAGGGTGGTGGCATCTGTTTTTACATCGGCCAATCATGGTGCCCCAACTCATCAGTACTAGCCAGGAAGTGCTCCCCCGAGCTTGAACTTCTAATTGTCAACTGCAGGCCAAAATATTCGCCCAAGGAGTTCTCCTCCTACGTCTTTGTTGGTGTGTACATACCACCTGATGCCGATGTTAGACATGCCCTGCGCGACCTCAGCGACACCATCACAAAATGGGAGTCAACCCTTCCCGACTCGCTGTTCATCGTTTTGGGCGACTTCAATAAGGCTAACCTCCGCCAGGAGCTTCCACGCTTCCACCAGCATGTGACCTGCCCCACCAGGAATCAGAACACTCTTGATCATTGCTACACAGGGCTGAAGGATGCCCACAAAGCCATACCAAGGGCAGCGCTGGGCTCCTCGGACCACTCTCTCATTCACCTGATCCCCACTTACAGGAGGCGCCTGGAGTCAGCCAAACCTGTTCTCAGGTCCACCAAAGTGTGGTCCAGCGAGGCCAAGCTCCAACTTCAGGCATGCTTGGACTGCACTGACTGGAAGGCCATGGAGGCTCCAAACCTTAACGAGTGGGCGGACAACATTTCTTCATACATCAGCTTCTGTGAAGACTCTTGCGTACCAACCAAGACATTCAAAGTCTATCCGAACAATAAACCGTGGTTTACCAACAAACTACGGCAACTGCGGAGGTGCAAGGAGGTGGCGCACAAGTCCAGCAATCGAGAGGACTACAAGACAGCAAGGAACAACCTGAAGCGAGAACTGAGCGCCGCAAAGAGGGAGTACGCAGAAAGGATTAGACGCAACCTGCGATCTAACGACACACGAGCGGTCTGGAAGGGGCTTAAAGCTTCCACAAACTATAAACCTCCCCCACAACATGCGACTCCCAGTACTGAGCTAGCCAAGGACCTCAGCAACTTTTATTGCAGGTTTGAGGATCAGGAGGCACGGGGGGAGCCAGATACAGCACCGGCACACCCCACACCTAGGGCAGATTATCTCTCAGTCTTGAGCCCGCCACCTCCAGCTGTGAGTGAGGCCGACGTCCTCTTCCACCTGTCCTCGCTAAACCCCAGGAATGCCTCTGGCCCTGACGGCATGTCACCAGCCTGCCTGAAAACATGCTCACACCAGCTGGCACCCATCCTCGCTTCCATATTCTCCAAATCCCTCCAGGCTGGCAAAGTCCCTGCATGTTTCAAAAAGTCCACCATTATCCCGGTCCCCAAAAAGCATGGTAACTCTGACCTCAATAACTACAGACCAGTGGCCCTGACATCCAATATCATGAAAGCCTTCGAGAGAGTCGTCCTGTCACACATCAAGCATGTTACCTCCCCCCAAATGGATCCGTACCAGTTTGCATACAGGACAAACAGATCCACAGATGATGCTGTCAACATCTGCCTCGAGCTCACATACGACCACCTGGACAAACCTAACACATACGCCAGGATTCTCCTTCTGGACTTCAGCTCAGCCTTCAACACCATCTGCCCCCGCATACTGCAGGACAATCTCACTGAGCTGAATGTCCATCCCACACTCCGTGGGTGGATCACAGACTTCCTGACCAACAGAACCCAAGTCGTTAAACTCGGGGATGTCACCTCTCAACCAAGGTCAACGAACACGGGGGCCCCACAAGGCTGCATCCTGTCGCCAATCCTGTTTTCCCTCTACACGAACAACTGCAGATCCAGGGATAACTCTGTCAAGGTCATCAAATTTGCAGATGACACCACCATCGTTGGTCTAGTAACAAACAACGATGAGCAGGCCTACCGCCAGGAGGTTGACAGAGTTTCCCAGTGGTGCAGGGAGAACAGGCTGGTCCTCAACTCATCCAAAACCGTAGAGCTGATTGTGGATTTCAGGAAGCATGCCCTCTCCCCCCCCCCCCCACCGATCTTTATCAACGGCACCGAGGTCGAAAGAGTAACCAGCGTTCGCCTTCTGGGCACCACCATCTCCAAAGACCTGAGCTGGAAGGCAAACACAGCCACGACCCAGAAGAAAGCCCAGCAGAGGCTCTTCTTCCTCCGCCAATTGAAGAAGTTCGGCATGGCACCAGAGCTACTGACGTGTTTTTACACAGCCACCATCGAGTCCGTCCTCTGCTCCTCCATCCTAGTCTGGTACGCTGGCTCCTCCACTAGGGACAGATACAAACTTCAGAGGGTCATAAGATCAGCAGAGAGAATCATCGGCAGACCTCTCCCTTCGCTTGCCCACCTCCACAACGCCAGACTACATTCAAGAGCACTGAGGATTGCCGGCGACCCCTCTCACCCGGGCCAGCGGTTCTTCTGCAGACTCCCGTTAGGCCGTAGGTTTCGGTCCATCGCCACCAAAACCTCAAGGCACAGGAACTCTTTCTTTCCCTCAGCTGTCACCCTCCTGAACTCCCTGTAGGTCATTCCATCTCCTCCACCACTGCATTCTGAACTGCACCTTGCCGCCCTTTTATTTTGCTTTTTGATTTTGTTTGCTTGTATCATGCTCTGTTTTTTGTTCTTTGTTTTTTGTATTGATGCCCTTCTGCATTTTATGCCCTGTTATCTGTACTCTGTTATCTATACTTTTTATCTCTACTCTGTTAATTTGCTTGTGCCAAACCCAATTCCGAGCATGACCTTGTCGTGCCTGGCGAATAAACTGATTCTGATTCTGATTCCCCTCTAGTTATGCCTAATGATAATAATGACCAGTAATCGATTTTAGAAAGTTAGGAGCTGTACTATGTAGGCTAGCAGAAGTGTTCGGTCTAATATGTTGCATTTGCATTTACAGCAAAATAAGCCCCACAGCACAAAGGGATATTAGATCATTACAAAACAGCTAGTACAAATGTGCCAAGTATTGTGAGGCTAAATTAAGATACAGAGTAGTATTTTATCAGACATGCCTGAAATAGTGCTTTGAATTTTTTTTAAATCGGATACATTACATATTTAAAGTTAAAAGTTGTACAATTAAAGGAGAACTGAAGAGAGAGGTATATGGAGGCTGTCATGTTTATTTCCTTTTAGACAATACCAGTTGCCTGGCAGCCCTGCTAATCCTCTGCCTTTAATACTATTAGCCATAGCCCCTGAACAAGCATGCAGCAGATCAGGTGTTTCAGTGGTTCAGACTTATAAGTCTGATCTGACAAGACTAGCTGCATGCTTGTTTCTGGTTTTAATCAGATACTACTGCAGAGAAATAGACCAGCAGGGCTGCCAGGCAACTGGTATTGATTAAAAGGAAACATACATGATAGCCTCCATATACCTCTCTCTTCAGTTCCCCTTTAATCCAATTATATAAAAATAAGTGATTTCTTCAACGGCTAAGTGATAAATCTGATTTTTCCTAGTTCACAAATGTAATACGGTGCTTTGCTTATTAAAGTCTCAGAAAAGCTTATGAAAGGTATGTAAAACCAGTTCCTAGAAAAGACTTCTTAGATTTTTGATTACAGTTGAATGATTAAGTCCTCTTCTTTCAGAGATAATTTGAAGTGCTCTCATAATACTTCATGTACTGGATGGTCTTTAAATGTTTTAATATATCATGGTTGAGTAGCTAGTGTTTTGACTGTTTGATTGAGGTTTCAATAGTTAAGAAGAAGAAAACACTTGATTAGTAAATTCTTCAAAATTAATACACGGAGAAACGATCAGCCTAATCAAATAACATTTTAAATGTATTAAATTAATATAAGCGGATTAAAAGTTGCACCAAAGGCATTGTTATTGCCAAAGACTGCTTATTTCAGACATGAAATGTTCAAGTCTACTGTTAAATTGCTTAGAAAAATGGTCAACAATATGTTGTTCCTCAGGAAGCTGAGTAGAGGCTTTATAAGCACTCAGAAAAAAAAACATATGGGGAATAGGGATGAAACCCATACTGCATGCAATGTTATTATGCAGTTAGTAAATGCAAGGGAGCAGCAGTTGTGCTCCAGTCTTTGTTACTTTGGTATTTGTAATCTAGAAAAAAAGAAAGAGATTTTTTTTAAAGCTATAAACAACACAATCCCACAGTTTACTGTAAAATGCTTGTACTCCTAAACTGACGTGTTACTATTAACCAAACAACAAACTATATTGGATTACATGTTTTAATAGAAAGGTAGTTCTTACCTCAAATCTCCCCTCACACCCCTAATAAGCAATTCTCCCTTTTCCATCAAGCTGTAACGATCTGCTAGTGTGTGAGCACTAGCAGACAGACAATATCAGACGTTCCCTCAATGGGAATTGTCTTACAGACAGTGTCAGTAGGAGGCAGCCCTAAAACTGAGTACAGATAATAAGAATGGTCAGGCAATTAGGGTCGGTAACAGATCTGACAGATACGGTACAAAATCGACAGGCAAATACAAGGTTAGTGAACAGGCAGAGGTCGGCAACAATCAGATATACAAAGGTACAAAATCGGCAGGCAAGAGCAAAGTGAGTGTTCAGGCAGAGGTCGGCAGCAGATCAGATTGGCAAAGGTACAGAATCGTTAGGCAAAGAGTAGTCAGAGAATCAGGCAGAAGTCAAACACAGTATAACAATCAGTAATAATAATATTATTATTAATAATAATAATAATAATAATAATAATAGTGTCAGAATTCTAGCGGTTTTATTTATGCAGGAAAAGATGTCATATGTATAGGTTTTAAATTTTAATGTTCTATGCAAAATATCATGGTAAACTGTAAAGTCGGGTTACTTTTTTAATATATTGCTATGTGACATCTAAGCATATTCCAGGCTGTGAGGCCTAAAAGATTATTCTAGTTACAAAAAGCCAGAGCATTCTTGTTTATGTTAGTGCGTGGCCTTGACATTTAAAGAGGCTTCTGTGTGAAGACAGAGAAGCAAGTTAAACTCACATTACTGCAGTAATTATATATGCATATTTTCTTAATTCTTACACATAGATATTATTAATCTAAATATGAATAATCAATACAGTCCTTCTAAAGAAAGAAATAATTATTGTTAAACCCTATATGATAGAATCCAGCATTAAATGCAATTCAAAGTAATAGATTCTGTCAGTGATAGTTAGAGAAAGTAAAACTTTTATAAGATTGTTTTAACTTGTAAGCTAGACAATTGTTGACATGTTTCTTTGCTTGAAGGCCAAGGCCAGCAAGAAAAGATAAAAAAATTCCCAGACAGTGAAAGTCAAAATATGAAAGAGAGATAACACAATAAGGGGTTTTCCCAATTAGTTAAAGATGATTCAATGATGCCACCTGGTGGTTTCATAGTCTTATAAAATCAACATTATTAATAGATTGTTATTTGTTATGAAATGCTGACCTCTGCCGGTGGACATTATATTTATTTTATAAGAAAGACAAATATATATACAATGATTTATATTATTAAGATCTAATATGCAATTATTTCTTATATGATTAATTGTTTTAAGAAGAATTATATAATAAGCTATATATTTAAATAAGTATATTAGAAGCCCTTTATGTTTCAATAAGTCTTAAATTGCTGAAGGCTCTTACAGATCTGTGTACAGTGTTCAAGGGTCAATCTGACCTGGGAAAGTACAGAGACATTCCAAAAACTAGCAGAGAACACTTTATCAGAAATGCATCATGAATGACATTGTTTAGTCTCAATGTCTGGGGCAGCCAGCAGACAAGATGGCTGGTGACGTCCATTTTTAATTAACTGCGTCAGAAATGACCTGATTAGAATGTGTAAACATTGCAAACCTACGTAAATTACCACAAGATAAGGTAATTAAGAATTTATAAACAATAATATTATGATTTAGGTATTCAAAACATAGATAGCGTTTGACGCACGAAAGCTTTAGCCAATCAGAGCCTGTGATTCAGGGAAAGTCCAGATTAGGCAGCCATATTGCCTCCAACCCCTATAAAGGTAGGAGCTGAAAGCTCATAGTTTGCAGAAGCCCAACAATCTCCTGAGAAGACACATGAGGCAGAAGCTACCTTCCCACACGTGGTTCTAGATGCTGAAGAGATGACAGAGAAGGGGTAATATGCTTAATATTCTGGTGATTTACTTTATTAATTTTTCAGCGTTAAGTTTTGTTAACCACTTGAGGACCTAGGGCTTTACACCCCTTAAGGACCGGCCACTTTTTTTCCATTCAGACCACTGCAGCTTTCACGGTTTATTGCTCGCTTATACAACCTACCACCTAAATGAATTTTGGCTCCTTTGCTTGTCACTAATAAAGCTTTCTTTTGGTGCTATTTGATTGCTCCTGCGATTTTTACTTTTTATTATATTCAGCAA
Source organism: Hyperolius riggenbachi (assembly GCF_040937935.1). Taxonomy (NCBI): domain Eukaryota; kingdom Metazoa; phylum Chordata; class Amphibia; order Anura; family Hyperoliidae; genus Hyperolius; species Hyperolius riggenbachi. Next base: position 375,696,007 of record NC_090647.1, on the reverse strand, counting down.
AAAAGACATGAATTTTGGCAAAAAAATGATTTTTTTAACTTTCTGTGCTGACATTTTTCAAATAAAGTAAAATTTCTGTATACATGCAGCGTGAAAAATGTGGACAAACATGTTTTTGATAAAAAAAAAACCCCATTCAGTGTATATTTATTGGTTTGGGTAAAAGTTATAGCGTTTACAAACGCAAGAAGTGCAAAAAGTGAATTTTCCCATTTTCAAGCATCTATGACTTTTCTGACCCCCTGTCATGTTTCATGAGGGGCTAGAATTCCAGGATAGTATAAATACCCCCCAAATGACCCCATTTTGGAAAGAAGACATCCCAAAGTATTCACTGAGAGGCATAGTGAGTTCATAGAAGATATTATTTTTTGTCACAAGTAAGCGGAAAATGACACTTTGTGACAAAAAAAAAAAAAAAGTTTCCATTTCTTCTAACTTGCGACAAAAAAAAAATGAAATCTGCCACGGACTCACCATGCCCCTCTCTGAATACCTTGAAGTGTCTACTTTCCAAAATGGGGTCATTTGTGGGGTGTGTTTACTGTCCTGACATTTTGGGGGTGCTAAATTGTAAGCACCCCTGTAAAGCCTAAAGGTGCTCATTGGACTTTGGACCCCTTAGCGCAGTTAGGCTGCAAAAAAGTGCCACACATGTGGTATTGCCGTACTCAAGAGAAGTAGTATAATGTGTTTTGGGGTGTATTTTTACACATACCCATGCTAGGTGGGAGAAATATCTCTGTAAATGACAATTTGTTAATTTTTTTTACACACAATTGTCCATTTACAGAGATCTTTCTCCCACTCAGCATGGGTATGTGTAAAAATACACCCCAAAACACATTATACTACTTCTCCTGAGTACGGCAATACCACATGTGTGGCACTTTTTTGCACCCTAACTGCGCTAAGGGGCCCAAAGTCCAATGAGTACCTTTAGGATTTCACAGGTCATTTTGCGACATTTGGTTTCAAGACTACTCCTCATGGTTTAAGGCCCCTAAAATGCCAGGGCAGTATAGGAACCCCACAAATGACTCCATTTTAGAAAGAAGACACCCCAAGGTATTCCGTTAGTAGTATGGTGAGTTCATAGAAGATTTTATTCCTTGTCAGAAGTTAGCGGAAATTGATTTTAATTGTGTCATTTTCCGCTAACTTGTGACAAAAAATAAAATCTTCTATGAACTCACGTACTACTAACGGAATACCTTGGGGTGTCTTCTTTCTAAAATGGAGTCATTTGTGGGGTTCCTATACTGTCCTGGCATTTTAGGGGCCCTAAACCGTGAGGAGTAGTCTTGAAACAAAATTTCTCAGAATGACCTGTGAAATCCTAAAGGTACTCATTGGACTTTGGGCCCTTTAGCGCAGTTAGGGTGCAAAAAAGTGCCACACATGTGGTATCGCCGTACTCGGGAGAAGTAGTACAATGTGTTTTGGGGTGTATTTTTACTAGAGATGGGACGACGAATCCGGCGAATCCACGAATCCCTCAAATATTGTGAAATATTCGAGATTCGTGGATTCGAATCCCGACGCCATTTTCCACTTTACGAATCCGCCGAATCCCGACGCTGCATCGCCGCGAATCCGCCGCTCGCACTCGTCCTCCTCCGACCCGCGAATCCTCCGCCCGCCCCGCGCCTCCTCCGCCCGGCCGCCCACATACTTTGTATCAACTCACCCGTCCAGTGGAGCGCAGAGCGCCTACCTCTCGCTGACTTCCTGGTTCCCTCTAGTGACGGCTTTTACAATGATGTCATCAGTAAAAGCCGGTCCGGCCACTAGAGGAAACCGAGAAGTAACGACGAGGTCTGCCGCTCTGCGCTCCACTGGACATGTAAGTTGATATTTATGCAGGGGTGAGCGAGGAGGCACGGGGGACGGAGGAGGCCATGGGGGTGAGCGGAGGAGGCACGGGGGGGAGCGACACCTACCTACCTACCACTTTACCTACCTACCTGCCACTATACCTACCTAAAGGCCCCCTATACGTACCTACCTACCTACCGGGCACTATACCTACCTACCTACAGGCCCCTATACCTACCTAAAGGCCCCCTATACTACCTACCTACCTACCGGCCACTATACCTACCTACCTACAGGCCCCTATACCTACCTAAAGGCCCCCTATATGTACCTACCTACCTAAAGGCCCTTATATCTACCTACAGGCCTCTATACCTACCTACCTACCTACCTACCTACCTAAAGGCCCCCTATACGTGCTTACCTACCTAAAGGCCCCTATACCTACCTACCTAAAGGCCCCTATACCTACCTACCTACATACCTACCTATACTTAAGGCCTTATACCCTGCTACCTATACTGAAGGTCCCTTTAACTACCTACCTACCTACAGGACACTATACCTACCTACCTACCGGCCACTATACCTACCTACCTACCTACAGGCCACTATACCTACCTAAAGGCCCCCTATACGTACCTACCTACCTACCGACCTACCTAAAGGCCCCTATACCTACCTACCTACCTAAAGGCCCCTATACCTACCTACCTAAAGGCCCCTATACCTACCTACCTACATACCTACCTATACTTAAGGCCCTATACCCTGCTACATATACTGAAGGTCCCTTTAACTACCTACCTACCTACAGGACACTATACCTACCTACGTACCGGCCACTATACCTACCTACCTACCTACAGGCCACTATACCTACCTAAAGGCCCCCTATACGTACCTACCTACCTACCTAAAGGCCCCTATACCTACCTACATACCTACCTATACTTAAGGCCCTATACCCTGCTACCTATACTGAAGGTCCCTTTACCTACCTAAAGGCCCCTATACCTACCTACATACCTACCTATACTTAAGGCCTCTATATACCCTGTTACCTATACTGAAGGCCCATATACCCTGCTACCTATACTGAAGGCCCATATACCCTGCTACCTATACTGAAGGCCCATATACCTTTCTACCTATACTGCAGGCCCCTATACCTTGCTACCTATACTGAAAGCTACCAATATTGAAGGCACCCATACCTAGCTAGCTATACTGAAGGCACCTTTACCTCGCTACCTATACTGCGGGCAACTATACCACGGATCGCACAATTCGTATGTGCAGGATTCGTTAGATTCAGGATTCGAAAGGTTTGAGATATTCGAGAACCTTTTTAGATTCGGATCCGGATTCGGATTCGAAGAAATTGTGGATTCGTCCCATCCCTAATTTTTACACATACCCATGCTGGGTGGGAGAAATACCTCTGTAAATGACAATCTTTTGATTTTTTTACACACAATTGTCCATTTACAGTGGTATTTCTCCCACCCAGCATGGGTATGTGTAAAAATACACCCCAAAACACATTGCACTACTTCTCCCGAGTACGGCGATACCACATGTGTGGCACTTTTTTGCACCCTAACTGCGCTAAAGGGCCCAAAGTCCAATGAGTACCTTTAGGATTTCACAGGTCATTTTGAGAAATTTCGTTTCAAGACTACTCCTCACGGTTTAGGCCCCCTAAAATGCCAGGGCAGTATAGGAACCCCACAAATGACCCCATTTTAGAAAGAAGACACCCCAAGGTATTCCGTTAGGAGTATGGTGAGTTCATAGAAGATTTTATTTTTTGTCACAAGTTAGCGGAAAATGACACTTTGTGAAAAAACACAATTAAAATCAATTTCCGCTAACTTGTGACAAAAAATAAAATCTTCTATGAACTCACCGTACTACTAACGGAATACCTTGGGGTGTCTTCTTTCTAAAATGGAGTCATTTGTGGGGTTCCTATACTGTCCTGGCATTTTAGGGGCCCTAAACCGTGTGGAGTAGTCTTGAAACAAAATTTCTCAAAATGACCTGTGAAATCCTAAAGGTACTCATTGGACTTTGGGCCCTTTAGGGTGCAAAAAAGTGCCACACATGTGGTATCGCCGTACTCGGGAGAAGTAGTACAATGTGTTTTGTGGTGTATTTTTACACATACCCATGCTGGGTGGAAGAAATAACTCTGTAAATGGACAATTGTGTGTAAAAAAATCAAAAGATTGTCATTTACAGAGGTATTTCTCCCACCCAGCATGGGTATGTGTAAAAATACACCCCAAAACAGATTGTACTACTTCTCCCGAGTACGGCAATACCACATGTGTGGCACTTTTTTGCACCCTAACTGCACTAAGGGGCCCAGAGTCCAATGAGTACCTTTAGGCTTTACAGGGGTGCTCAACATTTAGCACCCCGCCCACTTGCCAGGACAGTTAACAAACCCCACAAATGACACCATTTTGGAAAGAATACACAACAAGGTATTCCATGAGGGGAATGGTGAGGTCATTGAAAATTTTATTTTTTGTCAGAAGTTAACGGAAAATGACACTTTGTTAAAAAAAAATAAAAATTCTGCTAACTTGTGACAAAAACTAAAATCTTTTATGAACTCACCGTGCACCTCACATAATACATTAGGGTGTCCTCTTTCCAAAATGGGGTCATTTGTGAAGTCTGTCCTGGCATTTTAGGGTCTCTGCAATCATTACATGTATGGCCAGTATTAGGAGTTTCTGCTACACTCCTTATATTGGGTATACGGGTAATGCACTCTGGGCTGAAAGGAAAAATGAACGGCAAACATACCTTGCTCCAAATCAATGGCAGATCTTCCTCCACATCAATGGCAGTGATAACCTCAGGAGAGAGACACCCCGTGCCACCCTGCACTCAGGATGAGCCACCAACTTATGTGACTGGTCCTCAGAACTTTAGTATACAGCATTATGCCTGTAGGATACAGCAATATGCCTGCCAATAGAGATGACTCTGTATGGCATTAAAGCATCATCATATGCCCAAATCACATATAAACCGGGGGTGTCCACACTCAAGGGAAATTCAAACATGCCATCTTATATCGCCAACCCAGGACAGATCAGCAATATCAAGCATGGAAACCGATCCTTCCGACTTTCTAATAGTGTACCTGCTCATGGTACCTCTCAAAGCACTCCCCTACGCATAGTCAGGACAGCGGGGACAATAAAAACTGGTGTCATTCCTTCTTCCAGTCCTGCTGCAGACACGACAACGTTTTCTTCAGATGCGTTGACCTGGGACACACGGAATCTGATAGGCGTAATGCCTACCATGCAGTCGGCTAGTTGCATCTGGGGGGGGGGGGGGGCTGGCACCTCCTGGATACAGGATGTCCGGAATGATCTGTTCCTGAAATTGGAGGAAAGATCCAGTTCTCCCAGCCTTACTGTAGAGAACAAAGCTGTTGTAAACTGCCAATTGAATCAGATAAAAAGACACTTTCTTATACCAGCGTCTTGTTTTCCGGGTAATTAAATAGGGCGCTAACCTCTGGTCATTGAAGTCCACCCCTCCTATGTTGACATTATATTCGTGGACGACAAGGGGCTTTTCAATGACCTTAGTTGCCCGTTGAATTTGGCCTGTTGTGTCTGTGTGAATGGTGGACAGAAAGTAAACGTCCCTCTTGTCCCTCCATTTCACCGCGAGCAGGTCTTCAGTACGCAAGGCGGCCCTCTACCCCCATTCAAGTCTGGTGGTAACGAGCCGTTGGGGGAAGCCCTGGCGACTAAGCCGCGCAGTGCCACAGCATCGGATTCCTTCTAACTTTAAGTGCTGAAAGAGGGCCACACTTGTGTAATAATTGTCCACAAAAAGATGGTACCCCTTCTGGAACAAGGGTGACACCAAGTCCCACACAACCTTTCCACTGCTCCCCAGGTAGTCAGGGTATCCGACCGGCTCCAATTTTGAGTCTTTTCCCTCATAGACCCTAAAACGACATGTATAGTTACATAGTTACATAGTTATTTTGGTTGAAAAAAGACATACGTCCATCGAGTTCAACCAGTATAAAGTACAACACCAGCCTGCTCCCTCACATATCCCTGTTGATCCAGAGGAAGGCGAAAAAACCCTTACAAGGCATGGTCCAATTAGCCCCTAAAGGGAAAAATTCCTTCCCGACTCCAGATGGCAATCAGATAAAATCCCTGGATCAACATCATTAGGCATTACCTAGTAATTGTAGCCATGGATGTCTTTCAACGCAAGGAAAGCATCTAAGCCCCCTTTAAATGCAGGTATAGAGTTTGCCATAACGACTTCCTGTGGCAATGCATTCCACATCTTAATCACTCTTACTGTAAAGAACCCTTTCCTAAATAAATGGCTAAAACATTTTTCCTCCATGCGCAGATCATGTCCTCTAGTCCTTTGAGAAGGCCTAGGGACAAAAAGCTCATCCGCCAAGGTATTATATTGCCCTCTGATGTATTTATACATGTTAATTAGATCCCCTCTAAGGCGTCTTTTCTCTAGACTAAATAAACCCAGTTTATCTAACCTTTCTCGATAAGTGAGACCTTCCATCCCACGCATCAATTTTGTTGCTCGTCTCTGCACCTGCTCTAAAACTGCAATATCTTTTTTGTAATGTGGTGCCCAGAACTGAATTCCATATTCCAGATGTGGCCTTACTAGAGAGTTAAACAGGGGCAATATTATGCTAGCATCTCGAGTTTTTATTTCCCTTTTAATGCATCCCAAAATTTTGTTAGCTTTAGCTGCAGCTGCTTGGCATTGAGTACGATTATTTAACTTGTTGTCAATGAGTACTCCTAAGTCCTTCTCCAAGTTTGATGTCCCCAACTGTATCCCATTTATTTTGTATGGTGCTAGACCATTAGTACGTCCAAAATGCATGACCTTACATTTGTCAACATTGAATTTCATCTGCCATGTATGTGCCCATATAGCCATCCTATCCAGATCCTGTTGCAATATGACACTATCTTCCTGAGAGTTAATGATTCTGCACAATTTTGTATCATCTGCAAAAATAGCAACATTGCTCACTACTGCATCTACTAGGTCATTAATAAATAAATTGAAGAGCACTGGACCCAGAACAGACCCCTGTGGGACCCCACTGCTAACAGTCTCCCATTTTGAGTATGATCCATTGACCACAACTCTTTGTTTTCTGTCCATTAGCCAGTTCCCTATCCATGAACACAGACTCTTCCCCAGTCCTTGCATCCTCAACTTTTGCACCAGACTTTTGTGGGGAACAGTGTCGAAGGCCTTTGCAAAGTCCAAGTATATCACATCTACAGCATTCCCAATATCCATATTAGCATTCACTACCTCATAAAAGCTGAGCATGTTAGTCAAACAGGACCTGTCTTTAGTAAACCCATGTTGATGCTGAGAAATAAGATTATGTTCTACTATGAAGTCATGTATAGTATCTCTTAGTAACCCCTCAAATAGTTTGCATACAACTGATGTTAAACTTACAGGTCTATAATTTCCTGGATCAGATTTTTTGCCCTTCTTAAATAATGGGAAAACGTGGGCTGTACGCCAATCCACTGGGACTCTGCCAGTTGCAAGAGAGTCACAAAAGATAAGATAAAGGGGTTTATCTATAACTGAACTTAATTCCCTTAGGACCCGAGGATGCATGCCATCCGGGCCAGGTGCCTTGTCTATTTTTAATTTATTTAGTCTTGCCTTCACTTCTTCCTGCGTTAAGTATTTAATATTACAGTTAGAAGATTGAGACTCTTCCGCCTCTGTAGTTTGCAACAGTGCTGTTTCTTTTGTGAAGACAGAAGCAAAGAAAGCATTTAATAACTCTGCCTTACCTTGGTCATCCACCATTGAGTTCCCATCCTCATCCTTTAGGAGTCCTATACAGTCAACCTTTCTTTTTTTAGAGTTAATGTACTTGTAAAACTTTTTTGGGTTAGATTTGATATCCTTAGCGATTTGTTTTTCAGCTTCAATCTTTGCCTGCCTAATTTCTTTTTTACAATTTTTATTGCACTCCTTATAATTGCTTAGTGCAGCCTCTGTCCCCTCCTGTTTTAAGACCTTATAGGCATTCTTTTTCCTGACCGCAATACATTCTGTTTCTTTAGTCCCAAGTGAAGGATAAGGGCCAAAAAGATTTTAATGTCGGAAACTTGGACTGGTTTCCACCCAAAAGGCTGGGCATACATGCTCTCCGGGTGCTCGGTGATGAATTGTGTGGCTTTACGGTTGGTCTCAACCACAATTAAGTCCAAGAGAACCTGGGTGATGAACAGCTGCAAAAAGTCTAGGGCCGTTCCTAGATGAGCTGTCGCCACCTGGACTCCAGACTGGGCGGTGAAAGGGGGCACTACGGGTGCGGCGGAATCAAAGGGATTGCCAATCTGGTTGTGCCAGCACCTCTGGGAGTCTATGGGTACTACGGGCCCGTCTTCTTCTTGGTGGCTGCGACGGGGGTACTACTGCACTTGCCACCGTACCAGTTTCAACTTCCATGCTGACGCTCACCACTTCGCCAGGGTCTACAGAAGTACTGGTACCAAGTCCAGGAGATGCTGCGCTGCTGGTGCCTGCCTCACCAAGAAAACTATCATCAGCGCTAGCACCACCCTGCTGCCCTTGAGGCGGATCCTGCGCCACCTGCGGTCTAACGACATGGGGTCTGGTACGCCTGGCTCTAGCCGGGACCAAAGCCTCGTCATCACTTTCGGTCAGGGAACCACTGCTTTCTACAGGTTCAAATTCGGACCCGGAAGATTTGACGGATGATTCTTCCCAAAAGAACTCATCCGACTGGTCCATGTACCTGTATACCTCGTCATCGGAAAGCCCACTTCTTGCCATTGTGGATTGCTAAATTTATGGGGTTTTCCTCCGAGACTACCCAGAAAAAAAGAGCACCTACCTAGCAAAAAGGGAGTATTTGAGAGGGAATTGGGGTTGGTGGGAAGTGGGGTCTTAGAGGCAATCAAACAATCACGGGACAATCAAATACAATTACAGCACAATCGACTCCAATCACAGCACAAGCAAATCTGATGCACTCGGAAGGTGGTGGTTGGAGGTGGTGGTGGTGGGGGGGGGGGGTTGGGTGTGGTGGGGGGGGAGGGTGGGGTTGGGTGTGGTGGGGGGGGGGGGGGTTGGGTGTGGTGGGGGGGAGGGGGGGGGTGGGTGTGGTGGGAAGTGGGGTCTCAGAGGCAATCAAACAATCACAGGACAATCGAAGCTGATCACGGGACAATCAAATACAATCGCAGCACAATCGAATACAAGCGCAGCACAATCAAATCTGATGCACTCGGAAGGTGGTGGGGGTGGGGTGGGGGTTGGTGGGAAGTGGGGTCTCAGAGGCAATCAAACAATCACGGGACAATCGAAGCCGATCACGGTACAATCAAATACAATCGCAGCACAATCGAATACAAGCGCAGCACAATCAAATCTGATGCACTCGGAAGGTGATGGGGGGTGGGGGTGGTGGTGGGGTGGGGGTTGGTGGGAAGTGGGGTCTCAGAGGCAATCAAACAATCACAGGACAATCGAAGCTGATCACGGGACAATCAAATACAATCGCAGCACAATCGAATACAAGCGCAGCACAATCAAATCTGATGCACTCGGAAGGTGGTGGGGGTGGGGTGGGGGTTGGTGGGAAGTGGGGTCTCAGAGGCAATCAAACAATCACGGGACAATCGAAGCTGATCACGGTACAATCAAATACAATCGCAGCACAATCGAATACAAGCGCAGCACAATCAAATCTGATGCACTCGGAAGGTGATGGGGGGTGGGGGTGGTGGTGGGGTGGGGGTTGGTGGGAAGTGGGGTCTCAGAGACAATCGAACAATCATGGGACAATCGAAGCAGATCACGGGACAATCAAATACAATCGCAGCACAATCGAATACAAGCGCAGCACAATCAATACAATCACAGCACAGTCAAATACAATGCACTTGGACGGTGATTAGGGGGGGGGGGGTGTCTGAGGGCGATTTGAGGGGGTGGGGGGTTGATCAGGAGCCCGCACGGGGCAGACTGAGTCCTGATCTGATGAGAGGCAGACACAGGGGGTTTACTGATCGCAGATCAGTTAGTGATTGCTGGGGAGGACAGATGTAAACAAAGAGCAGGGGATGTAATCAGGCGGGGGGTATGAGGGCAATCGAGGGCCTGGGCAGGTGATCGGTTACCCCCGCGGGGCAGTTAGGGTCTGCTCTGATGGGTGGGGGTGCTGAGGGGTGATGGACAGGTGATAGACAGGTGATCAGAGGGGGATCAGAGGGGGATCAGGGGGTAAGGTAGCTGTATACAGATGTATACAGTATACAGGGGGGTAGTCTGGGATGGGGTCTGGGGGTGATCTAAAGGTGGGGGGGGATCAGGGGTGACTAGGAGGCAGTTAGGGACCTAAACTAAGGGGCAGCGTCGCTAGTTAGTGGCAGGTGGGGGGTGGGGGTTTTACAGGGGTGCAAGGGTGCTGGGCAGGGGTCTGCTGGGGTGATCAGGGGGGGTAGGAAGGCTGGGGTGGGTGATCAGAGGGGCTGTTAGGCAAAAAAAGCAATGTGGTGTGTATACCTTCTATGGCTTCCTCTTTGCTGGTGGTCTCTGCAACAATGAGACCACGAGGCGAGGAGGAAGCACGTATAAGGCACTTTGTTTACCTAACAAAGTGCCTTATACACTCTGATTGGCGGATCCCCGAGATTCCTCCGCTCGCCGGCGCTGTTAAGTGGCCGGCGAGCAGAGGCAAAATGCCGGGCTTCCGACTCCTGGCGGAGGATCGCGTCACGGATGACGCGATCGCTCCGCCTATGCCCATACAAGGACCGCCGCATGGTGTCAATACGGCGGTCCTTGCGGGGTCCACTTCCCGGCCACCATTTGTCAATACGGCGGTCGGGAAGTGGTTAAGATGTTAGCAAGAAGTTTTTTTAGAAGCTATTTTTTATGCTATTTCTTTAAGAAGATTACTACAAGTTTTACACAGCTATTATATACACAGCTATTAATACAGATGAGACTACTTTTGATCTTATTCTACATAACACAACTGTTATATTGTTTTTTGAATGTACTTAGAAGATTGATGATCTATACATCCTTGATGAGATGGAATACTGTTAGAAGGAAAAACTACTTGGAACTGTTCATATTTTGTATATATGCTGTATGATAAGCAAATACAATTTTTTTTATATACAATCATATACTGAGTGCTCGGATTCATTTCAAGGTATACCGTCAATCTATAATTACTGTTATAGAGGGTTCAGACCCCACAATGCCGGATTTATATGATAGCAACGCTTTAAGGGCTGGTCCTTTACTGAGTTAGCAATCATGAAAAAGGCAAAAAACGCTCAGGTTTTTGACAGTTGGCGCCCAACAGTAGATGGTTATCTTGATTGTTACCTTGCAAAATACTTTCTATGGTGAAAGTATAGACCATAGTTTTCTATCACGATAAGAGAATAAAAAAGTACTTATATGCTCAAATATAGAATTGGATATGCATATGAAGCATCCAAAATCTGAAGCAAAGGAGGAAGATATTCTTATGCTTTAAAGTCTCATAGAAGAGAATTACCAATGAGCACACTCAGTTTATAGTCTATGAAAAGACGTAGAAGAGAAAATAAATACTTTAGCCTATTGAACCTAAGAAAAGGAATAGCGCTACATGTTTTTTATATCTGACAAAATGAATCAGATTATATTGGAGCAGCATACTGAAGAAGAGTATATAGCTATACATTATGAAAATGGCTACCTTAGAACTGCAGAAAAACTTTTTGAGAGAAGCTCAGTGAGGAAGGACAGTGAGAGAGCAGTTTTTGTCAAACAAAGAACATTTTGTTTTATATGTGAAGAGATTCTGCTATCAAGAGAATTAACATTGTTTTTTATACTAGAGAATTGAACAGACTTTGTGATGAAAGCAAAAGCTCCTATAAATAACTTTTTTGAAAGAAAAAGAAAATCCTGTTTTAAAGATGTATGACTCTTTAAATGTAGAAGACTGCAGATACAAGACAAGTTACAGCAGACATAAATGAGATGTAAGAAGAAATTGTTATTTTTATTTTTGTATTATTTTCATGAGAACAAGAATCTTTAGTATGTGGTTAGCACTACCAGATGCCGACACAGGAGAAGACAAGACAATCCTCAAACAGGCAGCAACACAACATGCATTCAGAAGAAGACTTAAAGAGATATGACACTTGATTTTTTTTTCTCTCAGACTACAAATGAAACATTTTTTTTTTAATATGACTGCTGATCTCAGTTTTTTTTTGTTGAAAATAAGAAAGAAAGAAAAAAGAAAAACCTACTACAGTCTTTTTATACAGAAGTTAATCAACATGCCTAGAAGGAGATTTTTTTTTGTTTTTAAATTCTTGTCATCAGAAGCTAAAGGAGTAATGAAGACCCAGATAAGCAGCTGCCATGTTTAGAGGTAACAGATGAATATACAAAAGTGACTGTTAAACAAGGTTTTTAATTTTTATAGTCCTAGCCACAAGGGGGGAAATCTCTACTTATTTTTGAGGCTAGATCCTATTAAGAAGCATTAAGAGAGACTATTTTTGTGACTACATTATACTAAGAAGGTTTGACTACAGAAGAATTGAAAATGTTGCTATTGAAGCTTGGAAGTCTCACAAGATAATCTCCTTTGTCTGAACCAAAGAAGACTCCAAACAAGCATTCCTTGCAGGCACCCAGAAGAAACCTGCTAAGATAAGCGATGAAAGCTACATGCTAGAAGACTGTGCAAAGATATCAACATGAAGACAAGCCATTAAATGAGGCTATGTTATAAGAAGCTCTGATCTGAAAACAGCTGAAGAAGAAACAATTGGAACTGGAGTAACCAGAGAAGTGTGAGGACTAAAAAGTACTTTTACTTCTTTAACAACTCCAACCACTGGTTGACACACCAGCTGAGAGAAGATCGAGACAGCACTAAGAGAAAAGTGGGCCTGAAGGAATACAAGAAAAGAAGACCAGACGGAAGAAGACATCCGGTTAAAAGATACATGAGATTATCAGGTGGGTGAAGAGAGAGCATTAGAAGATGAAAATGGAGATATTCAGTTTTTACAGATAAATCTGATGAACTAGAAGAGGACAAGATTTTTGACATAGAAAATACCAGAAGATGAGTGAAAGAAGATTTTGATGGAGATTTGAAACTACAATAGAGACTGTTACATCATATCAAGATTTCAAGTTCAAGACTAAGATGTCAAGATCATCCAGTTATAGAAGAAGACAGCAAATGCAAAGTTTTTGAAAAAGACCAATAAATATACATAGATATTCTATTTTTGATTCCGTATATGAAGACGATTTTTCTACCTATGCAGCGATACACTGCCATGCTACAAATACAGTAGCAGATGCAATAAAGACTATAGCGAAAACTAAAAGGCATAGGGTGGCAGTTTATCTATCATTGGAAAGAGGAGAAAGAGAGCTTCAAAATGATATGCATCTTTCCATAGTTACATTGTATTACACAGGATGACTTTTCTCCAAAATCGGCAGCTCGATTCAGCACAATGCAATGAAATATAAGGAACCCAGGGGGATATAATTACAAACATCATGCTGGTAGGTATGAGGGTGTAATTAATTAGTTGTGGGTATGCTTAAAGGCATACCCACAGGCACTGCTTGGAGTCCCTTTAAGGGCTCTGCCTCTGACACAGGAGACCAGGGTTCGAATCTCGGCTCTGCCTGTTCAGTAAGCCAGCACCAATTCAGTAGGAGACCTTAGGCAAATCTCTCTAACACTGCTACTGCCTATAGGGTGCGTCCTAGTGGCTGCAGCTCTGGCGCTTTGAGTCCGCCAGGAGAAAAGCGCAATATAAATGTTATTTGTCTTGTCTTGTCAAATGATGCCGTGCGCTGCTCATTGTCTTCAGAGCCAGGCTCTCCTCCTAGTTCTCCCTCCTGCTACTGTGCGCTCTGCCACTGCCCACTCCTTCCTCCCTTCCCACAGAGAACCACAGCTGCAGCAAGAATGATAGCAGCAGATGCCAAACGCTCACTCACCTATAGATGATCCAAGCGATAGAGATCCCGTCATCTGAAACCCATCTGTCTCTTCTACAGTGCAGCCGCTCACTCTGAACTTCCTGATTCTCAGATCAGACAGGAAGTAGGAAGTAGTAATAGTAGTAGTAACAGAGCGGCAGCAATCTAGAGGAGACAGATGGGCTCCGGATGACAGGACCTCTATTGCTTGGATCATCTATAGGTGAGTGAGCGTTTGCCATCTGCTGCTATCATTCTTGCTGCAGCTGTGGTTTTCTGTGGGCAGGGAGAAAGGAGTGGGCAGTGGCAGAGCGCACAGTAGCAGGAGGGCGACCTAGGAGGAGAGCCAGGTGAATGTGAGTCATCTGGTGCTTTCATTCACCCCCGCTGCGGCTGCCTTCTCTGCTGGACTATCATATTCACTGGGATGAAGGCTGCATGGTGGCTGTCTAGTTTGGGAGGAAATCGGTTGTTTGGTGGTGGGGGTGGTTATGTAATTCTGTCTGGGGAACGGCTTCCGGTTTGGCGGTGTCCAGAGCTTTCTGCTATTGCCAGGCTGGAGATGCAGGGGGAAAGTACTGCTGCTGTGATATCTGGTGCCCTCTTCACAGTGGTGCCCCAGCCCCTGAGTGCAAATGTCCCAGCCATTCATCTCTCACTCTGCATTTTGCCGCTGCTATTACCTGCATTGTGCACCCACAGAGGAAAGCAGCCCGCCCATAGCAACCAGTAGCTCAGCTGCCCCGGTGTGTGCGGCATGTTGCTGTGCAGCTGCATCTTCTGATTCTGTTACGACATAGTGGAGGGGGGGGGGCAAATAAGTTACTTTGCTTAGGGCCCCATTTAGCCTTAATCCGGCTCTGCGCTGAGGACAACAGTTTACTAAAGTGATGAACAGATAACAAGAGAAAATGTTTTTGTAAATGGACAAGGACTTACTTACTGATGTCAAGCTATGGAAAAAGCCATGACACACATGAAGCTACAAATGAAGACATGTATAATATGCTATCAATGGATTTTAATACACAGCTTAAACGTGAACTTTTTTTTATTTCAGAAGAAGAAAATGAACACTTTTCACACACTTTTTAAAGAGAAGACATATCTCAACATTTACAGAAAATGGAAAATCCTACTTTGATTTTTAAGAGACAAACTAAGATGAACTTAAGAAAAGGCATAAGCAAGAAGAGAAGGAACCTGCTGTTATACGTTTGAACACTAGAGCAAACTAGTAAGAATGCACCCAGCACCATAAAACATCAATAATATTTTTCTTTTTGAACCACAAGTGGGAAGGTAGTTAGTGAGTTTAGTTTTTTTTTTATGCTGAAAATTCACCAGAATGTTGCATATTACTTTTTTGTGTTTTCCCCTTCTCTCCTCTTCCTTTTTATTTTTTCTCATAGGTGCTGAGAATAATACCAATTATCCGCAAAAATACCCATACAATGGGGTTTGCTGTACCTGATACATTTGATGACTACAAAAGCTGAACTTTGCAACTTACAAGGAAGACTTTAAAATAAATTGAACTTGATGCATCAACAGTATGCCCAGCGCCTGAACAAGAGTGACTGCTGGATTTTCTCATACAGCCTTTATCCTTGAAGATGATGCCCAACCTAGCCATTCCAGTACTATCTGAAGAGTTGTAAACCAGAGTGCCCGGAGGAAGCCCACACAGACACCGAGAGCACATACAAACTCTTTTCAGACCCAGCGCTGCAAGGCGAGAGCACTAAGCCCTACACTACTGTGCTGTTCACATGAAGTTATAGAAAATATTCTTCAGAAACATTCAAATATGCAATACATGGACAATTAAAAGAGAAAATCCAATTCACAAGAATAAAGGACAGTTTAACATTTGTTTGCATTCCAAGAGAGATGAAAATATCCTAAATGATGAAAAGATATGTTCAGCAAGGGACTATCATAAATCTGCACATAGCTCTACACAGTGAATAAAACTGTGCTAAATTGCAACCCGACTGATAATGAAAACAATACAACATTCCGTTTAATAATACAACTTGGAGATGACCTTTGTTACTCATCCTTTTCAAGTTTCAAGAAAGTATCCTGGGACAAATAAAATTGCCCTATGGCTCATTCTAGCATTGCGTGATGGTGGAAAAGGAGGATGCACCATAACAAAAGGAACATCCACTACATGACTTGAAGAGCAGGAACAGCTCAACTATTACTTAAATACCTAATCTGTATATATACAAGAGAAGTACTGAAGAAACTAAGAGTGAAACGTCTTCAAGTGCCATGGTATGCAAAGACTGTCGTATACACTAGACTTTTAGGTGCAAGATGTCTAACCATAGTCAACTCAAAAAATATAGAGTTATTTGCGAGACTATTTGTTATTACAGATGAAATGTTCTAAATAGCCTGAACTGTCAATAATGCGTTAGTGGCAGATTTAACTGCTAGTAAAACATTGGACTGGTACTAGATTGCTGTAAAGCGGCACAAGGGTGGATCCTATCGCGCTACCATGAGAACTGCATGTTGTAACTTTCTACATAAGAATTACAGCGACTTGATTGAAAGCCATATGAAACATATGATACCTGTTAAAGAAGTTTCCAGAAAATAAAATTCTGAATGACTACTGATTCCAATACTAATTAATGATTAGTGCAGAGAATTACTTCAATCAGAGAGAAGATCTACACATGACATATCAGGATCAAGCGTGTAACTACATTAAGTATGGCCATGAGAAGAGACTGTGCTTAACAAGAAAACAACCATATATCAAAACTTAATCTACAAGATAATTTATCACATTTGACTTTTTGTGAAAGTAAACATGCAAGATTTACATACAAGAATGCTGACAGTCTACAAAAATAAGTTTCAAGAGACTTTTAAATCAGTGGTAAAGATCCTGATAAATTAAAGAGAGAGAATTACGACAAAATATTGGAAACATGAAGTGGAAAAGCTACTTCAACAATGAGATGTTAATACATATGCTTTATTGAGAACATATTTGAAAACAGCTATTGCAAATAATTAGCGTGCAATTTGAATTGCTAAAGAACTTTTCAATGCCTACGTTTTTAAGTTATTTATATTTAAATAGAAAGATGACATTATTTTATGGGATTCTGCTGGTAAACTACACATACTTTATTCTGCTACATACCATTTGTGAAAAGAAACTTTGTGGTATAAGAAAGGTGTAATTAACTGTATTAATACATAATACTAACCAACTAACTAATTAACCTGTTGTAAGCTAACAACAAAATGTTAAATGTATTGTGCTTAAAAGAACCTAGGGGCCACATGAACTGTATAATTCCTGTTTATACATTTTGAACTTTAAGTTTTACCACATGTCTTAAAATGGGTGACAAATATTGCCTAGAATTTCCCTACATATCTACACAAGCTACCACAGTGACAGAAACTACAGATTCAAGGGTGAATCCATACATGTGTTATATACAAAGACTATAGCCATATCTAGACCAGAAAAATATGTTTATTGGAGAAGATATTAATATTACTATTGAGTTAATTGTCAGGCTGGCAACACAGCTGACAACACTACTTAATGAAGCAAGGTTTTGCATGAATGAAAGATTGCATTACTTTTAATTTTGATTATAGATTTTTTTCCCCCCGGAGAAATATAACAACTACGGAGATCGCTAATCATCTGCCATAATTTTCCTGCAAGGGGGGATGTCAGAATTGTAGCGGTTTTATTTATGCAGGAAAAGATGTCATATGTATAGGTTTTAAATTTTAATGTTCTATGCAAAGTTTCATGGTAAACTGAAAAGTTGGGTTACTTCTTTAATATATTGCTATGTGACATCTTAGCATATTCCAGGCTGTGAGGCCTATAAGATTATTCTAGTTACAAAAAGCCAGAGCATTCTTGTTTATGTTAGTGCGTGGCCTTGACATTTAAAGAGGCTTCTGTGTGAAGACAGAGAAGCAAGTTAAACTCACATTACTGCAGTAATTATGTATGCATATTTTCTTAATTCTTACACATAGATATTATTAATCTGAATATGAATAATCAATACAGTCCTTCTAAAGAAATAAATAATTATTGTTAAACCCTATATGATAGAATCCAGCATTCAATGCAATTCAAAGTAATAGATTCTGTCAGTGATAGTTAGAGAAAGTAAAACTTTTATAAGATTGTTTTAACTTGTAAGCTAGACAATTGTTGACATGTTTCTTTGCTTCAAGGCCAAGGCCAGCAAGAAAAGATAAAAATGTCCCAGACAGTGAAAGTCAAAATATGAAAGAGAGATAACACAATAAGGGGTTTTTCAATTACCGTATTTTTCGGACTATAAGATGCTTCAGACCATAAGACGCACCTAGATTTAGAGGGCAAAAATCAGGGGGAAAAAATATACTAACCCTGGTGCATCCATGGTGCAGGGGAATCTTGTGGAGCTTCCTATTTTATGTTTAGCATGTTTTATTTGCCTGTGTAAAGCTGACATGAAGGGATAGAGGGAGATCAGCAGTGAGTGGGAAGCATGTGAGCATAGCAGAGAAGCTGTGAGCACCATATTCAGGGAGAAGAACTAGCAGCATTTGATTGTCTGCACCCTGCATATCTAAAGCTGACTTGTCTGGTGAACTCTTGTCTGGTGAAGTGATAGAGAGAGCTGAACAGCAAGTGAGAAGCTATGTGAACATAGCAGAGAAGCTGTAAGCACCATATTCAGGGAGAAGAATTAGCAATGTGTTAATGTGTCTGCCCGCTGCCCACTATATAAATATTACATGTCGGGTGAAGGGAGAGATCGCTGAGCCGCTAATATAGCAGTGTGAGTTGCGGTGAGGCTGTGAGCTTTGTTGGGGGAGAGGATCCAGCTGATTTTATTTGTCAGGACGCTGCTACCATAAATCCGACATGCCAGTGAAAGGTCGGAGAGAAAAGAGCTATGAGTAAAGAAACGTGCATAGCAGATAGGCTGTGATCTTTATACATGAGAAGAACTAGCAGCTTTCCATTGTCTGCACGCAGCCTATCTATAGCTGACATGCCGGGATGAAGGGACACAGAGAGCTGAGCGGTGATCCTCTCCCCCGACAAAGCTCACAGCCTCACCGCAACTCACACTGCTATATTAGCGGCTCAGCGATCTCTCCCTTCACCCGACATGCCAGAGTAGGCAGCGGGCAGACAATTAACACATAATTACCATCTTCTCCCTGCAGGCGGACCTCACAGACTCCGTCTCCAGTATGCTCCGTGAAGTTGCCGCGGAGACAGTGGACCAGCCTAAATTTGTAGGATTTGGACTATAAGACGCACTCACTTTCTCCCCCCAATTTGGGGGGAGAAAAAGTGCGTCTTATAGTCCGAAAAATACGGTAGTTAAAGATGGTTCAATGATGCCACCTGGTGGTTTCAAAGTCTTATAAAATCAACATTATTAACCCTCCTGGCGGTTAATTTTTTTTTTGCCAATTAGGCAGAAATCAATTTTTTTTATTTTTTTGTTTTGTTTCATGTAAAGCTACCAGAGTGGTAGCTACATGAAACACCACTAGAGGGCGCATGTGTGTCTCTAGTGCGATTGTCGCCGGCATCAATAGCAAACAGGGAAACGGGTATATAACGCGTTCCCCTGTTTGGCTTCTCCTGTCGCCATGGCGACGATCGGAATGACGTCATGGACGTCAGCCGACGTCCTGACGTCAGATGCCTCAGATCCAGCCCATAGCGCTGCCTGAAACTCATTGGTCCGGGCAGCGCAGGGCTCTGGCGTGGGGGGCCTCTTCTGCCACTACGTGTGGGCGATCGCCACAGAGCGGCAGCGATCGAGCTCTACGTGCGGCTAGCAAAGTGCTAGCTGCGCGTACAGCACTTTCAATGGGGCGAATCGCAGAGATGTCTTCCTGCGCAGCATAGCCCGAGCGCAGCTCCGGCTTACCGCCAGGAAGGTTAATAGATTGTTATTTGTTATGAAATGCTGACCTCTGCCGGTGGACATTATATTTATTTTATAAGAAAGACAAATATATAGACAATGATTTATATTATTAAGATCTAATATGCAATTATTTCTTATATGATTAATTGTTTTAAGAAGAATTATATAATAAGCTTTATATTTAAATAAGTTAATTAGAAGCCCTTTATGTTTCAATGCCCCATGCATCCACATACGCATTCCTGCACAGTAAAAAAAACCTCATGCTGCATCTGCGCAGGGCGCTCTTGCCGACGGGAACACGAACGAAGAGTGCCCTCTATGACGCACTCGCAAGTGTGCAGAATGGAGCCGCCTGTCTTCGGGAGGACTCGGCTCCCGAAGTCCCCGTGGCGGGGGATTTGAACGGGGGAGACAGCGCAGCACCGAGGGCACCGGCAGAGGAGAGGGAAGGCTCATTAGGACCCGAGCCTTCCCTCTCCTTAGGTGAGTATCTGACTTTTTTTTTAATTTAAATATGGATTCCCATTAGCTTTAAGAACACTATCTGTATGAAGTTTGTATATTTTCTCCCAGTGTTAGCATGGGTTTCTGCCAAACACTCTGGTTTCCTCCGACATCCCTGTCTATAGCCAAGTTGCTTATATGGACAATTTGGTTTGTTAAACTAGAATACTTTTTACATTGGTCAACCATGTGCTTTTGGGATTAAGACAAGACAAGACAAGACAAATAACATTTATATTGCGCTTTTCTCCTTGCGGACTCAAAGCGCCAGAGCTGCAGCCACTAGGACGCGCTCTATTGGCAGTAGCAGTGTAAGGGAGACTTGCTCAAACACAAACCGAAAAGAGGATACCAGGGAAAAGAATTTCAAACACACTTGTCAATATGACATACCCTATAGGTACTAAACAGGTGTTATATACCTGCTAATTATAAGATGAAAATGTTATACATTGAATTAGCAACATAATATAGATGTTACTTGTGCAATAAAATCCCACAATGGGGCAGAGAGATGGTGTCCTGTGGGGGTCCTGGCTGATCCCCCTCCACTCTATTTATATTTGATAAGTGGGGTGTAGCTATCCCACAGATACACCACTCTATTTACTGCTCAGGGTGGTCGTGACCTGAGTGTAGTCGCCTATTGTGATATTGTAGATCACCTCAGCTAACCCCTCACTAGTACTGGTCTTCGACACACCCCAATAGAGGGGGGCTATTTACATAGTGTTAAAAGTGCATGGTGCTGTACATATTAAACCCTAATGAGATCACATTTCACCCTAAAGGCTTCTTCAGAAGGTGCTATACATATAATACAATAGTGCTATACATCATCCACATCCACCAAGTTAAAATCACAAATTGCCCCCCATAGATCAAAGCCCAAGTCAGAGCTGTCAATTTATATCAAGGAGGCAGGAAGAGGCGGAGTCAGGCCCAAAGGTCACGCCCACCCTCACACCGCTACTGGGATCATGTATAAATCCCTCAATATTTCATGTGGACACAAGATAATATCATCGCCATGTGCGCTTACCATCCACCACTCTGCTCACCAAAGGATGGATCACCCCAAGTACCCCATCATCGTATCCGCACGGTGGACGCTCTCTGCGTTCCACTCGTGCCGGACAGGGGGTGGAGTCTGCGTTCCAAGGGCTATCCTACGTCACATCCGCGGCCGGCGCTTACACTTGTGAGAGCGGGCATGTGCGTCATAACGGCGCCGCCCTTTCACAGCCCCATCTATGCGAATGATGCGGATAGCAACGTGATACGTAGTGCCGCCCATCCCTATTCCATAGGGTACTTCCCCTGAAGGTGGGGGCGACCAATCACTGGTGTCCCATTTCAATACGCCCGTTACCATGGCTGCGCATATAAACATTACACACTACTACATCGTAGCTGTGTCAGAAGGTACAACACACTCTAAAAATGCGCATCAGCGTAAGATAGCATATTGCTAACTACAGAATGATGGTGATAACACACATACATGTCCTCATGCGTGGAGTGATGAATGCAGATCATAGGTATAAAAGATCTAAGAAATATATATTAAAGAGAGAAATATATATAGAGGGTACACATCATGATTGGGGCACAATAGTTACCAGCATTATGGTCATATGGGACACACAGATACCCACTGCCTAGTCACAATTACCATGGTATATCAAACCGAGCCCAGCAGTAAAAAATATATATATGGGGAGAGGGGATGGGTATTTGTTTATTACCATCCTAATAGTCTATAGGGCGAATAAAGGTAAGTATCGAAATGTGCCAATGCCGCAATTAAAGGGAGACTTGCCAAAGGTCTCCTACTGAATTAGTGCTGGCTTACTGAACAGGCAGAGCTGAGATTCGAACCCAGGTCTCCTGTGTCAGAGGCAGAACCCTTAACCATTACACTATCAGCCAACTGCTGGGATTAAAGGATATACAAGTTGAAAATGTATATATAAAAAGGAGTTTTTAGGCCGGGACAACACTATAAGCGCTTTTGTGAGCGCTTGCATTTGATTAGTGCTTGCTGAGTGCTTGTTAAAAAATCGCTACCATTCATTTTCATGACAATCGCAGTAAAAATCACTGCGATTGTGTACGTTTTTCGCTTAGGCAATTGCGGTGATTTTTACATGATTTTTACTGCGATTTTCATGAAAGTGAATGTTAGCAATGAATTTTTTTTTAACAAGCACTAATCAAACACAAGCGCTCACAAAAACGCTTACAGTGTGGCCCCGGGCTTAAAGTGTATCAGAGACCAGATCATACAAAAGATTTATACCTATCTGGGGTTTCCTTCAGCCCCATCCTCACGGATCACTCCCACGCCGCCGTCCTCAGCCTTTTCTAGCTCCGGTACCAAGTCCCGTAACTTCAGCCAGTCGTGGCCAGTCTGCGCAAGAAGTGCGCCCTCTATGTATCTCTCCGGTGGCTCGAGTGAGTCCTGAGAAATCTCTCAGGACTCAGTCGAGTCGCCCGTTGCCTCGCTGCTGTGTATGTAGTGTATATGTACTGTAAGTGTGCATTTGTACATTACCCATCCTGTGTCGCAGTGCCTGGGTCTTCCGCCGCTTTTCTTAATTAGCCGCATACACGCTGCTGGCGTGGCGCATGTTTGACGTCACGCGCCGGCAGCGTGTATGTGGATAATAGAAGGGAGGCGGAAGATAGTGTTGGGCGAACAGTGTTCGCCACTGTTCGGGTTCTGCAGAACATCACCCTGTTCGGGTGATGTTCGAGTTCGACCGAACACCTGATGGTGTTCGGCCAAACCGTTCGGCCATATGGCCGAACGTTCCCCGAACGTTCGGCTAGCGCTGTGATTGGCCGAACGGGTCACGTGGTTTGGACCCGAACGTGCTCTGATTGGCCAAACGGGTCACGTGGTTCGGGTACATAAATACCCGATCCACGTCATTTCTCCACCATTTGTCTGTGGGTTTAGCTTTGGGTAGGCAGGCAGGGTAGTTCTCTCTCCAGCCAGGCTAGCCAGGGTCCCCCCAGTCATTTTGTCGCTGCTGGGAACAGTAGTACACCGCTCACCCACACTATATAGCAGTGTGTTAACTGCCACTCTGTGTACACCGCTCACCCACCACTGTATAGCATTGTGTTTATTGCCACTCTGTGTCTCTGCTGGGAACAGTAGTACACCGCTCACCCGCCACTGTATAGCATTGTGCTCTGTGTCGCTGCTGGGAATAGTAGTACACCGCTCACCCACCACTGTATAGCATTGTGCTCTGTGTCGCTGCTGGGAATAGTAGTACACCGCTCACCCACCACTGTATAGCATTGTGCTCTGTGTCGCTGCTGGGAATAGTAGTACACCGCTCACCCACCACTGTATAGCATTGTGCTCTGTGTCGCTGCTGGGAACAGTAGTACACCGCTCACCCACCACTGTATAGCATTGTGCTCTGTGTCGCTGCTGGGAATAGTAGTACACCGCTCACCCACCACTGTATAGCATTGTGCTCTGTGTCGCTGCTGGGAACAGTAGTACACCGCTCACCCACCACTGTATAGCATTGTGCTCTGTGTCGCTGCTGGGAATAGTAGTACACCGCTCCCCACCACTGTATAGCATTGTGCTCTGTGTCGCTGCTGGGAATAGTAGTACACCGCTCACCCACCACTGTATAGCATTGTGCTCTGTGTCGCTGCTGGGAACAGTAGTACACCGCTCACCCACCACTGTATAGCATTGTGCTCTGTGTCGCTGCTGGGAATAGTAGTACACCGCTCACCCACCACTGTATAGCATTGTGCTCTGTGTCGCTGCTGGAAACAGTAGTACACCGCTCACCCACCACTGTATAGCATTGTGCTCTGTGTCGCTGCTGGGAATAGTAGTACACCGCTCACCCACCACTGTATAGCATTGTGCTCTGTGTCGCTGCTGGGAATAGTAGTACACCGCTCACCCACCACTGTATAGCATTGTGCTCTGTGTCGCTGCTGGGAACAGTAGTACACCGCTCACCCACCACTGTATAGCATTGTGCTCTGTGTTGCTGCTGGGAATAGTAGTACACCGCTCACCCACCACTGTATAGCATTGTGCTCTGTGTCGCTACTGGGAACAGTAGTACACCGCTCACCCACCACTGTATAGCATTGTGCTCTGTGTCGCTGCTGGGAACAGTAGTACACCGCTCACCCACCACTGTATAGCACTGTGCTCTGTGTCGCTGCTGGGAACAGTAGTACACCGCTCACCCACCACTGTATAGCATTGTGCTCTGTGTCGCTGCTGGGAATAGTAGTACACCGCTCACCCACCACTGTATAGCATTGTGCTCTGTGTCGCTGCTGGGAATAGTAGTACACCGCTCACCCACCACTATATAGCATTTCTGTACTGCCACTGTACTGCTGCCAGTCAGCGTGTACTTTAAGGATAAGTGAAATGAAGAAGAAATCCTGTGAAAGAGGGAGGGGCAAGGGAAGTGGTGTTTCCCCTGACGGTTCACGTACAGGCCACAGTGGAGCACCGAAGAAAACCCACTCAATACCGCCCATGTTGTCCAGGAAATCAACCCTCACAAATCCAAAAAAACAGGACCAGATAATTAATTGGATGACCTCTCAAGCGTCCAGCAGTGGGTTAAGCAGCACCAGCACATCACGCACGAGGTCCGAGTCCTCAGCCAGTTACAAGGAGCCAGTGGGCACAAAGCTGACACAACCGGCAGCGACACCACGCACACAACTGCCAAATAACCAGTCCGAAGAATTTCCTCAGGACACAATGGGGTATTCGCAGGAGCTATTCCCAGCCCAACAAACTTCCACCTTTCAAAGGTCAATGGAACAGCCAGAAATGTTGTGCCCGGATTCACAACCATTTACTGTGGGAAATGCACCGCGCACTGAAATGCAAGGCGAGTCCGAGGACTTTGAAACCCAAATCCCAGAGCAAGTTGGGCAGGAGGGGTTTCAATTGCAGGAGGTTGGCCGAGAAGATCTGGAAGAGGACGTTGGAGTGAGCTGCGCAGAGGTTGTTCTGGGGAGCTCTACTCCATGGCGGCGGCCCACAATCACATATGAGGAGTTTGAGGAGATGGAAGAGGAGGGTTTGGACAATGTGGACAGGGACCCAGATTTTGTATGTGAAGGAGAACATCGCCGTCGTAGCAGCACAGATGAGTCTGTTGAAGAACCCACTGCTGCACGAGTTCGCCTTGTGCCACAAGGTAGGCGGCGCGAAATTTCAGGCACCACAAGCGTGGAAGTTCAAGTGAGACGCAAAAGAGGCGCAAACAGAAATCGCCAGCAAGGCAGGTGCTCCAAAGTCTGGCCTTTCTTTGAAGACTGCAGTGAGGATGGTACCATGGTGATTTGCAAGGTGTGCAAGACCCGCCTGAGCAGGGGGAAAAATATTAACAACCTCTCCACCACCAGCATGACCCGCCACATGGTATCCAAACATCCCACTCTGTGGGCAAACGCGGCAGGACAGGGTACCAGCAACACTGCCTCCCTTGGGGTCACCAGACTCACCACCAGACCCTCCTCAGCAGCAGCAGTAGCCCAGCCATTGCGTGGTTCACAACAACATTCACAAACATCAGACGACGCTGACACTGTCACTTTCCCGAATAGTGCTCTTGAGGTCTCCCAGTCTTCATCAAACACAGCAACCAACAGCCCTTCAGTGTGCAGCCCTACGTTTCAGTTGTCTGTCTCGGAGATGTTTGAGCGCAAGAGGAAATTGGCAGCAAATGACCCCCGAGCCGTGGCACTAACAGCCAGTATAGCCAAGCTTCTGGCCTGCGAAATGCTGCCATATCGAGTGGTGCAGACAAACAGCTTCAAGGGCATGATGTCAGTGGCCATCCCACGTTACGTGGTTCCCAGCCACTACCACTTTGCGCGCTCTGCAGTGCCTGAGTTGCATGAGCACGTGGTCAGCAAAATAACCCGAAGCTTGAAGAATGCCGTTGCCTGCAAGGTTCACCTCACCACTGACACCTGGACAAATGCGTTCGGCCAGGGTCGATACATCTCCCTTACCGCGCATTGGGCACCTTGTGGAGCCTGGCAGCGATTCCTCACCTGCTACGGCGCGGGTGTTGCCCACGCCGCAAACAGCTGCACCGCCGTCCCTCCCACTGGATAACAACAGCAGCACCTACCTCTCTGACTCCTTCTCCTCCAATGCATCTCAAAGCTGTACCTCATCCGGAAACGCTAACCCAGCAGCAGTAGGATCGTGGAAGCAGTGCAGCACAGCTGTTGGCATGCGTCAGCAAGCATTGCTGAAGCTGATCTGCCTTGGGGATAAGCAGCACACAGGGGAGGAAATTTGGAGGGGAATAAAGGAACAGACGGATTTGTGGCTGGCACCGCTGGACCTGAAACCGGGCATGGTTGTGTGTGATAATGGGAGTAATCTCATTCGCGCTTTAAGGTTGGCTAAGCTGACACACATCCCTTGCCTGGCGCACGTGATGAACCTAATAGTTCAGCGGTTCCTGAGGACATACCCAGGCGTGGCCGATCTTCTGTTGAAGGTGCGACGAGTGGCCAAACAATGTAGAAATTCCAGTACTGCTTCGGGGGCACTCGCCAAGATGCAGGAGCACTTCAATCTCCCCCACCATCGCTTGCTGTGTGATGTCCCTACGCGCTGGAATTCTACGCTGCACATGCTAGCCCGCTTTTGCGAGCAGAAGAGTGCAGTGGTCCAGTACATGACGGCGCAGTACCGAGGCGCATCCGCACAGCTGCCAAGCTTCTGTGGATCTAATTGGGCCAACATGTTGGACCTCTGCCAAGTCCTCCAAAATTTTGAGCAATCCACTTTACTTGTGAGCAGTGACAACTCTTCAGTCAGCATACCATACCACTGCTGTGTTTACTGAAGAAGTCAATGTTGAAAATCAAGAAAACAGCTGTCATGATGCAACTGGGGGAATCTGAAGGAGAAAACGATCAGCGTGATGATACCAACATCAGGCCATCTGCCTCAGGAAACGCTGGCCCCAGCAGCTATGACGAAGAAGAGGAGGAGGAACAGCTGGAGTTGGAGCAGGAATTTCATGCCACCACTGACGAGGGCCAGAGCGGTGCACGTTGGACTTCCACAATTCAGCGCGAATGGTCAGCAGAAGCAGACCGGGAAGAAGGTGACGACTATGATGCATCACAACTATCACAACGCTCACAAGAGGATGATGAGGATTCTGGCAGGACTCTGGCACACATGGCTCAATTCATGCTAGACTGCATTGAACGCGACCCACGCATTGTGCGCATTCTGGACAACACCAATTACTGGGTTTATACCCTTCTGGATCCACGGTACAAACACAATGTTCCAAAACTGCTTGAAGAAAGAGCCAGACAGGTCAAAATGGAAGAATACCAGCAGGCCCTTGTGGAGACTTCAGAGAGGAGATTGACATCCTCCCCCTCCTCTAGCCAGTTGTACGCCGACAGACTGACTTCCGCAAACCCAGGACGACCAGGAGGGCAGCAAACAACACAAGCCGCAGCTAGTGCCCAAAAGGGAATGGTATCGGCAGTGTCCTTGGAGTGGGAAAATTTTCTGACACCCATGCAGCAGCCCACCGAACAGCAAGAGCAAGCGTGCAGATCCACCTCCAACACCGATCGCCTGGAGAAGATGGTCAAGGACTACATGTCAGATGGCGTAACTGTGTTGAACAATCCATCTGCACCCTTCAACTATTGGGTATCGAAGCTAGACACCTGGCACGAACTGGCAATGTACGCAATAGAGGTGCTGGCTTGCCCGGCAGCCAGCGTTATGTCAGAACGCTGTTTCAGTGCTGCCGGAGGCATCGTCACAGATCGGCGTATCCACCTCTCCACAGAAAATGCAGACCGTCTGACTCAAATTAAAATGAATCAATCCTGGATTGGAAACGACTACGCAACACTCCCGGACCCCAACCAAGTAACATGAACAATGAACATCTGTGATGGGTTAGCGTTTCCGGTCCCTGTTTATTGAACCTCTCATCTGTATTACATTTATGACTGCATGGTGACAAAATGCATTGCTATCCGCACGCTTATTGTCCTCATGCAAGGCCTGGGTTGCGCCTGAAAGCATGGCCTTCTCCTCCTGCGCCTCCTTCTGTTCCATAACGTGTGCTGCTGCTGGGTTAGCGTTGCCGGTCCCTTTTTACGGAACCTCTTATCTGTATTACATTTATGACTGCATGGCGACAAAATGCATTGCTATCCGCACGCTTCTTGTCCTCATGCAAGGCCTGGGTTGTTGTGTCTCAAAGCGTGGCCTTCTCCTCCTGTGCCGCCCTCCTCCTGTTCCATCACGTGTGCTGCTGCTAAGTTAGCGTTACCGGTCCCTTTTCCTGGAACCTCTTATCTGTATTACATTTATGACTGCATGGCGACAAAAAGCATGTTACCTGTGCAAAGAAAAATGACATCTTCCGCATTTAAAAGACATTTTTTCCTTTGAAACTTTACAATCAATTTTCTCAAAAACTATAAGCTCTTTTTCAAATATTTTTTTTCCTCTTGTACCCACTCCCAAGGTGCACATACCCTGCAAATTTGGGGTATGTAGCATGTAAGGAAGCTTTACAAAGCACGAAAGTTCGGGTCCCCATTGACTTCCATTATGTTCGGAGTTCGGCGCGAACACCCGAACATCGCGGCCATGTTCGGCGAACGTTCGCGAACCCGAACATCCAGGTGTTCGCCCAACTCTAGCGGAAGACGGACGTACACCTTGACACAAGACAAGTAATGTATAATAAACGCACTTTACATACATACACATTGTGGGAAAAGCGCCAGGGATTTCATCACACTCGTTGCAATATCTCTCGCCGTTAGCAGCACGCACCCAATCTTGCAGCATGTCCGGCCGATCAATGCGACCAATAATGGGCCAAAATTGGTCGCATTGTTGGTCGGGCATGCACTTGGTGGCACCGATTTTCATCCGATTATAATTATCGAATAGATGATCGATCAGCCGCCAAGTCATCTGATGTATGGCCACCTCAAGGGCAGTTAACTTATCTGTATGTTTGTGGGAAGAAACTGAAGGGCTTGGAAAAACTCTCACGAGTATGCAGATACTGTCCTGCCCCAGCGATCGACCACAAGGTCATTTTAAGGTTTAAGTTTTAGTTGCAAGATTAAAGGAGTCATCAGGCAAACTAAATCATAGCTGGTTTACTTACCTAGGGCTTCCTCCAACCCCTTGCAGCTGACATGTCCTACGCTGACAGCTCCATTCGCAGCTGCTGGCCCGGGGTCCCCGCACGGTGCGGAGGCCAACCTCGAGGTCGTCCTTACTGCGCCTGCGTGAAGTGTCGCTGTCAATCAAGCCCACGTTGTCCGCGGCGTACTGTGCAGGCGCAGAACTGCTGTACCTCCACAGTACGCCGCGGACAACGTGGACTTGATTGACCGCGGCGCTCGCGCATGCGCAGTAGAGGATGTCGGCCTTTGCACCAGGCGT
Source organism: Hyperolius riggenbachi (assembly GCF_040937935.1). Taxonomy (NCBI): domain Eukaryota; kingdom Metazoa; phylum Chordata; class Amphibia; order Anura; family Hyperoliidae; genus Hyperolius; species Hyperolius riggenbachi. The sequence goes on along the minus strand of NC_090647.1, from coordinate 375,666,154 downwards.
GGAACCCAGGCTGGCGGCTGCAATGTGGGACATGTCAGCTGCAAATGGCTGGAGGAAGCCCTAGGTAAGTAAATTAGCTATGATTTAATTTGCCTGATAACTCCTTTAGGCCTCTTTCCCACCAGGACGTTGCGTTTTAGGGGACGTTAAGGTTGCATAACGTACCCCTAACGCAACGCCTGGTGGTATTGGAGGTGGACGCCAGAGTGAGCAGTGTTGTGCGGCTCGTGATGCGTCCGTGATGCCGACGATGCGTACTTTTTGACGCATGCGGCATCACGTGGTCCCGCCAGCCAATCGCCGCACAAAGCGGCCACTCCAGGAAGTAAACACTGCACGTCACACAGTGCAGTGAATATTAATTAGCCATGTGCCTGGTCGCAATAGCGGCCAGGCACAACATTACTAAGTATGTGCAAGGCACACACAGCATCTCTGCCTGCAGGCCGCTTGCCTTCTCCGCCACCACCAACAGGGTCCAGGACTCCAGGCGGATTCCTGAATTTTTAAGGCCGCTGCTAGCAGCGGCCGCTATACTAATTTTACTGGTGCCTGTACATGCCTGTCTAATTTTTCTTGCTGCACTGCAGCTGCAACAACAAAACAAAAGGCATGTACATGTGCCCATTCACCTTCGTGATCATTACCTTGCCGTGGTGAAGGGGCTTGCGTATCACAATGAAGCAATGACTGCCGGCTATATGAGTGTCTCGGGGGGTGGCACACCAAAGATTATAAGGTCGCTGCTTCATTGTGGACAGACCAAATTTGATCAGCTGGACAGTCACTGTTGTTCTATCATTGAACTACCACAGCCCGGCTACCATATGGGCTTGAAAACCACCACGGCCTGCACTCTAGCCATGGTGCGCACCAGTCCAGCACGGCCGTCACTATGCCAACAGCTGTTTGCGGTTCGTTACACAGTGAGTTTGGTGTGTCAGTGTGAAGCAGTATTCTAATTACACTTCCTGATTGATGTATACACATGCAAGATGTTTTAAAGCACTTTAGGCCTGCAACTTAGCATTCAATGTGATTTCTGCCCTTAAATTGCTGCTTTGCGTCAAATCCAGATTGTTCCCTGGGACTTTTGGCATGTATCCCACTCCACCATGCCCTCCTCCAGGTGTTAGACCCCTTGAAACATCTTTTCCATCACTTTTGTGGCCAGCATAATTTTTTCTAGTTTTCAAAGTTCGCCTCCCCATTGAAGCCTATTGTGGTTTGCGAGAGATCGTGCGAACCGAACCTTTCGCGGAAGTTCGTGAACCCGGTTCGCGAACCGAAAATCAGAGGTTTGGGTCATCTCTAGTTCTTGGGTGTAGCCAAATTGCATGAACATAGCAGCAGTGTAATTTAAAGGCAGTGGAACTTCTCAGCGAAACATTGCAGAAAAAATGAAAAAAAAAGTTGTTGTTTTTTTAAATGCCCTAGTTATTATTACAGCAACATGAGATATCATAATAAGACACACAACATTTATATTGAGCTTTTCTCCTGGATGACTCAAAGTGCCAGAGCTGCAGCCACTAGGATGTGCTCTATAGGCAGTAGCAGTGTAAGGGAGTCTTGCCCAAGGACCCCTACTGAATATGTGCTGACAGGGCAGTTTCTAGGCTACATTGCACCCAGGGTGAGGGTGTAAAAATTGTAGGATTGTCACACACTTCAGGGACAGTTACACAGCCACAGGTCACAAGTAGATCTGCCTACTTACTAATGACCAGCCGCTCATCCAGGAGGAAGCAGGGACCAGGAAAACACACAGGGGAAGAGAGCCTGGAAAGCCGACTCCTCCATGGGCGCCGCGCACTAACAGCCTGCAGTACCGCTACAGGACATCAGGTGCCATCATGCGGTGGTGATGGGATGATCACTTGACGTCTGAAGCAGGTAGCCCAGGAGGAGTCAAGGAAGGTGATCCCGCTGGTAATCTTCATTCCTCTTCCATTTGGCTGCACCGCGTGTCATCAGCTCCCTAGCAGTTATGTCCTTCTGCCTGCGCCCCCCTTCTTCTACTTGCTGGTCTGCACCCAGGACAGCCGCCCTGCCCGCACTGCCCAAGAAACGGCCCTGGGTGCTGACTTACTGAACAGGAAGAGCCATGATTCAAGCCCTAGTCTGCTTTGTCAGAGGCAGAGCCCCTAACCAGTATACTATCCAACCACTGTCCAGTACACTATCCAGTGCACTATCCAGCCACTATAAGGGCCTGGACTCACTATCATATTCCTCTGCAACACAATTTTTTTTATGCAAACTCATAGCACCTATGTTACTTTCTGTTGCAGAGCCATCCACATTCAACTATACTAAATGGGACAGGTCTGCCTTGCTTTTAAAATACATACAGCAGTGCAAAGGGCCTGATTTAGGGCAAGTCCACCTAGGCCATGGCCTAGGGCACCACAGAAGCAAGGGCACCAAAGCAGCAGGCTAAACTGGTGCAGCATTTGCAAGCTTGCAAATGCTGCAATGCAGGGAGATCAGGCAAGCTCCTTATCATGGTACTCTGCTGCTAGCCGCCTGTGCAGCAGCCACCTTTCTCTCTGTGAATGTTTGCATTGGGGCCAGCGGCTATGGACTTGGGCAGCATTGGAGATGGAAAGGAAAAGGAAACTTCTGCATTTGAGAGGAGTGGAGAAATGATTGACACAGATGGCTGCTACGGTGTGAAGGTGAATTGGCTACCTATATTGAAAGGGGGAGGGAAGGATTAAGGGAGTCATCTGGCTTAAACTGGAGGGATGGGGGAGGGATTATCTCGTTACCCATACTGAAGGGGGGACGGCTGGTGGCAGTGGCCTTGGGCAGTAAAGAGTGCAAATCCAGCCCTGGAAGTGTATTGTCAGAACATACATGTTTCTGAAATCCACTCAGCAGCACAACAGTGTGCCCAGGAAACTAGGCAGGATTTCCTGCCCAAAAATAATTATTCAAAGGCTCCCTAACAACAACTTAATTAAAACAAAAAATAAATAAACTAAAAACAAAATGCTGGCTGGGCGTTATGCTGTGCTATGCTTGGTGTTGGTGATGCTGGGCTGCTTTGCCTTGCTGGTGATGCTATGCTGACTGGTGGTCATGGTGTGCTGGGCTTACTGGGCTTACTGGCGGTTATGCTGTGCTGGCTGGCAGTGATGCTGTGCTGTGCTTGCAGTGATACTCGGCTGACTGCATTGCTGTGCTGGCTGGTGGTGGTGATGCTGGGTGAGCTGGCAGTGATGCTGGGCTAGCGGTAATGCTATGCTGGCTGGTGGTGATGCTAGGCTGGCTGACGGTAATGCTGTGGCCTTGCTAGCAGTGATACTGGGCAGGCAATGATGCTTTGATGGGCGGGGCCTGTGCGTCCATGTGACCTACTCCACACTCTGCACGCTGACCAGACTGCGGAAGTTACCGCTGGCGTCCTGGTGATCTGTACAATCCGAACGCATGGGAGAGGGTGTAATGCCTGGCTGCTGGAGTGCTAGCTAATGCACCGGCATATACGGAGCACAAGCGGAATTCCGTTCCAAACATCCAAAACCCCAGTGGCAAGTTGCTGACAGTGTGGGTACCCACTGAAGGAATTACATGACGGAGGTGGTGAGATAAACAGCGCTATCATCTGTGTATGGTTGTCAGTTGCTGCTGTACTGGTATCTATGGGACTCTCCCAGTGAGAAGTACAGGATTGCACTATACCTGCTGTTTTTTGCTGTTATACAGTCGGATCCCTCTGCTCCCTATGGGATGCCTAATATCTGGTTAAAGCAACTACCTACTGAACTATAGCAACCAGGGTTGGACTGGGACACTGGGGGCCCACCAAAGAAATTTCAACCTGGGGCCCACACATCCTATGACTGCGGTGAAAAAAAGGAAGGTGGGCGTGGTCATGATGTATTATGGACAGGGCCAAATGTACATGATTTTAGCAGCATTGTAATTCAGAGACACTGCTGCCCAGCAAAACTTTGCATAGAGTCCCCTCCTTCAATATAAAGTAATGTCCTACTTTGCAGAGGTTGCGACCGCAGAGGTTGCAACCGCATCGGGGCCATTGGGCAAAAGGGGCCTTGAAGGGCCCTCCCTCAACTACAGTATTACCTCTCTATTGGTCCTGTGCTCATAATAATCACTTCTATAGATACTTTGAACAGTGGTAATCATTAACAAGCTATTTCCCATCCCCTTCTTGCACCTCTGACACTGTAGTTGCCATTGGCAGGTTTTGGTGAATCGCATCAATTGTTATGTATAGAGTGCTTGGGGGACCCCATTGTAAAATTTTCATCGAGGCCTACAGCTCCTTAGCTACGCCACTGCTCTCAGCATGAGTGATTACAGCACTGAGAAGAGCATTTTTGTGCTGCAGGCAGCAATTGGAGCTCTGTCAGACAAGGAGGGGGGGGCCCACCAGAGACCTGGAGGCAGGGCCCACCGAGGGAAAAAACTGTACTACTGTGGCCAAGTCCGACCCTGATAGCAACTTAAGTGTGTTTTTGGGCGCCATGGCTGCAAGTGAGTGTGGAGGAATGTATGAACTGCCGGCTTAGATTAGATGGTAATTGGTCAAAGTCGTGTTCATTAACATTGTGCCGCACACATGCTCCAGCAAGGTTTTAAAGTGTTTTAGATGGCTGATTTTTGCATGTAATCAAGCCTTTTTGTACAGTGTCATAATAAAATGGTCTACCTGGCAACATATTAAGAACCCTAGCCTCATATGTAATTTTTTGAAGGCAATGATGCTGTGGCCTGGCTGGCTATGATGCTGTGCTAAGCTGGTGGTGATGCTGTGCTGGTCTGGCTGGCAGTGATGCTGCAGTGATGCTGGGCTGGCCTGGTTGACGGTGATGCTGGTCTGGTCTTTCTGGATGTGATGCTGTGTTGACCTGGCTGGCGGTGTAGATGTGCTGACCTGGCTGGTAGTGATGCTTTAGTAATGATGAGCACACATTTTGCACAAACATAGTTTTAAATCATAATTCACAATTATTATCTTTTTTTTTTTACTTGTTCCAAGTCTTATATGGTCAGCATTTCACAGTTTATGTATAGCCTACTTCTAACTTTAAAATTACAAGATTAACCTGTTTCCGACTGCATCACGCCGATGGGCGTGGCCATGGCGGCAGCCCCAGGACCGCCTAACGCCAATTGGCGTAAAGTCCTGGGGCTGTAATTTGCATGAGATTGCGTGCACGCTGTGCGCGCATCTCATGCTCGGAGGGCGGAGCTCTGCCCCCTCTTCAGTCTCCGAGCGGCTACTGCCGCTCGGGAGACTGTTAGATGGCATGATCGCCGTCTATTTACACTGTACAGCGCTGGGGGACAAGAGAGCGTTCGGCTCTCATAGGCAGAAGCCTATGACAGCCGATCGCCATAATTGGCTGGCTGTGGAGAGGGAGGGAAGGGTTTTAAGGACACCGTTTTTTTAAAAACAAAAGCGGGAACAATAATATTTATTATTAAAAAAATAAACATGGGGGAGCGATCAGACCCCACCAACAGAGAGCTCTGTTGGTGGGGAGAAAAGGGCGGGGGGGAATTACTTCTGTGCTGTGTTGTGCGGCCCTGCAGCTTGGCCTTAAAGCTGCAGTGGCCAATTTTACCAAAAATGGCCTGGTCACTAGGGGGGTTTGGCCCTGCAGTCCTTAAGAGGTTAAAAAGGGAATTATAAATTTAGAGGACAAAAAACAGGGGGAAAAAAACTAAACCTGATGGGTCCATACTCTAGGAGCATCTTGTATATGTTCTACCTCCAATAATTGTGTACCTCTTGTGTCCTCCATGTGTTCTACTGTGTCCCCTTATGTCCCTATGTGTTACCATGTGTCAGAACCCGCCCCTGGTGGTGCCCAAGGTGCCTAACCCTAAAACCCTCCTGGTGATGCCTAACCCTAAGACCGCCCCCAGTGTTGCCTAACCTTAACCCCCCTAGAGGATGCCTAATCTCAATCCAATATTTTGTTTGTGCAATATAAATTAGTATATGACTGTTTATGGTTTTATTTAACAAAAAATAAAAAAAAATTATAACTGAGGATTCAAAATGTAAAAAATAAACATTTTATCCTATACAATAAAACCTAACTGTCCCTGCATCATCGTTCCTGTCCCTGTCTGTGTGTCCGTGGGTTTTTTGTACTGCGCATCTGTGCAGTACAGACAACCGTTAGGACAGGAGGACGGGCCAGGGAGCACGGCGGGCTGGTGCACACGCACTCACTGACAGCGTGAAGAGACCTACAGCCCATTTTTAAACGGGCTTAGGCGAACTAGTATGTATATATAAGTTTAAGTAAGTTTGTTGAAAAATCATAATTTGTAACATTGGTGAAGATAGCAGACGCTGCTTCTCGTTGTGGTGCAAAAAGTTGAAATGTAATTTTTTTTTCTGAGAAAGCATAGGGAACATTTTTAGAAATAATAATAATTATACAGGTTTAAAAAGTATTATTTGTTAAATAATGGGTTATTGTAATCAAGACATTTTGTATGGAAATGAAAGTTAAAGATAACAAGAGATACAGTATATTTGTTTTATATTTTCGTGGCACCCTTTTACAAATTATATAATTGTTTTATATCAATGCGGCACCCTTTTTATACACCTGGCACCAATAGAGGAAAGATTTGCATTGATGTCAATGAGGCGCCCTTTTTGAATAGACCCCATTATTACGGTATTCCCCTCTGTGTTCCCCTTTGTGTCCTCTGCCCTTCGTCCTCCTCCACTCCCCCGTGTATAGATAAAAGCAGCAGCAGTGCATCGCTCACCTCATCCATCGGGGCCCATGGTGATCGGCGACCTCTCTCCTCTGCCTGACTGTTTCCCTCAGCGGTAAGTCGGAGACTAACTGTATTCGGAATATAAGACGCAGTGAGGTTTTCTCCCCATTTTTCAGGGAGAGAAGGTGTGTCTTAGATTCCAAAAATACGGTATGTTGAAGCGTGGGATTTTGTTTTGTACAGGTTATTATAAAAACATGCATGTTCACAAGTAATTTAAACTCAAGATTATAAATGCCAACTCACTGTGATATATCTGATTGTAGTACCTATTTTATGTGCCAACAATGGGATCCAGTCCAAATAGTCCCCCCAACCCCCCCTTTTTTGTGCTTCTTATGCAAACAACAAATTGAACTGAATACTGAATGTAATGTGTTTTTGTAACTTGTTCAAAAATTTTCAATAAAATGTACCTGTTAAAAAACAACCCCCCCCCCCAAAAAAAAAAAAACCTTCTTCTACTCTTCCCAACAAATATTTCTTGAACATATTATTCAACAATTTGAAACAATTCCTATGAATATAAAATGGATCCAATACTTTACAATTGGGCAACCACTGTTTTTGTAAACCCTTATTTTTGGAAGGGCATACAACATATGTGTTTGTTATTGATTAACAGGGAATATTTGTCTTAACCCCTTCCCGACCGCCTAATGCCAATAGGCGTCGGGAAGGTGGCAGCCCCAGGACCGCCTAACACCGATCGGCGTCAAGAGTGGTGGGCGGAGATTAGGGGGATCGCACTGATGGGTGCTCATCCCTGGCCTGCTGAGTTGCGGAGCTACGTAAACAATCTGCTAGCCGCGATCGTGGCTGGCAGGTTGTAAAAGACAAAAAAAAACAGCCATTAACACTTGTACAGCGCTGCCATCTACCGCAGTGCTGTACGGGGGACAGCGGGGGGAGAGCTCTGCCTGAGCTGCCCCAGGGTAGGCCCACAAAGTGATCCCTCTCGTCAGCTGAATACTATGAGAGGGATCACGCTGACTGGATCTCGGGGGAATATAAAAATCTTTAAAAAAATAGCTAATTTTATTTTTAAAAGAATATATAAATGAATTAAAAAAAAAGTCGCAGCAGCAATCAAATACCACCAACAGAAAACTCTTTTGGTGGCAAGAAAAAGGGGGGGGGGGGGGGGGAGAGCCATTTGAGTGCCTGCAATGCAAACTGCAATGCTTCCACTATCAACTGAAAGAATCAGAAGTGAATGTCAGAGGTCCCTATTTAAAGCCTCTTCAACAATATAGCCAAAAATACTTGACAGGATGATCCCTTCCAGAATTGGGCTTCAGTTCCAGTTCTAGAGGCACTTTAGAAGTGGTAGAGTGTTGTACCGTGTTAACCATCAGTAAAAGCAAGACGTTTTGAATCAGGATGATACCATATAGGAGGTACTTTACACAGAGGTACTTTACACATCCTTCTTCTGCTTTTGCTAAAAGTCACATTGCCACGAAATGAACTATATTTATATGTGTATTTATGGGTTTAACTACAAACATGCAACATAGGACATTACCAGAAATGATATCAGTCTGCAGAGGAAAAATAGTATTTTACAGTTCACCAAAAGTATGATGTATACAGAGCTTCTGTATTTTCGGTTATAAATACATCATAAATGTTCTAACAAAAGGCCCATTAATAATAATCTCTATTCCCCCACATAAAATCACTGTTACATTATTATTTGTATAGCTCTATCATGTTCAGTGGTGCAATGCTGACAATAGTATACAGCAAGTATACTCAACATGCACACACAGCAGAACAATGCAACCGAATACACATATTGCTAATGCTTAAAAACATTTCATGTATTCAAATGCATGCAGTCTTGGTAGAGCTAAAACATATTGCTAATGCATAAGAACCTTTGATTCATTCATGTACATGCTGTCTTGGAAGAGCCAAGACACTAAATGCTATAAATAGCAGCCAACAGGGGGATTGCAACAAGGAGAAAAATCTGAAGAAGGAAAGAAAAGATGGATGAATTGAGCAGTTAAGTAGGGAGTGGAAAGTTGCCAGCCTGATTGTTGGTAAGTAATGATTGAACTGTTAGTAGGTGTTGCTTGAACTGAGGCGCATACAAGTATCGATAAGCAGGATGTCTGAACAGTGGTTAGATTAATAATATATTTTAAGATAATGGTGACTGGGAACAAGAAATAAAATAATATGAGACTTGAATAATCAAGAATGGGACATATTAGTAATCAAATGTGTAAAAATAATGGTGTTTTGTCATTTTTGCTAAGATGTTATAGTGGTCCTTAAGTTATTTCTTATTTTCTTGAATAGAAAGGGGGATAACCGTTGGGGGAGCAATGAATACAGTGTAAATTGGGGAGAGAGAATGCCCAGGCATCTGTGACATACTAAGTTCTTGAAATATTGTAAGTGATTGAACCAAAAAGCAACCAGCTTGTTTGGACTGAAGAAAATGAACAAGAAGGACTTTGAAAAATTATAATTAATAATATATTTTAAGATAATGGTGACTGGGAACAAGTAATAAAATAGTACGAGACTTGGATAATCAAGTATGGGACATATTACTAATCAAATGTGTAAAAATAATGGTTTGTCATTTTTGCTAAGATGTTATAGTGGTCCTTAAAGATGAACTGTAAGGAGGAAAACATATTTCTTAAAAAGCGGTATATGACAGTGATAATATAAGAAGAATTGTACAGATAAGAAGAAGTGATTAATAAATCTCCTAAACTCTGACAGTCAGGTGCTGCAAAAATGCCATAGTCAGTGTGGGAGGATCCCTGTTTACTCCTGGCAGGAATAGCAAGTTTTTTTTACCTTCACTCTAGCAGTTGAAAACACGCCCACAGTGAAGGTTGTTACACCCTCCCTCTTCCAACCCTTTTTTTTTTTTTTTTACTAACTGACGATTTGCAGAAGCCCAGGAAGTGTAATATGCACATGTGTAAAGAGAAGCAGACAGGGATGAGCTGTAGATGCTGAGTAGTGAATAGATCCTCTTAGAGACATGGACCCAGACAGAGGACGAGTCATCAGTACCCATTGGTTATCGGGAATTCACTGTTGCAGCCCAGAAACACAAACATATCAAGCAGAGCCGCTGCTCAGGAGGGATTATAATCTGGTATAAGGAGGAGCTCCAAGAATACATCAAACCAGTGAAGAGAGGGAAGAGCCACATCTGGTTTAAGTTAAGCAGCCCCATCATCTCTTCTCAGACTGACATTTACCTCTGTGCAGCATATATTGCACCAGCAGAATCACCATACTCTAATCCAGAGAGCTACCAAATCCTACAAAGGGAAGCTGCTCACTTCCAAACCTTGGGGAAAATACTTATCTATGGTGACCTAAATGCCAGAACAGGAACAGAAAAAGACTACCTCACCTCAGAAGGCAATTTCCATATATTTGGACCTGAGACCCAGTACCCTGAAACCATACAGAAAGATAGAAACAGCTTTGACAGCACAGTCAATAAGTATGGGAAACAACTGCTGAACCTCTGCAAAGGTCTAGGACTTCACATCCTTAATGGCCGAACCAAGGGGGACTCTCTAGGGAGGTATACACTAAACTCCCATGTAGGTAGTAGTGTGGTGGACTATGCCATCAGTGACATGGACCCTGCAAGCATCCGCGCTCTCATAGTCACCCCACAATCACACCTGTCAGACCACAACCAAATCCTACTATACATCAATTCCTCAAGCAAACCCTCTGTACAACAACATCCAGGAAGCCTGTGTAACCTACCACCCACTTTTAAATGGTCCAGAGAATCAACCATAAAGTACAAGGAGACTCTCAACAGACCAGAAGCAATACAGCTACTTCTGGACTATCAAACGTATACCTACAACCCTGATCAACAAGGTGTGCAGCAAGCAGCAAAGTACTTCAACCAGATATTACACACCATTGCAGAAATGGTCAACATAAGAAGGACTGCCCAAAAGAGACCATCAAAGAAAAACTCAAACAAATGGTTCGACAGTGAATGCAAGTCACTAAGAAACAACCTACGAGCCATATCAAACAAAAAACACAGACATCCAAACAACATAGAATTGAGGACAGCACATGACGCCGCACAACGTCAATATAAAGCAACCATTAAAAAGAAAAAACAAAATCACATCCAAAATCGACTCGAACGGCTTGAAGAATCCCTGCAAGACAACTCCTTTTGGGAGACCTGGAAACAAATTGGCAAAAAACCCAAGCAAAATAATCAGCACATCCAAAATGGCCAAGTCTGGCTACAATACTTCAAAGACCTATACAGAGATATTCCTATAAAAGAACTCAGCCCAGAACAAGTACAAATATTCAGCAAATTAAAGAACCTGGAGGAGAAGGTGAAAGATTTTCAAAACCCACTTGACACACCTTTCACACTGGAGGAAATAAAAGAGAAGATACAATCCATGAAAGGCAAAAAAGCTAGTGGCACAGATGGAATCCTATCAGAAATGATCAGATCTGGCACCCCAGAGATCCATGCTGCAATATGGAAACTATTCAGCCTGGTCCTGTACGCCGGTTGCTTCCCTGAAGTCTGGAATGAAGGACTCATAACTCCTATTTACAAGAGTGGAGATCGCTATGACCCAGCCAACTACAGAGGCATCTGTGTGAGCAGCACACTGGGAAAACTGTTCAACAGCATCCTGAATAAGAGAATCCTCACCTTTCTCACACAGCACAATGTTATCAGTAAGAGCCAAGCAGGTTTTATGCCTAACCATCGCACCACCGACCACATCTACACCCTGCACACCCTTGACAAGCACCATGTACACAGAAGAAGAAAGGGAAAAATATTTGCCTGCTTTGTGGACTTTAAAAAGGCTTTTGACTCAGTGTGGCATCCAGGTTAGTTCCTGAGACTCCTAGAGAGCGGAGTAGGAGGGAAAACATATGATGTCATAAAGAGCTCATACACTGGGAACAAGTGCAGTGTGAAAGTAAATGGGAAAAGAACACCTTTTTTCCTACAGGGTCGGGGGGTAAGACAGGGTTGCAGCCTGAGTCCAACACTTTTCAACATATACATCAACAAATTAGCCTCAACCCTAGAGGCTTCACCAGCACCAGGACTCACCCTGCATGACACAACAGTGAAATTCTTACTGTATGCAGATGACCTCTTACTGCTATCACCAACTAAAGAAGGTCTACAAGACAGCCTAGAAATCCTGGAGAAATTTAGCACAACATGGGCACTCCCCATTAATCTAAAGAAAACCAAAACCATGGTGTTCCAGAGGAAAAACAGGTCAGCCCAGAGCCCATCCTTTATACTCAATGACTGTGAAATCAGCAGAACCGATAAATATACCTACCTTGGTCTGGAAATCAACCAATCAGGAAGCCTTAAGTCAGCCATGGAGGCCCTAAAAGCCAAAGCATGCAGAACGTTCTATGCCATCAGGAAAGAACTGTACCACCTCAAACCACCAGTAAAGGTCTGGCTGAAGGTTTTTGACAGTGTCATCACCCCAATCCTACTGTATGGAAGTGAAGTATGGGGCCCCACCACCTACCCAGACCAATCAAAATGGGAATCCAGCCCAACAGAAATATTCCACCTTGAGTTCTGCAAACACCTTCTCCATGTCCATCGGAGTACCTCAAACAATGCCTGCCGAGCTGAGCTGGGGAGATTCACATTACTGCTTGAGATACAGAAGAGAGTGTTGTCCTTCTGGGCCCACCTACAGAGCAGCAGCCCTGACTCACCCCACTACAAAGCCATGCTGCACAATGAAGACCAAGAAAAGCCGTGTGCACTGAAAGTCGTGGTCAGCTCTATACTCCCTCCAACCCCCGGCCCACAGGTCATAACAAAAGTCCAGATAAAACACACCACAGCTAAGAGCAAAGAAGACTATGTGGAAAAATGGAGGAGTGAAATAAAACAGTCACAAAAGCTAGCCATATACCAGTCTCTACAAAGAGAATATAAAATGGCCCCATACCTGGAAAAGCTGCAAAACTCTCAAGAGAGAAAAATCCTGAGTGTCTACAGATTGAGTGCTCACAACCTCGAAATAGAGCCGGGGGAGACACAGACAGACGTACAAACCCAGGGAGGAGAGACTATGCCAACACTGTGAGCAGAAGACCCTTGAGGATGAAAGCCACTTCCTGCTGCACTGCCCCAAATATACTGCAACCAGGGACACTTACTTTAAGAAATTGTCGGAACTATTCCCAGACTTTCTCACACTAGAAGATGAGAGAAAAACATATATCCTACTGGGAGAAGAGGAATCCACAGTGACAATCGCTGCACGCTATGTCACAGCATGCCACAGACTGAGAGGAGCATAACGGAACTGTAAACCTAAAAATGTCCACAGACTGCTTAGCCATTGTCCCCCTACCCCACCCCCTCCCATGTCCCCCTTTTTCCCCTTGCTTTGGCAATACCTGTATGAATCTTGGTCATGCCAATAAAGCTATCTTTGATTTGATTTGATTTGATTTGAATAGTAATGTTGTAGCTGAATAAAGTAAGAGATAGAAGCAAGAAATTTTAAATCAGAATACCATTTATTGGCTGACTAAAAAGAATAAGGGCCTGTTTCCACTAGGTACGGTGCGATGCGGCTACATAGCTGCATCGCACCGCAGGTGTCCTGAAACACATGCACGGCAATGGAAGAGTTTCCACTGCGTGCATGCTGTGCGGAGCAGTGCAATCTGAGAATCTGCAGCATGCTGCAGATTATCGCACGGCTGCATCCGCCCGCAGCCGCGTCCTATCTCTTCAATTCACTTATGCATCGGGAGTTGCGGAAGAGACGTGGGCGGCGGCGGGAGTGATGCGATGCGGCTAGATAGCCGCATCGCATCACTTTAGTAGTGGAAACCCGCCCTAAGAATAAGCAAGCTTTCGGCCTTGCAGCCTTCATCGGGCTTAAATCCTGTATGCTTGCAGGCTGATGGTACAGACAGCTTTATACATGCAACATCAAAAGGGAAAACAGATTTTTTTTTCAAACATAAATATATGGCACAGCTGATGGGATTCGCCTGCGATCCCGCCCACCCGCTCAGTGCCGGCGCGCGTCTCGCTGACGCGCGCCGCACATGTGGAAATGGGCCCTTAGCAATAGTAAAATATCTGTAAAAAATATGGATATTGTACTGTTGTATTACCCATTGCTCAATAGTAGAATATTGGTAATTTTACTGATATTCTACTAGCAGCTTTCTTGGCGCATAAATTACTGCAGTGCTCCTTTTACACGTATGCACTACAGCCTAAAGGATCAGCTAGAAACTCAGGCAATTGACATGTTTTAATAGGAAACAAATATGGCAGCCTTCATATCCTTCTCACTACCAGGGTCCCTAAACCATTTTTGATTACGGTTACCACCCAATTTGTCCAACCTTACATAGTTACATAGTTATTTTGGTTGAAAAAAGACATACGTCCATCGAGTTCAACCAGTACAAAGTACAACTCCAGCCTGCTCCCTCACATATCCCTGTTGATCCAGGGAAAGGCAAAAAAACCCTTACAAGGCATGGTCCAATTAGCCCCAAAAGGGAAAAACTCCTTCCCGACTCCAGATGGCAATCAGATAAAATCCCTGGATCAACATCATTAGGCATTACCTAGTAATTGTAGCCATGGATGTCTTTCAACGCAAGGAAAGTATCTAAGCCCCCTTTAAATGCAGGTATAGAGTTTGCCATAACGACTTCCTGTGGCAATGCATTCCACATCTTAATCACTCTTACTGTAAAGAACCCTTTCCTAAATAAATGGCTAAAACGTTTTTCCTCCATGCGCAGATCATGTCCTCTAGTCCTTTGAGAAGGCCTAGGGACAAAAAGCTCATCCGCCAAGCTATTATACTGCCCTCTGATGTATTTATACATGTTAATTAGATCTCCTCTAAGGCGTCTTTTCTCTAGACTAAATAAACCCAGTTTATCTAACCTTTCTTGGTAAGCGAGACCTTCCATCCCACGTATCAAGCACCTTAAGGCTGCTTTCACAGTGGGACGTTACAGGCGCACATTACAGCAGCCGGTAACGCAGCCCAACTCACAGCAATGAAAAATCAATGGGCTGTTCACAGTGCCCACGTTGCGTTACATTGTAACATTGCACATCAAGTGAAAGTAATGCATGCAGTACGTTATACACGGCTAAGCCGCGTTAGGCTGCTTGCACCAGCGCCGGGACAAGGTCTACCACCAACAGAGGCTGAGCTGCCCAAGTGCGCCCCCCCAATAAGCCACATCTTAGTTATTGTTCCTCTTTACAGGGTGGTTTATATAGTGAGCTGCTCCACAGGACTGCATTTGGCACGCATCTAGTAATCATCAGTAGTGGAGATCACTTGAAGTCTTTTTGTGCTATGAGTTTTAGGTAGCCAGGTGTAGGTGCCCCCTGGTTAGGTAGCCAGGTACAGGTATAGGGGCCCCCAGTATCACTTCAGGTATAGGTTCCACCAATACAGGAAGCCAGGTATAAGTGCCCTCAGATTTCATTCAGATACTTCATATTCTCCTACATCTTCAAAACATACTAATAAGTCAACTGGTTTCCCCCCAAACAATCCTATATATTAGTCTATGACTATGGCAGGGATTAGATTGTGAGCTCCACTCTGTACAGTGCTGCAGAAGATGTCAGTGCTATATAAATACATAATAATAATAATATGGTAGGACATTAGACTATGACTGTGGTAGGGATTAGATTGTGAGCTCCTCTGAGGACAGTCAGTGACATGACTATGTACTCTCTACAGTGCTGCAGAAGATGTCAGTTCTATATAAATACATAATAATAATATTGTAGGGTATTAGACTATGACCAGGGGCGTTTCTAGGGTCCTTGGAGATCGGTGGCACCTGTGGGCACCAGGCGGGGAGGTGGCAAAAATGGGCGTGGCCATGAGGTGAGTGGGCGTGGCCATGGGTCTGGCCAAATGTACATGAACTTAGCAGCGGTGTAAGCTACAGATAACGGGCCTGCCCATCGAAATATTGGATGGAGCCCCCTGTCCTTTATTTGGATAATTTACAATCAGTATAGGCATAGATCAAAGATGTATACGCACATACAATTTTGATTGGTCAATCACTGACCCTCAATTTTACCACCCCAGTGCAGTAAGTGGGCCAACGGACAATGAATTTTATGAACAGAGCTAAAATTGGCTAATCAAAATTGTGTGTGTGTACCAGGCTTTACAGCTAATACTGTACATACTGAAAGTAGCAGGGATCAGCATACAATATAGCTGGTTTACAATCAGTAAAGGCACAGAGTAACACCTTACACTGTACACACTGGAGGAAAATCAGCAGGCACTAGAGAACAGCGTATACTGTACGTACTGTAGGCAGCAGAATTCAGCACACTGCAGCTAGCATGCCAAAAATATGAGGATCACGTGCGGCGTGCTTATCGCGCCGCACCGAAAAATGGGTGGGCCATGGACCAGAATATAGGTGTGGTAACGGGTGGAGACAAATTTACATGAACCTAGCAATGGTGGGACATTAGATTATGACAGTGGTAGCAAACCTTTTGGAGGCCGAGTGCCCAAACTACAACCCAAAAGTCACTTATTTATCGCAAAGTGGCAACAGTAATTTAAACTAAATACTGTACAAACGTTTTAACTCATACATGAACATTATGGAAAATCCAAGTTGAAAATAAACTGTGAAGATAAACAATATCCATCCTACTCCTGAAAAATGTATTCAATTTTTTAGAACCTCCCAGTTTTATTTTCTGTTTTAAAAAGCTAAAAAAGTAGGTTTAATGCTATTGTCTCATATGATAAGGATTCAGCTTTTCCCATAGTCTCGCAGTTAGCAATCATGTGACCCCCAACAAGACAAATTCAGCAATCTTGAGGCCCCCAACAAATCATGAGGCCCCCAACAAAACAAAATCAGCAATCATGAGGCCTCCAACAAATCATGAGGCCCCCAACAAGACAAATTCAGCAATCATGAGGCCCCCAACAAATCATGAGGCCCCCAACAAGACAAATTCAGCAATCTTGAGGCCCCCAACAAATCATAAGGCTCCCAACAAGTCAAATTCAGCAGTCATGAGGCACATAAATAGACAGCATTTCACATAAATAGGCAGAATGCCCACTTAATATGATAGCCCCCCAAGTTAGGTAGTGAGTGACAGGGACCCCCAGGTTAGCTAGTGAGTGACAGGCGCCTCCAGTTAGGTAGTGAGTGACAGGGACCCCGATAGTGAGTGCCAGGGAGCCCCTTTAGGTAGTGAGTGAGTGCCAGGGAGCCCCTTTAGGTAGTGAGTGAGTGCCAGGGAGCCCCTTCAGGCAGTGAGTGAGTGCCAGGGAGCCCCTTCAGGCAGTGAGTGAGTGCCAGGGAGCCCCTTCAGGCAGTGAGTGAGTGCCAGGGAGCCCCTTCAGGCAGTGAGTGAGTGCCAGGGAGCCCCTTCAGGCAGTGGGTGAGTGCCAGGGAGCCCCTTCAGGCAGTGGGTGAGTGCCAGGGAGCCCCTTCAGGCAGTGAGTGAGTGCCAGGGAGCCCCTTCAGGCAGTGAGTGAGTGCCAGGGAGCCCCTTCAGGCAGTGAGAGAGTGCCAGGGAGCCCCTTCAGGCAGTGAGTGAGTGCCAGGGAGCCCCTTCAGGCAGTGAGTGAGTGCCAGGGAGCCCCTTCAGGCAGTGAGTGAGTGCCAGGGAGCCCCTTCAGGCAGTGAGTGAGTGCCAGGGAGCCCCTTCAGGCAGTGAGTGAGTGCCAGGGAGCCCCTTCAGGCAGTGAGTGAGTGCCAGGGAGCCCCTTCAGGCAGTGAGTCAGTGCCAGGGAGCCCCTTCAGGAAGTGAGTGAGTGACAGGGAGCCCCTTTAGGTAGTGAGTGAGTGCCAGGGAGCCCCTTTAGGGAGTGAGTGAGTGAGTGAGTGACAGGGAGCCCCTTTAGGGAGTGAGTGAGTGCCAGGGAGCCCCTTTAGGCAGTGAGTGAGTGCCAGGGAGCCCCTTTAGGCAGTGAGTGAGTGACAGGGAGCCCCTTTAGGCAGTGAGTGCCGGGGAGCCCCTTTAGGCAGTGAGTGAGTGCCAGGGAGCCCCTTTAGGCAGTGAGTGAGTGCCAGGGAGCCCCTTTAGGCAGTAAGTGAGTGCCAGGGAGCCCCTTTAGGAAGTGAGTGAGTGACAGGGATCCCCTTTAGGGAGTGAGTGAGTGACAGGGAGCCCCTTTAGGGAGCGAGTGAGTGACAGGGAGCCCCTTTAGGCAGTGAGTGAGTGCCAGGGAGCCCCTTTAGGCAGTGAGTGAGTGCCAGGGAGCCCCTTTAGGCAGTGAGTGAGTGCCAGGGAGCCCCTTTAGGCAGTGAGTGAGTGCCAGGGAGCCCCTTTAGGGAGTGAGTGAGTGCCAGGGAGGCCCTTTAGGGAGTGAGTGAGTGCCAGGGAGGCCCTTTAGGGAGTGAGTGAGTGCCAGGGAGCCCCTTTAGGGAGTGAGTGAGTGCCAGGGAGCCCCTTTAGGGAGTGAGTGAGTGCCAGGGAGCCCCTTTAGGGAGTGAGTGAGTGCCAGGGAGCCCCTTTAGGGAGTGAGTGAGTGCCAGGGAGCCCCTTTAGGGAGTGAGTGAGTGACAGGGACCTTTAGGGAGTGAGTGAGTGCCAGGGAGCCCCTTTAGGGAGTGAGTGAGTGACAGGGAGCCCCTTTAGGGAGTGAGTGACAGGGATCCCCTTTAGGTAGTGAGTGAGTGCCAGGGAGGCCCTTTAGGGAGTGAGTGAGTGAGTGACAGGGAGGCCCCCCCCCCTCTAGCCACTCTCCCCCCCCCCCTTACCTCGCATCAGACCTCAGGATCAGCGGCGACCCGACCAGTACCAGCGGGTGCCGGACGCACCCGCTCGATATGCGGAAGTGATGTCACTTCCGCATATCAGTGCGGGCGCTGGGTCCTAGCGCCCGCACGATTGGTCGCCGGCTCGCCGCCTGATCCTGAGGTCTGAGTGACGCGGCGGCGGCTGACAGAGGGGGTGGCCGGGCGGAGATCCGTGGCACCCCAGGACAGATTGGGGGCACGTGCCCCCCCAAAATAGGGCTAGCGATGCCCCTGACTATGACTATGGTAGGATTAGATTGTGAGCTCCTCTGAGGACAGTCAGTGACATGACTATGTACTCTATAATGTGCTGCAAAAGATGTCAGGGCTATATAAATACATAATAACAATAATAATATGGTAGGACATTAGACTATGACTATGGTAGGGATTAGATTGTGAGCTCCTCTGAGGACAGTCAGTGACATGACTATGTACTCTCTACAGTGCTGCAGAAGATGTCAGCGCTATATAAATACATAATAATAATATGGTAGAAGATTAGATTATGACTTTGGCAGAGAATAGAAAGTGAGCTCAACAGAGGACAGTCAGTGACATGACTATGTACTTATAAAGTGGTGTGAGTGATGGATGCGACAAAACCCCTGGTGCTGTTCCCCCAAGTGTATAAATGTACCCCCATGTGTGCATTTATACATTACCTGTCCTGTGTCGTTCACCACACGGTGCCCATCCACCTTCAGCTTCTTCTGTTCCATTTGTGGCTCACATGCCACCAGCATATAGTGTGTGGCGCATGTGTGATGTCATGTGTGCTAAATGCCAGGGGCATGTGAAGCGCAAATGGAGGAGCGGAAGATGTATGGGCACAGCACAGTGGGCAACACAGGACAGGTTATGTATAAATACACACTGGGGGCATATTTATACAGTAGGGGGCGGCAGCGGATGCAGCAGAAGCTGGGGATGCCCACCAACAGTGTGTCCGAGCGTTTTTTAAATCGACAGTGTTTTGAAAAGCTATTGGCTATTGTTACCCTATGACGGTGTTCTCACAGCAGCGTTGTGATTTTTTCAAAATCGCAAACACACTGCATGAAGCATTTCTGGGAGCAATTCATTTAAAAAAATCGCTCTGAAAATCGCTTCACAAAATCATACTCACACAATGCTAGCAATTGCTATTGTGATTTTGGCATGCACTAGCCCAGAGAGAGGAGGAGTGGAGAGAGACTGAGAAGGAGCAGAGAGCTTATCAGAATTGCAGTCCCACATCACACAGAGGCTACTTGCCTGTAATTTGACTCATGTCCCTGCCAGTCTCTCACACAAGTCAAAAAGCAGCCCTCCTGGAGTCTAGGGACTGTCAAAAACTTTTCAACTTGTTTAACACCTTATCCACACATGCAGTCATTATAACAATGGGGAGACACCAGACAGATTTTTGCCTACAGACCCTCCAGGCAAGCTCTGCATCATGCTGTGTAAATTTACCAACTTGCCTGCCCTCCAGTTGCACTTTTATCAGCTAGCTAGTGTTTCAGATTGCCTTACAACAAACCTGAATACACCAGACCCACCCTAAATCACTGAATGAAAGGCGGCCTGGGGGGAGATTACCCCACTTCCCCCTGGCCAGTCCACCCCTGATGTATGGCTGCCTTTACTCTAGCATGGCAGCATTAGGACACTGCAGTGTCATTTCTGTAAGTTCAGGTCCTTTTCAATACTAGGAGTGGAGGGGGGTAGGGGGAAGTACAGAAGCCTTTACAGCCTGTGTCCCTGACTTCCAGAGCACAAGTTCAGGATGGAGGACACATACCTTTCTCCGTTAGAATTCCATTCTCCATCAGCCAGCCATGCTTGACTGGGTGGCTTCCTGGGGGAGCAGCTGGATGACATCACTGACAGAAGTCAGTGAATAAGAGTTAAAAAAAACAAGCAAGCAACTGTCTACCAATCTTAGTAATCTAAACTATGCATGACTCCTTATTAGTTGCAGTCTTTCAGAACAACTGTGCAAAGAGATTTTTATCTTCGCTCCTTTAGCTGTGTCTCTCGACTGTGGAATTTTTTTTTCTGGACTGCCTGAAGATTGGAATGCCTTTGAAAGCACCCTATCCTGACCTGATGACCTTCCGCTCAGAGGCTGGAGCCTCGGGCCTCTGTGTCTTCCCGGCCCTGGTTCACTGAACACAACAGGTAGGTATATGCTGTGATGAGGTGGGTTCATTGAAAACAACAGGTAGGTATATGCAGTGTTTGAAGACATCTATTAGTTCTACCTCCATTGCTCCTGCTGTGATGAGTGTCAAGTTATAATTATGGGCGACTTCAACTTTCCAGACATTGACTGGAGTATTGAGGCTACCCATTCTGGTAAAAGCAGCAGATTTCTGGCAGCACTACAGGACAATTACTTGACTCAAATGGTAACGGAACCAACTAGGGGGAATGCGTTACTGGATCTGATCATTTCTAATAGACCAGATAAAGTATCAAATGTGCAGGTTCAAGAACATTTGGGAAATAGTGATCACAACATGATAACGTTTGATTTGGTGACTGATAGGCCACGGGGCAGCGGGACCACTAAAACTATGAATTTTAGAAAAGCAAAGTTCAATCAAATTAGGCAGGCACTAAGTTTGGTGAACTGGGATAATGTACTACAAGGGGAAGACACTGAAGGGAAATGGCAAGCTTTTAAACTTATACTCAATCAATATTGTAGTATGTATATCCCATATGGAAACAGAATATCTAGGAATAAAAAAGGCCTCTGTGGATGAATAGAAAGGTTAAAGATAAAATGAAGAGGAAAAAGAATGACTATAAGGTCTTAAAACAGGAGGGGACCGAGGCTGCACTAAGCAATTATAAGGAGTGCAATAAAAATTGTAAAAAAGAAATTAGGCAGGCAAAGATTGAAGCTGAAAAACAAATCGCTAGGGATATCACATCTAACCCAAAAAAGTTTTACAAGTACATTAATTCTAAAAAAAGAAAGGTTGACTGTATAGGACTCCTAAAGGATGAGGGTGGGAACTCAATAGTGGATGACCAAGGTAAGGCAGAGTTATTAAATGCTTTCTTTGCTTCTGTCTTCACAAAAGAAACAGCACTGTTGAAAATTACAGAGGCAGAAGAGTCTCAATCTTCTAACTGTAATACTAAATACTTAACGCAGGAAGAAGTGAAGGCAAGACTAAATAAATTAAAAATAGACAAGGCACCTGGCCCGGATGGCATGCATCCTCGGGTCCTAAGGGAATTAAGTTCAATTATAGATAAACCCCTTTATCTTATCTTTTGTGACTCTCTTTGAACTGGCAGAGTCCCAGTGGATTGGCGTACAGCCCACGTTTTCCCATTATTTAAGAAGGGCAAAAAATCAGATCCAGGAAATTATAGACCTGTAAGCTTAACATCAGTTGTATGCAAACTATTTGAGGGGTTACTAAGAGATACTATACATGACTTCATACTAGAAAATAATCTTATTTCTCAGCATCAAAATGGGTTTACTAAAGACAGGTCCTGTTTGACTAACATGCTCAGCTTTTATGAGGTACTGAATGCTAATATGGATATTGGGAATGCTGTAGCTGTGATATACTTGGACTTTGCAAAGGCCTTTGACACTGTTCCCCACAAAGGTCTGGTGCAAAAGTTGAGGATGCAAGGACTGGGGAAGAGTCTGTGTACATGGATAGGGAACTGGCTAATGGACAGAAAACAAAGAGTTGTTGTCAAAGGATCGTACTCAAAATGGGAGACTGTTAGCAGTGGGGTACCACAGGGGTCTGTTCTGGATCCAGTGCTCTTCAATTTATTTATTAATGACCTAGTAGATGCAGTAGTGAGCAATGTTGCTATTTTTGCAGATGATACAAAATTGTGCAGAATCATCAACTCTCAGGAAGATAGTGTCATATTGCAACAGGATCTGGATAGGATGGCTATATGGGCACATACATGGCAGATGAAATTCAATGTTGAAAAATGTAAAGTCATGAATTTTGGACGTACTAATGGTCTAGCACCATACAAAATAAATGGGATACAGTTGGGGACATCAAACTTGGAGAAGGACTTAGGAGTACTCATCGACAACAAGTTAAATAATTGTACTCAATGCCAAGCAGCTGCAGCTAAAGCTAACAAAATTTTGGGATGCATTAAAAGGGAAATAAAAACTCGAGATGCTAGAATAATATTGCCCCTGTTTAACTCTCTAGTAAGGCCACATCTGGAATATGGAATTCAGTTCTGGGCACCACATTACAAAAAAGATATTGCAGTTTTAGAGCAGGTGCAGAGACGAACAACAAAATTGATACGTGGGATGGAAGGTCTCACTTACCAAGAAAGGTTAGATAAACCTCGGAGTGATGCAATCACGCAGAGCAGAACGAGCGCTGGCCACCGGCTTGGCGGTCTGGCGTCTCAGCGGCATTCGAGCAGCAGACATTTATACACTGAAGGTTAAAGCGGGCTATAGGTGGCCGCCTGTAACTGATTCCTACTCATGCCGAGAGGTGTATTTTATCGATGCTGGCTCTTATGAACTTTTGATTAAGTTTTTAACTTTTTTAAAATAAACTGGATTACACGATAGGAAGCTGGTCTTCCCATTTTCCTTTTTTTCACATACTCTACAACCCAAGGACCTTACTCAACACGGACTGGGAAAGTCTGCACCTATTGAGGAGTGGAACCAGTGAGATCGTGAGGCAACGGGGGGCCATATACCCCAAAAGCGCTGCTTGGTCTTTTAATAGACCACAACATCTGGTGAGTGAGTCCATGAAGGGGGGAGAGGTGGATTTATGAGATTTATACTGAGAGCGCAATCATACTGAATTTCATTGCATAAAGCTGGATATAACTCAGAACTTTGACTGCAGCACTTGGTGGAAACATATGTGGACTCTAAACAAATTGATACCACATTATCATTTTTAAACTGTGAATCATTGTAGAGCGAGCGCTGTTATATTTATTTTTTAATTACTAGGTAATGCCTAATGATGTTGATCCAGGGATTTTATCTGATTGCCATCTGGAGTCGGGAAGGAATTTTTCCCTTTAGGGGCTAATTGGACCATGCCTTGTAAGGGTTTTTTCGCCTTGCCCTGGATCAACAGGGATATGTGAGGGAGCAGGCTGGTGTTGTACTTTATACTGGTTGAACTCGATGGACGTATGTCTTTTTTCAACCAAAATAAGTATGTAACTATGTAACAGGTTTTATGATATGGTGCCGAACAAGGTGTAGTGTTGTTGCCCATAGCAACCAACAAACATTTATTACATCATCATGACAACAGCGGGTGATCTTGCCAGGGGGAAGCAAAGCCTCAGAGGAGAGGAAGAAGAATGGCGACCAACATCAGGATCCCTTGAGAGGTGAGTGAAAAACACCAGCTGCGCGCATTGCTCTGGATAGACCTCTGGCGGCTACCATGAGTTCAGCTCAGGGTTACCACTCCTGGCATGTTTTTTGTACCCCAAGCTGTACTCATGATTACTGCTAAGGAGGTTAACAGGATGAAAAACACTGCAGACAAAACCCCTCCACTGCTCCCCCTTTATAAAGGCCTGTGGTGTGCTCTATAGAAATTTGCTGGTAAGGAGGGCAGCATGATGGTGTAGTGGTTACTGGTCTCGCTTTGCAGTGCTGGGTCCCCGGTTTGATTCCCAGACAGATTAACATCTTCAAGGAGTTTGTATGTTCTCCCTGTGGGTTTCCTCCGGGCACTCTGGTTTTCTCCCACATCCCAAAAACATACAGATAAGATAATTGGCTTTCACCGTAATTGGCCCTAGACTATAGTACATGCACTACACAATACATACATAGACATATGAGTATGGTAGGGACTAGATTGTGAGCCCTTCTGAGGGACAGCTAGTGACAAGACAATATACTCTGTACAGTGCTAGGTAATATGTCGGCACTATATAAATACTTAAATAATTAAATAAGAAGGGATGGCCGAACATCACAATTTTGCATTCTCAAACATGTTTGTGAATGCATTTGCGAATGTTTACACAAACATTTGCATGCCAATTGTTTGCAGCGACCCCCATTGACTTTAATGACAGGAGTACTTCTGAAACCTTCAGGTCATCTCTGCAGTCACAATTTATTTTAAAAAAAAGGTATACAAAGGGCTTGATTCACTAACCGGCACTAAGTGTTCGCGCCGGAGTAAAAAAGAGTCTCTCTGAGGTTAGTGTGCCTTATCTGAGTTAGTGTACCTTATCTGAACTTAGTGCCCCTTAAGTAGCTTTGTGCACACTAAATAGCTTTGTACATACTAAAAGATGCACAAAGCTACATCGCACACTGCAGATAAGGCACACTAACCTTAGATTAGGCACACTAACTCAGATAAGGCACACTAACCTCAGATAAGGCACACTAACCTCAGATAAGGTTAGCGCTGTAGTTTGTGCCCACTAAGTGATAAGGCACACTAACCGGCTTAGCGCAGGTTAGTGAATCAAGGCCCTAATCTTCTTTTCTTTGTCAAGCTTTGTCGACCCAGGGAGGAATGGGCTGCCTCTATTGTAATGGGGACAAGTTGTGCATGCCCCCTGCATGCCCCCTCCAGGCTCTGCTTCAGCTTGTCTGCAATGCAGTTTGTGAGGCTGAGGGGGGAGGGAGCTGCCTGTCACATGCTGAGAAACTATGACTAATCCCACCAGACTGGAGTGCAGAAACTTGTATTATACTGTAACATGATATAGTATATATAGAAATATATATATATATATATATATATATATATATATATATATATATATATATATATATATATATATATATATATATACACACATACATACACACATATGAGTGTGTGTGTGTGTGTGTGTGTGTATATATATATACAGTATATATATATATATATATATATATATTTACACATACATCACTTCCTGGTGAGCGGCCATGTTTTTTGTTTGTGAACACTGCCTAAAACTGGTGAATAAAAGCCAGGATCGCGGCGGGGAGCGGCGGAAACGGCTTAGAGGGAACCAGGAG
Source organism: Hyperolius riggenbachi (assembly GCF_040937935.1). NCBI lineage: Eukaryota > Metazoa > Chordata > Amphibia > Anura > Hyperoliidae > Hyperolius > Hyperolius riggenbachi. The sequence goes on along the minus strand of NC_090647.1, from coordinate 375,640,497 downwards.
ATCACATTGACTTGATTGGTATGTTTTTATTGTACTATTCGGACAGTACAGATTCTCTTTAACATCCTGTGTTTCCTGTGCGTCACCAAGAGCCCCTGTCACCAAGTATTGCATAAAATTTGGTTTGTGCTGCTCATCCCCTGATAAATATTATTTTCCCCTGTGAGCATGCATAACCACGCCCACCTCTAGCACAGTTAAGCATATAAATGAGCGGAGCTCATAGTTCAGTTAGTAACTAGTAGAAGGTGAGGTGTTTTTAATTGCATTGCTCCCATTTAGTTGACCCTTGGGCTATTGGCATGGTTCCCACTAGAACGCTGATAAAAATGGGCATTTTTGCCTAGTTAGAGTAGGACTCACCTGATCGGGGACACTTTGGCGCAGTTGGTGAGCTTAAACGCATTAAAGCGTAACCAAGACCCTCTATCACTGTTTTCCTGTTGTGTGCTGCAGCCCCTCTGTATTTATATATTTCTTATGGAGATTGGGGTTCTCCAGTGTTCCTTGCATGCTTTGCATAGTATTGCATATATATATCTATATATAGATATATATACAGTGGTGTGAAAAACTATTTGCCCCCTTCCTGATTTCTTATTCTTTTGCATGTTTGTCACACTTAAATGTTTCCTTTCATCAAAAACCGTTAACTATTAGACAAAGATAACATAATTGAACACAAAATGCAGTTTTAAATGATGGTTTTCATTATTTAGTGAGAAAAAAAACTCCAAATCTACATGGCCCTGTGTGAAAAAGTGATTGCCCCCCCCTTGTTAAAAAATAACTTAACTGTGGGTTATCACACCTGAGTTCAATTTCTGTAGTCACCCCCAGGCCTGATTACTGCCACACCTGTTTCAATCAAGAAATCACTTAAATAGGAGCTATCTGACACAGAAGTAGACCAAAAGCACCTCGAAAGCTAGACATCATGCCAAGACCCAAAGAAATTCAGGAACAAATGAGAACAAAAGTACTGTAATTGAGATCTATCAGTCTGGTAAAGGTTATAAAGCCATTTCTAAAGCTTTGGGACTCCAGCGAACCACAGTGAGAGCCATTATCCACAAATGGCAAAAACATGGAACAGTGATGAACCTTCCCAGGAATGGCCGGCTGACCAAAATTACCCCAAGAGCACAGAGAAAACTCAACCAAGAGGCCACAAAAGACCCCAGGACAACATCTAAAGAACTGCAGGCCTCACTTGCCTCAATTAAGGTCAGTGTTCACGACTCCACCATATGAAAGAGACTGGGCAAAAACGGCCTGCATGGCAGATATCCAAGGCGCAAACCACTTTTAAGCAAAAAGAACATTAAGGCTCATCTCAATTTTGCTAAAAAACATCTCAATGATTGCCAAGACTTTTGGGAAAATATCTTGTGGACCGACGAGACAAAAGTTGAACTTTTTGGAAGGTGTGTGTCCCATTACATCTGGCGTAGAAGTAACACAGGATTTCAGCAAAAGAACATCATACCAACAGTAAAATATGGTGGTGGTAGTGTGATGGTCTGGGGTTGTTTTGCTGCTTCAGGACCTGGAAGGCTTGCTGTGATAGATGGAACCATGAATTCTACTGTGTACCAAAAAATTCTGGAGGAGAATGTACGGCCATTTGTTCGTCAACTCAAGCTGAAGCGATCTTGGGTGCTGCAGCAGGACAATGACCCAAAACACACCAGTAAATCCACCTCTGAATGGCTGAAGAAAAACAAAATGAAGACTTTGGAGTGGCCTAGTCAAAGTCCTGACCTGAATCCTATTGAGATGTTGTGGCATGACCTTAAAAAGGCAGTTCATGCTAGAAAACCCTCAAACAGAGCTGAATTACAACAATTCTGCAAAGATGAGTGGGCCAAAATTCCTCCAGAGCGCTGTAAAAGACTCGTTGCAAGTTATGGCAAATGCTTGATTGCAATTATTGCTGCTAAGGGTGGCTGTGGAAGTCACTTACTTACCAATACACCAAGATTTCAAAAATAAGTCAGGAGATGAAAAGAAAAACAACATATGGCTTTATTCAAAAATGTCACATGTATACATGCGGGAAACCCAGTTAAGCCTAGCAAAAGGATCAAGGCAGGTTAAGGTTTCTGGCTTTACTTCCGCTGTGCATTAGTTCTTAAACCCCAAAGTACGTAGTCATGATGTAATTTTACTTGTCCAATAATAATGTATGTCTCTGAGAGTTTTTCTTCTTTACTCAAGGAGGGTGGAGAATTCCCACAGCATTGCACCTGGTATGGTCTCCAGCACACAATCTATTCAGCATCTTGTTCACATAGTTACTTCCAAGGTCTTAGCTTGCGGGACTCGAATCATCCTCCGATGGGAGGTTTGCAGTGCCAGGCGCAGCATATCTGTTTAGACATTCCTGAAAGATAAAAAACTCACACAGTACTAGGTCTTAGCTAAAGCATGTCAGCAATAAAAGAATCTGAGTCTAACGTTAAAGGGTAACTCTAGTCATCTGAATCATCTGTGTTACATTGGCCTTATTAAACATTGGTGTCACCTTATATCTTTTAAGTGCATATATATGAAACTTGGATTAACATACAGCTATGACATTAACATACCCCCCTGTTGCACATATATATGTATAAGGTGGCAAGGGGTTCAATCACATAGACTTGAAACACTTCTTAAATAATGGAAGCTAGCAGTTGCTTTCATCGTAGCCTTGTAGCATTGCAAAATATAAATATGTATTTATTTGACGCCTACTGCTTCTAGTGTACTATCTTATCAGATATCAAACAATCTACACAACTGAGAAGTCAATCTTTGGGAATTTGTGCTTCCCCATAAAGCTGTCCTCCTCCTCACTGTCATTGTATTCCTCATGTTGGAATGAAAACATGGCTGCATCAGTTTTCTGCTTTATGAAACTGCCCAAGTATTTCCTGGTCAGGGGTATGACACAACAAGCCAAAAAACTGAACATGAGTATCACAATAAGTATCATAGTACCAACATTTTTTAGGAAACCCTTCCAGTTTCCAAACCAGTCATTGAACCATTTTGTAAAGGAATCTGATACACCAGAGTTTCTTTTTAACTCGTCTGATAGGTCAGTCAGTTTCCTCAAAGCTTCTGTCACCCGTCCATCAGGGCCAGTTTCACTGGGAATGTAGGTACAGCAGGCCCCGCCCAGTCCCAGAAATTTGCAAACTCCTCCTTTTTCAGCAAGCATCATGTCCAGACTCATTCTGTTTTGAAATGTCATTTTGGAGTTTGGGCCTAACTCATTAACTATGCCCTGCAGAGCATCACGCGTGAAATTCACAAATCTTTGCTGATTGTAATATATGTAGTTTATCCACTCCACGTTTTTATTATTGGTGATCTGTGGAATCAAAGACTCAAACCCTGCCCACACCGGGTTTCTGGCCTTAAATTCATCTGGAACCCCTCTGGGGACACCTATTGCATCCAAATAGACATGTGGGTCCACGTTACCTTTAAGTTCTCTCTTAAAGATCTTGTGGGCTTCTTTTTCAAAATCCTGGTCACTCTCTCTAAACATATGTATGGGCATAATGAGTTTGGCCAGTGCACAGTGACCTTTCCACACTGGTGGCAATCTAGGGCGTAATTTAAGATCACCGCACAACCAGTAGATATCACCAAGGGAGTGTGTCTGATGAAATAGTAGGAAAGGGTCTGCTTGCTTCATTACAGCACAGTAACCAGGGGGAAATTCACCCACATCTACTCCACCTGAATTCGTACTGTTATAACAGGTATAGTTTCCCTTGTACACAGTTGCTGAGTGGTCTATTTGATCGGGGGTACCTTCCTTCAATGGGTATCGGTCTATCCACATTTTACAGAGTGGATCTGTTGTGGCTGGGGTTTGACCCTTACTCCTATAGAGTGACAGAAAACATTTCTCACCCCCTTCTGGAAGGGGAAGTGGCACAGTGCCAAGGTGTGGCCTTGCTCCTGCACATACATAACAATCTGACATATTGTGTTGCTTGGCTGTGTACCTCATCCATTCAAGCCACATGTTAGTATCTGAATATCCTGTCTCCATGGCAATGGTCTCCTCATATGTAGGGTTAGCCAGGGCCTGTACCCATGGTTCCTGATCCTCATGCTCCATGACTTTAAACTCAGGGTTTTTGTACATGTCCCTGAACGAAAACTTCCCCAGAGGCCCCCCTGTATACCCTGGGACATGCATGCCTATCACATACGTTCCTGCATCTCCAGGGCTCGGGTTCTCTATATTCAGGGTCAGGCGCTGGGATCTATCTATTTGTTTTCCAGGCATATAGGCTCCCCCAGCTGTTGTTAAGGTCATCCTCGAGCGAAGGGGCACCCCATTTCTGTCCACCCGAGTCATGGCAGGATCAGGTCTGTATCCCCAGTCAGTACCTGTGTTCCAGGCAGCTGCTTTCCAAGAACTACATTTATACCCCCAATGGTCATCAGTCACGCAAATGAAAAATTGTCCTTTTTCATAAAGTCTGCAGTGCCAATTACAACGTTGCACAACCTGGCAGTAGTCAAAGGTGTAAGTCGCCACTTGTATTTGTGAAGAATTATACCAGAACACTAAGCTCTGGTGTTCTCTTGTTACAGCAACCTGTCCTCTTCGCATCAGTCCTATATTTATGGCATCCCATTTAACCCTTGGTCGGTTGTGAGTTACATTATCAGTTTGTGGAAAGGCTGAAGGAGGTGTTTGGAAATGCTCTAGGGCTTCTAACACTATCCACAATGTTCCAATAAAAAGCATAGAAATAATGACTCCCTTTCCACTTGGAGTCTTAAAGTATCCTGTATTCAAGATTCCCATTTCTTCTCTCTCTTTTATATATATATATTTTTTTTAAAGAACTTTGGGAATTAAGCGGGCTCCAACTCTCCCTAATCTAGCTCCTCAATCATCCTTTTCAGGGCTTGTGCCCGCTTTGAATGGAGGAAAATCTCTAATATTCCCTCCACCCGCTGTGACGTTATCTTGACTGGAGCTTAGGCAAATGTTCCTCACACTCCAGGGCCCAGGAGCCAACACCTCCCGTCACAGGATGCTGTCTATTCTGTCCCTCAACCGGGAATGGGTGCCCTTTTGCGGTGAGTTCAATGTAATCCAATGCAATGGTATGAAAGGGGTAATGTGGTGTAGGTGTTTTACCAATAGGTGGCTTTAATCCCTTTCCTGTGTTGTGCTGGGCACATACAGTGCATTGAGAGACAAACTTCTTAAAAAAGGTGCTTATGCCCGGACAGTAAAAATATTTGGTGGCTATAGCCATCATACCACCCGTTGAGACATGGGTGACCCCATGTAACACAAGAGCCAATAATCTGTACAAAAGTCTGGGAAGGCATAAGGCATCATTGACACAGAGGAGGCCGCTATCATTAACTGTTGCATGTGCCCTTCCTCACTGAGCCTTTTCAGCTGCTGGTGCATTGTTCTGGAATTCCACTAAGAGATCAGTGGTGATCGCTGCAGAGGATGGAATGATGAGAGGGAAGGGGGCTGATGGCAGAGAGGGATCAGTGTCAGAGAGTGAAGGGGAGGCGGCAGCTGTAGTGGGCAGAAGGGATGGGATGGGATGGCTCAGAAGTTGGGAGAGGGCGCAGCGCCGCCAATTTCGCCTCAGCATCTGCAAGATTGTTGCCATGGGTAACGTCAGAGTCATCATGCATGTGTGCCATACATTTTACCACAGCTACCTGCGAGGGCAGCAGTACACTATCAAGGAGCTGTTGCAATAAGTCTTTATGGCGGACTGGTTTCCCAGCCGCAGTTAACATGCCATGGTTCTGCCACTGTGCAGCGTAGGTATGTCAAACAGAGAACGCATACTGGCTGTCAGTGTAAACAGTGAGAACTTCACCCTCGTGCAACGTACAGGCTCGAGTGAGTGCATGAATCTCTGCAGCTTGTGCGGAGTAGGAGATTGGTAAGGGACCAGACTCCAAAACAGCATCCAGGGTAACAACAGCATATCCCACTCTGTTCACTCCTATGGCATCTTTGGAGGCAGAGCCATCGACAAAGATGAGTGTACTTCCGGGTATTGGTTCGGACTTCAGGTCTTCTCTGGGTAGAAAGACCTTTTGTGACTCTGTGACACAATCATGCTGAGGCTCAACACCCTCTGCAGCGGGGGTCGGGAGTAAAGTTGCTGGGTTGAGTGTGGTACAGCGCTTCACTGTAAGGTGAGGCTGACCCAGCAAAGTGGCAGTGCAATACAAGTGATGGGCAGGAGTAAGTAACGTCATTTTATCCTGCAACAAAAGAGCATGCACTGCGTGGGGAACAAGAACCTCTAGTGGATGGTAGAGGACCAGGGTGGCCGTTATGTCAACAGCCATCGCAGCAGCAATAACAGCTTGGACACAAGACGGCAAGGCACATGCAACCTGATCTAAAAGCTTAGAATAAAAACCTAGCGGCCTCTGTTTGTCTCCCTAAGTTTGTGTCATCACAGCTGTCATGCATTTATCTTTGCAATCAACATACAGTTTAAAAACCTTCGTGTAATCAGGGAAGGCTAAAACCAGGGGATCTTGCAGCGCAGACTTACACCTCTCAAATGCCATAGTCAAGTCATCTGTCCAGGTGACTTTGTCAGTCATTGCCATTGGGTCAGTGTGGATGGCATTGAACAAAGGCTTAACCAGTGCTGAGCAATGGATAATCCAGGCCCTGCAGTTGTTAAGGGTCTCAAGGAACGTCATCATGTCTTTTCTTTGTCACAGGTTTTGGTATATCTTGGATAGCTCGTACAATAGTACGTCCTGCACCTGAAATGAGTTGTCCTAAATATTTAACAGTGGGCTGACAGAACTGTAGTTTTTTTTTTACGTGAGGCCTTGTGGCCCTGTTCTGCTAAGAAACAGAGCAGTTGCACTGTGAGTTGCAGACACTTCTTCTGAATTTTGTATCAGGCCCACGTCAGTGTCAGATTGTGCCCACAGCTTGTCTGGGACACCGGACAACTCATGTCAGGACGCATCTGCAAAGTCAACATTGTCAGCTTCTTCAGGTCGTTTAGTCAGGTGTATCAGCATTCCCGTGGTCTGAAGGTGGCGTGGGCAGTAAATGCCCTCACCACTTCCTTCTTTCCACTTGTTCAATAGAATCCCGGCCGTGTCCCAACGTCCCCACTTCGGTTTGTACAGTGAAGCATGAGGGGCGGAGTTCGGGACAGCAAACAGCTCATCCTGCAGGATGCCGTCTGTCTCAACACTGTCCCAGCCTGGGATTGAAACCTCATACAGAACATAACCTTCTGCATTTTCCCATAGTCCGGTAATCTCTACACAGACTTTTCTCCTCATCGGGTACTTTTGCTCATAGTCCAAATCCCTGCATCCATTTGCTATGTAATGTGTGGTGACGTGTGCCACACATACTACCTCCTGAAATGTATCAGCCGGACCGGCATCCTGCTGCATCCAGTTCAGGAGTGAATTTGGCAGAATAATACCGTACCAATGCACGTCAGGTGCTTCTGCCATAGGAGCACGATGGATCTGCAGTGACTCTGGACCGGGAGCAATAGTCAACTTCAAATCACCAATCAAGTCTCTGCCACACAGATTAATTGGGCACCTTGCAGAGATTATGAAACTGCAAAACACAGCTCTGCCTGACTTTTCATCTAAAACCTGCAACGGTTTAGTGGTTGGGGACACTTCAAACCCACCACTGGCATTGCGTGTAACAACTGTACCCAACTTTTCCCACGGGATATTTAAACCAGTCCCAAGGACAGACCTTCATGCACCAGTGTCAACCAAAAACTTGATTCTAACACTCAATACAGACAAAAGGATTTCAGGCTTTTTTGTGTCAGCATAATCAATCTCAATCACAATAGTGTCACGGCTCAACTCTTCCCTGCCTAGTCATGCACAAATCTACGTGGACGGGGACGGGGACGTGAGACATCTCCACTGTATGCACCCTCCTCACCTGCGCCCTGGTTGCAGGTGGACAAGGAATAGGAGGCTGCCGCAGCAGGATGTCTCTTCTGTCCCCGCTTCTTTTTTTCTATCAGAATTTTCTCTGCATGCCTGGCATACTCCAAAAACTCTGTCACACTGCACGTACGCCATGTAATCAAATGTTTATGGATTGTCCACTGTAATTCTTCCTTTAAAGCCCTATCAATCTGTGCTTTGAGCTGTTGTTCCCATGGTGTAGTGCCATCAAGCACTGCAGGTTTCTGCAGTGCAACCCACTACCAGATCATCCACGCTTTCGTTTGCTTTCTGGGAAATCGTAGAAAGCTTGGTAAAATCTGGGGTGATCTTATAAAATGCTATCATTCGTTGGATCAATGCATCCCACCTGGTGGTTAAGGTTGAGCTATCCCAACCCAACTCTACTGGCGGGTCAGTCGCAAGTCGTCCAGGCCCCCATGCACTCCAATTACCCTCGACATTCACCCATCCAGTTCCACAGACTCTTCTCACAACTCTCTCACATTCAGTGGCAGTCAGCTTAAAACTCCGTCTCAACTCAGTCAGTTGTTTAACACATTCAACCACATCCTCTCTCGGGCTTGGTATAGTCTTAATTGCATTCAACATGTCGTCCTCTGTCCAGGGTCTGTAAACATGTATGGTTTGCCCTGCTCCGTTTGGGAGCTCTATCATAGGCATTTGCATTGCGGGTTCAGGGTTGCACTTTTCAGTAGGCATTGAAATGGCCGCAGCCGGCTGTCGCAATGTGGTGGAAGATGGGTATGGTAGCATGGCGGAACCCGGGAGCTGTGACATGGCTGCCATCGGGTGCATAAAGATGGCGCCTGGATTATAGGAATGAAGTTGAGGGTGTGGAAGCGGTGGGTAAATGTTGGTATATTTCGGCGGGGTCTGAGATGGCTGTTGTTCACTATTTGCACTTACTCTCAGATCTCCCGTTGTCACAGCTAAGTGATCAACCTCCTGTTTTATGCCCGAGGCTGAGGATGCTCTGCCTCGGGTTCCTGAGGTTCTTCGTCCCCGCAACTGTCTATCAGACGTTGTCACCTCAGTTTGTCTATTAACAGGTTTGGACTTAGTGGGCTCACTGATGTTTCCTGTACTTGAGGAGCGGGCTGGATGTCCTGACTTATGGTCTGGACCCTGCCGAGGGGATAGGGATCTCTGCCTCAGCCTTTGTGCTTCTCCAGCCTCAGCTCCAGGCACATCTTCACTTTCACTTTCACTCTCGTTCTCAACATCCTGTGCTGTCACACTGTGTCCATATTCACCCTCCAAATCACTCGCTTTCTTTCCAAAATAAAAGGAGCACAGTTCCCTCTTACGCTTGTCAGCTTCATCTCGCCATTCTCTCGCCAATTGCAAACCATATTTATTCTGCAAAATCAATTTCCCTTTACTTCTCTCCTCTATGGCCTTTATCAATGCCCTGCATTGTTTCGGGTGCAAATGACCCGGGAATTTGAACATCTCATGCCAGACCTCGCATTTCTCCGTCAAGCAGGGGTCTTTACGGTGCATGAGAAGTTCATCATCCGTTGCACGGAGAAGTTGAGCTTTAGTTGCATTCTGCCCCATTCTGCCTGACACTCTACTTCGGGGTACCTGTGACCTGTTTCCTATGATATAACTGCTCAGCCGCCGCTGCCCCCCAGTGGACCGATACTGTGCTGGGGCCGACTTGCTGAATAGTACGCTTCACTGAATGCCGCTGTAACTCGGGCGCGCTTTGCGAGAATTACTACCCAGCCTAGCAAATCAGTGATGATAACCACGGCTATTATCCGGCTTGCACTTGAGCCCTGAATCCAACCTGGCTATGGTAGCCCTGGATTAAATCCGGCTTGCACTTGAGCCCTGAATCCAACCCGGCTGTGGTAGCCCTGGATTAAATCCGGCTTGCACTTTCGCCCTGGATTACTTTTGCTCTGTGGCTATTGCGTGGTATCCGCTGTTTCTCCTCATCCGGTCAATGAGGATCTATTCCACCTCGCAGATACCACGACTGACAATTTGTAAAATTGCCAGCTTTTTTACAGATCACAGGTATACCCCGGCTAACTGAATTGTCATACAGTTCTCGAATAAAATCAAATATCTACTCACTTTTTTGATGCAGCTTGATAGCTCTCAGCGTTGACAAACAATGTAATCCGCTCAATCCGTGGCCGGCCACACATTCACACACAAACACACCAAAAAAAAAAAAAGGTAAAGCCCTCTGCTCTTCAAAGCATCTCCTGAAATCCTGGTTCTTGGATTCGAGTTCCGTCCCGTTTGGGTATACCACTCTGAGAATTTGCCCCTTTTTACAGGGAATTTTTCACCCTGGAGGACTTATTTTGTTGGGATGACTGGGATCATCACCCCCAGTTTTCAGAGTTGTACCCCAGGCAAAACAGAATCGATTCCGGCTTTTCGAAGGACCATATGTGGAAGTCACTTACTTACCAATACACCAAGATTTCAAAAATAAGTCAGGAGATGAAAAGAAAAACAACATATGGCTTTATTAAAAAATGTCACATGTATACATGCGGGAAACCCAGTTAAGCCTAGCAAAAGGATCAAGGCAGGTTAAGGTTTCTGGCTTTACTTCCGCTGTGCATTAGTTCTTAAACCCCAAAGTACGTAGTCATGATGTAATTTTACTTGTCCAATAATAATGTATGTCTCTGAGAGTTTTTCTTCTTTACTCAAGGAGGGTGGAGAATTCCCACAGCATTGCACCTGGTATGGTCTCCAGCACACAATCTATTCAGCATTTTGTTCACATAGTTACTTCCAAGGTCTTAGCTTGCGGGACTCGAATCATCCTCCGATGGGAGGTTTGCAGTGCCAGGCGCAGCATATCTGTTTAGACATTCCTGAAAGATAAAAAACTCACACAGTACTAGGTCTTAGCTAAAGCATGTCAGCAATAAAAGAATCTGAGTCTAACGTTAAAGGGTAACTCTAGTCATCTGAATCATCTGTGTTACATTGGCCTTATTAAACATTGGTGTCACCTTATATCTATTAAGTGCATATATATGAAACTTGGATTAACATACAGCTATGACATTAACATGGCCCAACCAGTTATTAGGTTCAGGGGGCAATTTCTTTTTCACACAGGGCCATGTAGGTTTTGAGGTTTTTTTTCTCACTAAATAATAAAAACCATCATTTAAAACTGCATTTTGTGTTCAATTATGTTATCTTTGACTAATAGTTAACGGTTTTTGATGAGCAGAAACATTTAAGTGTGACAAACATGCAAAAGAATAAGAAATCAGGAAGGGGGCAAATAGTTTTTCACACCACTGTATATATATATATATATATATATATATATATATATATATATATATATATATATACACACACACACATACATACACACACACATACATACACACACACATACATACACACATATGAGTGTGTGTGTGTGTGTATATATATATATATATATATATATATATTTACACATACATCACTTCCCCGGTTAGCGGCCCTGTTTTTTGTTTGTAAACACTGCCCAAAACTGGTGAATAAAAGCCAGGATCGCGGCAGGGAGCGGCAGAAACGGCAAAGAGGGAACCAGGAGATCACAGTGACTCGATTGGTATGTTTTTTATTGTACTAATCGGACAGTACAGATTCTCTTTAACATCCTGTGTTTACATATTAGCTGTTCTGCCGTGAGAGAGGAGATTCCTGAGCTGACACAGCTGAAAGATCAAATTACAGTTGTGATTAGTCACAGATGAGGGGGAATTAGACTGAACGCTCTTAATACATACAGGGTGCATTTCTCTTTGTTTTCCTTCTGTCCTGTGCAATAGTCCATTTCCACTTTAAGTGCTTCTTCCCTTAAGGGTATCACCCCATAGTTTGATCGGACTCCAGGTACTTTCAAAACGTAGTTGTTCCTACATGTGTGCTGGTCTTCTTACGACTAAGTTTCTCTTTGCACAGGATGCAGATGGCATCGAATTCTGTCAGCAGCAAACACACAAAAAAATTCCCACACTAAAGAACTTAGTTGAGCTGGTCTAGTGATGGTAGAAGTGACTGGGCTTGGTGTCTGGCCAACCTCAGGAAGTAATGTCACACCACACTCTTTGCCTCCAATCCCCTGCAACCTCTCCCTGCTTCCTACCCTTTCTTCCCTCTTTGAGGCTTGGTCTCTCTGTCTGAACTCTCCTCCTACTGTTCCTCTCTTGAGGGCAGGGCCAGGTGGCCCACAACGCCAGTAGAGATGGCCCGAGCAGTTCGCATGTGAACTTATTTGCGCGGACTTCAGTGGTTCGTGTTCGCGGTGAACCGCGAACTATATGCGAGTTTGACCCGCCCCCTATACTACATCATTAGGGTCAACTTTGACCCTCTACATCACAGTCAACAGTAGTGATGTTGCGAACATCCGATTTTCGGGGTTCACGAACTTTCGCAGAAGGTTTGGTTCACAGAAAAGTGTGCGTACCGCAATAGACTTCAATGGGGAGGCGAATTTTGAAAAAATTATGCTGGCCACAAAAGTGATGGAAAACATGTTTCAAGGGGTCTAACACCTGGAGGGAGGCATGATGGAGTGCCAAAAGTCCCGGGGAAAAATCTGGATTTGACGCAAAGCAGCGTTTTAAGGGCAGAAATCACATTGAATGCTAAATTGCAGGCCTAAAGTGCTTTCAAACATCTTGCATGTGTATACATCAATCAGGGACTGTAATTAGAGTACTGCTTCACACTGACACACCAAACTCACTGTGTTACGCACCACAAACAGTTGTTTGCGTAGTGACGGCCGTGCTGGACTGGTGCGCAACATGGCCAGAGTGTAGGCCGTGGCGGTTTTCCAGTCCATGTGGTCGCCGGGCTGTGGTAGCTCAATGATAGAACAACAGTGACTGTCTAGCTGATCAAATTTGGTCTGACCACAATGAAGCAATGACCTTATTATCTTTTGTGTGAAGTGGGTTCACTGAACAGTAAAGGTAGTTATATGCAGTGAGCTGGGTTCACTCAACAGTAAAGGTAGTTATATGCAGTGAGCTGGGTTCACTCAACACAACAGGTAGTTAGATGCAGTGAGGTGGGTTCACTGAACAGTAAAGGTAGCTATATGCAGTGAGGTGGGTTCACTGAACAGTAAAGGTAGTTATATGCAGTGAGCTGGGTTCACTGAACACTAAAGGTAGTTAGATGCAGTGAGGTGGGTTCACTCAACACAACAGGTAGTTAGATGCAGTGAGGTGGGTTCACTCAACACAACAGGTAGTTAGATGCAGTGAGGTGGGTTCACTGAACAGTAAAGGTAGTTATATGCAGTGAGGTGGGTTCACTCAACAGTAAATGTAGTTATATGCAGTGAGCTGGGTTCACTCAACACAACAGGTAGTTGGATGCAGTGAGGTGGGTTCACTGAACAGTAAAGGTAGTTATAACGTATATGCTGTGAGCTGGGTTCACTCAACAGTAAAGGTAGTTAGATGCAGTGAGGTGAGTTCACTCAACACAAAAGGTAGTTAGATGCAGTGAGGTGGGTTCACTGAACAGTAAAGGTAGTTATAACTTATATGCAGTGAGGTGGCTTCACTCAACAGCAAAGGCAGTTATATGCAGTGAGCTGGGTTCACTCAACACAACAGGTAGTTAGATGCAGTGAGGTGAGTTTACTCAACACAAAGGTAGGTATATGCAGTGATGAGGTGGGTTAACTAAACACAACAGGTACTGGGTATATGCAGTACTGGGTAGTACAATGTGCAGCTCCCTTTCACACACACAGGTAGTCACTGAATGTGCTGGGCTGCTGGCAGTGGCACACACAGTATGAATTAGCAAGGCTGTGTATGCAACAAAAGTGTCAGTTTGACACACAGAAAAACAAAACAAAAACCAAAGAACAGGATTAGCTCTGAAAAGAGCTTTTGAGGGGTGCTATAAAAGCAATAAAAATCAGTCAGGAGCAAGCTAAGCAGCCAAGAACCTAATTTATCTTTCCCTAGGAGAACAATCTGCAGCAGCTCGCCCTAGTCTGTTTAATAGCAGGCAGACGAGTGAGTGTAATGGCCGGCAAGCCTGCCTTATATAAGGGGGGGGGGGGGGGGGCTCCAGGGCTTATTGTAGCCTGATTGGCTACAATGTGCCTGCTGACTGTGATGCAGAGGGTCAAAGTTGACCCTCATAGTGCATTATGGTGCGAATTGAACTTCCGCAAAAGTCCGCCTGCTCTTGCGAACCACCGAAGTTCGCCTGGAACCGTTCACCGGTGAACCGTTCGCTACATCTCTAGTCAGCAGACACAGGGTAGCCAATCAGGCTACACTCCCTCCTGAAGCCCCCCCCCCCCTTTTAAAAGGCAGGCAGTGTAAGCCTTTTCACTCACTCGTGTGGCTGCAGTAATTAGAGAAGGGAGAGAACCTGCTGTAGACATAGGGAAAGCTTAGTTAGGCTCTTGTTAGCCCTATCAGTCAGTCGCAGCTGGCCCTTGGCCCCTTGGTAATTCCTACTGTGCCGCTGCCAGGCCCAGCGCATTCAGTGACTACCTGTGTGTATGACAGCTGCACATTTGTAATACCAATCCCTACATACCTACCTGTTCAGTGCACCTACCTAAGTGAGCGCACGCAGTGTTATATACCACCAATCAGTGCACCTGTTCACGGTACCTGTGTGTGTGACAACTGCACATTTGTATTACCAATCACTGCATACATACCTGTTCAGTGCACCTACCTATGTGAGCACACACAGTGTTATATAGCACCAGTCACTGCACCTGTCCGCGGTATCTGTGTGTGTGACAGCTGCATATTGTATTAATACCAGTCACTGCATACTTGTTCATTGCACCTGTGTAACTGCACATTGTATTAGTCAAGTCAGTGCATACCTTTCACTTCATCCCCCCAATATAGGCAAAACAGGCAGAGGCAGAGGCAGAGGCAGGCCACCTGGCAGGTCTGTTCGAAGTCATGCTGTTGTGATTTCGTGCGGCCCTGGACCAAAGTACAGTGTTCAGAAGGCGCATGCCATCAACCCCCAAGATTGTCAGGATGTAGTTGACTATTTAACACAGAACACCTAATTTTCCTCAGCTTCCGCACGGAAGCGTGACATATATTCCTCCTCCTGCTCTGATTCTGGCACCCCACTTAACACTCAGTCGGCCGCCACCACCAAAGTGCCATCACCCCAGGGCTGAGCGGTGTGGAAATTTTTTTGCGTGTCTACCTCAGATAAGAGCAATGCCGTCTGTACTATCTGCCACCAAAAATTGAGCCGTAGAAAGACCAAGACCCGCGTAGGGACAGGTACCTTACGAAGGCACATGATTACAAAGCACAAACTGCAATGGGATGACCACCTGAGGGAAAGCAGCACACAAACGCAAATCCACACACCGCAGTGGAAGATATGCAATTACTTCTCAAAAAAGGCGATACCCAAACTGTACCGTGGTGTTGAAAGGCAAGTGGTGTCATCTCTGGCACACAGCGTTGGGTCAAGGAACCAACTGACCACATGGTCTGCAAAGCACGGTCAGGCCTGCCCGAAGACTCAGTCAGTCCCCATACACAGCATCTCTGCCTGCACGCCATGTGACTGCCTGCCCCAAGACTAAGTAGCTCCCCACACAGCATCTCTGCCCACAGGCCACTTGACTGCATTCTCCACCGCCACCAACAGGGTCCAGGACTGAAGGCGGATTCCTGAATTTTTAAGGCTGCTGACGCTATACTAATTTTTCTGGTGCGTGTACATGCCTGCCTAATTTTTCTGGCTGCACTGCGGCTGGAACAACAAAACAAAGTGCATGTACATGTGCCAATTCCCCTTTGTGATCATTACCTTGCCGCAGTGAAGGGGCTTGCGTATCACAATGAAGCAATGACCACCGGCTATATGAGTGTCTCGGGGGGGGGGGGGGGGGGCACACCCAAGATAATAAGGTCATTGCTTCATTGTGGACAGACCAAATTCGATCAGCTTTACAATCATTTCAGCCTGGCGACCATATGGGCTTGAAATCCGCTATCGCCTGCACTCTCACCATGGTGCGCCCCAGTCCAGCACCGCCGTCACAACGCAAACAGCTGTTTGCGGTGCGTTACACAGTGAGTTTGGTGTGTCAGTGTGAAGCAGTACTCTAATTACACTCCCTGATTGATGTATACAAATGCAAAATGTTTTAACCTTCCTAGCGTTCTGGACGAGCTAGGCTCATCCAGACACGCCGGAGGTCACCGCTCAGGCCCCGCTGGGCCGATTTGAATACATTTTTTTTAAACACGCAGCAAGCACTTTGCTTGCTGCGTGCCACCGCCGCCCGCCTCCGATCCGCCGCTACCCGCCGCGATGCAGGGCCCCCCCAGGCGAGACCCCGTGCGCTGCCTGGCCAATCAGTGCCAGGCAGCGCTGAGGGGTGGATCGGGTCTCCCTGTGACGTCACGACGTCAATGACGTCACGACGTGCGTCGTCATGGAAACGGGGGAAGCCCTCCTGGAAATGCCGTTCTGAACGGGATTTCCGGACGGGTGATTGCGCCAGCGGGGATCGGAGGGGTGGGAGGGACGCCGCAGGGAGGGGGGAATCATGTAGCTAGCGCTAGGCTAGCTACATGATAAATTAAAAAAAAATGTGCAAAAAAATCAGAACACCAGAGAGGTTAAAGCTCTTTAGGCCTGCAATTTAGCATTCAATGTGATTTCTGGCCTTAAAACGCTGCTTTGCGTCAAATCCAGATTTTTTCCCAGGACTTTTGGCATCTATCCCACTCCGCCATACCCCTCTCCAGGTCTTAGACCTATTGAAACATCTTTTACATCACTTTTGTGGCCAGCATAAATGTTTCTAGTTTTCAAAGTTCGCCTCCCCATAGAAGTCTATTGCGGAAGTTCGCGAAAGTTCGCGTGAACCGAACTTTTTGCGGAAGTTCGTGAACTCGGTTAAACAATTGGAGGTTCTGGCCATCTCCACTGGTGACCATGTGTGAGGGTCAAGGTCAAGGACAATCAATCAATCACTTATGCACAGTTACAGCGGGCTAGAATGGTGATGCAGACACACACACACACACACACACACACACACACACACACACACACACACACACACACACACACACACACACACACACACACACACACACACACACACACATACACAGCACGTTGCAATAACAAAATATCAGTGCAGCATAGTCAATATCAGTGCAAACAAATGACTTTTGTGGCAGTGACATAGCTATGAAGCTATGGGCCCCGGTGCAAGTTTTACATGGGGCCCCCAAAGCACTCTATATGTAACTCACCAAAACCTGCCAAGTTCATCCACAGTATTAGAGGTGCAAGAAGGGGATGGGGAACAGTTTGTTAATGATTACCACTATTCAAAGCATCTATAGAATTGACAATTACCAGCACAGGACCAATAAACAGCTAATATTTTGGTTGAGGAAGGGCCCCATAGGGTCCCTCTGGCCCAAGGGCCCCGATGTGGTCGCTACCTCTGCATCCCATATTGCTACGCCACTGTTTTGTGGTCAGGCCTAGAAAGCAGCTACACAGCACAATATCACAATATAGCCTATCTAACACTGCCCTTGTATCTGCAGCAGCAGCTCCTCTTCCTACAGTGACTATAAGCAGAGTGAAAATGGCTCCCGGGATTTTGCCTTTTATGAAGAAGGAGTGACCCAAGTGGTGATCCTGTCTGATTGGCTGTCCTGTCCCATGTGAGTTTAGGGTGAAGGGTCAAAAAAATGCCTCCTTGGGAGAGAACCAAAAAGTTGCCAACAGCCCGTACTGTTCATGTTAGACGTAAACGGGCAAACAGTTCTGCAATCACTACTGCTGGGGCAGACTATATATTCTGTGCACAAATTACAGGGCAAGCAGATGAAGTTTACCATTGATATTTTCCCACTGCAATGCTCCTGTAATGATCTCTGGGCGATTTCCAGTTAGCGCACACCACGTGGGCTGAAGCAGAAGGAAATCCCCACAGTCACAGAAGCAAAGTGCCCAGTATATATTTGTAGAGGAGAATTCCAACCAGCAGATGGAGCTGTGGAGTACAAAGGAATAAGTCCTCTGTACAGCCACAGATGCCAGGTTGAAATTGCACGATTAAGCAAGACTGGGCAACAAAGTAGCAACTCAGAAGAAAGCAAGTACAGAGAAAGACTATGTGAATGTCTACCAAACTAGTCGCCACAAAGCGACGGTAGACGTATCACTTCAGAACAGACCAGAGTAAGAAAGCTAATTGCAAGAGAGGCGATTGCTATCAGCAACACAAGACTGAGCAAAGACAGAGCGTGAATTGAGTAAGGAAGACACAGCAAATACCTACAATCTGACTGCCAAGGAAAATAACAAATGAACTGGCTAAATGCAGTCACCGCACGTTATGCACAACAGTGACAAGAGCGTTAATGATACGGTCACCGCACGTTAAGCGCAACAGTAACAAAACGTACCAACCCTGACTAAAACGGAGAACAAAGACAAACAGATAGCGGGATTGCTTGCTAATTGGTTGTCTCACACCAGACAACAGCAAGCGTTTGTTCCAGACAAAACAGACTGAAGGAGTAACCAGTAGCAACCACAGCTAAGGTTATACTCCAAGATTCAGACAAGGGAGATCCACCGCCTCTAACGCTAGGCCGAATGTGATCTAGGAACAGGACAGGAAGATTTACTATCTGCCACCACAGAAGTTATTACAATCGCAAGAACAGGACAAGACAAAACAAGACTTAGGCAGTACAAATAATATACAACCTGACTGCACTAGGAGAAGTGCAAAGTGCACTCCCCAAGAATTAACTACACTATAACATTCGCAATAAGGTACAAAAAGGCTGAGGCTCTAAAGTCAGTCTTCACCAAACAAAACCTATGACGAGCAAGGGATTCTGGGAGGAAGTGACATTTATACTGGAAACCTTCAAAGGAAGCAGACAAGCAGATTGCAAGATAAGTAGATGCAAATCAGTCAGCCTTGCAAACTGACAAAAAGGCCTCTTTTCCCTGGACTGAACTATGCAACCTGCATAGGAAACAAAACTGTCCAGGGAATCAAGGCCAGCAGAGCGGATTCTGACAGCTTCCTAGGCTGGGCTTTCCAGTACTCACAAAAAAGGCCCCCTTTTGTGTCCTCACCCCAAAACAGCCATATGGTGATTCTGGATGGTGATTTTAAGGAGAATCTGTCTTAGTATCTGGGGTATGGGTTTAGCAGTGCTCCCCTTAATGACAAACATTTTATTTTATAAATTTGAGAAAACATTTTTTTCTGTGTCATGCAAAATACAGTAAATATATTTAAAGATATTTTCAAGTTGTTATTGTACTGTTGTGTGGAATGGGCTTGATGAACTGCTGAAATGATTGATGAAGTCAATAAGGGATTTGTCACTATTAAATTTACTGCAGAGAGTTCCAGTGACAAAATTAATTACCTCAGATGAGTGCATCACTAAAAAGAGAGGAGCTTATACATTAGTTAATTCCATAAACCAACTGATAAGGACAGCTTCCTAAGTGTAGATAGCTTTCACAGAAGAGTGTCATTAAAACAATCCTGAAGGAGTGGTTTATCAGAGCCCAGAACAGTTTCTTTGATAATATCAATAATAAATGTGCAGTGAAAGACTAATCATCGGATTCAAATGTAACTGTTACCATGTTACCATGAGTCTGCCTTGATTAGAAGAATTAAAGAAGACATGAAAAGATGAGGGAGGTTAAACAGAATAGGACTCCTTTAATGGTGGCATTTGCTGTCCATAACCAGATTGTTAAAAAATATTGGTCAATCTTGAGGGAAGGTAGTTTTTTTTTTTTTTTTTTGCTATGCAGACAGAGAAGCCATTAAAGATCTTGGACTATAAAATGAATGTAAGAGGGAGTAAGTAAGCTACATAAGCACAAAGTGCAATCCATGTTTATTCTGCCATGTATGTATAACCATTACAAACAACGATAGTGTCTCACATCCACATTAGTGTTGGGCGAACACCTAGATGTTCGGGTTCGCGAACGTTCGCAGAACATCGCCGCGATGTTCGGGTGTTCGACCCGAACTCCGAACATAATGGAAGTCAATGGGGACCCGAACTTTCGTGCTTTGTAAAGCCTCCTTATATGCTACATACCCCAAATTTGCAGGGTATGTGCACCTTGGGAGTGGGTACAAGAGGAAAAAAAAATTAGCAAAAGGAGCTTATAGTTTTTGAGAAAATCGATTTTAAAGTTTCAAAGGGAAAACTGTCTTTTAAATGCGGGAAATGTCTGTTTTCTTTGCACAGGTAACATGCTTTTTGTCGGCATGCAGTCATAAATGTAATACATATAAGAGGTTCCAGGAAAAGGGACCGGTAACGCTAACCCAGCAGCAGCACACGTGATGGAACAGGAGGAGGGTGGCGCAGGAGGAGAAGGCCATGCTTTGTTTTTTTCTGGGTGTCAGAAAATGTTCCCACTCCAAGGACACTGCCGATACCATTCCCTTTTGGGCACTAGCTGCGGCTTGTGTTGTTTGCTGCCCTCCTGGTCGTCCTGGGTTTGCGGAAGTCAGTTTGTCGGCGAACAACTGGCTAGAGGAGGGGGAGGATGTCAATCTCCTCTTTAAAGTCTCCACAAGGGCCTGCTGGTATTCTTCCATTTTGACCTGTCGGACTCTTTCTTCAAGCAGTTTTGGAACATTGTGTTTGTACCGTGGATCCAGAAGGGTATAAACCCAGTAATTGGTGTTGTCCAGAATGCGCACAATGCGTGGGTCGCGTTCAATGCAGTCCTATGCCGAAGAGGTCATAGCCTAGGGTCACAAAAACCTGTTTATTTGGGCTATTTCAATGGTAGTGATGGTGACGTACATAAATCTCAGCCATGGCCGTTAGCAACGTCGGAATTTCACGAAATGTCTCATGCAGGTAGAAGACATATTGTTAGACTTGGATTCCAAAGATGGGGTCCCTACATCTCTGCAAACCAGAGTTACAGGGGTCCAAAATTGGTAAAATCCCCCATAGGCTTTCATTGGGCCTCCTATTTACAGTTCCAAAATCTCACATCTTTTCAAAGGGCAATGGATCAGCAGTGGCAAATTTTCTAGCATTGTAGGGACCCTTAAGGGGGAACATGACTGGTGAGTTTCGGGCCCCTAGGCCATAGAGGTCATAGCCTAGGGTCACAAAAACCTGTTTATTTGGGTTATTTTAATGGTAGTGATGGTGACGTACATAAATCTCAGCCATGGCCATTAGCAACGTCTGAATTTCACGAAATGTCTCATGCAGGTAGAAGACATATTGTTAGACTTGGATTCCAAAGATGGGGTCCCTACATCTCTGCAAACCAGAGTTACAGGGGTCCAAAATTGGTAAAATCCCCCATAGACTTTCATTGCCTCCCTATTTCACTTTCCAAAATCTCACATCTTTTCAAAGGGCAATGGCTCAGCAGTACCAAATTTTCTAGCATTGTAGGGACCCTTAGGGGGAACATGACTGGTGAGTTTCGGGCCCCTAGGCCAAAGAGGTCATAGCCTAGGGTCACAGAAACCTGTTTATTTGGGCTATTTCAATGGTAGTGATGGTGACGTACATAAATCTCAGCTATGGCCGTTAGCAACGTCTGAATTTCACGAAATGTCTCATGCAGGTAGAAGACATATTGTTAGACTTGGATTCCAAAAGGGAATGGTATCGGCAGTGTCCTTGGAGTGGGAAAATTTTCTGACACTCATGCAGCAGCACACAGAACAGCAAGTGTGCAGATCCACCTCCAACACCGATCGCCTGGAGAAGATGTTCAAGGACTACATGTCAGATGGCATAGCTGTGTTGAACAATCCATCTGCACCCTTCAACTATTGGGTATCGAAGCTAGACACCTGGCACAAACTGGCAATGTACGCAATAGAGGTGCTGGCTTGCCCGGCAGCCAGCGTTATGTCGGAACGCTGTTTCAGTGCTGCCGGAGGCATTGTCACAGATCGGCGTATCCGCCTCTCCACAGAAAATGCAGACCGTCTGACTCAAATTAAAATGAATCAATCCTTGATTGGAAACGACTACACAACACTCCCAGACCCCAACCAAGTAACATGAACAATGAACATCTGTGATGGGTTAGCGTTTCCGGTCCCTGTTTATTGAACCTCTCATCTGTATTACATTTATGACTGCATGGCGACAAAACGCAAATTGCTATCCGCACGCTTCTTGTCCTCATGCAAGGCCTGGGTTGTTGTGTCTCAAAGCGTGGCCTTCTCCTCCTGCGCCACCCTCCTCCTGTTCCATCACGTGTGCTGCTGCTGGGTTAGCGTTACCGGTCCCTTTTCCTGGAACCTCTTATATGTATTACATTTATGACTGCATGCCGACAAAAAGCATGTTACCTGTGCAAAGAAAACAGACATTTCCCGCATTTAAAAGACAGTTTTCCCTTTGAAACTTTAAAATCGATTTTCTCAAAAACTATAAGCTCTTTTTGCTAATTTTTTTTCCTCTTGTACCCACTCCCAAGGTGCATATACCCTGTAAATTGGGGGTATGTAGCATATAAGGAGGCTTTACAAAGCACGAAAGTTCGGGTCCCCATTGACTTCCATTATGTTCGGAGTTCGGCCCGAACCCGAACATCTAGATGTTCGCCCAACACTACACGTGACCCGTTCGGCCAATCACAGCGCTAGCCGAACGTTCGGGTAACGTTCGGCCATGCGCTCTTAGTTCGGCCATTTGGCCGAACAGTTTGGCCGAACACCATCAGGTGTTCGGCCGAACCTGAACATCACCCGAACAGGGTGATGTTCTGCAGAACCCGAACAGTGGCGAACACTGTTTGCCCAACACTAATCCACATACAGACAACAAAACATAATTTTTGTGAAACAGTTTACAAATCATTTGTAGTCTGAAAAGTGCCAACAGATTTTTGTATGTGAAAGATGATGGTCAGACCAGCAGGGAAAAGATTCAATAGCATAAAAGGTACATTTATTTTGCGCACGAGTTTATTTTATCACGCCTAAACTGAGTTTAAGCGTGATAATGGGCTTTTCACCAGCTTGCTAACAGTTAGCACGGCTTTGTGAATCAAGCCCATAAGATATAATCCAATCATGCCATAGTAAATCAAAGTTGTTTGCAAACACCTGTGTACACACTATAAAAGGCAGAACCGTTACAGATTCTTCCTCTTTCAGAGTCCCAGTGTCCAATAGCTTAGTCTGCTTGTCAGCTCTGCTTTTGTGATTTCTGTGCTTTGAGTGATGTCCTGCCTTTTCCAGCCTTTGCTACATACATATTGCAGTTTTGCTAGTCTTTATAAAGACGCTGTGATCCCTGTGTGCTTGCTTTTTCTGAAAAAAAAAATTTCCTCCCTGTCGCTGACCTTTGACCCCATATCCAGTTTGGGGTCATGGCCTCGTCCTCCCGAAGGCGTTTGTGTGACCAGGAGCTGCTGGACGTCCTGGAGGGAAGCGACAGTGAGGAGGAGCTCGTTGAGGAGTCTACGGACAGTGAGGTTCCCTGTGACCTGTCTTCAGAGTCGGAGAGCAGTGAGGGTGAAACCGAGGAGCCAGTGAGTGTCGCTTGCCCTTGGTGTGAGCTGGAGAGCCCCACTCAAGCTCTGCCACCCAGGTTCCCTTTCACAGGGGAACCAGGGCAGAAGATCACATGTGACCACAGCCTGCTGTCCTACTTGGAGCTGTTTCTTACCGATGAGGTCATCCAGAAGATCGTCGAGGAGACCAATCGGTATGCAGAACAGCAGCAGCAGGGTGCTCCTCTACCAAGGTTCTCTCGGAGCAGAAAATGGGAACCTGTCACCTGCGACGACATCTGGGTGTTCCTGGGCCTCATCATCCTCCAGGGAGTTGTCGGTAAGCCGCTGCAGAAGTGGTACTGGACCAATAACAAGATCCTCAGTACGCCCTTCTTTGGATCCGTTATGTCCGAGCCCCGCTTCACCCTCATCATGAAGTACCTGCACTTCAGCAACAATGAGGACTTTGATGAGGCCACCTATCCCGCTCCCAAGTTGAAGAAGATATGGGAGATCTATCAGCTTATTGCTGCCAACGTCAAGGGGGTCTACGTTCCAGAGTGTGACATCACCGTGGACAAAAGCCTCATGGCATATAAGGTGAGACTCAGCTGGGTGCAATTTATTGCATCCAAAAGGGCACGTTTTGGGGTCAAATCCTTTATGCTCTGTGAGGCCAAGTCCGGGTACATCTGGAACTTTGTTATTTATACAGGTAAAGGCACCAAATTTGCACCTCAGTACAGCGAGTTGTGCTACCTCCTCTGTACTAACACTTATTGAGCCATTGCTGGATCAGGGGTACTGCCTTATGACAGACAATTTTTATATCAGCACAAGACAGATGCATATGGAACGGTGAGGGCTAACCGTCGCCATATGCCACCGGCCTTCTCTGCCAGAAAGCTGAAGAAGGTAGAGGTTGTTGCCTGGAAGAAGGGCAAACTGATGGCTCTGAGGTGGAGGGACAAGAGGGACGTGTGCATCCTCAACACGGTGCACAATGCAGAGACTGTCCGCACCACTACAAGAAGTAGATAGGAGGTAGCTAAGCCCAAAGCGGTGTTGGATTACAACCGTACGATGGGGGATGTGGACAGGACTGATGGAGCAATGACTTTCTATCCGGCTGTCCGCAAACGGCAGCGTAAGTAGTATAAAAAAAAATTCCGCCACCTGCTGGAACAGTCTTTGTGGAACGCCTATGTGTTGTATAAGGAGAACTGCGAAAGGCCTGTACCCCACTACAACTTTGTCTGGCAGCTTACGGAAGCCATATGTGTGAAACATCCCCCACCGGAGTCAGCAGCTAGACCGGGGCGCAGGGCGTCATACGTTGTGAACCCGGGACAACTTTCTGGACGCCACTTTCCAGAACACTTGCCACCGACCGCACTGAAACAAACCCCTACAAGGAGGTGTGTGGTCTGCTGAGCAATAAAGGGCAAAGACGGCAAAAAAATGCGCACGGAGACCTGTGTGTATTGCCCGGACTGTGATGTGTCACTTTGTGCAATACCATGCTTCAAAGTATACCATACAAATGAGGTGTTTTAGGAGTAAACTTCTGTACTGTATTTTTTTTCTGCCTTAACCCTCCTGGCGGTCTATTAGAAACCGCCAGGGGGCAGCGCAGCACTATTTTTTTATTAATTTTTTTATTTTTAAATCGTGTAGCGAGTAGCCTAGGGCTCGCTACATGATAGTCGCTGTACAGCGGCATCCCCCCCGCCCTCTTCGATCGCCTCCGGCGATCTTTGATCAGGAAATCCCGTTCGGATTTCCTGAAGGGCTTCCCCTCTCCTGCATCCCATTGGTCCACTGTGATCAATGGAATTCTCTGTCCTCCATTTTAACCACTTGAGGACCACAGTCTTTTCGCCCCTTAAGGACCAGAGCCTTTTTCTCCATTCAGACCACTGCAGCTTTCAAGGTTTATTGCTCGGTCGTACAACCTACTATCTAAATGAATTTTACCTCCTTTTCTTGTCACTAATACAGCTTTCTTTTGGTGCTATTTGATTGCTGCTGCGAGTTTTAATTTTTATTATACTCATCAAAAAAGACATGAATTTTGTCAAAAAAAAGATTTTTTTTTTACTTTCTGTGCTGACATTTTTCCAATAAAGTACAATTTCTGTATACATTTTTGTCCAAATGTATTGTGCTACATGTCTGATAAAAAAAACCATTCAGTGTATATTTGTTGGTTTGGGTAAAAGTTATAGCGTTTACAAACTATGGTGCCAAAAGTGAATTTTCCCATTTTAAAGCATCTCTGACTTTTCTGAGCACCTGTCATGTTTCATGAGGTGCTAAAATTCCAGGATAGTATAAATACCCCCCAAATGACCCCATTTTGGAAAGAAGACATCCCAAAGTATTCACTAAGATGCATGGTGAGTTCATAGCAGATTTTATTTTTTGTCACAAGTTAGCGGAAAATGACACTTTGTGACAAAAAAAAAAAGTTTCCATTTCTGCTAACTTGCGCCAAAAAAAATGAAATCTGCCACGGACTCACTATGCTCCTCTCTGAATACCTTGAAGTGTCTACTTTCCAAAATGGGGTCATTTGTGGGGTGTGTTTACGGTCGTGCCTAATTGTAAGCACCCCTGTAAAGCCTAAAGGTGCTCATTGGACTTTGGGCCCCTTAGCGCAGTTAGGCTGTAAAAAAGTGCCACACATGTGGTATTGTCGTACTCAGGAGAAGTAGTATAATGTGTTTTGGGGTGTATTTTTACACATACCCATGCTGGTTGGGAGAAATATCTCTGTAAATGACAATTATTTGATTTTTTTTACACACAATTGTCATTTACAGAGATATTTCTCCAACTCAGCATGGGTATGTGTAAAAATACACCCCAAAACACATTATACTACTTCTCCTGAGTACGGCTATACCACATGTGTGCCACTTTTTTTTGCACCCTAACTGCGCTAAGGGGCCCAAAGTCCAATGAGTACCTTTAGGATTTCACAGGTCATTTTGCGACATTTGGTTTCAAGACTACTCCTCACGGTTTAGGGCCCCTAAAATGCCAGGGTAGTATAGGAACCCCACAAATGACCCCATTTTAGAAAGAAGACACCCCAAGGTATTCAATTAGGAGTATGGTAAGTTCATAGAAGATTTTATTTTTTTGTCACAAGCTAGCGGAAATTGATTTTTATAGTTTTTTTTTCAGTTTCATTTTCCGCTAACTTGTGACAAAAAATAAAATCTTCCCGTAACGATTGGTGTCAGCAAATAGCAGATGTCTGGTTATTAGGTGATCTGCAGTATCACCAATAATCCAGACACTATACCTGAGTATGTGGTGATCTGCAGAATCATCAATAATGCAAGTATAGCAAACAACTAATGAGATAGCTAATAGCAAAGTATAGTGCTTGGTGCAACAGTAAGTACTGAAAGGTTTAGCTATACCTCACCAGAGGAGCTGGTGGGTACTAACAGTACAGCGCCCCTCACCAGAGACAAGGGCCCTCTGGTGAGAGTAGAGTGGTCAGACTAATTGAGTTGGTAATAGACAGACAGATACAGTACAAAATCAGAAGGCAAAGGCAAGAAGGTTACACAGGCAGAGTCGGCAGCAAGATCAGATGGGCAGAAGTACAGAGTCACTGAGCGGAAGAGTAGTCAGAACGAGCCAGAGTCATACACAGATAATATAATACAGTCTATCAATGGTACACGTTAAGCTATCAAAAGGTCTGAGCGCTAACACGAAGTATTCGCAACAGCAGACAAGTTACGAATGACAGAGCGAGGCTTATGAAGCAGAGGAGACTCCTCCGGCACGCCTACCCCTATTAGCCAATGAGGAGCGGTGAGTGTCACCTCTGACGTCAGCCGACCGGCCAGTCAGCTGACGCGCCTCCTCCCCCCATGAAGGTCCTGTCTGTGCGGGCGGGCACGCGACAATGTGACCCTATGTGCGGCTGACAGACCCGCCCTCGGCATGCTAGATGCCCGAGGCACGGGTAGACTGCTAGGCAGGGAGATGGAGGCAGCTGCGGTGGGAGCGCTGTTCACCGCAGCTGCCTTTACAACATTCATTAAAGTCTCAAAATGACTGTTCAGGGGTATAAGCATCTGCAAATTTTGATGACAGGTGGTCTATGAGGGGGCGAATTTTGTGGAACTGGTCATAAGCAGGGTGGCTTCTTAGATGACAGGTTGTATTGGGCCTGATCTGATGGATAGGAGTGCTAGGGGGGTGACGGAGGTGATTGATGGGTGTCTCAGGGGGTGGTTAGAGGGGAAAATAGATGCAATCAATGCACTGGGGAGGTGATCGGAAGGGGTCTGAGGGGGATCTGAGGGTTTGGCCGAGTGATCAGGAGCCCACACGGGGCAAATTAGGGCCTGATCTGATGGGTAGGTGTGCTAGGGGGTGACAGGTGGTGACAGGAGGTGATTGATGGGTGTCTCAAGGTGTGATTAGAGAGGGGAATAGATGCAAGCAATGCACTGGCGAGGTGATCAGGGCTGGGGTCTGAGGGCGTTCTGAGGGTGTGGGTGGGTGATTGGGTGCCCTAGGGGCAGATAGGGGTCTAATCTGATAGGTAGCAGTGACAGGGGGTGACAGGGGGTGATTGATGGGTGATCAGTGGGTGATTAGATGACAGAACAGATGTAAACAATGCACTTTGGAGGTGATCTGAGGGTAGGTCTGCGGGCAATCTGATGGTGTGGGAGGGTGATCAGATGCACGTAAGAGGCAGGTTAGGATCTGATCTGATAAGTGGCAGTGACAGGTAGTGATTAACGGGTGATTGACGGGTGAATGACAGGTGATTGACAGGTGATTACGGGGAGAATAGATGTATACAGTACACGGGGGGGGGGGGAGGTCTGGGGGGGTCTGAGGTCGTTCTGAGGGTGTGGGCGGGTGATTGGGTGCACTAGGGGCAGATAGGGGTCTAATCTAATGGGTAGCAGTGACAGAGGGTGACAGGGGGTGATTGATGGGTGATCAGTGGGTGATTAGATGGCAGAACAGATGTAAACAATGCACTTTGGAGGGGATCTGAGGGTAGGTCTGCGGGCAATCTGATGGTGTGGGAGGGTGATCAGATGCCCGTAAGAGGCAGGTTAGGGTCTGATCTGATAAGTGGCAGTGACAGGTGGTGATTGACGGGTGATTGACGGCTGATTGACGAGTGAATAACAGGTGATTGACAGGTGATTACAGGTGAGAATAGATGTATACAGTACACAAGGGGGGAGGTCTGGAGGGGGGTCTGAGGTCGTTCTGAGGGTGTGGGTGATCTGATGGGAGGCAGTGACAGGTGATTGACGGGTGATTGACGGGTGATTGACGGGTGAATGACAGGTTATTGACAGGTGATTACAGGGGAGAATAGATGTATACAGTACACAGGGGGGGGAGGTCTGGGGGGGTCTGAGGTCGTTCTGAGGGTGTGGGTGGGTGATTGGGTGCCCTAGGGGCAGATAGGGGTCTAATCTGATTGGTAGCAGTCACAGGGGGTTACAGGGGGTGATTTATGGGTGATTGATGGGTGATCAGTGGGTGATTAGATGGCAGAACAGATGTAAACAATGCACTTTGGAAGTGATCTGAGGGTAGGTCTGCGGGCAATCTGAGGGTGTGGGAGGGTGATCAGATGCACGTAAGAGGCAGGTTAGGATCTGATCTGATAAGTGGCAGTGACAGGTGGTGATTGACGGGTGATTGACGGGTGAATGACAGGTGATTGACAGGTTATTGACAGGTGATTACAGGGAAGGATAGATGTATACAGTACACAGGGGAGGGGTCTGGGGAGGATCTGAGAGTGTGGGGGGTGATCAGGAGCCCCCAGGGGGAAGTTTAGGGACCAATCTAAAAAATAGTGTTGACAGATAGTGACAGGGAGTGATTGATGGGTGATTAGAGGGGGGGGGGTGATTGGGTGCAAACAGGGGTTTGAGGGGTGGGCAGGGGGGGGTCTGAGGGGTGCTGTGGGTGATCAGAGGGAAGGAGGGGGGAGATCAGTGTGCTTGGGTGCTTACCTGAGGGGCTGCAGCCTGCCCTGGTGGTCCCTCGATCACTGGGACCACCAGGGCAGGAGGCAGCCTGTATAATACGCTTTGTATACATTTCAAAGCGTATTATAAACTTTGTTTGTGGCGATCTGGACGCTAGTAACCTGCCGGCGCTTCCGAACGGCCGGCGGGTTACTGCGCAAGGAGGGCGGAGCCTGTCACCAGCGCCTGATCGCGTCACGCATAACCACGCACGCCGCCACCACCGCCGATGGGCATATTGCGGTCGTTTAGGCCCAGTACTTGCCGCCGCCCATGGGCTGTGGGCAGTCGGCAAGTGGTTAAAAATGGTCATTACCCCATTAAGGCTTCCTGGTCAAAACAATGTTAAACTGTAATATTGACCACATGAGCCATAGGCAAACATGGACATTGACTTGCACATTCAGTTGTAAGTTGTAACTGACAGCTGCTGATATATAACTGACAGCAACTGATATCAAAATCTCTTTTCAGAGCTGGAAGGGATCACTGTAAGAAGAAAACGGTGAGCTTCTGAGAGGAACGGACAGTGAGGTAAGTATGCAATATTCATTTGCAGCTACATCATGTGTTTATTTTAAATAATTTTCTCAGTTCAGGTTCCCTTTAAGGATAAAGATGTGGGTACACAGCTTAAGGATAAATGTGAGGGTGCCCAGTGGCAATGTATGTTATTGAAGTGGGGCATAAAACGGCCTGGGTAAAATGGTGTGTGTTGATCTGGTGACTTCATTGACAGGGAAGAGATAATCTAATTAGATACTAAAGGTGCGTCAGATTTTTTCAAATGACCGGTCGTTCAGACATCAAATCAGGCGTGTATACAAACGGTCGTTCAGCTGATAACGCTGGTTTTGACGGATCCGCTTGGTGGGTCAGTCAAATCCAGTCTTATCAGCTGAATGATCGTTTGTACACACACCTGATTTGACGTCCAACCGACCGGTCGTTCAGATGTTCGAACGGCCATTCGTTTGGAAAAATCAGATGTGTGTATGTACATTAATATGAAAATAGATAAAATGGATCAACAACATGATCTGCATACAGTCAGTGGTGGCATACCTCCCAACATTTTGAGATGAGAAAAAGGGACACTTACGCCGCGCCCCTGCCACACCCCTGATCACACCCCTAGTCACGCATACCATAAAGATTCCATAAGGAAAATATGTTGTTTTATAATTCAAACCACACTGGCCCTTTCCATCCTGGGTCATTGTCCTTCATAGTAACATTTTACAATTAGTAATATATCAATTTAAAGGATGAGAATAAAGTTTTAGAGTCAATCAAACACATTTTTTAGTATAGAAATATATATATTTATATTGACAGAGGGACAGTTGGGAGCTATGGATGGATAAAACTGCTGCGAGTGCTGAGCCTGTCTGTGTGCCCAGCGTCTCCCCATGCCTTACCTCATAGCAAGGTGCCTGCAGCCAGTGTCCCTCCCCTCCTCCGGTGATTGTGCAGAGAGCGAATATGAGAAAGGGCAGGGAAGGTCAGAGGGCACAGCTGTTGGTGTGTCAGGCAGAGGACTGTAGCGAACTAGCTGCAAGTGTTAGAAGTTTAGAAAGCAGAGGCAGTGAGGTGAGGAGAATGTCTGCAGATCAGAGCAGTCACTGCGGGGCTTTGTAAGTGACGTAATTACTCTGTATAGGAAGCAAGTCCCGCGGTGATGCTCTGTGTCTCTCTCTACCGCTCTCCATTCTGACTTCTCAGCCGGGATTTAGGCAGGCTATCCCGGGAGGGGGGATCAAGCCTCCCAAACCGGGACCATCCCGACGGAATCGGGATGGAGTATGGTGGTGGTGATACACTGGGGCCAGCTGGTGCACTGCCCCCTCTGGGAATCACAGTGCCCCTCTGAGTGCCTCCTCCGATCAGTAACATACAGTTTATTGTTTTCAGGCTGCAGCAGCATGCACTGAACAGGGTCTGTAAAAACCTCTCCAAGTCAAGCCTGAGTCTATGTAGGTTTTAAGTAAACAGACAGTGTTCAGTTGCTTGCAAATTGTCCCCAAATCCTTTTTGCATCCAAAATGGCATTTTCAATTTCGACAACATTTTCGTGAAAATACATAGTATTTTTGCAACATGGCGAAAATTCAGGAAAATGCAAAAAAATAGTTATTTACTGCAAATAATATAAGCGAAGGCAGCACTCCGTCAATAGAAGCAGGATGGATGTGCCAAGGCTATCAGGTAACCAGTCGGATGTTCAAAGCAAAGACATAAGGCCGGCACCATCCAGCAGTATCATGCTCTTTTATTGTAAATGCGACGTTTCGGGGCTCAGCCCCTTTCTCAAGTTAGTGACAGCTTAACCACATTGAAATAGTGTGTACAATATATACCCCCACCCAGATTCAAACTAACCAATCCTAGGATGGACACAGTCTCAGCCAATCAGGAGTATCAGGTACAAAAGCGGACCTGATAGGAAACAGGTATATTCTGGGGAGCAAATGGTACAATGGGATGCCTACCTGTGTATACGCGTCAGCCAGGAACGGATTCGCCCGCTCGCCGCCATGAACGCCACCTACTGCGCACGCCCCCATCCCAGAAGGCAAGGGGAACGCTCGCATTGGCCCGCCGCGGCCGGCGGCGTCATGTGGTCATATGACCACCAGGCAGGAAGAGGCATGACATGCAACCAGCGTGAAGCGCAGATAGTAAAGCGCACGCCGGAACGTCAGTCTCCTCCCGCTTTACACCGCCCACCACAGCGTAGCCATGGGGACAGCCACCCAGCGGGCGGGATCCTCCCCCAGCCAGCACGTAAACACTACAGAGTGCCATGTCTAAAGTCCAGGATCTGTGCGAAGAATATAAAAAGATATAGACACATATAGTGTCACAGCTCACACATCTACCAAATACACACCAGAATGTGTGCATGAATAAAACTACACAGACGAATGTCTGTGCACAGGCACAAAACCTCTGTACAAAGATGAAATAGAATTACACATATAGTCACGCGTCCAGTTAAAAATGGCGTCAGCCAAATAATGGCACCTGGTTACGCACGATATTTAAAAAAAAAGATATTTATCGTTTTTACGAAAAACAGTATTTATCAAAAAACGTTATTTATCGTTTTTTACGGAAAACGATATTTATCGTTTTTATGAAAAACAATACTTCTTTCCTGGGTGTGTGTGTGTGTGTATATATATGTGTGAGTGGGTGTATATATATATATATATATATATATATGTATATATATGTGTGTGTGTATATACAGTGTGTGTGTGTATATACAGTGTGTGTGTATATATGTGTATGTGTGGGTGTATATATGTGTGAGTGTGTTTGTGTGTGTGTATGCTTGTGTGTCTGTGTGTGTATATATATATATGCGTGTGTTTGTGTGTGTGTGTGTATATGTGTGTGTGTATTTATTTAGGTGTGTGTGTGCGTGTATACACACACACACACACACACACACACACACACATTTACACACACATACACACACACACACAAATACATATATATATATATATATATATACATACACACACACACATACACACACACACACACACACACACACACACACACACACACACACACACACACACACACACACACACACACTGGGAGCAAACCCCATATTCAACACATTTCAAAACGATATTTATCGTTTTATGACTTACATTTCAAAACGATATTTATAGTTTTATGGAAGTCATAAAACGATAAATATCGTTTTTAGTGCGGTGCCATTTTTAACTCATAAAACGATAAATATCGTTTTATAATGCAAATTAATGCGGCGCCATTTTAAGACTGTAGGCTCTGGCGCCATTTTTAACGGATCCGTATAGTCACATAAACTAACAGCATCTATGGGCATATGCACAACAGATCACAGCAGCGGCGTCAAATCATACTTTCTGTTTAGGCCTCTAGGCTCTAAACAGTCAAGGGTTTTAATCCAAAAAGCCTCTCGATAGAGAAGTCTCTTCAGTCTACTGCCTCCTCTTCTCATGGAAGGAATACCCTCAATAATCTGACAGCGCAGCTGACTGACCTGGTGTCCGCACTGAGCAAAATGTTCTGCCAATGACTGATCAATCAGTCGGTTGTGGATTGCAGACTTGTGCGCAGACAGCCTGACTTTGAACTTATTCGTAGTGTGGCCAATATAAATCAACCCACAAGGGCACTTAAGTAAATATATTACATATTGGGAATCGCAATTAAAACAACCACGTATGGGGTATCTTTTCCCCGTGTGTGGATGAGAAAAAGTGGGACTGCTCACACGCCTCCCTGCGCGCACTGTCAATAAGATGTGTAGGGTACTACGGGTAGACTACGAATAAGTTCAAAGTCAGGCTGTCTGTGCACAAGTCTGCAATCCGCAACCGACTGATTGATCAGTCAGTGGCAGCACATTTTGCTCAGTGTGGACACCAGGTCAGTCAGCTAGCGCTGTCAGATTATTGAGGGTATTCCTCCCATGAGTAGAGGAGGCAGTAGATTGAAGAGACTTCTCTATCGAGAGGCTTTTTGGATTAAAACCCTTGACTGTTTAGAGCCTAGAGGCCTAAACAGAAAGTATGATTTGACGCCGCTGCTGTGATCTGTTGTGCATATGCCCATAGGTGCTGTTAGTTTATGTGACTATATGTGTAATTCTATTTCATCTTTGTACAGAGGTTTTGTGCCTGTACCCAGACATCCTGCCGTGTAGTTTTATTCATGCACACATTCTCGTGTGTATTTGGTAGATGTGTGAGCTGTGACACTATATGTGTCTATATCTTTTTATATTCTCCGCACAGATCCTGGACTTTAGACATGGCACTCTGTAGTGTTTACGTGCTGGCTGGGGGGAGGATCCCGCCCGCTGGGTGGCTGTCCCCATGACTACACTGTGGTGGGCGGTGTAAAGCGGGAGGAGACTGACGTTCCGGCGTGCGCTTTACTATCTGCGCTTCACGCTGGTTGCACGTCATGCCTCTTGCTGCCTAGTGGTCACATGACCACATGATGCCGCCGGCCGCGGCGGGCCAATGCGAGCGTTCCCCTTGCCTTCTGGGATGGGGGCGTGCGCAGTAGGTGGCGTCCATGGCGGCGAGCGGGCAAATCCGTTCCTGGCTGACGCGTATACACAGGTAGGCATCCCATTGTACCATTTGCTCCCCAGAATATACCTGTTTCCTATCAGGTCCGCTTTTGTACCTGATACTCATGATTGGCTGAGACTGTGTCCAGCCTAGGATTGGTTAGTTTGAATCTTGGTGGGGGTATATATTGTACACACTATTTAAATGTGGTTAAGCTGTCACTAAGTTGAGAAAGGGGCTGAGCCCCGAAACGTCGCATTTACAATAAAAGAGCATGATCCTATTGGATGGTGCCGGCCTTATATCTTTGCATTGTTATTTACTGCAAAAATGTGAAAAGTAATTAATTTTACCACAAAATTAGGGATGCTCACCGCGTTCTGCGGAATTCATTTTTCCGCGATTCCGGACGGATTTTGGTGGTTCCGCTCCGTCGCATCGGAACGGAATTGCCATAGCGCTGTAGCGGAAATTCCGCGGAACGATGCGTAATTCCGGCGGAATGCAGAATTTTGTAAGCCAATCACAAGGAAGCCCCTAGAAGAAGTTTAAAGTTAAAACAACAGGATTTCTTGATGAAAATAGGAATTTCTGCACCAATCAGGGGCTTACAAAAACCACCCAAACGGATTTCTGCATGAAAATCTGAATTATTTCAGCACCAATTACAGTGTTAACAAAAACCAATCAATCCTATGTTAGCAACCAGCTCCCTAGCTATCTCACCTATCCCAACCATATTGTATAGGTCCCATAGCTTACGAGACACCTCCTGCGGCGCCAAAACCACCGCCATGGGACCACCGCCAGGTCCCAAAGCTTACGTGACACCTCCTGCGGCGCCAAAACCACCGCCATGGAACCACCACCAGGTCCCATAGCTTACGCGTGACCTCCTGCGGCGCCATAACCACCGCCATGGAACCACCACCAGGTCCCATAGCTTACACGAGACACCTCCTGCGGCGCCAAAACCACCGCCATGGAACCACAGCCAGGTCCCATAGCTTACGTGACACCTCCTGCTGCGCCAAAACCACCACCATGGGACCACCACCAGGTCCCAAAGCTTATGCGACACCTCCTGCGGTGCCAAAACGACCACCATGGGACCACCGCCAGGTCCCATGGCGTAAGCGACACCTCCTGGAGTGCAAAAAACGACTGCCATGGGACCACCCCAAGGTCCCAAAGCTTATGCAACACCTCCTGCGGTACCAAAACGACCGCCATGGGACCACCGCCAGGTCCCAAAGCTTACGTGACACCTCCTGCGAAGCCAAAATGACCACCATGGGACCACCGCTAGGTCCCATGGCTTAAGCGACACCTCCTGCAGCGCCAAAATGACCGCCATGGGACCACCGCTAGGTCCCATGGCATAAGCAACACCTCCTGCGGTGCCAAAGCGACCGCCATAGGACCACCGCTAGGTCCCATGGCTTAAGCGACACCTCCTGCGGCGCCAAAATGACCACCATGGGACCACCTCTAGGTCCTATGGCATAAGTGACACCTCCTGCTGCTGCAAAAAAAAAAAAAAAACAGTTACCAGGGGAACAGCCACTAGGTCCCATGGGCTACCATTTAGCATAAACAAGGTTTCATTTGCGATTACTTTAATTTTTCTGAAGGAATGCGGAATTCCGCAGAAATTCGCTAGCCGAATTCGCAAAATTCATCGGAAATGTAATGGCGACGGAATTTAGCGCTGGCGGAATTCCGCAATTCCGGCGGAACGGAATTTGCTCATTCCGATCATCCCTACACAAAATCACAAATGTATTAAAAAAACTATTTTCAATGACATTTTTGCTCAAAAGCCAAATTTAACATTATTTTAGCTAAAATGAATGCAAAAAGAATATCAGCATTTTCGCTCATCACTAATGGTCTTATTTATTTGCCATAAATACCTCCCAATCCTTGAAAGATCCCCTGTAATTAATGTATTTGAGAGACACTTTGCAAACAATCTCTCTACCTACTTTGATGTTCAATGTATGTAAACTGTGTGTTCTAAAATTGTTAGGGCTAGTTCACACTGCAAGAGCTTTTTAAGCACTAATTCACTCATTTACCAGCATCCAGTCAGTCACACATCAGCATCCAG
This sequence comes from Hyperolius riggenbachi, assembly GCF_040937935.1. Taxonomy (NCBI): domain Eukaryota; kingdom Metazoa; phylum Chordata; class Amphibia; order Anura; family Hyperoliidae; genus Hyperolius; species Hyperolius riggenbachi. The sequence continues at coordinate 375,603,724 of NC_090647.1, read as the reverse complement.
CTGTCCACCTATCAGCAATCATGTACAGACCTATCAGCATCTAGTCAGTCACCCATCAGCATCCAGCAATCCACCTATCAGCACTCATTCACTCACCCATCAGCACCCAGCCGTCTGCTTATCAGCACTCATTCACTCACCTATCAGCATCCAGCCATCTGTCTATCAGCACTCAAGCACTCACCTACCCACCACCAATTCACTCATTCACCAGTGTCCAGCCAGTCACATCAGCACCCAATTTCCTTTTATCAGCACCCATTCACTCAACTATCAACATCCAGTCAGTCACACATCAGCATCTAGCTGTCCACCTATCAGCACTCTGTCACTCACCTATCAGCATCCAGCCAGCTAGTCACACATCAGCATCCAGCCATCTGCCTATCAGCACTTATTCACTCACCTAACGACCAGCCAGTCACATCAGCATCCAGCCATCCGCCTATCAGCACTCATTCACTTACCTGCTTGCATATTTTTGCCAAATCATTTTTGCATCCAAAATGGCATTTTCAATTTTTATAACATTTTTGTGAAAATACATTGTATGTTCGCAATATGGCGAAAATTCACGAAAATAGTTATTTACAGTGAAAACATGAAAAATCGTTAATTTTACCACAAAATCACAAACGTATTAAAAAATGATTTTCAATGGCATTTTTGCTCAAAAGCCGAATTTAACATTATTTTCGCTAAAATTAATGCAAAAAGAATATCGGCATTTTCGCTCATCACTGATGGTCTTATTTATTTGCCATAAATACCTCACAATTCTTGAAAGATCCCCTGTAATTAATGTATCTGAGAGGCACTTATATTTGCTATCTGCACCCAGCCAGTGACGCATCAGCATCCAGCTGTCCACCTATCAGCACTCGTTTACACACCTTTCGGCATCTAGTCACTCACTAATCAGCATCCAGCCATCCACCTATCATGGTTACATAGTTACATAGCTATTTGAGTTGAAAAAAAAGACATACATCCATCAAGTTCAAATAGAAAACAAAGTACAACACCAGCCTGCTCCCTCACATATATCTGTTGATCCAGAGGAAGGCGAAAAACCCTTACAAGGTATGGTCCAATTAGCCCCAAAAGGGAAAAAATTCCATCCCGACTTCAGATGGCAATCAGATAAAATCCCTGGATCAACATCATTAGGCATTACCTATATAGCCGGCCTTTGACCTGAGCGACCGGAGCGGTTGCTCAGGGCACAGGCTTTCAAGGGGGCACCTATAGCTGGCTACTTATATTGAGGGCACCTACTCCTGACTTCCTATGCTGGGGGCACCCATTGCTGGCTACCTATACTGAGTGCACCTACACCTGAATTCCTATACTGGGTGCACCTATAGCTGGCTACCTATACTGAGGGAGGGCACCTATTCCTGGCTACCTATACTGAGGGCACCAACACACAGCTTACTGTCCCACTGATTGTTTTTATTAATATTCCTGAAAGGTTCTAGCCTTCATTTTTAAGTTTATTCAGGATAATACACTCTTTCCATCCATTTTGTGGTTATCAATAGTATTTTTTCTATTATACGTGATGTATCATGGAGATCTGAGCATTTGGCGTGGTGTGCCACGACTTCAAAAAGGCTGGGAACCACTGTCCTAAGAGGTAACTCAGGAGAAAAGGTGAATTGCATATGGGCTTGTATCACCGTGATGTTGCGCTCAGTCTCTGATATCCTTATACTCTTTTAATGCAGGCTGCTGACTATATAAGAGGACAAGTCTCAGACAATTTTTAACCAGGTTAGCTGCGCCAGACGTCCATACACAGGCAATCCAAATTGAATGACCTTAAAAATAAAAACATAGCGAGAGGTATGCTCTCATAGTGAGTACTGCCTCCACAGTTCACCCTTGTGCAAAACACACACTGTGCGAGGGAATAACTACCACCATGAGTGAGGGGATTGACACAACACCCCTTTCATCCCCTGCTCACCGGATAATTTCTTTCAACTTTGCATACCACTCTCAACGTCGTTCTCCAACATCTATAAAAACCATGTAACTTTCATAGTGTAAAACCGTTTTAATATGCGCCCAAATGGCCCCAAATAAAAACTGCATACATAGGTATACTTGAACAATTGCATATAACAATACTGCTCCACTCCGGTCCTGGTCACCTCTCACCAGTGTTGCTCGTATACCCCCCAATCACGGATCCGCATGCGGCCGTGATTATTGGAGCCGCATCCGTATCAACCCGTGATCGGGTCCCGTATTTTTTTCCGCAACCGGCTCGACCCGTCTTTACCCGTGATCAGTATTGTAAAATCCGCAAAGTCGTGTCGTGGTCAGCCGTAACCCATAATGTTTAATGCGTATCGCCATGCCGCCATGCGTAGAAATGTACGTGTTAAAAAACTGAGATTGCGCATGCGCATGCATAGCAATAGGCCATGCGACTCACTAACTGCGCATGCGCATCTGTATCAGTAAGCCATGCGGATATAAAATCCGCATGTATGTATGTGTCGTATTGATCAATGTGTAACAGTGGGTACCCGTACTCACTAACTGCGCATGCGCATGCGTATCAGTAGGCCATGCGGACATAAAAATCTGCATGTAGCCTCCCCTCTATCACGGCCGCATCAAGGCTTTTTGTACGCATCATCCGTCTTTTTGTACGCATGCCGTGATCCGGATTTGACGCGATGGATCACGGCATCCGGGTCACGGCCTTTGTGATGCGGAAAAATGGCCGTGAATCACGCGTACCCGTGATCACGACCATTCGTGAGAGCACCACTGCCTCTCACATGTCGCAGTTCGGCAGTACTGGGAAGTTGATTAACGTGCGTCCTCCTCGCTCCGCCCCACGTGTGTTTCGTCACATGATTTGTGACTCATCAGGGGCTGGAGTGTGCACGCTCCCTCACTGCAAATTTATGCACGATAGCCCCGCCCCTTCCCGACTTCCCCGGTTGCCTCTAGGGTGAAAATAGGAAACCAGGGTGTGGTGGGAGGCGGACCGGCTCCGTTTACACATAAAACCAAATAATATAAAAATATTAAAACATAAAATCAGCTGGACTCCACGACGTACAGAAAGGACTCCATGACATAAAAAAAGGCATGGTTCCACATAGATATAGATGGTAGGTTACTCCTAATGATGGTGAGGGAGGAGAGGATAATGATAAAGAACTATATAACTAGGTAGAACAATGTGGGCAAGGATTGGTGAAATTATTTATAAAAAGAAAAAGCTGCAGATTGAAACGATTGGGGAGGGAAGTGGAAGAGATTTGGGTGAGATTAGAGCCATTCAAAGAAACAGAGGAGTATGGAAAGAGGTCCAAATGTATACAGTATTCACTGTTTCGAGCAGAAAAGGATATCATAGCAGACAAACACAAGCAATATGCCCGTGATTTGGAAACCTATAAAAATCAATGTGCGTATAAGTGGCAAAAAGCTAAAAAAACAGAAGCAAGCGGCGCTCAGGGTGGGGTGGGCATAGGGGGAGGGGGAGTGCAGGTATCTGGAAATCTGCCACAAAATCCAAGACGCCCTGCCCAGCCAAATCTGCGACCTATACAACCTATCCCACAGGGGAGTTTACAACAGCCAATTAGGGGGCAATATTATGCACCCTGGGGAAACCCAAATGTACCATGACCACGCCACTATAAACCAAACTACCAACCTCGCGCACCTTGAGTGCAAGAGTATGACCACCCGGCTGCGGCATATGAAGGCTACATGCCACCATGGGGGAGAGGAGGGCATATAGAAGCGGTCCCCGAACAGGGATTCAAAACTTTGGGGTTCCAGTTCAAAATCAATATCAAGACCTGGACCCTGATAGTTATTTGGATGATCAATCTTTTTTGGTGAGGGGCCACAATCAGGGGTACGGGGAGGGGGGGCAGAGATTCAACCACCACCCCTATATGCCAGCCATCCCCATAAAAAGGAGAGCAGAAGAGACTGCAGAGGAGGATGTAGAAAACAAAAGAGTAAAGAACCAGTAGGGGAGGGTATTTTTAATCTAAGTAAAGTAGAGCTTACTAGGGGGGAAATTAGGATTTTAGACAAAGGGTTAAAGTTTGCTCCCCCTAAAAAAATTAATACATTTTCAACATACATAGATGTGAATAAATTTGTTAGGAAAGTGAACCTGCAACGTTACTTTTTGGACAGGGAAGGGTCTAACCAGAAGGCCAGTAGTGCTCCATGTTACAAATATACATAACTAGCTGATGACCCGGCGTTGCCCGGGTATGTATTTGATTGGTGTTGGCTCCGCCCACTTTTCCAAACCCTAATACACAAACACTCATTGACCAAGTTTGTGAGCTTTGGGGTCTTTGATATCAATCATTTGCTCCGCCCCTCTCTAGCATTTGAACCTCAGTCAACCAATGACCAACTGTAGCTGGTTTGAGACATCTTCTATTAACAGTGTAAAAATGGCAGCAATTTAAATATTCCCCTTTAAAATTAGCAAATGAATTTTGATTGGCTATTATAGGATCCACCCACTTTCCTGAATTTTAATCAGTCACCCAGTGATCATCTGGGCAAAGTTTGAGAACCCTGCCATTAACAGTGTAAGAATGGCTGCAGTTTATATTTTTCCAGTAAAATTTGTTTTTGGCTCCGCCCACTTTTTTGTAACCTGGACACACAGTCACTCAATGACCAATTTTGTGAGCTTTGGGGTCCTTGACATCAATAATTTGTATTTTCCCAGTGAAATTAAAAAAATCTGGCTTTGGCTCCGCCCCTTTTTTTATTTGAACCCCAGTGACCCAATGACCAACTGTACCAGGTTTGAGGCTTATGACATTAACAGGGCAAGCACGGCAGCAATTTCAATATTCCCCTTGAAAAACAACAGGTGAATTTTGATTAGCTTTTTTAGGCTCAACCCACTTTTCTGAATATTAATTCCAGTCACCTAGTAACCAACTGTGCACAGTTTGAGAACCCTGTCATTAAAGAGAACCCGAGGTGGGAATTACTAATACTATTGGGGCACAGAGGCTGGTTGCGCACACTAAGACCAGCCTCTGTTGCCCCATCGTATGCCTCCATGTCCCCCCTGCTCGCCGCTATAGACCCCACAGTGCTGGCGACAAGCAGCGTGTCGCCAGCACAATGTTTACCTTAGCGCTGTCTGTCAGCGCCGCTCCCCCGCCTCCTCCGCATCGGCGCACCCGCCCGTGTCCCTTCCCTCCCGCTAATAGGAGGGAAGTGACGCGGGCGGGTAGCGGCGATGCGGAGGAGGCGGGGGAGCGGCGCTGACTGACAGAGCTTAGGTAAACATTGTGCTGGCGACGCGCTGCGTGTCGCCAGCACTGCAGGATCTATAGCGGCGAGCAGGGGAGACATGGAGGCATACGATGGGGCAACAGAGGCTGGTCTTAGTGTGCGCAACCAGCCTCTGCGCCCCAATAGTATTAGTAATTCCCACCTCGGGTTCTCTTTAAGAAGGGCTGCAGTTTACATTTTCACAGGGAAATCTGTTTTTGACCCCACCCACTTTTTGTAATCTTGACACACAATGACCAAGTTTTGAGCTTCCGGGTTCCTGGCATGCTCCTGACAGCTCATGGAAGGTTTCATGTTTGACTGCCTTGTATTAAGCCAATTGTGATGTAATATCCTCCCTTACCCTGCTTCCTGATGATTCGACTCAAAAAAGATCCCGATCAAAGATCCTAATGGTTCATGATCCAGACAACACTACTGTGCAGTGAATATTAATTAGCCATGTGGCTAGGAACAATAGCGGACTCATGTAGTATACCCTAACGGAACATGTGCCCTGTGAACAGCACATTGATTTTTCAGTGCTGTGAGCTGGGCTGCGTTACAAGCTGCTGTAACATGAGCCTGTAACTTCTCACTGTGAAAGCAGCCTTAGGGCGGGATAGGGAAATGAAGGGGAGGACCAAGGGAATGCAGTAGGGAGAAGAAGCAGCCCCAGCATGCTCTGCAGTATCTGTTATGCGGCCTGTCGGCCTCCTTAGGAGCTTGGGAATAAAGAGGCTTGCTGTTCAGCAAACATCAAAGTAAGAGAGATTTTTAACTTCAGTATTGCCTTTTTGGCTTCCTTCTAAACTGTTTAACACAGGAGAATAGAGGTTTAAATGAGCTTTTGCAGTCTGACAGTTACTCTTTAACCAGCCGGGCGGCGCCGGAGGCTGCCGCTCAGGCCCTGCTGGGCCGATTTTTATCTAATAAAAAAGAGCACACGCAGCCGGCACTTTGCCAGCCGCGTGTGCTACCTGATCGCCGCCGCAGCTCGGCGATCCGCCACGTGCAGCGGGAAAGAGGGTCCCCCCAGCCGCCCGAGCCCAGCGCAGCCGGACCCAGCGCTAAGAGCTGGATCGGAGGCGGCTGACGTCAGGACGTCGGCTGACGTCCATGACGTCACTCCGCTCATCGCGGCCTTTCTTGTTACTTCTGATCGCCGGAGGCATTAGGAGCGCCCTCTAGTGGGCTTTCATGCAGCCAACTTTCAGTTGGCTGCATGCAATAGTTTTTTTTATTAAAAAAAACAAAACATCCGGTTGCCAGCCTGGCGATCTTAATAGAACGCCAGGCTGGTTAATGACTGACTGTAGCAGGTTTGAGGCCTCTGCGCATTAACAGTGTAAGAATGGCAGCAATTTTAATATTCCATTTGAAAATCAATAGGTGAATTTTGATTGGCTGTTGTAGGCTCCACCTACTTTTCTGAACATTAATCCCAGTCACCCAGTGACCAACTGTGTTAAGTTTGAGAACCCTGCAATTAACAGAGTAAGAATGGCTGCAGTTTATATTTTCCCATGTAACTTACAGTCACTCAATGACCAAGTTTATGAGCTTAGGGGTCCTTGGCATCAATAAGTTGCAATTTCCCTTTGAAATTAAACAAATCTAATTGGCTGTTTGTGACCCGCCCCCTTTTCAGAATCTAAAACCCCAGTCTCCCAGTGATTGACTGTACCAGATTTGAGGCTTCTGTCCTTAAGAGTGTAAGAAGAGCAGCAGCAATGTAACTACTCCACTTAAAAATCAATAGCTGAGTTTTGATTGGCTGTTGTAGGCTCCACCCACTTTCCTGAGTATTAATCATAGTCATTGAGTGACCAACTGTGTCAAGTTTGAGAACCCTGCCAATAACGGAATGGCTGAAATCAATCTAACAAATCTGATTGGCTGTTTATGGCTCCACCCCTTTTAGTGAATTTGGACCCCGGTCACCCAATGACTGTTTTAAATTTGAGGCCTCTGCCATTAACAGTGTAAGAATGGTAGCAATGTAAATATTCCCCTTGAAAATCAATAGATGAATTTTGATTGGCTGCTGTAGGCTCCATCCACATTTCTGAATATCAATCCCAGTCATTCAGTGACCAACTGTGTCAAGTTTGAAAACCCTGCCATTAACAGTGTAAGAATGGCTGCAGTTTATATTTTCCTATGTGCAAAGTTAGTTATTTTTGGCTCTGCCCACTATTTCTAACCTTGACATACAGTCACTCAATGACCAGGTTTATGAGCTTTGAGGTCCTTGGCATCAATAAGTTGCAATTTCCCACTGAAATTAAACAAATCTGATTGGCTGTTTGTGGCCCGCCCCTTTTCACAATTTAAACCCCAGTCTCCCAGTGACTGACTGTACCAGATTTGAGGCCTCTGCCATTAAGAGTGTATGAAGGGCAACAATGTAAAGAATCCCCTTGAAAATCAATCCCAGTCACCCAGTGACCAACTGTGCCAAGTTTGAGAACACTGCCATTAACAGTGTAAGAATGGTTGCAGTTTATATTTCCCCATATAAAACATGTAGTTGTTGGCGCCACCCACATTTTCTAACCTTGACATACAATCACTCAATTACCAAATTTATGAGCTTTGGGGTCCTTGTTATCAATAATGTATATATTCTCATTGAAATTAAACAAATCTGATTGGCTGTTTGTGACTCCACCCCCTTTCTGAATTTGAACCCCAGTTACCCAGTGACCAACTGTACCAGGTTTGAGGTACCTGCTATTAACAGTGTAAGAATGGCAGCAGTTTTAATACTGAAAATCAACAGGTGAATTTTGTTTGGCTGTTGCTCCACCCATTTTCCTGAATATTAATTCCAGTCACCCAGTGACCAACTGTGCAAAGTTTGACAACCCTGCCATTAACAGTGTAAGAATGGCTGCTGTTTATATTTTCCCAGTGAAATTTGTTTTGGACTCTGCCCACTTTTTGTAACCTTCACACACAGTCACTCAATGACCAAGTTTGTGAGTTTTCAGGTTCCTGGCATCAAAAATGTGTGAATGGACTTCTGGTTCCGGCGCCCGCATGGTGGAAGCATAAGAGAGGAGCTCCGAGTGTTGGCCTCGTTCACCAGTCAGTTACTCAGCGATTGCCCGCCGAGACTGCCACGATTTGGCCAGGGAAATACAGCTGCCCACTGAGAGTCCCCGCGGCAGTGGATGGACTGCTACTTAACACGCCTGGGTCACAAAACGAGAGCAGGCGCCGAAGGCACTCCCAAGATGGCGGGCAAGAGATCACGGAAAACCGCGCTGCAGGCCCAAGAAGACGAGACGCAGTCTCGCTGTTCCAGCTCGGATGGAGAATCTGAGGTGGGTTCACGGAGGGGAGGCACGAAACACGGCTTGCAAATAGTCTATAAGAAACTGGCTGAGGAGGTAAGCAAGGCCTTAGCGCCAGACATACAGACCACCATACAGGACACTATCAAGCAGGCCTTACAAGGCATTAAGAAAGACGTGCAGCAGCATGCACAAAGAATCAAGTAGACTGAGCAGAGAGTGGGGACCTGCGAGGATGACCTACAAAATGCAAATCGTAAAATAGAGTCCCTACTCAGAGACAATGCTCTAGCCCACAATAGCATCGAGGACCTAGAAAATAGATTCAGACGTAATAACATTAGAATAATTGGGCTATTTGAAGAGATACCTGACTCCAAACTGTTTGATATATGTGCCAAAGAAATTCCTGCAGCTCTAGGCCTAGAAGCGCCTCTAAAGGTGGAACGGGCACACAGAGTGGGTCCTATACACAAAAAGCAACCCCGCAACCTGCCGTGCATGGTAATGCTGCGCTACTTAGATTTCGCAGACAAGACTAAACTGATGGCTGCCTATCGTAATGGTGACCAGCTTGAGATACAGAAGTGCCCTTTGCATTTGTTCAATGACTATTCCGCTGAAGTTTCTAAAAGGAGACAGGGTTTTGTACCTTCGTGCAACACCCTAGCCAGCAGGGGAATTAAATTTATGCTACTCTACCCCGCCACAATGAGAATCATAGAGGCAGATGGAAGGCAGCGTAACTTTTCCACGCCCGAAGATGTGCAACATTACCTTCTCACTGCAAAGCCCTCAGCACGTTCCTCTCCTGAGAGACAAACGTTGCCTTCCAGAAGTGAGCCTGAGTAAATAACCCAAGATACGCATTTGCAGCCTACTAAACCACAATACTTTTCATTTTACAACATAGGACTATTTTGAGGGAGAGTGGCCAACTTGGAGCATGTTGGAGAGCCACCATCGGGAAAAAAAGGAAGTCCATGAATGGGAAATGTGATTTTCCCCTGAGAGATAGTTACTGGTTTATGTCATGCGTTTTACTTCGGGAGCAGATAATAATAGCGCACAGCACCGCAGGTAAAATAATGGCGCCCATTCAATTACCTTATTAAACGCTATTTAGTGTTTTCACTGTTACAAAATAATGCAGGTTATTTACAACGCTATTTATCATTGTAATGAAAGTGTGCTGCAGCTTACCCCTCCTGCTTTTAGTATAGCACCGGCAGACTTTGCAGGATGAACGGCTTAACAAGTGCCTGCAGGCGCGATGATTGCTGAGGCTGGGCAGTGCGTTGATAGCCCCACAGTTCCGGAGCTGTTACCGCTCCTCTGCCTGACCAGCTTGCACTGTGCACCATGATTTTTGGTCAGGCAGGGGAGCAGTAACAGCACTGGAACTATGGGGCTATCAGCGCATAGCCCAGCCTCTGCAATCATCGCGGCTGCAGGCACTTGCTGAGCCGATCATCCTGCAAAGTCTGCCGGAGCTATACTACAAGCAGGAGGGGTAAGCTGCAGTGCACTTTCATTACAAAGATAAATAGCGGTTTAAATAATTTTATCGGCGTGTCCGTGCGCCGTTTTTTATCCCATGCCATTTTTGACTGGACCCTTTTACTTCTCCTCGAGAGGAGGGACTATGATATCAGGGAAGGGGTTCAGGGAATGGGGGGGGGGGGGGGGTTAAGGGTCACACTGTGTCACTGCTTCTAATCAGTTAGTCTTTCTGTGTTCTATTGTTATAGTTCTAGACGTCATACACCATGCTGAACCTGTCACAATATGAGGCTAGTATCCTGGAATGTAAAAGGCCTGCAATCGGCAGGTAAGCGCTTGCGTATACTAAATCACTTAAAGAAATTATCCCCTGATATATGCCTCTTACAAGAGACACACCTAACACAGATGCAATTTCAATATATGAGGAAAAAATGGGTAGGAGGGGTGTATGGTGCCCCTGCAGAAAACAAAAAGACAGGAGTGCTAATACTACTAAACAGAAAGCTCAAAGCAGAGATCTTATGTTGTGACGCGGATCTGCATGGTAGATAGCCAGGGCCGGCCCTAGACTTTTTGCCGCCTGAGGCAAATTTAGGAGAAGATTGCTGCCGCCCCCCCTCCCCCCCACCCGTCCGTGGGTGCGGGGGGGGGGGGCGGCCACCGAGCCGGAGGGGTAGCGGGCAGGTCGGGGGTATTGGGCCTAGCGGTGGGGAGGGGGGTCGGACCCCCCCTCCCTCGCCTGGGTCCCCCGATCTGCGCTCCCCTCCAGCTGTAATTAGGAAGCAGCCGCTTGCAGATCTTAAGAGGCAACGGGCGGGGAGGACTCACCTTATCCGCGTTCCATCATGCGATCCACTGACGTCACTTCCTGCATCGCTGTCCACTTACAATACAGTGGGCGGCAATGCAGGAAGTGTCGTCAGTGGAGCGCTCGCTGGAACGCAGAAAAGGTGAGTCCTCCCCGCCTGTTGCCTCTTACGATCTGCAAGCGGCTGCTTCCTAATTACAGCTGGAGGGGAGCGCAGATCGGGGGACCCAGGCGAGGGAGGGGGGGTCTGACCCCCCTTCCCACCGCTAGGCCCAATACCCCCGACCTGCCCGCTACCCGGACGGGTGCCGCCCCTAGAAGTTTGCTGCCTGAGGCAAATGTTTCACCCCGCCTCATGAGCGGGCCGGCCCTGTAGATGGCTATCTCTTGTGTTAAAGGTTAACGATGAGATGTCTAATATCTGGAATATCTATGCCCCAAATGAACAAAATCAGGTCTTCTTTGACTCTTTTACATCTAAACTAACAAAAACTACCCATCCTAATCTCATAGTAGGAGGAGATATGAACTCTGTAGTTGAGGTCAGTGAAGACAGATCAGGATTCAGCCCATATGCTAGATCACATGACAAGAGATTAGCTACCTTGATCGAAGCCACCAGTTTAATCGATACTTGGCGTTTTCTCCACCCTGATTTGAGAGAATACTCGCACTACTCCCATAGACACAAGACACATTCGCGCATCGATGCTATTTTTATTCGGGACAAACTCACACCTAGGCTTTTGAACGCAAGTATACAAGACATGGTCATTTCTGATCACGTGCCAGTAGTTATGGAACTGCATGATTCAATGCCCAAAGGTGAGAATTTTATTTGGCGTTTTCCTTCCCACTTATACGTGGTCGAAAATTTCTCTTTATTGATCAAAAACTGGTGGCTGGAGTATCAAGGAGACAGCTCTCAACATATAGACAATCCTATTTTATTCTGGGAAGCTTCTAAAGCTGTCCTTAGAGGCAAAATTATGGGATACTTAAAAAAGAAAAAGACAGAGGCAAACAAAAGCTATACAGAAGCAGTATTAAAGGTGAGACAAGCATGCACAAAGTATAGATCTAATCCCACGGATCCAAATAGAACAGCCTGGATAACTGCTAAACTAAACCTGTGATACTTGGCTTAGAGTGCGTGAAGAAACCCATAGACCATACATTAATCTCCAATATTACAAACATGGGGGAAAAATTGGGAGACTTTTGGCTTCTCTGACTAAAAAGACCTTTTTCAATATGAGGCCAATAGCAGTTAGAGACAAGAAGGGAGTGCTTGCTCCTCATCCTCAATCAGTAAGTAATCTATTTGATGATTTCTATCAACAACTTTATACGACTAAAAATCCACACCAGGTAGATATACAAACCTTTCTACAGAAAGTCCCCTTAAAAAAATTACAGAAGAAGAGCAGGAGCTACTTAATGCTGATATCAGCATAGCAGAGATCAAGAAAGCCATTACCTCTCTGGCCTTGGGAAAGGCACCTGGCCCTGATGGACTCTCCTCTGAATACTTTAAAATCCTCAAAGATGATGTCTCTCCGACATTAGTGGCAGTGTATAATAAGATACTCCACACAGGTACTTATCCCTCCACGGGACAGTTGGCTCACATCAAGCTGATTCCTAAAGAAGGGAAGGATCCAGAGTTGGTCTCCTCCTATCGCCCTATTTCCCTTATAGATTTGGACGTAAAAATCCTCTCTAAAATTTTGGCAAATAGGTTGGCAGACATTATGCCGAGGCTAATCCACCCCAATCAAGTAGGCTTTGTTAGAAATAGAGCAGCGGTAACTAACATCAGAAAAGTACTCACAGTACTAGAACAAGTAAGAGCATACCCCATAACTCATAACTCAGCAGCTCTTTTGAGCATAGACACGGAAAAGGCTTTTGACCAGGTGGAGCGGGGCTGGCTGTTTGGGGTTTTAAGTCGGCAAAACTTTGGAGGTAACTTTCTTAACGCCTTGAAAGCAATGTATTCTAATCCTCAAGCCCAAGTCTCTATGTCAGGTTTCCTGTCGAGAACTATAGAATTGAAAAGGGGAATGAGGCAGGGATGCCCACTTTCCCCACATCTCTTCAATCTAGCATTAGAGCCATTAGCGATTCTTTTGAGAGCTAAATTGGAGGGAATAGAAGTAGGCTCTAAAAGAGTTTAGTAGGCGCTATTCGCGGATGACATCCTTCTCTTCCTGTCTAACCCAGTAGCCCAGGTCCCCATAGCAATGCAGATCATTGAAGAGATAGGCGCATTGTCAGGATTTGTGGTCAACCTAGATAAGAGCGAACTCCTCCCTATATCCTCAAAAGCAGATACAACTTCCTGGACACAATTAGGAGTAAAGCTAACCACAACGAAAATTAGATATCTAGGAATTACTATTAGCAGAGATCCTATTCAACTTTACACTCTTAATTACACCCCACTAATCCGGAGTATTATAACTTAACTGGAAAAATGGCAGAACCTCCCGATAGGCTTTGCGGGTCGGGTAGCTATAATAAAAATTATCTCCATGGGAAGGCTACTTTACCCTTTGCAGGCAGTCCCACTCCTCCTGAAACATAAAGATGTAATGGCAATTAATTCAGCTTAGTCAAAGTTTATTTGGAAATCAAAGAAACCTAGAATCTCAAGAACTACATTGGTCTTACCAAAAATACTGGAGGGATTAAACCTCCCATCCATTACAGAATACAACCTTGCAGCTATGCCTCGCCACTCCCACGATTGGGTTATCTTAAGTGAGCCAGGGCCGGCCTTAGGTTTCACAGCGCCCTGAGCGTAACCAAATTTTGGTGCCCCCCCCATTCATCCTAGGCAGATCCCCCCTTAGTGTATATAGGCAGCAGATCCCCCAGCCCCCCCTTAGTGTATCTAGCCTAGGCATATTCCCCCTTTAGTGTAAGGAGGTTGGGGATGGGGAACCTTACTTTTTTGCGGGTCTTCTCTTCTTCTTACTGTCTGTCATACAGTTTTGTATTGCAATCTGCAGACTCATTGCCAGTGTAGCTGGGATGGATTCTGGGAGCAGGAGAGTAGAAGGTGGCCAGGACTCATCACTCAGGACAGGGCAGGGTGACACAAGTGCTGCCAGGGGCGCAGCTAGAAATCATGGAGCCCCATTATATAAATTTGATTCCCCCCCCCCCCGATAAATTATTAGGCACCTTTGTGTCCCCCACCCCCTGCACCAGTTTTAGATAGCCAGAGGTGCAACAAGTATTAGGTAGCCCCCCAGTATTACTTAGCCAGTGTGCTCCCCCAAGTTAGTAGAGGTAGCCAGTGTGCTTTCTTCCCTCCCCTGTTAGTATAGGTGGCCAGTCTGCTTCCCCTCTCCCTCGACTATTAGTATAGGTGGTCAGTGTTCCCATGCAGTGGAGATTTATTTCCCTGTGTCATCTCTGCTGAGTTGTGCACAGCAGATAGTTGGACAGTCCCGGGGCAGTGAGAGGAGGATGTGTGTGGAGAGGAGGGCGGGGCAGCAGCACTCAGCCCAGCCAGCATCACACTGTGTGTTGCAGGACATCTCTCTGTGCTGCTACTCTGGTCTGCCCAGTGAGAAGTCAGGTGACGTTCTAATTCATGCAGACTCGGAGTGCAGCACACACAGGCACAGGCAGCAACAGTATACCGTGCCCGGCCACTACAAAAGTTTTTTTAGCTGAACTGCCAGTGCCAGCATGCATTCTTTACAATGCGCCCTTTGCTCTGTGGTGCCCTTTATGCGGCCATGCCCCGCCCGCCCGGCTGTCCCTGGTTCGCTGCTATGGTGATCCCTATGCCAGCGCGTGCTGCGCACTTCTCAGTCCTGAGTAGCCTGAAGCTGAGCCACGCTCCGTCCAATCACATACGGAGGGGCGAAATTACTGGCTCGCACTTCAAGAGGAAGAGCCGTAGCAGCAGTTTCCTGGTCTTCGCCCCCATCACCCCCAGCGGCACCAGGGGGCGGAGCTAACACGCAAAACGAACCCAGCCATTGCCCACAGCACAGCAGCCAGTTAAATAACAGATATGCAGCCAGGGCGGCAGGAGCTCCCCCTGGAAGCCGGCGCCCTGAGCGATCGCTCCGGTCGCTCAGGTCAAAGGCCGGCCCTGAAGTGAGCAATACTCAAATACCACACTGGAGCAAGAGCAGGCACTCCCTTGGTCACTCACAGGACTCTTACATGCTTCTCTGAAAAATCTCCCGCTACGCCTAAGACACAACTCTATTTTTAGAGATACAATTGCATCCTGGAAAGCTGTTAGAAAAAAATGTCAGCTCCCATATAAAATATCCAAATATCTTCCAATTTGGGGTAATCCCAATTTTCCTGCCAGCACTCAGCAAACGACATTTGCTAAATGGGACGAAAAGGGGCTTAAATCTTTGGGACACATGTTTAACATGCGGGAAGGAAAGTGGTTAACTTTCTTGGAACTGAGATAGAAATGTGGCCTACCTAGGGGTGATTTTCTAACATATGCCAGATTAGAGCAATGGCTGCCACGAACCTTTATTCTGACTCCTCCATTATGATACCAACAAAGTTTGATGCTATACTAAAACTGACAGGTAAAAATATTTCCCTAGCGGAACTTTACACAGCAATTAGAGATCTGACAAGCTCCGACATGGCTTCTTCTGCCATGAAAAAATGGGAACTAATACTAAACGAGGAGGGGTGGGGAAACAGATTCTAGAAGGCAACATGGTAGTTAGAAAGGTCATCAGCGATGAGAAGTGGAGATCCTCGCACTTACTACTAGTTCATAGAGGCAAATATGCCTTTAACATCAAGTATAAAGTAGTACCACCTGATTATAATCCATATTGTCCAAAATGCTCCCTACCTAATGCTGATCTAATACATTGCATATGGGAGTGCTCGAAAATTCAGCTATTTTGGGATAAGGTACTCCAATTTACAAATAAAGTATGTAAAAAGAAAATGAAAAAGTCAAGAATGCTAATGATTTTTAACTATTTCTCTTCTTCCTCCAATGCGACACAAGACCATCTTCCTTCTCTGTGCCATATCATAATGATAGCTGCCAGGAGAGCAATTCTATGCAAATGGATAGATAGGGGGGAAGGGATTGAGACACATGGGAACTCCTGTCTGTTTTACAAATTTTACAATAGTGAAAAATGCTTCATAGTTCTTTTGTGTCTTTAAAACTGTTGAAATACCAATAAATATGTTTTGGAAAAAAAAAATTTGTGAATGGAAGCAGTTTATCCACTAAGGAAATCTAATTGGCTGTTTGTGGCCCCACCCCTTTAGTGAATTTGGACCACAGTCAACCAATGACCGCCTGTAGCAAGTTTGAAGCCTCTGCCATTAGCAGTGTAAGAATGGCAGCAGTTTAAATATTCCCCTTGAAAAGGTGAATTGTAGTTGGCTGTTGTAGGCTTCACCCACTTTCCTGAATCTTAATCTCATACGCCCAGTGACCAAGTGTGCCAAGTTTGAGAACCCTGTGATTAATAGTCGAAGAATGGCTGCAGTTTACATTTTCAAATAGAAAATGAATGGCTGAAATTGGCTGTTTGATTCCCCGCTCAATTTTCCTGGATTTGTAACCTCGGTCACCAATTGACCAACTGTGTCAAGTGTGGGGACTCTGGCTTGATTACTATGAGAATGGCAGCCTTTTTCATTTTTTCCATTGACATGAATGGGGGAAATCTGATTCGCTGTTTGTAGCTCCGCCCAGGTGTGCAGGGGGTGCGAGACCCCCAGAACGTATCATCCCAGCTAGTAAGGGATCTGTATACCAAGTTTTGTTCAAATCGGTCAAGCTGTTTTCGAGTGATCGCGGCACATACTTACATACATACATACACACACACATCTGATTTTATATATAGATTTAGGAATAATTTAAAGTGCAATCCACTGTTCAATGGGAGTCAGAATACTATTGAGGTTTTTAAAAATCTAGTACTAAAAGACATAGCGAAAATACCCACACCACCTTCCCGGAGCTACAAAAAGGTAGCTAAGGATATATTGGAAAAGAAATGTCTGGTCATCAGCCCAGCGGATAAGGGGGGTGGAGTTGTAGTACTCAATAGAGAACAATATGTTTCTGAGTTGGACAAGATTGTATATGATCAAAATATAGCACCACATACAAGGATATATGCAAAAATAACCACATTTTATTATAACAGCATAATGCACTATCCATAAATAAAACCATTTTAAAAACACACATCAATCAGTACACCTCATGAATATAGAATGATATAATGTAGGTACATACCCCCTCAAATAGGTGATACAAAAATTAATTAGTAAAGCATCAACTGGGGTGCTCAATAAGAGCTACCACAGTGAGAGAACCCGGGTTCGGTAGCACTCCGTGGGAAAAAAATTGACAGTGCATATATAGTGCAAAAACAATAGAACAATCTATATACTAGAATCAAATGCAAGGAAAGTGCAATGGTCTAAATGCAATAACTATAGGCAATGAGTGAAGGAAGAATGTTGTATACTAAGCAAATTATGATGCTGGAACCGTGCAAAGCAGTGATCGAGAGAGGAGCGTTTACGTTACCCATGAAGGAGGATGTCTGAGGTGACCGATGAGGGAGGACGCCCCCGGCAGACAGCTCTACCGGTGTCGCGGCAGTCACACCGCTTTTTCAAGAGAGGGGGATCCAGCGTGGAATAGGTGGAACTGGAAGATGCCAGGCTAAATAGTGCGGGGAGGAGCGGTCACGTGAGCGAGAGATGCGCATCACCTGATACCGCTGAGGTAAGCCGTCCAATACGGGACGATCGAGTAGGAGGAAAGTAGGAGACCACGCTGGAGTGCAAGGAAGTGTGCGTATACGGTGTGGCAAGTGAAACAAACCCAATTGCAATACAGTATGCAGTATGCAGTCATCCATCCTGCGGGCATTCCTAAAGAATAAAAATATTTCTCTTCTCAGACACCTATCCCGCCTCGTCAGCCATGCTCGGTCTAGTCAATGTGGCTAGCAATGACTTGGTGTAATCCAACAAAAGATGATGACCAGCACCGGCCATTTTTTTAAAATGTAGGATTCTATTCACGTTACCAACTGTGAATAAACATAGCTCTGGAAATCCAGCAGCTTCCAGGATGTAACTATAGCTCTCAAGTATTGTAAGCTCTTTGATGCATGCAGGTGCCAAGGACCTCAAGCAGCAGTAGGATGGGTCCCCATTGCAATCAGGCCTGCCCACACACCATTCTTTGTCAAGTGAATAGCATGCTATTGTAACGAATGGGGAACTATCTCCGTGGTCAGCGCACAAGATGTGCGCTGACACTGCGGAAATCCTACACAAGCGTTTGAATAACAGAACCCAGCTTTGGTGCAATGCACATGTAGAGGGGAATTCCCACCAGCAGATGGAGCTGTGGAGTGCAGAGGAATAAACCCTCTGCACTGCCACAGATGCCAGATAGGAATTGTACGAGGGGAAGCAATACAGGGCAAGATAGCCCCTAGTGAGAGAGAGTGAGCACAGAGACAGAATGTATGTATGTCCAATGTATGTATGTCCACCAATCTAGTCGCCACCTAGCAACAGTGAAGACCAAGTGGGAAAGCAATCGCAAGAATGGCGATTGCTAATAGCGACACAAGACTGAGTAAAGACAGAGCATAGGTGTAGTAAGAAAAACACAGCAAACAATAACGATCAGAACGCCAAAGAAAATAACAAACGCACTAGCTAAATGCGGTCGCCGCATGAGAAGCGCAACAGCGACAAAACACGTTAATGGTGCGGTCTCCGCACGAGAAGCGCAACAGAGCCAAAACGCGCCAACTCTGACTAACAAATGAACCCAGAAAACACAAACAAACAAATAACAGAAACGCTTGCTAATCGGTTGCCTTACCTGAGGCAACAGCAAGCGTTTGCTCCGGACAAACAGACAACAGGGACAAGTCAGATAGGATCCACTACTCTTCCGCAAGAGCGAGTGCGATCCATACACAGGAACAGAACTGAAAGGATCCACTGCTCTTCCGCAAGAGCGAGTGCGATCCGTACACAGGAACAGGACTGATAGGATCCAAAGCTCTTCCGCAAGAGCAAGTGCAATCCACACAACAAGACAGACAGAAGGAGTAACCAGCAGCAAACACAGCCGAGGTTACACTCCAAGATAGAATACAGAGAGATCCCCCGCCTCTAACGCTAGGGCAAATGCGATCCAAACAGACAGAGCGATTTCCTGTCAGCCGCCGCTGGCGACAGAACAATCGCAACAGGCAAGACAGAACAAGTGGCGACGAAAACCGTCGTAAAAAGATGACGCTTATGGCAATGGAGGGGATCATGCGTTCCAGCACGATCTCCTTCCTTGGTTGAGAGCCCGTCATAGATATTCCACAATACATTTGAAATAGTTCTTAAAAGCATTACATAGCATAATCTACCCAATAGTCAATACCATCATAATAACATTATCACAACATAATACAAAAAATTCTGATAAAAAAATAATAAATAAAAAATACAAGGTTTCATGCCTTACTTTGCCACATTCTTTGCCATCTTGTGGCCAAATTAGATATTGCACATATCCATTCACTTGCATACATAATAGCACAATTATAATAAAAAGTTACAGAATCTCATGTTTTGCTTTTCCCCATTCTATGCCATCATGTGGCCAAATTAAATATTGCACATATCCATTCACTTCCACTAAAAATAATCAGCATAGATCATATGGGGGCATCTACCCGTCAGGTCAGATCATATATTAAATATCAGTTAATTTCGTATACTTCTCAGCATAAATCAAATGCATTTTAGATTTCTAACTGTTAGCAATAAAGCAATTGAGGTCCAGTTCAATGTTATGCCCCCTTGGTCTTAAAGTTCCCCTATCATAAATCCATTTAGTTTCACGTTTAGATATGTCCCTGGTCCTGTTACATCCCCTCCATGAATAATTAGCTTTTTCCAAACCGCAGAATTTAAGAGAACTGGGGTCTGAATTATGGTGTATCCTATAGTGATCCGAGACACTATGGCCTGTGAATCCCCTCCTGATATTACCTATATGTTCTCCTATCCTAGTTTTGAGTTGTCTTGTGGTTCGTCCAATATATTGGGTGTTACATGGGCACCATACCATGTAAACCACCCCTTTGGAATTGCAGGTTATGTTCTGTTTGATTTTATACTTTAGTCCTCTGGATGTAGAGGTCACCTCCATGCTTTTTACTGATTTTGCTTCTCGGCACCCCACACAGTCCCTGCACGGGAAAAACCCATCTTTTTGCCAAAACGGAACGACCGTCTTCGGTGGGTTCACACAGCTCGGGGCCATGTAACTTTTAAGATTTTTTGCTCTCCTGTAGATAAATCGTGGGGCCTCTGGTAGAATTTTCCTAAGCGTAGGGTCCTCCTTTAATATTGGCCAGTGTCTTCTAATGGTTTGCTCTACCTGTCTATATTGGGTCGAGTAATCTGTAATGAACGGTAGGTTTTCCATTGGCTGTTGCCCTGTTATATTCCTTCGGCCTGGTCTGAGAAGTACTGATCTCTCTATTCTTCCTACTTCCATAATCTCCCTCTGTATTTCCACATTATCGTACCCCTTCTCCACAAATCTTTCAGCCAATATTTGGGATTGCTTCACGTAATCTTCCAATTTACTACAATTCCTCCGCATCCTCATAAATTGGCCCCTAGGGATGGCCTTTTTCCACCTGGGGTGGTGGCAACTCTGGGTTGAAAGATACCCATTTCTATCTGTTGGTTTAAAGAAAGTTGTAGTAATTAGCATAGTCCCTCTTTTTTCGATGCTAAGGTCCAGATAGTGGATAGACTGCTTATCTGCTTCCATCGTTAGTTCAATGTTCAGATCATTTCCATTTAGATTGTCAAAGTAGGTTGATAGATCTTCACTCCCCCCCCCCCCCCCCCATATCAGGAACAGATCGTCTATAAATCTCCGCCACACCTTGACCCTATCATCCCTTCCCTCACCCAGAACTTGTTCCTCCCATTTCCCCATAAAAAGATTTGCTAGGGAGGGGGCAAACCCCGCCCCCATTGCACAGCCCTTCACCTGCAGGAAGAAGTCTCCATGATGCCAGAAGTAATTCCTTGTTAGGGCAAAGTTAAGTAGTTTCATTAGGAAATCTCTCTGTTGTACTTTCATGTCAGGATCCTTCTCCAGATAGTACTGTACTGCCTCCATTCCTTGTTGGTGTGGAATGTTGGAGTACAATGCAGTTACATCGGCTGTCACCAATAGATCGTCTTGTTCTACCTCCAGGCTCTCCAGTATCTGCAACATGTGTTTTGTATCTTTAACTGTTTGTGGAAGATTTTTTACCAGTGGTTGTAGAAAGTAGTCTAGATATTGGCCTAATCTGTGTGTTAAGGATCCTATTCCACTCAGTATTGGTCGTCCTGGTGGATGTTCTGTATTTTTGTGCACTTTAGGCACCTGATAGATCACTGGTGTTCTGGGTGCTGTTGGCATCAAAAATTCAAATTCATTATCCTCAAGAATACCCTCATCAAGGCCTTCCCGCAATATCTTTCTTAGTTCTTCAGTATAGGTAATCAGGGGGTTTCCTCTAAGTTTTATATAGGTGCTTGTGTCATGGACAATCCTGTCCAGTTCGGTATTGTATTGGTCTTGCCTCATCACGACCACTCCCCCTCCCTTATCTGCCGGCCTAATGACCAGCTGCTTGTCTTCCAGTAGGTCCCGGGTAAGTTTCATTATCCCTTTGGTTTTTCTTATCTCCATTTTTTCAAGATCACTCTCCACCATCCTTCTGAAGACATCTACTGAGTTTCCGTTACCATTACACTGTGGGTTGAACAAAGATCGATTTTTCATTCCTGTATGTTGATATTGACTGATAGGGTTTATTCTACTTGTTGGACCTTCTCTGTTCAGAAAATATTTTTTAATATTCAACGTCCTAGTAAATTTCTGTAGGTCTATATACGTGTTAAACTTGTTAAGTGGCTGATTTGGTGCGTGTTTTAAGCCCTGATCTAGCAGTCTTAATTCTTCCTGACTAAGTGCTTTTCCTGATATGTTAAATATGCCTTTCCCTACTTCTCTCTTCTTCGTTTGTATGCGCCTCCCTCCTCGTACCCCCCTTCTGGTCTTCGTTTGTATCCCCCAGGGGTGGGTTGCTGCATAGGTTCGTAGTCCGGCCGGGGATGGTGGTTCCATGGTGGCCTCTGAGGTCCCTGGTTGTACCCTAAAAAATGTTGGTACTCATGTTCATGTCGTAAAGGATCATATCTATTATTCGTTGGTATTTGGAAATTTTTATTTTCATATTTCCCCCTTTGCTGTACTGGATATCTACCCCCATTTTCAATTCCATTCAGTTCCCTGGGGTTCCGCCTATTGACGTTGAACCTCCCTCCCCCTTGTGTTTCTAATGGATCCTGCTGTTTTCTTACATTTTGATATGTTATTCTTTTCGGTATTATTCCTCCATTCCTCCTAGGAGTTGAATTTATTAATCTTCTCGGAGTTGTTTGTCCGATTGGGGCGGGTTCTGGTTCTCTAGGCTTGGGGGGCTAGAAGGATGATTCCTTTATTCTTTTATCTGCCACTTATAGGCTTTTTTTAATTTAAATGCATTCCAATCCATTTGAATTTTCTTTTCTTCTTTATAATAATATCTCTTTCTTGTTTAATCAAAACCTCACATGTTCGTTCAGACATGGTTTTATATAAAGCTTCTTCCTTGTGGGCCTCAAGATTCGATTTAATTTGTATTATTTCCCTCCCTAATCGCTCAAGGCGGGCTGTTTTCCTTTTGACCAATAATTCCATTAGACCTATACCGCAACCATCAAAGTATTCTCCCCATTCCTTATCGTTTTCCTCTCCTTCCTCTCCGTCATCTGGGGTAAGGTCCCATCTTAATTTCTGCGGAATTATACCTTTGTTTATATATTTGGTTAGGGTGGTGACATCCCACCAAGTGGTCTGCTCTTTCAAGAGGGGTGTGTTCTAAACATCTGAATTTTTCTTCCAATTCCTTCTTAATGTCGTCATGATTGTCATCCTCAACATTAAATATAACCTCTAAATCAATGTTATGCTTAGCTCGATATTCAAAGACATCTAAGTTGCCTGCTGCCATTTTAAAGCTAAAAAGTAAACTGTATGTATATATAAACGGCGCTACAAAGGCAGAGTAAAGTCCACTAATAGTCCACTTCCCCTTCAAAACAATATATTCAAAAGTTCTTGCGTGTTTGCGCTTCTTGCTGAGTGTAGCTGCACCCTTCTAAAAAATGTCCAATGTTGTAGATAGCGCTCCACTTCACTGAATACAACAGAAAATGGGGGGTCCCCTAGGGACTGCACTCACCCGTCCAATCTGACCACTGCTAGACTGGTCAAAAATGCGCAGTAGTGTCCTCCTCAATCTTAACCTTAATTCTGCGGTTTGGAAAAAGCTAATTATTCATGGAGGGGATGTAACAGGACCAGGGACATATCTAAACGTGAAACTAAATGGATTTATGATATGGGAACTTTAAGACCAAGGGGGCATAACATTGAACTGGACCTGCAATTGCTTTATTGCTAACAGTTAGAAATCTAAAATGCATTTGATTTATGCTGAGAAGTATACGAAATTAACTGATATTTAATATATGATCTGACCTGACGGGTAGATGCCCCCATATGATCTATGCTGATTATTTTTAGTGGAAGTGAATGGATATGTGCAATATTTAATTTGGCCACATGATGGCATAGAATGGGGAAAAGCAAAACATGAGATTCTGTAACTTTTTATTATAATTGTGCTATTATGTATGCAAGTGAATGGATATGTGCAATATCTAATTTGGCCACAAGATGGCAAAGAATGTGGCAAAGTAAGGCATGAAACCTTGTATTTTTTATTTATTATTTTTTTTATCAGAATTTTTTGTATTATGTTGTGATAATGTTATTATGATGGTATTGACTATTGGGTAGATTATGCTATGTAATGCTTTTAAGAACTATTTCAAATGTATTGTGGAATATCTATGACGGGCTCTCAACCAAGGAAGGAGATCGTGCTGGAACGCCATGATCCCCTCCATTGCCATAAGCGTCATCTTTTTACGACGGTTTTCGTCGCCACTAGCTTGAGGGACTTAGTGTAAATGTCTATACGTCATACTCCCAAGATGCACCGGTGCCTTCACGCAGTGGCGCCCTTAACGTTTTCCACTGATTCTCCTCCCTTACACGGCAGCCTCATATTATTACGGAGGCACGCTCACCTCCCCCTTGGCGTACACGTGATCAGCCATTCAGCCATTCGGGATGCGGAATTACATAACCTCTTCTGCCCAACGGATAATATAAATGCACCTGGTGTCTACGGCAAACCACGCCCCTGATGAGTCACTCGGAGTGACGAAACGCGTAGGGTGGAGCCGTAGGACACGCCAGGACAACACGGAAGCGCACAACGTTACATGAGCGGTCAGCCAGATAGTGAATTAGTGGTGAAACCACTCGGCCTTACCCGGGAGGCACGGGGGGAGAGCCCGTTACTTACCTCTAAAGGCTGTTAACCATTCTACTCTTGTGAGTATTTTAAGTTTGAATAAACTTTTTATCACTTTTACGGAATTACGCTATGGAATGTCATTATTCTCTATGAGGTAAACGGAAGGCATTTAGCCTGAAGGGGATCCATGCAGGACAGCACTCCCATCTACAGCGAGGCATATTAAGCAAACCAGAGGAGCCTGATTGAGGAGGACACTACTGCGCATTTTGACCAGTCTAGCAGTGGTCAGATTGGTACGGGTGAGTGCAGTCCCTAGGGGACCCCCCATTTTTCTGTTGTATTCAGTGGAGCGCTATCTACAACATTGGACATTTTTTAGAAGGGTGCAGCTACACTCAGCAAGAAGCGCAAACACGCAAGAACTTTTGAATATATTGTTTGAAGGGGAAGTGGACTATTAGTGGACTTTACTCTGCCTTTGTAGCGCCGTTTATATATACATAAAGACAGAACAAGGCAAAACAGATAATGAACGACCTCACTATGCTAGAAGGAATGCAAGTGCACTCCCAAGGAACTACCCTAAGGTAGTAATATTAGCAAACAATAAGCAGAGGGCTGAGACTCCAGGTAAGTTAGCAGGAACAAACCTCTATGACCAGCTGGGAATTCTGGGAGGAAATGATATTTATACTGCAAGCCATCAAAGGAAGCAGCTAAGCAATTTGCATGACAAGTGGATGCAAATTACTCACCAGAACAGCAACTCTGAAAGTTGCAGAGTGAAGACAGGTCTCTTTTCCAGGGACCTGCAGCACTCAGACCTAAAAATGGTCAAAAAGCTGTCTACCTGTGCAGACAGTAGAGCAGATCATTACAGTTACCCCCCCCCCCCCCAGGGATGGCTTCCAGACGTCCCTCAAAACTGATATTTCCAACAAAACAGTCTGACTGAACACTCATGAGGGTCGGGGCAGCCCGACGAGGCCCAATTGAAGAATCAATCTTCCCGAAACCGAACTCATCAGAAGCAGGACCCACTGAAACATGCCCATCAGTACTACAAGCCTCAGCGTAACACCCATCAGAACTGTGAGTGGCAGAACCCATCGAAACTCTTCGAGCAATACCCACCACCTTCCAGGGACCGTCCAAAAATACCAAACCTCCCACAATACCTATTCGAAGTGTCCCTATCAACACAAAAGCCACTGTTGATCCCATCCAGGGTACCAAGAAAAATTTCTCCCAGAATCTCCCAGAACACTTTGAAGCTCCGCAGAGATCCCAAGAGGCCAGAATGCTCACCAGGCTCACATGGAGAACTATCAAGAACCCCTATGGAACCCATGACAATTCCGGATTCAGGATTACCAGGACACCCATCAAGATCAAGGCTTTCAGGGACCACTTCTGGGCATGCAGGCAGGCAGGCAATATCAGAACATGTCTGCACCGAGGAAGCATCTGAGCATGCTGGTAACCGAGACACACTTGGGCATTCTGGCTCACAGAGCGCATCGGGGTACACTAATACAAGTGAAACTTTAGGACATGCCGAGGAACTGCAAACCTCAGAGTCCGTCATGACAAGACCAAAACCAGGACCAGGCAGAGAAACATCACGAGTAGTGGTCACAAGTATTGGTCTTTCAAAAGAAGACTTGGACTCAGACTTAGTAGTCTCTGTGACTGTAATAGTATCTAACCAGAACTCATCATTGACTACGCATGACTGAAGCTCCACAAGAGCTGCAAAGTAGTCAGCATAACAGCAATGCCTACTGAAGTGGGCAATACCTCAGACGGCCCTGCGGGGCAGGAGACATCTCCTAAAAGTTCTGCACCCTTTGGGAGGAACTCGGAGACCTCCAGAACATCAAACAAAACCTCAGGAACATCATTTCCCAAGTTTTCTGACAAAGTAATCAATGATTCTGAACTATCCATGTTACAGGGCCGAACATCAAATACATTCTGCGGACAGGGCAGATGTCCCAGGGATGGTTTTACCATACGTTGGGACTGAATTTCATCTTCATGAACAGAATGCACAGGAATATCTAGTGGAACCAACACTGACACCCTGAGTCTAGTTTCACTGCAGGCAGAATCCTTCATAGCAGTCAAACCAGACTGCAATTCTGAAATGGCAGAAAAACAGATGAGATTAGTTATAATACCTAGACAAGCCTCTGGGCTCCCTGCAGGAGATTTTATGCAAGGTAACATTGACTCATCCAGAGTACAGGGTGGAAAGTCAATACTTTCTTCAGAGCAAGAAAGGGACTCACCAATGTGGATGCAAATTCCTCACCAGAACAGTAACTCTGAAAGTTGCAGGGACCTGCAGCACTCAGACCTAAAAAATGGTCAAAAAGCTCTCTGCCCGTGCAGACAGCAGAGCAGATCATTACAGCTATGCTATACAAGTGCGGTAGGCGGATTTTTGTGGATTCTGCCGGAAATCGAGGAAATTTTCGCCGAATTTAACATCGATTTTCTCAAAAACGATAAGGTATTTTTGAAAAAAAATGTTTCATCTTGTTCACAAGATTCTGTTTTATAACCCCTGAAAATGTGGTGTGTCTAAGACCTATGGGGGTTTTGCTATTAACCGCTAAAGTCGGCTGATTTTTACTGTAATGTAAAATGCAGAAAATCCTCATTATCCGATATGCAGTAATTTTAAGCCAATCAGAAGACTTGGAATGAATAAACCAATCAGAGAATGCGGAATTCGGCGGAAATTTCCACATTCTCTGATTGGCTTATTCATTCTGTGTCCTCTGATTGGCTTAACATTACCGGATATCAGATAATGCGGATTTTCTGCATTTTACATTACAGTAAAAATCTGCCAATTTTAGCAGTTAAGCCCCCATAAGTCCTAAAAACACCAAATTTTCAGGGTTTATTAAACATAATCTTGTGAACAATATGAAAAAAAAGTTTTCAAAAAGACCTTACAGTTTTTGAAAAAATCAATGTTAAAGTCGGTGAAAATTTCTGTGATTTCTGGCGGAAATCCGCATTGGAATGCGGAAATTGGTAGCGGAAAGCGGAATAGGTAGCAGTAGCAGTAATTGGCAATGGCGGAATGCAGATTTTCCGTGGAATCGGAAATTGGCATTTCAGACCATCCCTACTTTTAAGCAATACCAGTTTTAAAAGATATACCCCACTGCAAGAAAATCTAATTCTTGTGGTCACATGACCAGGACAGCCTTTGTAGATAGCAGTTCAATTCTGCCGCCTGGGTGAAAGGTAAAAATAACCTAGCTCCGCACATAAAACAGCTTGCACTCAATTCATCATCTCTATATTGTTCAAAGTCACTTATACAAAGAAGAAAAACACATTTATTTATTTAAATATTTAACAAATACATTCAGTTATTTATAAAA
The DNA here is from genome assembly GCF_040937935.1 of Hyperolius riggenbachi. Taxonomy (NCBI): domain Eukaryota; kingdom Metazoa; phylum Chordata; class Amphibia; order Anura; family Hyperoliidae; genus Hyperolius; species Hyperolius riggenbachi. The sequence goes on along the minus strand of NC_090647.1, from coordinate 375,575,880 downwards.
TTTCCTTCTACTGCCCTAGGATGTAGACAAATAAATAAATAAAGTTTTCCAATAAATCTACAGTAATGATAAAACAGCTTACAACATTGCTGAAGTCTCCCTGAAAATATGAGATCGTAATAACCCATGAGATCATTTACTGATAAACATAAACTAGCAATTTAATTGGGTCACTCACTGACTGTGCCATATGCAAGCACAATCAACTATTTGGTTTTAAAAAAAAAGTTTAGGGTCTAGCCAGTATACTCAAACTCAAGTTTCTTTGTTAGTTCTTTTTGTTTAATAAACTCTAAAGACTGATTCTGATGGATCCTCAGAAGTCCCTTCAAAGCATTAGTCTCCAATTCATCATGGGATTTACAATTGTTTTGATTTGCAACTGCCCTTTCTCTCCATTGCATTGCATGCATATGCTGTTTGTACTCTGCAGTGTCTGGAAAGTGTGAACAAATCCAACTAATGCTTTAAAACATCTCTCCCTTTGGGTAGTGAGTGACAAAAGCTAATAATCAAGATGTTTGTCACAAATACTAAAGTTTAACACTCACAGCAAGCACCTGCCAAAATAATGTCCAGTAAACTCAAGGGAAATTAATGCCTTTTCTTATTTTACTTAAGAACAGAACAAGATATATGGGTGGCTTGTTGAAACAAAAAAAATGATCGTTAAGCATGGCATTTTCTAAGGACTGTGACCCAGAGGAAGTTATCAGTGAATGTCATTATTTAAAGAGAACCCGAGGTGGGTTTGAAGAATATTATCTGCATACAGAGGCTGGATCTGCCTATACAGCCCAGCCTCTGTTGCTATCCCAAACCCCCCTAAGGTCCCCCTGCACTCTGCAATCCCTCATAAATCACAGCCATGCTGCTGACAAACAGCTTGTCAGAGCTGACTGTGTTTATCTCTATAGTGTCAGTCTGCTGCTCTCCCCGCCTCCTGCAGAACTCCAGTCCCCGCCTGCATCCCTTCCCTCCCTGCTGATTGGAGGGAAGGGACGGGGGCAGGGACCGGAGCTCTGCAGGAGGCGGGGGAGCAGCTGAGACTGACACTACAGATGTAAACACAGCCTCACAGCATGGCTGTGATTTATGAGGGATTGCAGAGTGCAGGGGGACCTTAGTGGGGTTTGGGATAGCAACAGAGGCTGGGCTGTATAGGCAGATCCAGCCTCTGTATGCAGATAACATTCTTTAAACACACCTCGGGTTCTCTTTAATGTATTGGTAGTCTTCTAAATATTATCTCCTGGCAGCTAGAATGAAGTTAGCTACAATAAAGTTTCAGCAAAAGGAGCCTAAGGCAGAATATGTCCATGGTCAGCATCCCCCTAAATTAAGATGATTGACATCTTGTAAATAAGTTTTCCAAAATACACATACATCTTTGTGACATTTTATTTTAGTAAGATTCCAATTGTTTTATTAAACAAGTAAGACTTAATAGCACAGAATAATCTAAATTCAGCTCATCAACATGGGTTTACTAAAGACAGGTCTTGTTTCAGCAACATACTCAGCTTTTATGAAATGGTGATTGAAAATGTATATTATGGGAAAGCTTTAGATGTAGTGTACTTGAACTTTGCTGTAATGAATAGCGGAGATGCTGCCGCATGGGCAAGCGGCATGACGGCTATCTCCGCGTTCCAGCCGGCGGCTTCTGCCGCGCAGCAACATGCTGCTGGTTCGCCTGGTCCTTCTAGTGCACACAGATTGAGAGCTGCGCGCGTGCCAGGCGACAGGACCCTTATGCTAGTAGAAGGGGAGTCAGCTGATTAGGCCGATCAGCTGACTCCAGCTATGCTCCGGATTGGCTGAGTGACTGGGGCGGCGCTGTGGAGCGCTCTAGGTATATATAGGACTTGCCTGTCAGTTGCAAGTTGTCTGCTGTTGCGAATGCTTACTTGTGAGCGCTCAGACCCTAGTCAGATCTTAAAGTGTGTTAGAACCAGCCAGAGCTGGGAATTTCCACTTAGTCAGATTCCGTTGATAGCCTTAAATCTCTATTGTATTGTGAGACTTGTGTACCATTCTGTAGACTAGTTTCCAGGTGTTGAAACCAAGGACTTCACACTTAAGACTAGGATATTGCTACATTGCTACTGTTTATGTGTTAGACTAGTTCCCAGGTGTTGAAACCAAGGACTTCACACCTAGATTAGGATTGTTATATATTACTGTTTACCTGTTATGATCTCTGGCTTTCCTGACCACTCTCCTGCTTACTGATTCGGTACTTCCGCCTATCTGATAAACTGTTGCCGACATGGCCTGTACCCGGATACCGAATCAGTCTTCCGTCTCTGTACTTTATCTGTCCGTATGTTGCTGACCTTGCTTGTCTGACCTTTCTGGCTGTTACCTAACCCTTAGGTGATCAGCCTTACTGTATTGTCTGTGACACTTGCTCTTCAGGTGTACATTAGCTGCAAGCACAGGCTTATGGTCACCTGCTCCTCGGGAGACCATCTTGCAGCACAGTCAGTGGTCTCTACCCTTCAGGGGTCCACTGGCTGCAGTATAGTCTGATTCCCTGCCCCTCAGGGAATCTTTGGCTGCAGTACAGTCTGATTCCCTGCTCCTCAGGGAATCCTTGGCTGCAGTCCAATCATTATCTCCCATTCCACAAGTTATCACGCTTGCAGCCCAGTCAGTGGTCCCTGCTCCTCAGGTGTCCACTGGCTGCAGCACAATCTGAATTCCCTGCTCCTCAGGAAATTCTTGGCTGCAGTACAGTCTGTATTTCCGTCTCCTCAGGAGATCATCTTGCAGCACAGTCAGTGGTCCCTGCCCCTCAGGGGTCCACTGGCTGCAGTGCAGTCTGATTCCCTGCTCCTCAGGGAATCCTTGGCTGCAGTAGTGTCTGTATCTCCCGCTTCTCGGGAGATAACTTCTCTGATTACTGTTGCACCAAACACAATACCACATTGGGTGTCCTGTGTCTAGCTATACTAGTATTATTGGTGATTCTGCAGATCACCACATAAACAGGTATAGCATCTGTATTATTGGTGATACTGCAGATCACCTATAATCAGAAAAAATCTGTGTTGCTGACACTAAACGTTACATTTGCAAAGGCTTTTGACTCTGATCTCTACAATAGCCTGGTGCAGAAGCTGAGGATACAGGGACTAGGAGAAAATGTGTGTATGTGGATAGAGAACTGGTTAAGGGACAGAAGGCAAGGAGTGGTGGTAAACGGGTCATAATCAAAATGATACACTGTTAGGAATGGCGTCCCACAAGGGTCAGTACTAGGTCCTAACCTAACTAAGTACTAACTATTTTCAATCTATTTATTAATAATCTAGCAGATGGGATACAGAGTAATATTGCCATATTTGCAGATGATGCAAAATTAGGCAGGAAAGGCAGGACTGTGTCATTTTACAAAACAATTTCAACAGCATGACTATATGGGCAGACAGATGGCCAGGGCCGGCCTTAGGTTTCACAGTGCCCCGAGCGAAACCTGATTTTTGTGCCCCCCCCCCCCCCCACCTTCATCCACACACACGTACGCACACACATGTACGCACACACAGGCCCATATGCAATTCACCTTTTCTCCTGAGATATCTCCTAGGACAGTGGTTCCCAACCCTTCTGATGTCATGACACATCATGGCAAATGTTAAGATCTCCGTGACATGTCACATATGTATAATAGAAAAAAATACTATTAATAACCATGAATGGATGGAAAGAGTGCATTATCCTGAATATACTTAACAATGAAGGCTAGAATCTTTCAGGAATATTAATAAAAACAATCAGTGGGACAGTTAGCGCCCCCTCCCCCCATTTAAAATGATAGCACAGCACCGACAATTTGCACCACGCGTTATAGCCGCAGTGTGCCCCCCAAAAAACGCCCTCAGACTCAGTATAGGTAGGTAGCCAGGTATAGGTGCCCCCAGTATAGGATCTCATGTGTAGGTGCCCTCAATATAGGTTGCCAAGCATAGGTGCCCCAGTATAGGAAGTCAGTTGAAGGTCTCCACCCCCCCCCATAGGTAGCCAGACATAGGGGCCTTTAGTATTGGTAGCCAGGTGTTGGTGCCCTCAGTAAAGGTAGCCAGCTATATGTGCCCCCAGTATAGGAAATCAGGTGTAAATGCTCTCAGTATAGGTAACCAGCTATAGGCGCCCCCTTGGAAGCTGGCGCCCTTAGCGACCGCTCCAGTCGCTCAGGTCAAAGGCCGGCTATGCAAATGGAAGATTACGTTGAATGTAGATAAATTGAAGGGCATGCACTTTGGGTGTGCCAATGGTAGACCACCATACAAGATAAATGGCTTCCAACTGAGAACATCAGACTTGGAGAAGGACTTGGAAATATTATACCGGTTGATAACAAGTTAAACACCAATGTACATTGCCAAGCAACAGGAGCTAATGCAAATACAATTTTGAATTGCATAAAAGAGGAAATAAAATTACGAGATGTTAGTATAATACTGACTTTTATAAATCACTTGTGAGGCCAGATCTGCAGTATGGGATAAAAAAAAAAAAACATTACAAATATCCAATCCTTAGTGCATTACAGCTCACCATATGTGTATTTTATATTACATTATTATGTGAATACTAGTGTAATGTAAAAAAACTCCTGTACGGGAAACTATCACCCGTGAAGCTCACCAGGTAAGCAACCAACAGGGCTTGAACCCGGATTCAGACTGCGTTTAATGGAAAAGTGCAATTGTGATTATCAAGATGTGAGGAAATTAGCAAATTGCAAAAATACAAAACAGTAAATAAATATCAACAGTGAAAAATATCCTAAAAACACATAGCAGGGTGATAAAGAGCTTGATCAATGGCTGAGAACCCAGTACTAATATGAATGCAGGACCGCATATAGAGGAGTGCATAGAGAGCGCAATACATTACCTAGAGTAACCTGGCACAGAGGTAGGAGCTGGTGAGGAGAGGAGGAGAGAGCCCCCAGTGGACAATTCCACCGGTATCGCGGCAGTCACTCTGCTTTTTCAAGAAAATGGGAAAATCCTGCCAAAGGTTAAGTGTCATTCAGTTCATTAAACCAAAAATGTCAAAAACAATGTTTTTTTTGTAAATACATAGATATATCAAAGTCCTGTGGCCTCTGCAGATAGTAGAAACCATACAAGTATAGGCAGCATGGTGGCATAGTAGATAGCACTCTTGTTTTGCAGCAATGGGTCCCCAGGTCTAATCCCAGGCAGTACACTATCTGCAAGGGGTTTGTATGTTCTCACCTTGTCTGTATAGGTTTCCTATGGGCACTCTGATTTCCTCCCACATCCCAAAAACATACAGATAAGTTAATTAGCATTCCCCTAAATTTTCTGTAGACTATGATAGACATATTACTATGGTAGGGATTAGACTGTAAGCTGCTCTGAAGGACAGTTAGCATCATGACTATTGTAGGGGACACCAGGACTGCATCTTAGATGGGAGATATCTTTTCCCCTTATTTGGACTGTAGTACCTTTAAAGCTGCACGTGTACCTGTGAAGGAGTCTGGGGATTGTTTGGCAGCAATCCATGTTGCTGTCTGTTTTTTTTTTTTTCTTTTCAGGGCTGGACTCTGGAATGGGAGGGAATAAACAGAGTGGGCCTTCCCATTCAACACAAGTACACACTTGTTTTTTACTGTAGTAGAGGGAAACTCTGCTAATTTGAATATAAAGGAGGCACATGTGAAGTGTGGAGGAGAAATTTTTGTGCATAGAGCAAGTGTGCAGCTGTCCTCCTGTTCAAGTGTGTTTGAAAGAACCGTGAGAAGTAAAAACTATACCGTGGACTGCTGGTTTGGATGGTTTTGGCCTGATGAATTGGGCTGACGTGAATAAGCAAGACTTTGCCAATGTTAAGGACTCAAAACCTGATGTAAGCCATTTGTTTACTGTTCAATATGTGCTGGAGAAAAGCTGTTTGAGTCAACTTTCACAAATAGACAGTCTTTTTGCTGGTGAAGCTGTGTACTGTATCCTGGCTGTGATCCCCTCTATATATATATATATATATATATATATATATATATATATATATATATATATATATATATATATATATATATATATATATACTCTGTAAAGCGCTGCAGACTATGTCAACGCCTTAAATAAATCTTCAGTGTTATTAAAAAACTTTCACTTCTGTTGTCTTACAAGTAGGGATGGTCGGAAATGCCAATTTCCGCTTCCACGGAAAATCCGCTTTCTTCCATTGCCGATTACCGCTTCCACTTTCCGCTACCAATTTCAACATTCCGATGTGAAAATTTCTGCCAACTTAAATATCGAGTTTCTCAAAAACTACAAGGTCTTTATGAAAAAAAATCTATGGGGGCTTTGCTATTATCCTCTAATGTCAGCGGCCATTGACTAATGTAAAATGCAGAAAATCGGCATTACCGATATGCAGTAATTTTAGGACAATAACAACACTCACAATGAATACACCAATCAGAGAATGAGGATTTAGAATTTTTAATTCTGAGTCTTCTGATTGGCTTAAAATTACCTGATTTTGGTAATGCGGATTTTCCGCATTTTACATTACAGTCAAAGGCCGCCGACTTTGACCGTATGTTAAGCAGAGGAGTGGGAACAAGAGGGGAAAAAAATCTTTCAAATAGACCTTGTAGTTTTGAGAAAATCAATGTTAGGACTTGTTCACACTAGAGGCGCTTTGTGATTTTTAAAAAAATGTTTTTAAAGTGCTGGCGATTTTCCAAAATCACCCTGAAAGCGCTTGTGCAATGATTCTGTATGAGAGAGTTCACATCTGAGCGGTTTGTTTCCGATAACCTCAGAAAAGGGTTGCATGTACCATTTTTGAGGTGATTTTGCCTCATTAGGAAAAGTGCAAAATACTCACAAAATCCCTTTGGGCAGCGATCGCATTCACAGTTTTAAGAATAAATACATTGTATTTATTCTTTTCCAGGTCAAAGAGTTCACTTCCTGATTTGCGTCAGGGGAGAATTAAAAAAAAAAAGCTCAGTAAAAGTGCTTAGAAAAGCACTTTTCACAAAAACGCAACATCCACCCAAGGGCCGGGAATCTAAAAAAAAAATTGCGTCAAAAAAAGCCCAACGTGAAATTTTCGCCTACCACACTTGTATTGCCGATTTCCTAATTTCGATACGGAAATGCAATTACCGATCAGACATGTGGTAATTGCATTTCCACGGAATCCGAATGAGTTTCCCTACTTACAAGTCTATGGCAACTGCGCCTGCCCGGCCATGGCCATGCAAGTCCTTTGCTCCATCTCATGTCCCCAGTAGTGTCCTCCACAGGCACAGTACGATGTTTCCTTGTACTGTGCCTGTGCAGGATGCTCCCATCCACGGGATTGCGAACAAGGACGTGTGTGGCCAGGGCTTGCAGGCACAGTTGTCGTCAATTTTTAAGTCGTCGGTAACGAAAATGAGCCCCTGCGGGGGACCGGAGGATCCTTGAGAACCGGCGTGAGACAGGACGTCTGCCGGGGGCCGGTAGAACAACAACAACAAATAACATTTGTAAAGCGCTTTTCTCCCGTAGGACTCAAAGCGCGTAAGTATGGCTCCGACCATCGTGGTACAGAGGAAGAATTTTATAAGTCCGGAAATGCCAGGCTAAACAGGTGGCTTTTCAGTCTGGATTTGAATAGCTCCAGGGATGGTGCTGTCTTTACTGGGTGTGGCAGGGAGTTCCAAAGAGTAGGGGCAGCATGACAGAAGGCTCTATCTCTAGATTTTTTGAGGTGCACTCTGGGAGTGACCAAGTTTATAGAACTTGCTGATCTGAGGTTGTGAGAGGTGTGGTGCAGCTTCAGCAAGTCCTTCATGTATCCAGGGCCAAGATTGTGCAGGGATTTTAATGTCAGCAGTCCAATCTTGAAGAGTATTCTCCATTCTACTGGTAGCCAGTGCAGTGAGCGAAGGATCGGTGTAATGTGACAGTGGCGAGGCTGGTTTGTTAGCAATCTGGCAGCAGCATTCTGCACGAATTGCAGGCGACACAGGTCCTTTTTGGGGAATGCCAGCATAAAGGGCATTGCAGTAGTCCAGCCGTGATGTGATGAAGGCGTGAACTAGGGTTGGAAGATCCTCTGGGGGAATCAGACGTTTAACCACTTGAGGACCGTGGGATTTACCCCCCTTAAGGACCAGGCACTTTTTTTCCATTCAGACCACTGCAGCTTTCACGGTTTATTGCTCGCTCATACAACCCACCACCTAAATGAATTTTGGCTCCTTTTCTTGTCACTAATAAAGCTTTTTTTTTGGTGCTATTTGATTGCTGCTGCGATTTTTACTTTTTATTATATTCATCAAAAAAGACATGAAGTTTGGCAAAAAAATGTTTTTTTTTAACTTTCTGTGCTGACATTTTTCAAATAAAGTAAAATTTCTGTATACATGCAGCGCGAAAAATGTGGACAAACATGTTTTTGATTTAAAAAAAACCCATTCAGTGTATATTTATTGGTTTGGGTAAAAGTTATAGCGTTTACAAACTATGGTGCAAAAAGTGAATTTTCCCATTTTCAAGCATCTATGACTTTTCTGACCCCCTGTCATGTTTCATGAGGGGCTAGAATTCCAGGATAGTATAAATACCCCCCAAATGACCCCATTTTGGAAAGAAGACATCCCAAAGTATTCACTAAGAGGCATAGTGAGTTCATAGAAGATATTATTTTTTGTCACAAGTAAGCGGAAAATGACACTTTGTGACAAAAAAAAAAAAGTTTCCATTTCTTCTAACTTGCGACAAAAAAAAATGAAATCTGCCACGGACTCACCATGCCCCTCTCTGAATACCTTGAAGTGTCTACTTTCCAAAATGGGGTCATTTGTGGGGTGTGTTTACTGTCCTCGCATTTTGGGGGGTGCTAATTTGTAAGCACCCCTGTAAAGCCTAAAGGTGCTTATTGGACTTTGGGCCCCTTAGCGCAGTTAGGCTGCAAAAAAGTGCCACACATGTGGTATTGCCCTAAAATGCCAGGAAAGTATAGGAACCCCACAAATAACCCCATTTTAGAAAGAAGACACCCCAAGGTATTCCGTTAGTAGTACGGTGAGTTCATAGAAGATTTTATTTTTTGTCACAAGTTAGCGGAAAATGACACTTTGTGAAAAAAAACAATTAAAATCAATTTACGCTAACTTGTGACAAAAAATAATATCTTCTATGAACTCACCGTACTACTAACAGAATACCTTGGGGTGTCTTCTTTCTAAAATGGGGTCATTTGTGGGGTTCCTATTCTGTCCTGGCATTTTAGGGGCCCTAAACCGTGAGGAGTAGTCTTAAAAACAAAATTTCTCAAAATGACCTGTGAAATCCTAAAGGTACTCATTGGACTTTGGGCCCCTTAGCGCAGTTAGGGTGCAAAAAAGTGCCACACATGTGGTATCGCCGTACTCGGGAGAAGTAGTATAATGTGTTTTGGGGTGTATTTTTACACATACCCATGCTGCGTGGGAGAAATAACTCTGTAAATGGACAATTGTGTGTAAAAAAATCTAAAGATTGTCATTTACAGAGGTATTTCTCCTACCCAGCATGGGTATGTGTAAAAATACACCCCAAAACACATTGTACTACTTCTCCCGAGTACGGCAATACCACATGTGTGGCACTTTTTTGCACCCTAACTGCGCTAAGGGGCCCAAAGTCCAATGAGTACCTTTAGGATTTCACAGGTCATTTTGAGAAATTTTGTTTCAAGACTACTCCTCACGGTTTAGGGCCCCTAAAATGCCAGGGCAGTATAGGAACCCCACTAATGACCCCATTTTAGAAAGAAGACACCCCAAGGTATTCCGTTAGGAGTATGGTGAGTTCATAGAAGTTTTTATTTTTTTAGCGGAAATTTATTTTAATTGTTTTTTTTCACAAAGTGTCATTTTCCGCTAACTTGTGACAAAAAATAAAATCTTCTATGAACTCACCATACTCCTAATGGAATACCTTTGGGTCTCTTCTTTCTAGAATGGGGTCATTTGTGGGGTTCCTATACTGCCCTGGCATTTTAGGGGCCCTAAACCGTGAGGAGTAGTCTTGAAACCAAATGTCGCAAAATGACCTGTGAAATCCTAAAGGTACTCATTGGATTTTGGGCCCCTTAGCGTACTTAGGGTGTAAAAAAGTGTCACACATGTGGTACCGCCATACTCAGGAGAAGTAGTATAATGTGTTTTGGGGTGTATTTTTACACATACCCATGCTGGGTGGGAGAAATATCTCTGTAAATGACAATTGTTTGATTTTTTTTACACACAATTGTCCATTTACAGAGATATTTCTCCCACCCAGCATGGGTATGTGTAAAAATACACCCTAAAACACATTATACTACTTCTCCTGAGTACGGCGATACCACATGTGTGACACTTTTTTGCAGCCTAGGTGCGCTAAGGGGCCCAACGTCCTATTCACAGGTCATTTTGAGGCATTTGTTTTCTAGACTACTCCTCACAGTTTAGGGCCTCTAAAATGCCAGGGCAGTATAGGAACCCCACAAGTGACCCCATTTTAGAAAGAAGACACCCCAAGGTATTCCGTTAGGTGTATGGCGAGTTCATAGAAGATTTTATTTTTTGGCACAAGTTAGTAAAAAATGACACTGTGAAAAAAAAACAATAAAAATCAATTTTCGCTAACTTTTGACAAAAAATAAAATCTTCTATGAACTCGTCATACACCTAACAGAATACATTGGGGTGTCTTTTTTTCTAAAATGGGGTCACTTGTGGGGTTCCTATACCGCCCTGGCATTTTACGGGCCCAAAACCGTGAGTAGACTGGAAACCAAATGTCTCAAAATGACTGTTCAGGGGTATAAGCATCTGCAAATTTTGATGACAGGTGGTGTATGAGGGGGCGAATTTTGTGGAACCGGTCATAAGCAGAGTGGCCTTTTAGATGACAGGTTGTATTGGGCCTGATCTGATGGATAGGAGTGCTAGGGGGGTGACAGAAGGTGATTGATGGGTGTCTCAAGGTGTGATTAGAGGGGAGAATAGATGCAAGCAATGCACTGGCGAGGTGATCAGGGCTGGGTTCTGAGGGTGTGGGCGGGTGATTGAGTGCCCTAGGGGCAGATAGGGGTCTAATCTGATGGATAGCAGTGACAGGGAGTGATTGATGGGTAATTAGTGGGTGTTTGGAGGAGAGAACAGATGTAAACAATGCACTTGGGAGGTGATCTGACGTCGGATCTGCGGGCGATCTATTGGTGTGGGTGGGTGATCAGATTTCCCGCAAGGGGCAGGTTAGGGGCTGATTGATGGGTGGCAGTGCCAGGGGGTGATTGATGGGTGGCAGTGACAGGGGGTGATTGATGGGTGATTGACAGGTGATCAGTGGGTTATTACAGGGAAGAACAGATGTAACTAATGCACTGGCGAATTGATAAGGGGGGGTCTGAGGGCAATCTGAGCGTGTAGGCGGGTGATTGGGTGCCCGCAAGGGGCAGATTAGGGTCTGATCTGATGGGTAACAGTGACAGGTGGTGATAGGGGGTGATTGATGGGTAATTAGTGGGTGTTTAGGGTAGAGAACAGATGTAAACACTGCACTTGGGAGGTGATCTGACGACGGATCTGCGGGCGATCTATTGGTGTGGGTGGGTGATCAGATTGCCCGCAAGGGGCAGGTTAGGGGCTGATTGATGGGTGGCAGTGACAGGGGGTGATTGATGGGTGATTGATGGGTGATTGACAGGTGATTGACAGGTGATCAGGGGGATAGAGGTACACAGTACACGGGGGGGGGGAGGTCTGGGGGGGGGGGTCTGGGGAGAATCTGAGGGGTGGGGGGGTGATCAGGAGTCCCCAGGGGGCAGTTTAGGGTTAGAAAAAAAATAGCGTTGACAGATAGTGACAGGGAGTGATTGATGGGTGATTAGGGGGGTGATTGGGTGTAAACAGGGGTCTGGGGGGTGGGCAGGGGGGGGTCTGAGGGGTGCTGTGGGCGATCAGGGGGCAGGGGGGGGGGAGATCAGTGTGCTTGGGTGCAGACTAGGGTGGCTGCAGCCTGCCCTGGTGGTCCCTCGGACACTGGGACCACCAGGGCAAGAGGCAGCCTGTATAATAATAATGGCAGTATTTGTATAGCGCCTTTCTCCTGTCGGACTCAAAGCGCTTGTGAGGCAGCCACCAGAGTGCACTCAGTAGGCAGTAGCAGTGTTAAGGAGACTTGCCCAAGAAACTCCTTACTGAAATAGGTGCTGGCTTACTGAACAGGCAGAGCCGAGATTTGAACCCAGGTCTCCTGTGTCAGAGGCAGAGCCCTTAACCATTACACTATCCAGCCACTGCAGCCACTGTAAAGATTACAAAGTGTATTATACACTTTGAATGCGGCGATCGTCGGGTTAACATCCCGCCGACGCTTCCGTATGGCCAGCGGGATGTTGCGGCGGGTGAACGGAGTCAGGCGCCGGTGGAGGATCGCATCATGGATGACACGATCGCTCCGCCCATGCCCTTACAAGGACCGCCGCCTCTGTGGGTGAGCTTGTCCTTGCGGGCTCCACTTCCCGGCCGCCCCTGTGCGTTAGGAGGTCGGGAAGTGGTTAATCTTTGCAATGTTCTTCAGATGAAAGTAGGAAGATTTAACTACAGATGAAATTTGGTTTCTGAAACTCAAATCCCCATCTATTAGTACGCCAAGGCTGCGCACAAGGTTGGAGCTGTTTATGTCTGAATTCCCAATCCTGACTGGTGTTGCTTTAGGATAGAGCTGTTTTGATGGCGAGCACTGGCTCTTTGTATCTTGCCATGAGCAGATCGTTGCAGACTTGGATGAGGGCTGTTTCACAGCTGTGGTGTTTCTTAAAGCCAGATTGTAGAGGGTCCAGGATGTTGTTTACTGACAACCTGGTTTTAAGTAGCAGATAGACAACCTTTTCAATAACTTTACCTAAGAAGGGGAGGTTGGAGACAGGTCTGTAGCTGCTCATTGCATCTGGAACCATGGAAGGTTTTTTAAGAAGGGGCTTGATGATTCCTTCTTTTAGAGAGGTAGGAAACCTGCCTGCTTGCAGAGAGCAATTTACTATTTTGTGAAATGAAGCCCCAGGTAAGTGAAACTTAGATCTATTGAAGCTCTACTTTAAATACTAAATAATAATAAGTATATAAGTCCTCAATGTAAAGACAAAAAATATGAACCCCTGGCTTATATACCTGGTCTGCTCAAATATTGCATGGGTTTGGGGGGAGGTGTTGGTGTTTATCTTGGATATATTAGAATGCACCCTTCCTCAAATTCCCCAACATGCCTAATATCTTGAATAGAGATGGCTCGAACATCGAACGCAAACTTCGTAAAAGTTCGAGTTTATGTGAATTGTGTGAACCGCAATAGACTTCAATGGGCAGGCGAACTTGAAAAACTACAAACACTGTTTCTGGCCACAAAAGTGATGGAAAAGATGTTTCAAGGGGTCTAACATCTGGAGGGGTCCGTGACTACAAGAGGAAAAAACTTTTTCAAAAAGATCTTATACTTTTTGAGAAAATCAATTTTAACCCCCTTGGCGGTATGAAAAATACCGCCAGGGGGAAGCGCAACAGTTTTTTTTTAATTTTTTTTTTTTTATCATGTAGCGAGCCGAGGGCTCGCTACATGATAGCCGCTGCTCAGCGGCATCCCCCCAGCCCCGCCGATCGCCTCCGGCGATAGGCGATCAGGAAATCCCGTTCAAAGAACGGGATTTCCTGGAGGGCTTCCCCCGTCGCCATGGCGACGGGGCGGGATGACGTCACCGACGTCAGCGACGTCGGGACGTCATTGGTAGACCCGATCCACCCCTCGGCGCTGCCTGGCACTGATTGGCCAGGCAGCGCTCGGGGTCTGGGGGGGGGGGGGGCCGCGCGCCGCACCGGATAGCGGCGATCGGGCGCGCGGCGGCGGCGATCGGGGTGCTGGCGCAGCTAGCAAAGTGCTAGCTGCGTCCAGCAAAAAAAAAATTAAGTCAATCGGCCCAGCAGGGCCTGAGCGGCACCCTCCGGCGGCTTATCCCGTGTCACACACGGGGTTACCGCTAAGGAGGTTAAAGATCTTACTGATTGTGGGAAATCTTCCAACCGCCGACGACTTTAAAAGTTGATAGCAAAGCCCCCTTAAATGCCAGAAACGCCAAATTTGCATGGGAATGTTGATAGGAAAAAAAAATTCAAAAAGACCTTATACTTTTTGAGAACATCGATTTTAAAATTTCAAAGCAAAATAGTATACATTTAAATGCGTAAATGACAGTTCTTAGAGAAACAATTCCCGCCGACTTTAGCAGTTAATAGCAAAGGCCCCTTACATCCCAGCAACACCAAATTTGCAGGATATGTTACAAAGATAGCGAGAAACAATATTTACTGATTCATTCGATTCAAATCATTAAAAAGAACCGGATCATGAACCGGTTAGTATAGCTGAGAATGCGTCCTGCTGTAAGGACGCATAGCTGCTGTCTCCCGATGTCTCCCCACCTGGGAGCACCAGGTGCCAGACTAGGTGAGGGTGACAGGTGAGGAGGCAGGGAGGACAGCAGGAGCCGGCACTATGCGTCCTATGTGGACGCATTCTCAGCTATACGAATTAGTATAGATCGTCTGGTGTGGGAGATCTTCAATCAACTTAATTGAAGATCGCAACATTAGAAGATATTGGCATGGGACCTTTTCTGAGGATATTTGGTGTGGGTACATTTTTTAAAGGTACAGGTTAGTATTTCTGGTTAATTAAGAACATTAAAGGACTTTTCTCATAGTTGTGTTTCTTTTTATTTAACCCTTTATGGAAATGGGTAAGGGGTACTTTGTACCCCTATACTCATTTCTCCTGGGAGGGTGTGGGCATCTGGGGGTCCCCTTCTTAAAGGGAACTCCCAGATGCCACCATGAACCCCACAGTAAGTCATCACCCTCACCTCCTCCTGGGGCACCGGAGGTGGGGAAGAGCCCCTTATTCATGGATTGGACAAGGGCTTGGAGGGAGAGGGAAAGGCTTGGCCGCCCCTCTCCCCCAGGAGTAGAGATGGCCCAAACGGTTTGACCATGAACCGATTCACACAAACTTTGGTAGTTAGCGTTCGCGGTGAACCACGAACTATATGCGAGTATGATCTGCCCCCTATATCATTAGGGTCAACTTTGACCCTCTACATTACAGTCAGCAGACACAGGGTAACCAATCAGGCTACACTCCCTCCTGGAGCGCCCCCCCCCCCCCCCCCCTTATAGTAGGCAGGCAGCATCAGCCTCTTCACTCACTCATGTGGCTGAAGTAATTAGAGAAGGGAGAGAACCTGCTGTAGACATAGGGAAAGCTTAGTTAGGCTCTTGTGTTATGCTTGTTAGCTTGCTCCTTGCTGATACTTATTGCTAAAAAGCACCCCTCAACAGCTCTTTTGTTCTTGTGATCTATTTTTTTGTGTGTGTGTCCCACAGACACTTGTGTTGCATATCAGCCCTGTCAGTCAGTCGCAGCTGGCCCTGGCCCCTTGGTAATTCCTTCTGTGCCACTGCCACTGTGCTCCAAGCTTCCCAGTGTCTATTCCACTATGCAGGTATGGCATTCTCAAGCTGTGCTGCGGATGTTGTGCCTGCAAACTAAGAGCTGCAAAAATGCTTCCTCAGGTCAGTAACATCACATGCCTAACACCAGGACTACACTGGTGTTAGACATGTTACTAACCTGAGAAGCGGTTTTTATCATGAAACGCGTTGTGGAGTGCATGAATAAATATTTTTTAACTTTTTATCCGAATCCTGGTTTATATATCTAGAACAGGAACCCTAAAAGGTAGGACACCACATAAGCTACTGTTGGATACTGCCTTTTAGAGATCTCTGAACATTTAACAACATTAGAAAAGGGCACCTCCAGTTCTTACAGTACTCAGTCGGTTGTCTGCACTTAAATTGGGCAACTTAACTCACATGCTTTGCATGGCACATGTATTGAACCTGATTGTGCAAGGTTTCGTGGACATGTATCTTGGATTCAAGGACATCTTAAAGGGGAACTTCAGCCTAAACAAACATACTGTCATTAAATTACATTAGTTATGTTAATTAGAATAGATAGGTAATATAATCTCTTACCCACCCCGTTTTAAAAGAACAGGCAAATGTTTGTGATTCATGGGGGCTGCCATCTTTGTCATGGGGGCAGCCATCTTTTTGGTTGAAAGAAGGTGACAGGGAGCAGGAGACACAGTTTCAACTGTCCTGTGTCCTGATCACCCCTCCCAGCTGCACACGCTAGGCTTCAAATGTCAAATTAAAAATGTAAAAAAAAAATTGCACCAAAACACCAGAACGAGAAATACAACATCAGAAATCCCATCATGCTTTGCACAGCATTAGGGGAAAAATGCCCGGGCAGTTTTTTTCTGTGCAGCTAAAAATGAGGCTTGTATAAAAGAAAAAAAGTTCTGATGCTGTGAAACAGTTAAAGAAACACCAGGCCTTTCCTGTGCTGCTGAGTCAATCTTTAGTCTGGAGGTTCACTTTAAAGCAGACCAGGAAAGTGGAGGAAAGGTGATCTCCTGATGAGTTGCAAAATCGACAAAACTAGTCGAGTATATCGTGGCGAAAACACTAGTGAAGGGAAAGCGAGCCCAGGATTTTTGGCCAGAGGGGAGTTGAGCGTCACAGCCCTAATTTTATTAACAATACATTTTATCTTACTGTTTTGTCTGCCAGATTGTTGTTTATTTGAGGTGAATTGGTAACAAGAGACATGTACAAGCTGGAGTATTGATTGAGATTTCAGGATAGGGCGGGGGCGCCCTAGATGACTCCAAAGTGCTGCTGACCCTATCTGATAGAGGGTCTGCGAAAAGGGTGAGTGCCCCTTTTTACATCGGGTGACGTGGTGGTGCAGATATTAAGCTCTCAAATCCTTTTGAATATTGGATCCATCAATTGAAGCAACTAATATTTATACAGACTACTAGATTAACTCTTGCTTTGCCTAGTGCACTCTCATTTTTGGTTTGGATTTTAGAATTGTTTTGAGGAGATGCACCACCAAAACAAAGCACTATATTGGTTAGCATATTGGGTTGAAGCAGCATTGCATAACATTGTATTGCGTATAATTTGTGGCAACATGATATTGCACATAGTGTCAGTGCAATATTGTTTTTAATGTTTGTTTTAGGCCAGGAAAGTGGCTGGCCAATTCCGAAGATCCTTAACGGCCATAGCTCACAGAAGACATTCAGCAGCAATGTAACATGCCTGTGAGATGCTTAACTTGGGATAGTCCTACCAGATGGACTTCAGTGTTGCTTATGTTGGATTGGCTGTACCAGCAGCAACATGCAGTTAATGAGTACCTCTGTGCACTTGCTAGAAGGTCAGTCTGTGAGGAGATGCAGGCCAACCACTTTTTATCCTCCTACTCTTCATCTCTCCTCTGCTGTCTCTTCCCCAGGCAAGTCCTCCACTCCTCTTGCCAGTGTATCTACCACTATGCAGGTACCATGGTTTCATGCCGTGTTGCGAATGTTGTTCCTGGTGGCAAAAAGCCACACTGGATCTGCACTGCTTTCTGCTCTGCAGACACAGCCCAATATGTGACTAACCCACACAACTTGAGTCTTGGAAAAGTCATTGTGATAATGGTACCATTCTGGAGTCTGCACTTAAAATGGGCTAATTGACTGCCATGCATGGCACACATCTTAAATCACATCGTGTAATGTTTTGTGAACAACTATCCTAGATTTTAGGATGTCCTGAAGCACACCAGGTAAGTGACTGCCCATTTCTGAAGATCCTACATGGCCATGGCGCTCGTTGCTAACATTCAATTCAACAGGCCTTTGAGACATCTCATTTGAAACAGCCAAACTAGATGGAATTCAACGTTGCTTATGTTGGATCGGCTGTACCAGTAGCAATGTGCAGTGAATGAGTACCTGTGTGCATTGGTTAGTAGGACAGTCACTGGGGAGATGGGTTATTTATACTCAAGGTAATGGGTGTTCATAGAAGATGCCTGCAGACTGATGCATCCTTTCGAGGTAACTAATCTGGTCAATTGCAGCAGAGGCGCCACCAGTGAAATCATGCCATATACAGTGAGTTGCAAAAGTATTCGGCCCCCTTGAAGTTTTCCACATTTTGTCACATTACTGCCACAAACATGCATCAATTTCATGTGAAAGACCAATACAAAGTGGTGTACACGTGAGAAGCGGATTGAAAATCATACATCATTCCAAACATTTTTTACAAATAAATAACTGCAAAGTGGGGTGTGCGTAATTATTCAGCCCCCTGAGTCAATACTTTGTAGAACCACCTTTTGCTGCAATTACAGCTGCCAGTCTTTTAGGGTATATCTCTACCGGCTTTGCACATCTAGAGACTGAAATCCTTGCCCATTCTTCTTTGCAAAACAGCTCCAGCTCAGTCAGATTAGATGGACAGCGTTTGTGAACAGCAGTTTTCAGATCTTGCCACAGATTCTCGATTGGATTTAGATCTGGACTTTGACTGGGCCATTCTAACACATGGATATGTTTTGTTTTAAACCACTCCATTGTTGCCCTGGCTTTATGTTTAGGGTCATTGTCCTGCTGGAAGGTGAACCTCCGCCCCAGTCTCAAGTCTTTTGCAGTCTCCAAGAGGTTTTCTTCCAAGTTTGCCGTGTATTTGGCTCCATCCATCTTCCCATCAACTCTGACCAGCTTCCCTGTCCCTGCTGAAGAGATGCACCCCCCGAGCATGATGCTGCCACCACCATATTTGACAGTGGGGATGGTGTGTTCAGAGTGATGTGCAGTGTTAGTTTTCTGCCACACATAGCGTTTTGCATTTTGGCCAAAAAGTTCCATTTTGGTCTCATCTGACCAGAGCACCTTCTTCCACATGTTTGCTGTGTCCCCCACGTGGCTTGTGGCAAACTGCAAACAGGACTTCTTATGGCTTCTGTTAACAATGCCTTTCTTCTTGCCACTCTTCCATAAAGGCCAACTTTATACAGTGCATGACTAATAGTTGTCCTATGGACAGAGTCTCCCACCTGAGCTGTAGATCTCTGCAGCTCATCCAGAGTCACCATGGGCCTCTTGACTGCATTTCTGATCAGTGCTCTACTTGTTCGGCCTGTGAGTTTAGGTGGATGGCCTTGTCTTGGTAGGTTTACAGTTGTGCCATACTCCTTCCATTTCTCAATGATCGCTTAAACAGTGCTCCTTGGGATGTTCAAGGCTTTGGAAATCTTTTTTGTAGCCTAAGCCTGCTTTAAATTTTTCAATAACTTGATCCCTTTTTTTAAAAAAAAAACCCATAGCATTACATTGGGAAGAGCTTTTAAAACCTCTAAAAGCTCTTCCCAATGTAATGCTATGGGTTTTTTTACAAAACCTTCTTGCTCCAGTGTGCACAGACACATAGGATAACATTAGCAGCAGATTTAAAAACTCAAAACGTTTAGAAAAACTCCTCTGGTGTGCACCAGGCCTAAGAGAATATTGGGAGCAACAACACCGTGAAGTCCAAAGACTTGCAACATGGCTTTGAACAGGCTGTGGATGAGCATGAGCATGAAGAGTATGAACAGTTTGCACTGTTGCAAATAGGAGAGAGGGCAATGCAATCTGCTGCACATGGGCAAAAGGAGGAATCTGAAGAGGAGTCAGAAGAGGATGGTGACTGTGTTGAAGGAGAAGAGCAGGCTTCCTGGGGGACCTCTCACCTTTCAGGGTGCCCTGGTCTTGTCCGCAGCTGGGGGGAACAAACTGTCATGGATGATGTTACCCTGGATGAGGAACCGGACCTGGAGCCCTCTGCCTCAAACCTTATTGAAATGGGGCAGTTCATGCTGAGGTGTTTGAGCAAGGACCCCCGTATCAAAACAATGAAGGATACAGACCTGTACTCAGTAGCAACTTTATTAGACTCTCAGTACAAACAGAAAATGCCAGAGATGCTACTATCATCATTTAGGGGGGGGGGGGGATGCTGTATTCTGACAGATGCTGTATTCTGTTTTTCAGAGTGGTGGCACAGGAAGAGCCATTGTAGCTCTTGCTATACTACTCTGATAAGGCGTGTTAACTTTGATAAGGAGTGCTATCTTTGATAAGGTGTGATATCTTGTCATAAGGTGTGATCTTTGAGTTATCATGGTTTAGTGAATCAAACCCAACAGTTACTTTACATTTCCAGAAATTAATGAGGCACTAATATCAGAGTGTTATGTATCAAACGCAGATAGAACAGAGGCGCCAAAAAGAGTAAAAACACTATTACTTAAAAACAGTAAAAAGAGGGAAGGTAAGGTGGACTTACCTCCCTCTAGCAGTGGACAACAAGACTCTGAGGTAGAGTAGAATGCATTTATTAAACAGTGTAACTCCTAAAGATGCAACGCATTTCGCGGGCCACAGCACCGCTTCCTCAGGCTATACAGGAGTTCAAAAAAGCTGTATCCAATCCAAGTATTGAATGAGGCGCTTATTCAATACTTGGATTGGATACAGCTTTTTTGAACTCCTGTATAGCCTAAGGAAGCGGTGCTGTGGCCCGCGAAACGCGTTGCATCTTTAGGAGTTACACTGTTTAATAAATGCATTCTACTCTACCTCAGAGTCTTGTTGTCCACTGCTAGAGGGAGGTAAGTCCACCTTACCTTCCCTCTTTTTACTGTTTTTAAGTAATAGTGTTTTTACTCTTTTTGGCGCCTCTGTTCTATCTGCGTTTGATACATATTACTTATCCACCCTTGGTGGAGGGGTACGCCCCCTTTTTTTCCTATCTACAGAGAGCGACTTTTATACCCGAGTGGGGTCGGGTACCAATTCTCCCCACCTGCCTTTCAAGTGGTTGCCTGCTGGTGACCCTTTTTTGTGAGTATAATTCTGCACGAACTATCTAGACAGATTTTCTCTGTTAAAACTATATTGCACTATTGGGCTCTCGGTGGCCTGTTTTTTCTTTTGTTTTACTAATATCAGAGAGTTACAAAAAAAAATGTGTAATTTGGTCCTAAATGAATTGGAGCATCAAGCCCGCCCTGGCCACAGGAACAGCTATCCTGAACCACCTTCATCCAGTATGTCACTTGGAAAATTGTTTTTGAACATTATTATTATTAACCTGGCAGAAGCCAGTTATTTCCTTCCTCTCATCGAGTGGCTGAAATTAAAATATTTTTTTACCAGGTAATTGACCAATTTTTCTGGATTCTCTCATACATTGTTAATTGTATGGTGTGTAGGCGCTAACACATAATAAATTGATTGTGACAATCCAGATTCCGTCCAATCTGCTCCCGTTAGTGTACACAGGAAGTACAGTGAGCAGACGGACAACAAAGACCGGTTGCTGGATCGTCAGAGGAAGAAGGTTAATGCAACAGAGCGTGCCAATCCCATCTAATCTGCTCTCATTAGCATACGCAGGAAGTACGGTGAACAGACTGACAATAAAGATTGATCGCGCAGCTGCCGACAATATGTAATGTTACAATCACTTCACAATCCCGTATTACTAGGCCACTGTTGCCATGCAGGTCTCATGCACTAGAGACTGCTTATCTGGAGGCAAATTCACTGTGTGCGCAGTAGACGGTTAAGATTGGTTGGAGGTGCCCATACATGTACAATCCTGATTGTATATACAATCGGTAAACTAAAAAATATCGATTTCGCGCTGGAAAATGGGTAAATTCACTGCCACCACTCTCTGATTTATAGGGCGAAGAGACCCCAACGCTATCATAATACGGTAGCCAGCCCAATCACGTTCGACATGCTCCAGTCACCATTCGGGGAATAGTCAGTTCCGAAGGCTTAAAGACTGTGAGCAATGATGCAATCTCGATTGTATATCCAATCGAGAAACTAAAGTTATGGATTTCGCACAGGAAATCGGATACTAGCTAATCCTAGAAGGAAGAAATAGTTATTTACAACCTAGCAAGCAAATGAACAATTTATAAGCAAATAATAAAACAATGCGGTAGTATGACTGACTCTTCAGAGGGCAGATTCGTTATAGCAGCAATCAGATGACCAGAACAGGCACAAGACTGAACGATAAAAATGTTAGTTTTATTCTAAAACTACATACACACAGCTTAATTTAGCCCACAGATAGATATACCTGTCTGGCAGAACAGATCGGTTTGATAAAAAGAGAGTAGAGATGAAAGAGAAACAGAATGTCTTAATATACAGTTCAAATACCGTTATTGGTAGTCCATGCGGCAATCGCAAGTCTTTGGAGGAAGTCCAAAATGGTGGTTTTGGCCCGTGTCCTGGCGGGCTGGTCGATTGATGTTACTTTGACGTCAGATTGAAGGTGAAGGACCCTCGATAAACTGGGCCCCGTTAAGTTATACCCTTCACTTCAGCAAGGAGGAGTTAGGGGCATGGATCACACACCTCTTTGGAACATGAGATGTGCCCGCCCCTTCTCATGGACACAGGAATATACCTGAAGCATGATAGGTGTGCTAATCTTCAAAACCATACAGGTTATGTTAAATCTAATAACATCTTTAGGTTTGTCAGAATTTATCGATAACAATATCAAACTTGAGGGGTCAGACCTCTGGGGTATTAGAGGGTTATTTTAAAACAGTCTTAGGCTAGATCTGGGAGTCTGATTGGTCCGTAAACCTCTCAGAACCTGCGTCCTGCGGAATCCCACAACCTGTGCAGATTTGATGGGCATAGAGAGTTTCTATGCCATGAATTATGAAGAAAATGTGAAGGAAATATGGATATTTGGAATTCCTGGGTCACACACTGGCGAACTCAGGGGGCTATTCCGGGTGTCTGGAACCTCCCCCCTGCACTGAGCTGTGTATTCAGCCAGGGAAGCCCGCATAATATAAACAGCCTCATTCTCCCTCCCTTCTTACTTCTGGTGCCTCCCTCCAGCTAATAGAATGAGAGAGGCAGCCGAGCTTCCCTCACAACCCTCACAAGAAGATGCAGCCTGCAGTGAGAGAAGGTTGATTATGGAGTCCTGGACTCTCCACAGCACAGAAGTGTCAGACATGATGAAATTAGAGTGCAGGCAAGCTGGTAAATATGCACAGCATGATGCAGAGCTTGCCTGGACTCAGGGTCTGTGGGCAAACATCTGTCTGGTCTCTCCCCATTGTTATAATGACTGCATGTGTGGATAAGGTGTGGATAACAAGCTGAAAAGTTTTTGACAGTCCCTAGACTCCAGGAGGGCTTCTTTCTGACTTGTGTGAGAGACTGACAGGGACAGGAGTCCGATTACAGGCAAGTAGCCTGTGTGATGTGGGACTTCAATACAGATAAGTTCTCTGCTCCATCTCAGGCTATTCTCAATTTCTCCACTCCTCTCTCTGGGCTAGTGCAACGCCAAAATGACAATAGCAATCGCTAGCAATTTGTGAGTGAGATTTTGTGAAGTGATTTTCAGAGCGATTTTTGAATGAATTGCTCAAAAACATGCTACATGCAGTATACCTGCGATTTTGAAAAAAATCACAACGCTGCTGTGGGAACACCCACATAGGGTAACATTAGCCAAGCGCTTTTCAAATCACTGTTGATTTGAAAAACGCTCAGAAGCACTCTTGGTGTGCACCAGCCCTCCCTCATTCACCTTTGTTTCCCTCTTCCCCTAGAGCTGACTGTGTGTTCTTGTCTTACAGGAAAGCTAAATAAAAGTGCAATCCTGGTGAGGCAAAATATTATTATTTAGTATTTATGTAGCGCCGACATCTTCCGCAGATGCATATATCCCTGCATCATATGGGTATCGCTTGCGCTATGTGAAACTATGTAGCATATTCCACTGAATTGTCCAAACTAAGTCTATCTCCTGTTCCTCTCTTGGGGAGTTGTTCCAGCGCTGTACCCCGTTCACATTTTCTGCTACCAGAAGCCCTCAGAAACACTAGTGTCCTTGAGTACTTCCAAAGATAGGCAGCTCCGTAATACGCCAGCGCACTTTTGTGCATGGGCAGTATGGAGCCACCTGTATTCGGAAGCACTCGGGACATACGTGCTTCTGGACCTTTCAGGAACCCCCCCCTTAAAAATCCTGCGTTTGCCCCTGTCACAGTAGGTCAGCTGCTTCCAGAGAGACCCTGATAAGATCTGTGCATTTGCTAGCTCTGTGTGGAGGTGTGAAAGCTGGAATCAGCTAGTCTCCCTTGGCTCCGTTTTTTTCAGGAAGCACAGAGCGTCACAGTGATTCACATAGTTACAATAATAAAGTCGTCCTCCTCACCGAATGACTTAGATTTGATCCACTGTTAACATGTGAAATAGTGCTCACCAGATCTAATGGCTGACCAATGACAAACCAGTAATCAACGCTTAAAACATCCACAGATCTCCTCACTATCCCAGCTCCTTGCCCTGACAAACCCTTGGGAAATCCAAATAAGAATCGCTTATGGTGTAGTATTAGCGACTCCTGTTGTTACCTCTCCTTATAAAACTGTGCACATACACTACTTTTCCCCACTTGTGATCCCAATCACCAATACACAAATGAACCGCTTACCAGATAAACTTTCTGACCGACCACAGACCAGCAATACATAATTCACTGCAGTTCTGATGTCTCTCCTCTGTCTTCTCACAAGAATCAGTTCTCAATCACTAAAGCACACCCTTACATTACCAATCCCAATATACAAAGAAACCGCTCACTAGATAAACTGGCTGACTGACCACAGATCAGCAATACAGCATTCACTGTAGTTTTGATGTCTCCCCTCTGTCTTCTCACAGTTCTCCATCACTAGGCTCAAGCACATCCTTACATAGTGTAACTCCATTTAATAAATGTAAAAGATTATGAAATTGCACTCACATTCAGTAAAATCGTATGCACATGTAAAATCAATATTCCTGGGTGGCTGCCAGCATCTTGCACACTCCATCCTAAGCTCTGCCCTATGCGTTTCACCCCACAAGACTCATCAGGAGCTCCTCGTCCTCTTGTGGAACTAAACATGTAGAGGGCAGCTTATGGCTGAGTGTGCAGGATGCTGGCAGCAGCCACCCAGGAACATTGATTTTACACGTGCATATGATTTTACCAAATGTGAGTGCAATTTTATAATCTTTTACATTTAATACATACAGTTACACTATGTAAGTATGTGCTTGAGCCTAGTGATGGAGAACTGTGAGAAGACAGAGGGGAGACATCAAAACTACAGTGAATGCTGTATTGCTGATCTGTGGTCAGTCAGCCAGTTTATCTAGTGAGCGGTTTCTTTGTATATTGGGATTGGTAATTGCAATTACAATATTTATTTGGCAGGTAACTGCCCAATTTTTTCAGGCCTCTCATACTGTGCGGCTGCAATTTCAATTGTTTAGGGGATCATCAGATACGCCAAGTGTTGTCTTATAGGGCTGAAACTATGCTGGAGGGAGCTCAAAATTGTCCGGGGCCGCATCCTCGCCATATGCAATGCCCATATGAAAGCAGCAAGGGCGGTGCTGTGTAAGTATGGTGACTCACCTCTTCCACGTTCCAGCGTGCATTCCACTCTCATCACTTCCTGCAATGCCGCCCACTGTACTGTAGGTGAACGGCATTGCAGGAAGTGACAAGAGTGGAACACACGCTGGAATGCGGAAGAGGTGAGTCATCCCCGCCTGCTGCCTGATATCACTACGCTGCTTAATAGCTGGAGGGGGAACACAGATCGGGGGATCCAGGTGAAGGAGGGGAGGTCTGACCCCCCTACTCGCCACTGTGCCAATACCCCCTTTCTGCATGCTACCCCCTCCAGGCTACCTATTATGGGGGGTTATACTAGGGGGGGAGGCGGTTTCTCACAAGTTTGCCTCAGGCGGCAATACATACAGTACAGAATAAAAATGTCCAGCAGTCAAGATGGGTAGTCTTATACAGCGAGTATATCCCGAAATGTATATTTTAACTGGAAAAGTTGGGGGTTGTCTTATACGTCCAGTTGTCTTAAACTCCAGAAAATACGGTACAAATTTTTGAATTCATATTTTGTCTTTGATCCTCCTTTACCATGTCACTGTCCAGGAAGTTGGACACTTCGTACACCTTATTTTAAAGAAATTGTGGCTGCAGAAATGCTCTGAAGGTTGTAGAAGTTAGTCTGCCATTAAAGTCAATGGAGCTTGCAGCGATTGATCGTTTCATGAACTTTGGTGATACAATTTGCATAATTGCGATGTTTGTCAATCCCTTACCACATGGGACACATGGGCACAACTGCAATGATGGGAACATCCCATTTATACCTTGAGTAAAGGTAACACAAATTGATGCAGCTGCATGGCCAAAGAAATTATAACTATACGATGTTTTACTCTTCCACTTCTCTCCTTCTTCCTCTTAATTGTCCAGCACATTTGCATACATGTGTTAGGTAACATTACATTTCAGGGAAATACATTTTAAAGAAATATGGTAATGTTTGTTTTAGCCTTAGTGAGGCATTACTTACTAATTACTGGCATACATAAAGAATTTAACCAACAGTAAATCTTCAGATAGGACAGATGGCAATCCCCAAAGCAACCCAAGTTAGATTATTAATATAGGGATAAGACTTTCAAATACCATATTGTGAAGCATGTGATAAAGCCCCTTGGCAGAAAAACAAGTCAGGGGAGTACAAAGCTCTAATTCTTTAAGTTAACAGGATGCAGCCAGTGTGCTTTGAATTTTAATATAGACATTAAGTCTAATGTTGACATGGAGGTCTTGAGTGAACTCAGGCACGGACTGGCTAGGGGAAGAAGGGGGGAGATTTCCCCCCAGGCCGCCTCTCCTTTACTGATTCAGCACCGGTGTAGTGCTGTAGTACATTTAGGCCCGGTTCACATTAACGTTTTTCTGCGGAGCTGGCCATAAGGATCCGGCCATCAGGAAAAACTGTCAGTTTTTACAGCTAGTGTGCTGTAAACTGTCAGTTTTCTATTTGTTACTATGTAGCTGCAAAACCTTCCATGTCCATTCCGCTGAGCAAAACGGTCCGAAAAAATTGGGTCCGCTCAGCGGAACGGACCTTGGAACCGTACGTCCGGTTCCGTTGGCAAATGCTAATGTGAACCGGGCCTAACGTATTGCTCTATAGTGACAGGCAGTCTGAGCACGGCTGCCTGCTGAGTCCCTCACCCAGTCTCCTGGCTGTCAGCATCAGGAATAGTGCAGACGCACCCGGCTGGCTCTGGCTGCGGTGCATGCTGACCACGATCTCTGCTCCACGACTAGCAGCCTTCAGAGTGGTGCAGCAGCCAGGCGCCAGAACTGGTTTAAAAGTTGCACACAGATACTCTTCTTCCTGGTGGCAGAGCTCTGTGATAGGCTGAGTGTGTTTCAGAGTTGTAAGGCTGTCTGTGGCTGTGCATCTGCTCTGCTCTCTCTTTCTGTTCTTCTGTACAGCTTTAGCCGGAAGTCTCATAGGCTGCAAACGTTACTATAGTTCAGCCTCACAACTCTCCTGTCCTCTTTTCAAGGTTTCCTGTGCTATTCAGCATCAGACAGAGACTGCTGTCACCCTACCCTGCATGGCTAACATTTCATAAAGGGATGTTGAGAGAGGAGTTTTGTGTATATTCAGCCACCTAGAGTAGCTGAGAGAACCCCCGGCATCCCTATAGAACAGTGATGGCTAACCTTGGCACTCCAGCTGTGACAAAACTACAAATCCCATCATGCCTCTGCCTCCTTGAGTTATGCTTAGAGCTGTCATAGTATTGCAATGCCTCATGGGACTTGTAGTTCCACCACAGCTGGAGTGCCAAGGTTAACCATCACTGCTATAGAAGTACTTGCTTCTTCCTGAGAAGGCTTGCTCTGCTCTTTATAACAAATCATCACCTAACACTGGTGGGCTACCTGATTGTTTTATTCATCACTATTTTGTTAAAGAAAACTTGGTAAGCAAGGTTTGTTAACTGTGTAGGCTTTTGGGTGCAGCTTGTATTTACTTACCTAGGAGGCTGCTTAGTACCCCATATGGAAGCCTCTATCTTATGAGTCTCTGTGCCGCAGGTTGAAAATCCCACAGTGACATTCGGTTTCCCTGGCAGCCGAAATGCATGCTGGGAATTGTAGTTCATTGATTGTTGTTCATTGATGTGGTTACAGCTTCCGGTTTGTATTCACCTCCCAAGCATGCAGTACGGCTGACAGGGACATAGGACATCGTTGTGGTTCTCTGGCAAGGTGAGAGAGAAAATGGATGCCTCCATATAGACTAAAGGTTGGCTACTGAGTGCCTGCTCACTCCCAAAAGCCCACACAATTAAAGGATATCTTAGACCTAATTTGAATTTAAAAATGATGCCCTGTGTGTGGGTAGGTGCGCATAGGCCTACTGCACATCCTGTGACCCAGCGTCTTCTATGGTTCGCCCGCTGTGCCTCACATTCCTCATTTCCTGGTTGGCACCTGGACATACTGCACATACTGCACATGCGCAGTATGTCCTATTGGGCTTCCTGTGATGGCGCTCGGCGGTGGAACACATTCTGAGCATGTCCTCAAGCTGGTGAGTGCCGTCACAGGAAGCCCAATAGGACATACTGTGCATGTGCAGTGCAGTATGTCGTGGTCAAAAGGCACCAACCAGGAAATGTGGAACTTGAGGCCCAGCGTGCGAACTGTAGAAGACGCCAGGCCATAGGAGATGCAGTAATCCTATGCGCGCCTCCCCACACACACAGGGTGTCAGTTTTAAATTAGGGCTAAGGTATCCTTTAATGAACCTCCCTTAGGAAAAGTTTAGTTTAAAATGTTTTTAAAAATTGATACATAGTACCACTGGGTGGCGCGCTAGACACCAGGGAACTGTATAGGGGAGGTAGCACGCCACTTGTTAAATTGTGGCATGGTTAAAGGTATAGGGCAGGTGTTAGCGTCCCTTTTTCCTGGCTCTAAACTTTGGGAGGTGTGTGAAGCAAAATAGTTTAGGGGGAATGAGTCTGTGCAGGCTGTGGGTCATAGTGAAGTGAAATGGGGGGGGGGGGGGGGGGAAGATGCAGGTTGGGGAAAGGGTTGCAGGATTGGGTCCTAGTGAAATTAAGGATTGGGGGGGGAGGGGTTGTGCGCAGGCTGGTGCTACCGTGAAAGGGCCTCTACGTTGTGTTTTCTCCCCAGGTCAATTGGTTCCAGTCCACCCCTGAGTGAACTGCAAGGGTACTTATTACTATAATTTGTAAATAATTTGTCAAAGTGGTGAACTTAGTAACAGCTGATAAGAAACACAAGCAGAGCTTTTGATGGTAGATTTATCAATCAGTATAAACATTTCATCTTCACTTTGTTTAATTACTCTTTTCTGCAATAACTACAGCAATATTGAGAGGGTTCCATTAATTTCCTCCTTCATTCAACTAATTGCATACAAAGCAATTGTTTTAAATTAAAATGCAGAGTTTCCATTACCATTTATAATGTTATACCTGTGATGATATTATGACACAGAGTCATAGCATATGACTGATTGTGTGTCATATTACAGATGATTAACATTTAGTAATGCGTGTATATTAATATTGCAGTCAGAGAACTACACATTTCCCAGAGGCACCAGATTTGTGATTCAACACAATTCACAATTAATACTGTTAAAGAAGTATTTTTTTTTACTTTGCAGTTTAAAATTAAAGTGCAACTTTCCTATCTTTGAGCAGAAAAAAACTAACTCGAATTGCAGACTTTGCCAAGATTATTATAAACTATATTGCAAATATATTTAAACTGTTCTGGAGACGGTGACAGAGGCTTCCTAAAAGGAAACGGTAAGTAGGGGAGATTAGTTTCAGAATGAAAGTTAAAATATGGCATTCCTTGCATCCCATTCCCCACAGAGATGAAAGACCTAGGTCAGCTAAACCAGCGCTGTTCAACTGGCGGCCCGCGGGCCGCATCCGGCCCACCAGCAGTCTTTCTGTGGCCCGCTGGCTGCTCGGATTGTTCCATTCATTTATTTTTTTCCCCCATTCCTTCCCTCACAAACGGTCTTTTTTTTTTCCCTCCGTGTCTCCGCTCCGCCCTCACAGACCTCAGATCAGAGCATCTGAGTGGCAAGTTTACCTTGCCGCTGGTCGCCAGAGTGCCCGCTGTCTCACCTCTCTGGCGTGCTGCAGGCACGGACACAGGATGCGGAATCGAGCGAGGCTCTGCTGATAAATGCGCTCAGCAACGTCTAAATGGGGGCAGAAATGTATCTGTGCTGTCTATTTTCTACGCCTCCGTCGCTCCCACACCAATCAGTGCACCGCACACGTCCTCTGTCAGACTGGCATGCTGCAGGCACGGACACAGGATGCGGAATCGAGCGAGGCTCTGCTGAGAAATGCGCTCAGCAACGTCTAAATGGGGGCGGAAATGTATCTGTGCTGTCCATTTTCTCCGCCTCCGTCGCTCCCACACCAATCAGTGCACCGCACACGTCCTCTGTCAGGACTGCTATCCCTGCCCTTCACCAGCACATTGTGGAGTGTGTTGGACGTTCTATGGATCACACTGTCGGTGGAAAGGTGCCCTTAACTATGGATGGCTGGAGCAGCAGGTATGGGCAGGGAAAGTATCTAACTTTTACCGCCCATTGGGTCACCCTCCATGGTGCTGCTGAGGAAGGTGCAAGATCTGGGGCATCTCAGCTGGTGGTGCTGCCACGTGGGTTGAAGGGGAGGCCTGTTCTACTTCCCTCTGCTAACTGTTCTGTCCAAGGCCAGTCCGCCATTGCTGAGCCTCCCAGCAAGTGGTCCTGCTCCTACACTGGTCTGTAGCACCATCGATGCCAAGCAGTGCTGAAACTCAAATCCATGGATGAGAACAGGCAAACCGGATCTGTAATCCTTGCAGCCTTACAGGATCAGATTCAGCAGTGGTTTTTTCCCTGAAAACTGGAGACAGGTGTAGTGGTGTTTGATAATGGTGCCAACATGCTGGCCACCATTTCTGAAGGTGGCTACACTCACTTACCTTGCTTGGCCCACATCTTCAACCTTGTAGTCCAGAAATTTCTACAAACTTTTAATGGGTTGTAGAACGCTGTGGCCTCAGGATGAAAAGTGTCAGCCCACATCCGTCGCTCCACAACCGCCACCGCGGCCTTGAAACTGCTGCAGCGCCGCCATAGCCTGCCGCAGCACAGGCTTATTTCTTTAAGGAGTAGTTTGTGCGTTCCCGGGGGTGGAGCTTTTCCTCCCTGACTCCATACAAATTCCTCCTTATACAGGTTCACTTTTAACTACGATTAAGGGCAGATGGTAAGCCCGATACGCTTGAGTTGATCCTGTGATTTTATTGCACTGTCTGTGGATTTTTCAAATAAATATATTAGCCTTTTTCTACTTCAATCTGGTCTGGTTTGCGGATCCCTTTTTTGTTCACAGGCTTATTTCTGATTGTCCGACGTGGTGGAACTCCACCCTCCACATGCTGTAGAGGTTGTGGCAGCAGCAAATGGCGGTCAGGCTATACCTGTCTCAGACATCTTACCCCAGAACAGGGCCACTGGACTACATTACTGGGGAGCAGTGGCAGCTGATTGGACAGGTCTGTAAAGTCTTGGAGCCATTTGAGCAGGCAACAAAATTGGTCAGTGAGGAGCACTGCAGCATATCAGAAGTGCTCCCTATTGTCTTCATGCTGGACAAGGCTCTTGACAAATTGCTCGGACAGGAGGGGGAAGCCCTACTGAACAGTGGTAATTTAAGTGGGGGAGTGAGTGAGCATGCTCAAGTCCTGGATGAGGAGGCAGAGCTTGTGGAAGCAGAAGAGCACCTTGTCCAGGGGTGGGAAGAAGATTCTGATGTGGAGCTGGAGCATGACGACAGTTCTGACAGCCAGGAATAGGTGATTAATGGCAGACATCTCTTCCCTATGGCTGCACATATGTGCCAGTGCCTCCGTAAGGACCCCCGGATTAAAACATTAAAATCAAGGCTCGACATGTGGGTGGCCACCATCTTAGATCCCCTGTGCAAGGGGAAAATGCTGCAATTCATACTCCCCTCCCAAGCAGACGCCAGGATGAGCCACATCCACTATGCCCTTCTTCATTGGGTAGAAGTCTGGTTTCCTGAACCTGTATCCCGGGCCCAAGCTACCAAGCCTCAGCATACTCAGCAAAGGTCTGGTGGTCCCACTCCCAGCAGCAGCACCAATAGCCAATCTGTGAACCTGCTGAGTATGTTGAAGGAATTTTATCAGCCAATGCCAAATACTCCTTGTAGCAGCAACACCACCAGCAGGCAAAGTAGTTACCACCAGCGGCTGGCCCGTATGGTGAATGATTACTTGGGGTCACCCAGTGCTCCAGACAATATGGAGAGTAATGATGACCCCATGGAGTATTGGACAAAACAACTGGATACCTGGCCTGAACTCGCTCAGTATGCACTTGAGGTTCTTGCATGCCCTACCGCCAGTGTTCTTTCTGAGCGAGTGTTTAGTGCTGCAGGTGGGGTGGTCACCGACCAACAGACCCATCTGTCCACAGACAATGTGGACATACTAACGTTCATTAAAATAAATGAGTCATGGATCAGTGATAATTACAAGGCCCCTCTCACTGATTCATGATGAAGATTAGACAGACTAAATTAAAATTTTGCTGTAATGACTGCCGTGGAACCACCT
This sequence comes from Hyperolius riggenbachi, assembly GCF_040937935.1. NCBI lineage: Eukaryota > Metazoa > Chordata > Amphibia > Anura > Hyperoliidae > Hyperolius > Hyperolius riggenbachi. Next base: position 375,543,257 of record NC_090647.1, on the reverse strand, counting down.
CTAGGTCTCATGGCTTATGACAACTCCTGCTGCTCCAAAAAAAAATTGTGATGACCGCCGTGAAACCACCTCTAGGTCCCATGGCCTACGACAACTCCTGCTACTCCAAAAAAATTGTAATCAGGATTGTGATTAAGCCACCACTAAAGCCAAAGTTATCAGCAGGACTACCAGGGTACTGGTATTTGTTTAAAAGGAAACATCCATTAGGTTCCCCTTAACCTTGTGGAAATGGTTCCGCCGGAATGTGGAATTCCGCGGAATGTAGCGGTGATGGAATTTCGTTACCGCGTAATGCGGAATTACCGCGATATCGGAAATTGCCTGTTCCGATCATCCCTATAAAGGACAAATGGGAAGCCTTGGTTAAACATTCAAGATGCTTTTTGCCAGGGCTTGCTATACTTTATTATTGTAAGCTTAGGCAGTGGTGAGTGACATGTGTGGCAGCAATGTTCATTAAAGATCTTAGAGGATATTGGTGCCATGTGACCATTCAAGAGGATGTTGGCATGGGATCATTAATGAAAGGTAAGTATTTGTTATTAATTAGGAATATTAAAAATACTTTTTTCATCCTTCAGTTTTTAATTATTTTTAACTCTTTGTGGGAATGGGTAAGGGTACATTAGAAGTAACCCTACACCCATTTCACATGGGAGTCCAATATCTAGCGGTCCCTTTGTTGAATTGGACCCCTAGATGCCACCATTAACCTCCTCTGCAAGGACCTACACCCACAGGCAAAAAGGTTGTTACTCCCACCTCCTGCTGAGCACTGGAAGTGGTGATGAACCCCTTGTCCATGATCCATAAGCTTCTCCCTCTCTTCCAGGGCCCCCCATATCTTGGATCATATGGACTGCTATAGCTCAGGGCGTGGATACCCATGTGATCCAGGCTATACCAGCCTGCATAGGTGACATGGGATTAAAGAGTAGGAAAGCTAAGAAATTACTAAGCAATAAAATTTATGTTTTCCTATGAAACTACCTTTCTTAAATTAGAACATTAAAAAATCATAGCAGTAGGAGAACAGAGGCGCCAGCAGGATAAAAACTTTAAAATTTGCTAGGAGGAAGTGGTGGACTTACCTCCATAAAGCAGACACGAAAGACACTACTGAGGCGCTACACCTGCTATTGACGAAATTCTGTATTGTCCCCATGTTTATTGCCTGATGAAGCGGGCTGGGCCTGCGAAACGTGTTGCACTTTTTTGGGGTACTATTTAATAAATGTGATTGCTGCTATTTAGATAGCCTTTCGTGTCTGCTTTATGGAGGTAAGTCCACCACTTCCTCCCAGCAAATTTTAAAGTTTTTATCCGCTTTTATCCTGCTGGCGCCTCTGTTCTCCTACTGCTATACCATGTCCACCTCTGGTGGAGGGATGATCTACCCCCTTTCGCATCTACAGAGAGCGACTTCTTATCTCTGAGTGAGGACAGGTCTAATCTCCTCACCTGCCTATACAGTGGTTGCCTTTGTGGTAACCCATGCTTGTGAGTATAATTTTCTCACGATAACCTTTACTTCATTTATGCTTAACATACTACACTATATTGGGCACTCGGTTTCTCTACACTTTATTAAAAAAATCAATTCATAGTTTATTGTGCATTCCATATCATTTGTTGAACAAAATCCATATATCTGTAATGAATGTGGAATTATCTCCGTGGTCAGCGCACAACCTGTGCGCTGACACTACGGAAACCCTCCACAAGCGTTTAGATAAGGGAACCCAGCTTTGGTGCAAATGCACCTGTAGAGAGGAATTCCAACCGGCAGATGGAGCTGTGGAGTGCAGAGGAATAAAACCTCTGCACAACCACAGATGCCAGCTAGAAATTGTACGAAATGAAGCAATACAGGGCAAGATAGCCTCTCGAGAGAGAGTGAGCACAGAGACAGAATGTATGTATGTCCACCAATCTAGTCGCCACCCGGCGATGGTTGACATACAACAGCGAAGACCAAAGTGAGAAAGCAATCGCAAGAATAGCGATTGCTAATAGAGACACAAGACTGAGTAAAGACAGATCATAGGATGAATAAAGACAGAACCAATTAACAAACTATAATCCAACACGAAAGAACAGACAGGACTAGCTACACGTGATCACCACACGTTAAGCGCAATAGCGACAAAGCGTGTGCAATACACAGTCACCGCACGTTAAGCGCAACAGCGACAAAGCGTACCAACCCTGACTAACAAATGAAACACGAAAAAAGAAAACAAACAAAGAACGCGTACACTTGCTAATCGGTTGCCTCACCCAGACAACAGCAAGCGTTCGTTCCGGACAAGACAGACAGAAGGAGTAACCAGTAGCAACCGCAGCTAAGGTTAAACTCCAAGGTTCAGACAAGAGAGATCCACCGCCTCTAACGTTAGGGCGAATGCGATCTAGGAACAGGACAGAACAATTCACTGTCAGCCACCGCTGGCGACAATACGATCACATGGATGAGACAAGACAGACAGAAGGAGTAACAAGTAGCAACCGCTGCTCTGGCTACACTCCAAGACAGAGTACCGAAAGATCCACCACCTCTACCGCTAGGGCGAATGCGATCCCAACAGACAGACAGATGGAGTAACCAGTAGCAACCGCTGCTCTGGCTTACACTCCAAGACAGAATACAGAAAGATCCACCACCTCTACCACTAGGGCGAATGCGATCCAAACAGACAGAGCGGTTGGAGAAAGTGCAATCGCAACAGATAGGACAGAACTAGGCAATACAGATAATAAACAACCTGACTGCGCTAGAAGGAATGCTAGTGCACTCCCAAGGATAACTACTCTAAGACAATATGTAGCAAACAATTTGCAGAGGGGCTGTAACTCAAGGTAAGTCCAGCAGAACCAAACCTTTATGACCAGCTGGGAATTCTGGGAGGAAATGGCATTTATACTGCAAGCCTTCAAAAGAGGCAGAGCTATCAAACCAGATAAGTGAATGCAAATCCCTCACCAGAACAGCAAGTCTGAACTTGCAGAGAGAAAACAGGTCTCCTTTCCAGGGACCTGCAGCATACAGACCTTAAAAATGGTCAAAAATCTGCCTGCCTGTGCAGACAGCAGAGCAGATCATTACAATATCATATCAAAATTGGCTACTGTTATATCAGTAGTGCATTATATCAACAAATTCCTGCCAGAAATTTTGCGGCACCAAATGCCATTTCCACAGACGCTCACAAAAAAATCGAGCAACTAGAATGTCAAGATCAATAATTGCAGATCAGTCTATTGGAAGGTATTATCATGTATACGTATCATGTTTCTTTAACACCCAGCTCAATAAAAAAATCTTCTAATCCATGTACTTGTTAAGGAGTTTGATCATCAGTGTCCTGAACCTAGCATCTGCATGGGGTAGGATGAACTATGCCATTCTAAGAGTTGTTTACCTACAACAAGGAGGATGAAATTGATTTCAGTGGCATAAAAATACCCCCTATGACCGTATAGTCAATCACCATGCGGCTTCTGTCTTTGCATATCATGGAACAGGGATGTAAGCTGCGTGGTCATTGACAGTCCAATGAACTGTCCTGCCGCTGAAAGGAAGTAAAGTATAATGCTCTGGCACTGTTCTAAAGTGTGTAAAGTAGTGCCCCCCCCCCCAACCCCTGTGCCTCCTGTTATGAAGGTTAACTAAATACTTTGATGGGGGGGCCTGGCCAACAAATCTCATTTAGGGGAGCCCAGCACAATGTAGTTACGCCACTGATTGATTTCCTGCACAATTTCTTATCTTTCTTACTTGTCTCTTGGAGAGTTATGCACAGCATCAATAAGACTGTATCATACCAGATTTGTCAACACTCATATTAACCACTTGATGACCCAGCCTTTACCCCCCCTTAAGGACCAGCGCTATTTTTTGTGATCTGTGCTGGGTGGGCTCTGCAGCCCCCAGCACAGATCAGCTGGCACGCAGAGTGATCAGATCGGCCCCCTTTTTTCCCCCCTATGGAGATGATGTGCAGGGGGGGTCTGATCGCTCCTCCTGGCTGGCATGTAGCGGGGGGCACCTCAAAGCCCCCCTCCACAGCAAAATCCCCCCCCCCCTTCCTCTCCTCCCTCTCACCCCTGGTGATCCGGGCTGCACAGGACGCTATCCGTCCTGTGCAGCCAGTGACAGGCTGTCCCCTGTCACATGGCGGCGATCCCCGGCCGCTGATTAGCCGGGGATCGCCGATCTGCTTTACGGCGCTGCTGCGCATCAGCGCCGTACAATGTAAACAAAGGAGACAAATGTAGTCGCAGACGTTTACATTTAGTCTGCGAGCCGCAATTAGCGGCTCGCAGGCTATTCACGGAGACCCGCTCCGTGATCTAACAGGAAACGGCCGCTCGCGCGAGCGGCCTTTCCTGATTAAGTAGGGAGGCACCTGGCGACGCAGATCTGCATCGCTGGTCCTCCAGCTACCACTTTGCTGCCGCACGGTATGTATGAGTGTGCGGTCGGCAAGTGGTTAAGACTAGAGGTTAAAGAACTTGATAAAATTCATACAGACACATTTTTATTTAGTGTACCACATCAATCTGTCATTTGATCCGGTTTAAAAAACTTTTTTCTTATTGTAAGAAAATTTGATAAGCAAAACTGACTCAATTTGTCATGAGACCAAACCTAAAGGAACCTAAACTGAGAAGGATATGTATTTGTCCTTTTAAAATAATACCAGTTGCCTGACTCTCCTGCTGACCCTGTGTCTCTAATACTTTTAGCCACAGCCCCTCAACAAGCATGCAGATCAGCTGCTCTGACTGAAATCAGACTGGATTAGCTGCATGCTTGTTTCAGGTGTGCGGTTCACCCACTACTGCAGCCAAAGAGATCAGCAGGACTGCCTGGCAACTGGTATTGTTTAAAAGGAAACATCCATAGACCTCTCAGTTTAGGTTCCCTTTAAGATTCTTGCCTGCTCATCCATAGTTGTTGGACATGCAAACAAGCACATGGGGACATATAACAACTGAGTATATTTTTTATTTACTGCAATGATATTTCAGTGAAATTTACTTGCTTGCCACATCATTTTTTATATTTGATTTTCAGGCACCTTTGAATTAATTCATCTGTAGATTGATAATGTTCATTTGTATTGAAAAATGTGGCATCCCTTCATTCTAATTACATTGTCTGATCCATATCAGTATACATTTATCCAGCATGATTTCTTGTTTACACTTAGATCTGATGTGATTTTAAAGTGTTTTATTTGTTTGTATGTATATATTTATTTATATACATTATGTCAAAAAGTGAGTACACCTCTCACATTTTTATAAGTATTTTATCATATCTTTTCAACAAACAGTAAGGTTTGACACTTTGATACAATAAAAAGTAGTCAGTGTACAGCTTGTATAACAGTGTTCATTTGCTGTTTCATCAAAATAATTCCATCAAAATAACTCATAGCTATTAATGTCTAAACTGCTAGTAATAAAATCACCCATGATAAAGTGTGATTTTCTCACCCCCAGGGTCTGTATTCCACATATCATCTTGAAATTCCTGCCCCCAGTGTGAAATTGGGCCCAGGGCAGTTTTTTTCTTTCCAAACTATAGGTGCAAGGGATGCTGGGAGATTGATGTCATAACTCCACCCCTCATGTCCATGTGATCTAATCTAGGCAGACAGACAGACATCTGAAATAAGAATTATAGCAAACAGACATGATAAGACAGGCTCCTGCAGTTTCCCTGTCTTTTCTCTGTGCTACAGTTTGTGAAAAGAGAAGTAATTTGGTCCAGGCAGGTTTAGAGCATGGAAGGGAGGGGCAGGGGAGTTCACCAGGCTGAAGAGGAGGGCACAATGCTTTCAGCTTCAGGAGGAATAAGGAAGTGCTACATACAGATATAAATGTCAGTCTGTTCTATCAAATATGATATACCAGATGTAAATTGTATAGGTTCATCTAACTGTACACAGTACCAAGACTACATATATGTATTGCCATTCAGACCTTTTTTTGGCTGGAGGTAGTCTTTAACAGGTTGCCACTGGAACCCTCTTCCACTCTTCCATGACAACATCACAAAGCTGGAAGATGTTCGAGACCTTGTGCTCCTCCACCTTCTGTTTGAGTATGCCACACAAATGCTCAAAAGGGATTAGGTCTGGAGACATGCTTGGCCAGTTGAGCACTTCCACCCCAAATCCGAAAAAAAGGGAGCAGGTGGCTCTTCCATGCACCCAAATTTACTTTCTTTGCCGCACAAGGCAACCACTTTTACCACCACTACAGTATATCTACATCCTCTGTGACTTTATCAAAGCCACAACGACATAGATATAAGATTTGCCCTTGCAGCACAGCTATGCACTATCAGGTGGACTCCCAAGCATGCCCCCCCACTGTCAGCTGCAGTACTAATTGGTGAAAGAGAAAACGTGCCCTTTAACCCATTCGCGTTCCGTCGTTTTCACTTGAGAAATGTTCACCTCCCATTCATTAGCCTATAACTTTATCACTACTTATCACAATGAACTGATCTATATCTTAATATAAGTGAAGACGCCGAGAGCCCAGTATAGTGTAGTATGTACTGTAAATTGGGTATGGAAGGTAAGTATAGGTAGATTATACTCACAAACAAGGGTTACCGTCCAGGTAACCACTATGAAGGCAGGTGAGGAGATTAGACCTGTCCCCACTCAGGATTAAGAAGTCGCTCTCTGTTGATCGGGAAAAAAGAAGAATTCCCCTCCACCAGGGGTGGAAACAACTGCAAAAATAGTACAGAGGCGCCAACAGGGTAAAAACAATATTTCTTTAAAATGGTTAAAATGAAGTAGGTAGCGGTGGACTTACCCCTCCAAAACAGACACAAAAATTGCTGTTTTAAGCAAAAATCAGTTTATTTACATACTCCGAATAAGGTGCAATGCGTTTCGCGGGTATATCCCACTTCCTCAGGCAATAAATAGGAGCATATCACTGTTGACAGAAGACAGTATGCTAAGTACTCATACAGACAGCCAAGATATATAAAAAAAATTATTATACAAAAATTTATTTAATTTTTTTTTTATATATAGAATATTTTCATAAAATGGCTAAAATGGGCTTTGAATTGAATCTGTGTATATGCGTGCTCATATTTTTGTCTCTCATACATATGAACACAGGGGTATATAGTGTATTCCAAGTATAATAGGTTGTGGGGAAAGAAACGAGGGGGGGGGGGGGGGTTTTTCTCTCGGGAGGGGGGGGGAGCGATCAATGTGTGGACTAGTAAGAGAAGCAATCCTATATGCATATGGGTCTTACATGTGCAAACATAGGGACTGGTGAGGTGTGTGGATAAAGAGTATTCTTACATACAACAAATTAAAATTAAGTGCTTAAAAAGGGGTTAAATAAAGTAATCAAAAGACTCACCCAATGCGGTCCGGTACATAGCCTGGCGCCTCTGTGCCGAGCAATGTTGGAATGAGGCCTCTTATTATAATGATCTGGTGTTTGACATTTTTGTAAGATCTGACAAGAGTAGCTGCATGCTTGTTTCTGGTGTGAGGAATGCAGTCCTCATAATGCAGTCCTCATAATAAGAGCTGGTGAGGGATTCGAACTCGGGTCTCCTGTGTCAGAGGCGGAACCCTTGACCAGTGCACTATCCAGCCACCACAATATTAGACACAAAAATCCTGCCCTCACCAGCTCTTATTATGAGGACTGCATTAGACATGTGAGTGATGTCATACACAGAGCGACGGCCCACACTGATGATGCACACCCACACTCTCCCTCCCATTGGCTAATTACACACTAATAGGGGATTAACACAGTATAAGAGGCCTCATTCCAAAATTGCTCGGTACAGAGGTGCCAGGCTATGTACCGGACCGCATTGGGTGAGTCTTTTGATTACTTTATTTAACCCCTTTTTAAGCACTTAATTTTAATTTGTTGTATGTAAGAATACTCTTTATCCACACACCTCGCTAGTCCCTATGTTTGCACATGTAAGACCCATATGCATATAGGATTGCTTCTCTTACTAGTCCACACATTGATCGCTTCCCCCGAGAGAGAGAAAAAAACACAACCCCCCCCCTCCCAGTTTCTTTCCCCACAACCTATTATACTTGGAATACACTATATACCCCTGTGTTAATATGTATGAGAGACAAAAATATGAGCCCATTTTAGCCATTTTATGAAAATATTCTATACTAGCCGACCCGCGGCGTAGCATACGCCGCATACGAGGGTAGAGGGCAGGAAGGGGGTATTGGGCACAGCGGTGGGGAGGGGGGTTGGACCCCCCCTCAACTGGGTCCCCCATGTGTGCTCTACCTCCAGCTTAAGCTCAGCAGGAACCCTACCCTCACCTTGGTCCCCCATGTGCACTCCCCCTCCTGCTTAAGCACAGTAGCAGCCGCCACTATTAGTAAGAGGCAGCGGGCGGGGATGACTCACCTCTTCCGTGTTCCATCGTGCGTTCCACTGTCATCACTTCCTGCAATGCCATACACTGTATTGGTGTAATTTGCCTTTTTAAAACAGAAGGAAATCTGCAATAATTCAGCTATAAGTGAACATTTGTGGTTATCCACAATGCACTGCTACTAAATATGAAAATGACCCCTTTCCCCCTTGGTAAGCCAAACAAGCATCCAGAGCTGCTGGTGTATAGCAAGCATATAGCTTTTAATTTTACACAGTCATATCAAACCCACATGTGACAGCCTGTTTCAGACTTTTGTTCCTCATCAGTACATGACAGGGATTGATACAGATGTATGAGATGGGGCTTGGACCAGTACAACAGAGTAACTAAGCAGCTCAGGGTGACCCAAACTACTCGTAATGTATAGGGGGATAAAAGGGACCAAAAAGACCTCCTACTAAAAAAAGCAAAGCTTGGTGTAATTTGCCTTCCTAAAACAGAAAGAAATATGCAATTACTCAACTATAATTGAAAATATGTGATTACCCACAATGCACCGCTACTTAATATGCAAATTATTCCTTTTCACCCTTAGTAAGCCAAGCAAGCCTATAGCTTTAAGTTTCATACAGTCATATCAAACCCACATGTGACAGCCTATTTCAGAAATTTGGTTCTCATCACTACATAGGCTATCATTCATAAAGCATTTCCACATGCGGAAATGCTTAAAACAGCTGACTTTCCCTCACACGTAGCAAAATCTGTATTCATAAAGGCTCCTTCCGCATCAAAAGCTGACATTACCAAGCAGAGCGATAAATCACCGCCTTGTGCGGTGATTGTTGTAAAAAATGTAGCAAAATGTTAATTCATAAAGATCACCGCAAGCGGTGTGAGGTCGGGAAGTACCGCTCCCGCTGATGTGGCGATAACAATGTTAAGTGAATGGAGACACAGAGACCTCCCAGGCAGCTGCAGTAGAGCGGAACACGGAGAAATGTATCAACTCGGCAGCTTCCGTGTCTCCGCAAGCCTACAGCCTGCCTAGTTCGGGGAATCTTCGCACTGCTACTGCACCTGGATACTTTTTTATGAATCAGCAGCCAGAAGTCAAAAACACCATCAGTGGTGTTTTCCTGCACTGATTCTCCATACCGACAGCACTTTCATGAATGATAGCCATAACAGAGATTGATATGGCTGTATGAGATAGGGCTTGGACCAGTACAACAGAGTGACCAAGCAGCTCAAGGTGACCTAAACTACTAAGAATGTATAGGGGGATAAAAGAGACCAAAAATCCCTCCTACTAAAAAAAGCAAAGCTTGGTGTAATTTTCCTTCTTAAAACAGAAGCAAATCTGCAATAATTCCGCTATAAGTGAACATTTGTGGTTACCCACAATGCACTACTACTGAATATGCAAATTATCCCTCTTTGCCCTTGGTTTGATATGACACTACTTCTTCTTCTTGCTTTGACCAGCCCCTTCTTCTTGCTTGGACCGGCCCTGGGGGCAGGGCACTACTTTTTCTTGTTTGAAGGTTGAGGCACTTACTCTATTATATATATATATATAGATATAAAAAAAATTTAAATTAATTTTTGTATAATAATTTTTTTTATATATCTTGGCTGTCTGTATGAGTACTTAGCATACTGTCTTCTGTCAACAGTGATATGCTCCTATTTATTGCCTGAGGAAGTGGGATATACCCGCGAAACGTGTTGCACCTTATTCGGAGTATGTAAATAAACTGATTTTTGCTTAAAACAGCAATTTTTGTGTCTGTTTTGGAGGGGTAAGTCCACCGCTACCTACTTCATTTTAACCATTTTAAAGAAATATTGTTTTTACCCTGTTGGTGCCTCTGTACTACTTTTGCTTTCGTGATCTATATCTTGTTTTTTCCGCCACCAATTAGGCTTTCTTTAGGGGGTACATTTTGCTAAGAGCCACTTTACTGTAAATGCATTTTAACAGGAAGAATAAGAAGAAAACGGAAAAAATTGATTATTTCTCAGTTTTCAGCCATTATAGTTTTAAAATAATACATCCCTCCATAATTTAAACTCATGTATTGTATTTGCCCATATGTCCCAGTTATTACACCGTTAAAATTATGTCCCTATCACAATGTATGGCGACAATATTTTATTTGGAAATAAAGGTGCATTTTTTCCGTTTTGCATCTATTACTATTTACAAGTTTAAAATAATAAAAATATAGAAATATTTCATTTTTACATTGATATTTTAAAAGTTTAGACCCTTAGGTAAATATTTACATGTTTTTTTTGTTTTTTTTTATAGTAATGTTTTTTTTTTTTTTAATATTAAACATTTTATTTGGGTAGTTTTGGGAGGGTGGGAGGTAAACAATATGTTTATAATGTAAATGTGTGTTGATTTTCATTTTTTTTAACTTTTAGTTGTAGTATTATTTTTTGGCCACAAGATGGTCGGCCATGAGTTTGTTTACATGACGTCACTCTAAGCGTAACACACGCTTAGAGCGACGCATGGGGTACGTTACAGCCAGAAAAAGCGAAGCTTCCGAGAGAAGCTGTCGCTTTTTCAGCGGGGGAGAGGAATCAG